>NC_045958.1:33376573-34576573 GCF_010909765.2 Amblyraja radiata | reverse complement strand
TGGCATGATGTTCGTCATAGACATTGTGGGTCACAAGGTCTCCTCCTGTGCATGTTTTATGTTTTAGCACAAAGATTGGTGGAGCTGTTGATAGTGTGGAGGGTAGTTGTAGATGGGTTATGCATGCAACCTATAATGTAGTTACCTCATCACCACTAACCACGCCCCATCATATTAGTATAACTGTAGTATCCTCCCTTTGTTCCTCCCACTAGGTCCCAGTACGCCTGAAGGCTGGATGCAGTCAGTGCTGGGACGTGTGTGCCATGTGCTATAATAAACTACCAGTAAAGGTTACAGTGTGTCAGCAATCACTCCTTTACATGGCGTCAGAAGTTTAAAACTCGCGTTTCCCGTTTACCGGTTTTCATTTATTTTGTCCCCGTTAGTGCCCAGTTTTGGGTTTCCCTTGACATGGCATCCTCATGCCGAAAGCCATCTCCCCTTGTCTTCGACGCTGACATTGCGGAACGATGGTCGACTTTTGTGATGGACTACACTCACTACGTCAATATTGCGCACCGGAACGACCCAGCCGCGGTCAAAGCATCACTCTTGCTCAACCTGGCCGGTCCCGACGCAATGAAGAGAGCTCAAGCCTTTGTCTACAAACCAGCGGTCCTGGATGACAACGACCAACCGGTCGAGCCAGCTGAATCGGCCGACGACCCGGTATGTCTTTTGCGCAAATTCGCGGAGATATGTGACCTGCCCTCCAACCGTATACTGGAGCGGGCCAGGTTCTTCTCACGCAAGCAACAGCCGGATGAACCTGTTGAATGCTTCATTGCCGACCTGCGGCACCTTGCCCAGCGGTGCCGATTCGAAACCATGCGCGACCAGCTCACCAGAGACATTCTCGTTACCGGTATGATCGATCAGAAGCTGCGTGCCGACCTGCTGCAACGGCCTGACCTAACCCTGACTCAGGCAATGCATGCGTGCCGCATTGCCGAAGTGGTCACCCCTCCTCATGGACAGAGGGGGTCTGACAACCGAGCCATAAATTTAACTGGTGTTGCTGGACAACGACGGATGAAGGACAACCTTCGCCCTCCACCGCGGCCCGTTCGTACACCCCGGGACCCAAGATCTAAAAAGTGTCCTAACTGCAACTACGTGCACTCCTCAGAATCACAGTGCCCAGCCCTTGGGAAGACCTGCAATTTCTGTGGGAGAAGAAACCATTTTGCAGCTGCCTGCCGATCCCGTGGGAAAGTGCCCTCAGCTCCCAGACAACTCCTAAACAACCTTCTGCAAGTTGATAGCGAGATGGACTCTCAGCCCTCTGTTGACGCTGCCCCCGACTCTGAACTCAGCTTTTCCACGGGAGATGTAAGTATTTACACTCTCCTCCACAGCCGATCTCGCCTCCCCGATCCTTCTGTGAACATAACTGTAAACAATAAGTCTTTCTCTGCTAAACTTGACACGGGGGCGAAAGTGAACGTAATGTCAACAAAGCTGTTCCACCAGATAAGGAATAATGAGCTGCTGATTGCAGACCGCTCTGTTTTGCGTGCCTATGGGGGAGAGGAACTAACACCTGTGGGGAGGGCGACTTTCCACTGCGTGCTGCAGAAATCTTCCCAGGACCTGTCTTTCTTCATTCTGGACAGTGACTGTGTGACGTTGCTTAGCAACCAGGCCTGCCAGGATCTTGGGCTGGTGTCGTTTGACCATACGGTCCACGAGGTGCAACCTGTGATGGATCCACTATGTGAGTACCCAGACCTGTTTGACGACAAGCTGGGGAAGCTGCCGGTGGTGTACAAGATCGCGACTGACCCATCCGTGGAGCCTGTGATCCGTCCACCCCACAGAGTGTCTTTTGCCATGGAGGGCAAGGTGGAGAATATGCTGAAGGACATGGTCAACATGGGAGTGCTGGAGGCTGTCAGCGATCCAACCGTATGGGTCTCCACCATGGTCGCCACGTTGAAGAAAGGAAAAAATGAGATACGGGTATGCATCAACCCTAAGGACTTAAATATGGCGATTAAACGGCCCCACTACCCCATGAGGACTGTCGAAGATGTTGCCGCCCAGGTGGGACAAGCTACTGTGTTCTCCGTCCTCGATGCAAGAAGTTCGTTTTGGCAGATACCACTGGACAAACGCTCCACGGACCTGACCACGTTCAGCACGCCCTTCGGCAGGTTTAAGTTTTTACGGATGCCGTTCGGCATCAACTCTGCCAGTGAGGCATTTCAGCGTTCTATGGAACAATTATTTGCAGGTCTGCCCTGCGCGATTATTGTGGATGACATTCTGGTCTATGGGAGGGATGTGGCCGAACATGACCACAACCTCCGGCGGATTTTGGACCGTGCTCGGCAGATAAATTTGAAGCTCAATCGGTCAAAGTGCAAGTTCCGGGTGCCTGAGGTCACATATGTCGGCCACATTTTCACGGCCCAAGGGTTGAAGCCAGACCCGCAAAAGACCAGCGCAATCTCTGAGCTGCCCGCCCCAACAGACGCTGTCAGTCTGCAGCGCTTCCTGGGTATGGTGAATTACCTGGGGAAGTTTATCCCCGACCTCAGCGAGTTGAGCGCACCCCTGAGACAGCTCACAAAGAAGGACATTGCCTGGGCATGGTTTCCACACCACCAGCAGGCATTTGATCTGCTAAAGACGAGGCTGGTCAGCACACCTACACTGAAGTTTTTTGATCTGCTGCGTCCGATCGTGGTCACTTGCGACGCCTCTCGATTTGGTCTGGGTGCTGCCTGCCTGCAACCCCACGCTGGTGACTCGCTGCTGCCCATCTCCTATGCCTCCAGGACCATGACGGACACAGAGCAGCGCTATGCCCAGATAGAGAAGGAGCTGCTGGCGGTGGTTTTCGCGTGTTCGAAGTTTAAGGACTTCTTATTTGGCACCAGGTTCACCGTTGAGACGGATCACCAGCCACTGGTAACGATACTTAACAAACCAATACACTGCGCTCCTGCCAGGCTACAGCGGATGATGCTGCAGCTACAGCGCTTTGACTTTAAAATCGTATATAAGAGGGGCACCGAGATGCATGTGGCTGATGCACTGTCCCGGGCCCCCCGTGCCTCCTGCGTCCAGCACCCCTTCGAGCAGTCGGACTTACAGGTACTGAACGTCAACTTCGTCCCTTCTCACCAGCTGCAGTGCTTGGTTGAACATACCGCAAACGACCCCGACCTGCAGCAGCTTGCTGCTGTCATCAAGCGGGGGTGGCCCACCAAACGGAATTCGTTGCCTGCCAGCGTCCACCCCTATTTTTTGGTCCGCGATGAGTTAGTCCTCCGTGACAGTATTATTATCAAAGGACACAAAGTTGTCATCCCGGAATCGCTGCGTGGCTTGTATTTTGATGCCGCCCACATGGGACATCCCGGGGCAGATGCCACCATCTCACATGCCCAGGAACAGTACTACTGGCCGGCCATGGCTAAATACATCCAGGCCAGGGTGGATTCCTGTCCGGACTGTCACTCGCTTGCCCCGCATCAGCAAAGACAGCCACTTTTGCAGCAGCCTGCCCCTGACATGCCCTGGTCTTCTCTGGCGGCCGATATCTTCGACTGGCGTGGGAGGCAATACCTTGTGCTAGTAGACTCTTACTCGAATTGGTTCGAGGTGGACCTCCTCCCTGCCATCACCTCCGAGATGGTGATCAGCAAGCTTCGCCGCCACTTTGCCACGTTTGGTTCCCCTGTCCGGCTGCAGACAGACAACGGTCGCCAGTTCACCAGCGCCGAGTTTCGAGCATTTGCCACAAAGTGGAACTTTAATCATTTCACTAGCAGCCCGGAGTACCCGCAAAGCAATGGTCTGGCTGAACGGGCGGTCCGCAGCGCTAAGCACCTGCTTGAACAAACCCGCCTCTCGAACGGGGATTTCTATCAGGGTCTCCTGAACCTTCGCAACATTTCCAGAGACAGTACCATGGGATCCCCTGCCCAGCGACTCATGTCCCGAGTTGTCCGCCCTCCGATGCCTATTGCCCAGCAGTCCCTGATGCCTAAAGTCCTGCAGCCTGCTGATGTCCAGAAACGTATTGCCCAGAAGCACGAGATCCAGCGACGATCGCATGATAAATCCTGCCGCCCTCTTTCTCCACTGATGCCTGGACAGGTCGTCCGTTTGCAGACGCCCACCGGCTATTCCCGACTTGCCACCGTCGTCGGGTTTGACAGCGCGCCACGGTCCTACCTCGTGGATTTCGAAGGGACTGTATACCGACGCAGCCGCCAGCACCTGTTGGCGGTTAACGAGCCCAAACCACCTCCTGTGATTCCGTATACCCCTCCATCGCGTGTCGAGCCTTCCTCCACTAACGTACCATCTGCTCCCTGCACGCCACGGTCGGTCCTTTTGCCTCGGATAGCCCCCCCTGCTCCTCCCGGTTTTGCTCCCCAGGCTCTGTTGTCCCCTGCAAGGTCTTCTCTCTCTCCAACTTCAGCTCGTTCTACCCCTTCATTCTCACCTGGCTCTCCTGTGCCTCTCCGTTCCCCCCTCAAGCTGGGTTCCCCACCCATCTTCTCTCCCCCTCCTGTTTCTGCTCCTGTCCCTCCTCCTATTCTTTCGGGCGGGGAGGGTGAAGGTGCTGTGCGCACTCGCTCGGGTCGGATTGCAAAACCTCCGGCTCGCTACGGAGAATATGCTTAGCTTTGCAGGTACTGTATAATAAACCTGCTACTGTAGTAACTTGTTTGAATTGTAAGGGAAAGGATGTAGATGGGTTATGCATGCAACCTATAATGTAGTTACCTCATCACCACTAACCACGCCCCATCATATTAGTATAACTGTAGTATCCTCCCTTTGTTCCTCCCACTAGGTCCCAGTACGCCTGAAGGCTGGATGCAGTCAGTGCTGGGACGTGTGTGCCATGTGCTATAATAAACTACCAGTAAAGGTTACAGTGTGTCAGCAATCACTCCTTTACAGCAGTTATAGGCTGCAGAGAGAGATTTATGTGTTGATGAAATGTGCTGATAAATGGCATATACATTTAAATCCAGAAAAATACGAGCTGATGCATTTTTGGGGTATTAATGAGGCTAAGACGTTATAGAAACTTACAAAATTCTTAAGGGGTTGGACAGGCTAGATGCAGGAAGATTGTTCCCGATGTTGGGGAAGTCCAGAACAAGGGGTCACAGTTTAAGGATAAAGGGGAAATCTTTTAGGACCGAGATGAGGAAAACTTTTTTCACACAGAGAGTGGTAAATCTCTGGAATTCTCTCCCGCAGAAGGTAGTTGAGGCCAGTTCATTGGCTATATTTAAGAGGGAGTTAGATGTGGCTAAAGGGATCAGGGGGCATGGAGAGAAGGCAGGTACAGGATACTGAGTTGGATGATCAGCCATGATCATATTGAATGGCTCGAAGGGCCGAATGGCCTACTCCTGCACCTATTTTCTATGTCTATGTTTCTATGTATGGGTGGGTCTTGGGAATTATGAAGGAATATAGGGACATTGGAGTACACCCATAGACCCTTGATGGTGGCAATGGAGGTTGATAGTGATTAGGAAGGCATGTGGGATTCTGGCCTTCCTTAGCCAAGGGCATGGAAAATAAATTGTGAGGTTATGCTCCAACTTTATGAAAGCTGGGTTAGATAGCTGGAGTAGTGAATGCAGTTCTGCTCACCATACTATAGGAAAGATGTGATAGCACTGATGAGAGGGCAGAGGAGACTCACTGGGATGTTGCCAGGGATGGAGTTATGTTATGATGTAAGACCAGAGAAGATAGGGCTGTTGTTCCAGGAGGGAGGAAGTCAAAAGGGGACATGATTGGGGTACATAAAATTAAGAGGAGTATTGGAAGTTGACAAGCAATCGGTTGCCATTGAAGTTGACAAGCAATCGCTTCTATTGACATTTTAGACTTGAGAGCAACAGCGTGGAAACAGTGCCTTTACACTAGCACTATTCTACACACTCGGGACAATTTACAATTTTCGCGAAGCCAATTAACATACAAAGCTGTACGTCTTTGGCATATGGGAGGAAACCAGAGCACTGGCTCGAAGGGCCGAATGGCCTACTCCTGCATCTATTGTCTATTGTCACCTGATGAAAACCCATGCAGTCACAGGGAGAACGTACAAATGCCACAGAGACAGCACCTGTAGTCAGGATCGAACCCGGGCCTCTGGCGCTGTAAGGAAACAACTCAGCTGCTCCACCGTGCCGCCCTTGTCAATCTTGTCTATCTTTGCTTCTATTGACACTTATCAGATGGAATATAGTGTAGCAAAGTGTGGAGTCATGTGTTTTGGTAGTAAGAAAATGCCTGATATTATCAGGCCGAATGGCCTAATTCTGCCCCCATCACTTATGACCTTGTCCAATGGTGCCCCAATAATCAATGTAACATAGAGCCTTTAACATTTTAAGTTTGCAGCAATAAAAACAAAAAGATCTTTAGTTTTAAAAATTCTGTGGGGAAATATGACTTTGTTAATGCGAGTCTGACACTCTCTCATCTCCAACCCTTTTTCCCCCAGTAACACAATTGTTTATATCATGTGGTTTTCAATAACACAGTTTCTTAGGAACACAATTGAATTTTAAAAAGATTGATGAGACATTTGAAGTTGGCTAAGAGTTGTGAGTAAGCCAAGCACACCTACTTCTTTGTCAGACAGAAACAACACTTCAAAAGGCTGCACTTCAAAAGGCTGCACTGTAGCGGCACCTAGTGGTGGTTTGGCGGAAGTTTGAACCCTCGTCATTGGTTGGCTTGATCACGTGACCGCGGGGGTCAGCGCTCCTCCCAGCAACAGGAGCTATTCTAGTTTTAACTAGTCGGGCATGCGTGTTACTGAGATTAATCACAGTTTTTTATTTGTCAATAAAAAGTATATAACTCAACCTGCTTGTCTCGCTAAAGTGGTGAACCTGCCGGTTCAAACGTTTTTTTTCGGATCTTTGCAATGAACGCCGTCGAAAACCTCGACGCCCAGCCCAGCCCACCCAGCAAAATGCGGTTGCCCTGAAACTGCCCGTTAATCATGGGCGGTACAGCCTCAAGTGTGGTTCACCCATGTTGAAGCTCAATTCGAGCTCTGCAACATCGTCGTGGATGCTACCCGTTACTTCTACGTGGTGGGGGCGCTCAGTCAAGAGACTGCCACCCGGTTGCTGCCTTACCTTCAGAATCCGCCCGCAATCGGCAAGTACGAAGGTTTCAAGGTGCTGCTGCTCCGCCTTTCGGGCTCTGTCGCCGCTATCGCGCGGCCCGCCTGTTGCACATGGACGGCCTCGGCGATCGTAAGCAGTCTGCGTTGATGAGCGACCCAGCCCTGCCTGCTGTTCGAGCAGGCCTTCCGAGAGCAGATGCCCGACGACATCCGCCTGCTCCTCGCTGGGTCCGATTTCACCGACATCCTGCAGCTCGCTGAAAGGGCGGATGAGCTGTGGCTTGCGAAGCAACAGGACAGAGGTTCCATCGGCCGGGTGTCCACGCCTTCGCACCTGCAGCCTCGCTGGGACGTCCAACCCTCCGCTGCCATCGCCGCGCCGCAGTCAACCGCCAGAGATCGCAGTAAGCGCCAGTGGTGCTATTACCACCAATGCTGGGGTGCAGCGGCCTGCCGATGCCACTCCCCCTGCTCATTTTCGTGAAATGCCTCAGCCAGTAGAGGCTATCGCGGTCGGCCAGAACCATCGCCTCTACGTGCGATATTGTCATTCCGGATTTTGCTTCCTTGTGGACACTGGGGCTGTGCTGAGCATCCTCCCTCCATCTGGGCTTGATACTCGTGCCGGTAAGCATGGCCCCACCCTGAACGCCGTCAAAGGCATCCCCATACGCACCTACGGCACTCGGACCCTTTCCCTCATCCTCGACTCCCACCTTTACCATTACGGACGTTTCCCAGCCGTTGCTGGGCGCCGATTTTTGGCGGGCTTTTTCTCTACTGGTGGGCGTGCGGGGTCGGCGCTTCGTTCCTCCGGTGTTCTCCGGCCCAAGCCCAAGCGGCCCGTGGTTCCCTCCAGCCCGCACCCTCGCGCCCGCAGTTCCCTCTGGCCCGCACCTCGGATCTGTGACGGATGTGGGCAGGGCATATGCTCCCATCCAAGCCAAATTCCCAGAGCTCCTGACCCCTCGCTTTCACGCGGCCGCCTCTAAGCACGGAGTGGTCCATCTTATTCATTCATTCTATGTAATGGGGACCGCGTGTGTGAACGCTGTCATGACTGCCAATCGCTACCCAGTCCCGCACATTCAGGAAATCATGGCCCACTTGGATGGTGCTACCATCTTTTCCAAGGTGGATCTGGTGCACGGTTACCACCAGATTCCCGTCCACCCCGATAATGTGCCCAAGACCGCCGTCATCACCCCGTTCAACCTATCTGAATGGCTGCGGATGCTGTTCAGGTTGAAGAACGCTGCGCAGGCTTTCCATTGGTTGATGGACACGGTTGGTCGGGGATTGGATTTTGTATACCTGGATGACATTCTGGTTGCCAGCCGCTCCCACCAGGAACACTGCGCGCACCCATGGGTGCTGTTCCAGCGTCTTAAGGACCACGGGTTGGACTCCGCTCTATTTCCTTCCAGGGACACCATGTCACCTCACAGGGCGCTACACCGCTTCCCGGCGATTCGGCACTTTCCTCAGCCACTCACCGTCAAGGGGCTAAAGGAGTTCGGCGGCATGGTGAATTTCTACCATAGTTTCGTGCCGGCGGCGGCCCGGATCATGCGGCCCTTGTTCCAGTGTCTGGCCAGTAAGCGGCGGGACCTCGTGTGGGACGCCGAGACCACGGCCGCTTTCGACACTGCTGGCAACCGCTTGCCTTTTTTAGCCAGCACCTGTGCTCTCCGGAGCAAAGCTACAGTGCATTTGATCGAGAGCTCCTGGCCCTTTTTTCCTGGAGGGCAGGCCCTTCATGGCGTTCACAGACCACAAGCCCCTAACATTTGCATTTGCAAAGGTGTCCGACCCCTGGTCAGCTCGGCAACAAACGGCACCTGGGGTTTGTCTCGGAGTACACCACGTGGCGGGCAAAGTGAACCTGGTCACGGACGCTTTATCTCCCCCTGCAGTCCATGCAGTGTTGTCCATGGACCCGGGCATGGACTATTCTGAGCTGGCTGCTGCACAACACGAAGGCGGTGAGATGGACGCCTATCGGACTACAGCGTCGGGATTAGTATTGGCCGATGCCGATCCTGCAGGTGTGATGGTCCTCTGTGACGTTTCCTTTGGGAGGCCATGCCCCATTGTCCTTGTGGGTTGGCGGTGGCCAGTGTTCGACGTGTCCACGGTCTGGCCCACCCTTCCATCTGGGCGACTTTGCGTTGGTGGCAGACAGGTTTGTCATGGAGGGGCTTCGAAAACAGGGCTAGGGCCTGCATTCCCTGCCAGACATCAAAGGTCCAGCAGCATGTGCGAGCGCCGCTTCAGGATTTCATAGGTTTGAGCACATCCATGTCAGTTTGGTAGGTTCGCTACTGACGTCTCGCGGTGCCACGCACCTGCTCACCATTGTGGATCGCTTCACGAGGTGGCCAGAGGCCGTTCCACTCTCTAACACCTCTGCAGCATCTTGTGCTCGAGCTCTCGCAGCCCACTGGGTGGCACGTTTTGGTGTGCCTGCGGACATCTCCACCGACCGTGGTGCCCAGTTTACTTCTGCTTTACGGTCGGCTCTGGCACAGCTGTATGGGACGCAGCTGCATCACACCACCGCCTATCACCCTGAGGGCAACGGTTTGGTGGAGCGTTTCCATCGGCATTTGAAGTCGGTGCTGAGGGCGTGGCTCATGGGCCCGGATTGTGTGGAAATGTTGCCTTGGGTTTTGCTGGGGGTCTGCATGCCCCCCCAAGGCGGATTTGGACACGTCATCCGCCGAGCTCGTGTACGGCTCCCCGCTGTGCGTGTCTGGAGATTTCCTTCCTGCAGGTTGGGAGCTGAAGGAGCCCACTTCGTCTGTTGGCGAACCTGCGGGAGAAAGTGGGCGGCCTGGCTCCTATTCCGACCTTTCGTCATGGGGTTGCCTCTGTCTGCATTCTGCCGGAGCTTAAGGATAGCGTGTTTGCTTTTATTCGCAGGGACTCGCAACGGATTCCGCTGCAGCGGACTTATGAAGGTCCTTTCCAGGTGTTGCGGCCCGGCGTCACGACTTTTCTGTTGGATGTCGGGGGTCAGGAGGTGATCGTTTCAGTGGCTCGCCTCAAGCCCACCCTCCTGGATGTCGATAGCCCGGTGGTGGTGGCTCAACCCCGGCATAGAGGTCGTCCACTGGTCATACCCCTTGCAGCTATTGCTCCCATTGTGCTTGTTTCACCTGTGACTTTTCCGCCTGCTTGCCCTGTACCGTTTGTTCATCCTGTACCGCCAGTTGTGCCTGTTCCTCCGGTCTCCACTCGGTCTGGTCGCCACATTCGGCCTCCTGCTCTGTTCCTTTCCTCAGATTCTGGGGGGGGGGGGGTCCTGTAGCAGCATCTAGTGGTGGTTTGGGGAAGTTCGAACCCTCGTCATTGGTTGGCTCGATCACGTGCCCACGGGGGTTCGTTCGCGGGCCTTCCAGTCAGTCGTCAGCGCTTCTCCCAGCAACAGGTGCTATTCTAGTGTTAGCTAGTCAGGCTCGGGTGTTGCCGAGTTTAATTACCGGTTTTTAATTGTCAATAAAAATTATTTAACTCAACCTGCCTGTCTCGCTAAAGCACTTTGTTTTCCATGTACGCCAGTCAATCGCATCAACCATGGCTTTGAGGGACATGACCCATTAATGTCTTGTGTACATATCTCTCCTGATTCTGGTTGGCCACCAAACATTCCCACTGGGATAAGAATAACGTGGTACCATTTTGATTTTAAAAGGGATATGCTTCAACCGTGCAGTAAATCTGAGAAGAGAATAATTGATGGAAGAAGATTAATCCGCAGCACAACTAACGTAGAGATAAGCCAGAGCAGAATTTAAATACAAATCATAGCTCTGAAAATGGTGCATCAAAGAGAATCTAAGTAAAATGCAATCAAAAATTAATTGATGCTAGTTTGGAAATTGGAGTTAAAAAATAAGGACCAGAGAGGACACTGTTAATTCAAATGTATCTACAACACATGGAAGAAGATATTATTCACTGACAGATTGCTTTTATCATGTCTACATGTGGAGCTACAGGGGATGGGCAAGATCTTAAATAGATATTTCTCATCTGTATTTAATGGGAAGAACGTAAAGGAAGCCAGGGAATTCAGGGAAGAGAATAATGATGGCCTGAAACATAACTACATTACAAAAAGAGAAGTGCTAATGATCTTAAAGCACATGGAGATGGATAAATCCCGAGATCCAGACCAAGTGTATCCGACGTCATTGTGAGAAACCAGGGAATGAATTGCTGCGAATAGACACAAAGTACTGGAGTAACTCGGCAGGTCTGCATCTCTGGAGAAAAAGGATAGGTGACATTTCGGGCCGGGACCCTTCTTCAGACTGAAAAGCTGAAATTGCTAGGACTCTGTCAGAGGTATTTGTATCAATAGCCATCAGTGGGTACCAGAAAACTGAAGGGAAGCCTTTATTTAAGACCCAGGTTCGATCCCACAAGTTCACGTTCACAAGTTATAGGAGTAGAATTAGGCCATTCGGCCCATCGAGTCCACTCCACCTTTCAATCATGGCTGATCTCTGCCTCCTAATCCCACTTTCCTTCCTTCTCCCCATAACCCTTGACACCCCTTCTAATCAAGAATTTTTCTACCTCTGCCTTCAAAATATCCATCAACTTGACAGCCCTCTGTGGCAATGAGTTCCACAGATTAACAACCCTCTGACTAAAAATGTTCCTCCTCAAGAAGTTCCTCCTCACGACTACAGTTGCTGTCTGTACGGAGTTTGTACATTCTCCCCTTGATCGTGTGGGTTTTCTCTGAGATCTTTGGTTTGTTCCACACTCCAAAGATGTCCAGGTATGTAGGTTAATTGGCTTGGTGATGTGAATATTGTCCCTAGTGTGTAGGATGGTGTTAATGTGCGGGGATCACTGGTCAGTGCGGACTCGGTGGGCCGAAGGGCCTGTTTCCACGCTGTGTCTCAAACAAAACAAAAATGCTCAACTACAAGCCATGGATCGACTGTACGGTGAGCCAAATGTCAGTGGTGGGAAAATTACTGGAGGGGATTCTGAAAGACCGCATCTACCTGCATTCAGAAAGGCAAGGAATGATTAGGGATAGTCAGCATGGAAATTGTGCCTCACAAATTGGATTGAGTTTTCAGAAGAGTTGACCAAGTGGATTCATGAGTGGCATATGTTGTCTGTATGGACTTTGGCAAGATCTTTGATAAAATCTCACATAGCAGGCTGGTCCAGAAGTTAGATCATGTGGGATTCAAAATTGATTTGGAGGAAGGAGTCAGAGGGTGGTAGTTGAGGGGTGTATTTCAGACTGGAAGTCCATAATGGGGTGGAAGATTGCAACCTTCACGTGGTCCACCCTGTTTCGACTAATGCAATCAACCCGATGTGCACGAACAAATAGATCAAATAGAACAAGTTGACCTACAACTTTAGGCTGTGCACGCCATACGCAAGAAGAAGAAGAGGTCCATAATGTGGAATGCCACAGGTATCATAGCTGGGTGCACTGCTGTTTGTCATATATATCAGCAATTTGGATGTGAGTATAGGTGCATGATTCGTGAATTTGCAGATGTTACAATAATTGCTGGTGTACTGGATAGGAGAGAAGGTTATCTAAGTTTTCAACAGGTTTTAGATTAACTAGGTACTATGGCCTAGGAATGACTTATGGAATTGAATCTGGATGTGAAATATTGCATTTTGCTAAGTTAAGACAGGGAGAACATACACAGTAAATGGTAGGCCCATAAAGAATATTGCAGAACACAGTGACCTGGACCTACAGTACATAGTGGAAGCGGTTCATAAGTTCATATGTGATGAGCAGAAGTAGGCCATTTTTCCTATCGTCGACTCCACCATTCAATCATAGCTGATCTATCTTTCCCTCTCAACCCCATTCTCCTGCCTTCTTTGCTCGCCAATGGATACTATTGGGCATAACCTGGGTGATTTCTCTAACTTCAGGTAATCCCTCGCTCTCCATCCCTCCCCATCCTAGTTCTCCAACTAGTTTCACTGTCCACCTGAGTAAATTTTACTGATTGTTTGCCTCATTGTCACCTTTCCCACAGCTGACAATAATCCATTCTACATTTTCCTTGAAAATCGTCCCCTTTGATCTCTCATTTTCACACCACAACCTTCCATATCTCTACCCCTCCCTCTCTCCTGACTCTCAGTCTGAAGAAGGGTCTCGGCACGAAACGTCATCCATTCCTTCTCTTCAGAGATGCTGCCTGTCCTGCTGAGTGACTCCAGCATTTTGTGTCCATCTTCTCTGAGCATTAGCCTCAGGCAAACACGAGTTTTGGAATGACGAATGTGAACTTCATGCAGAATGTGTACAAAGTGCAGCTTTTCAATCAATTTTCCTTAAAATTGAGCCCTGTAACATAAAATGTCAGAGTGCTCCATGCGCCATTTTCTTTGCTAATTTTGTTTACAAATGCCTGTTGGAAAGGAATTTGCATCCTCATCTGATCTAAGCTGCTCAGCGTTGCTGGCTTACAGCAATGAGGTTGATTCTTAATGCCCTATTGATGTGCAGTCAGAGAAGAACATGCAAATTCCACGCAAATATGACCAGGCATCAGGATCAGAAGCAGGTTGCTGGAGCTGTGAGAGGCTGCATGGTCTGCAGCATCACAATGCAAAACCCATCCTACCCCCACCGCCTCCTACCACCACCACCATCCCTACCACCCTTCTCCAACTATTGAATGTTGAATATTGAATAATGAAGTAGTAAGTTACAAGATGGATTCTGCTGTAGATTTAGAAGTTCAAAATGAATGCTGAACCTTTCCTCTAAACACTAGCAAGATATCAGCACAAAAACAAGATATCAGCACATATGTGTCTTGTCCTATAATATAAACACTAGCAAGATTACAATGCAACAACACTAGATGCTTTGCCCTTCTGATATAATCATTCAGAAAAATGTTCCGAACATTCAGTCTTACTCTTTACTCCAGAGATTGTAATGTGCAGACATTAGATCAACAAGGTCAAAAAACAGGACCGCTTAAAACCTGCAATTATAAGAAACAGCTTCTTGGAGCAAAACCATGTATGGGCATAACCTTTCCTCTATTGGAAGAAAACTGCAATCTTTGATATTACCCTATATGGACAAGGCAAGAGGGTGTACAATGCTCTGTAAGATAAAGAATTGTTGAATTGCTGATCTACATTTGGTGAGAGTTGAGAGTGAGAAATTGCGAGGGAGTACAGCGACCATGCCTGAGGGAGTGTAGTGATATAGGGGGGGGGGGTAGTGGGGGGACCCCTCCTACGGTAGGGTGCTTTTGCATTTTTCAGCTTGAAATTGTGCAATCTGGTGCATACTGTAGCGAGTCTTTTAACTTACACTTGAATGCAACATTTATGCTTTAATTTGGATTAGGTATGAATAAGGTTAGGCTAAATTACATTCTTAATTACATTCCACAGAAGAGCCAGGCTCTGATCAACAGGTGCAGCACATGAATGACCTTAGTATATTCATGTATGGAAATCAGATTATGATTCATGCTGATGCATATATATCTACTATACTATTACTATAACTCTCATCTTGACCACTTCCGGTCTGCATTTTAATTAAATTTGTGCAGAAACAATCCCCCATAGCGCTATGATTTTTCGCCACCTTACTCACCATTCACCTCTGCTGCAAGTCAAATATGTTTTGTTCCGATCGGTGAAATAGCACAAAAGTTATGAAGGTTTAAAAATCGTAAAAACTGCCCCTGCTGTCAAAACCTCCTGTCAATAACGTGGCGAGGAGAATAAAAAGCTGAAGGGGCGCAGTGTGTTGAGCAGCTTGCGGGGAGTCAGCGGCTAGTGCGGAGTCAGCGGCTCGTGGGCTGCTTCTGCGGCAACCAGCACAACCAGCCGGAAGCTGCTGAATTGAACCGGAAGCCTCTGAGTGAAGCCGGAGTGGGACAGGGATCTACTGCGTGAGGCTGAAAGCTGAAAGTGCGGGGTGAGCAGAGTGCGAGCCCCCCCCCTCCCCACACGCCCCCTTCCCACACCCCCCTTCCCTCTCTCCCCACCCCCCCCTTTCCCCACCCCCCCTTACCCACACACCCCCTTCCCACACCCCCCCTCCCACACAACCCCCCCCCCCCACACCCCGCCTTTCCCCACACCCCCCCTTTCCCCACACCCGGCCCTTTCCCCACACCCCACACACCCCCTTTCCCACACCCCCCTCCCCCACATACCACCCTACGCCACACACCCCCATCCTCCACACCCCCTTCCCCACACCCCCCTCCCCCACACCCCCCGTCCCCCGCACACACCACCTCAACCACCACCCCCTCCCCAACAACCCCCCTCGGCCCACCCAGTCCACACTGACTAGCAATGTACCATACACCAGTTCTATCCTACACGCCAGGGACAATTTACAGAAGCCAATTAATCTACAACCCTGCACTTCTTTTGGATGTGGGTGAAACCGGAGTATCCAGAGAAAACCCATGTGGTCATAGGGAGAATGTACAAATTCTGTACAGACAGCACCTCTAGTCAGGATCAAATCTGGGTCTGTGGTGCTGTCAGGCAGCAAATCTATCACTGTGCCACGTGCCACCCAGTAAAATTCTTTTTTCTGTAATATATTTATTATGGTGTCACGTCAATAAAGATGAACACATGATTCTGATTTCTGCCCTTAATTGGATAACGCACATCTCCAGTCATTGTGTTTTACATTTATATGGCTGGTTTTCAACCTCTTCGGTCTGAAGCGAAGATACAAGAGGATCTAGTATTTTTGGTTTGAAGGTCTCGACCCGAAACATCATCCATTCTTTCTCTCCAAAGATGCTGCCTGAGTTATTCCAGCTTTTTGTGTCAATCTTCAGTTTAAACCAGCAGTTCCTTCCTGCACTCTTTGTTCAGCGAGTCCTATTCTCATATTATTATTCACCTCACAGGGCTCTCACTTAACTTTTTTTCCCTGTTGTCAGCCGGGCAACCTTTTTAGGTTGCCAAATGACAGTTTAAGTGGTCATTTAAGACGGTTTGCATGACGCCTGCGATAATATGCTCGGACGAAGTGTGTAGTTACCAGTCGGAATTATGCTCAATGAAGCATTCACAAATTATTTCTGCTTCAAATAAAGTCACAAACTAAGCATATTCACCAATCAAGACATGATATATACCACAATGACATGCAGCAAAATTATAATACAGTATCTCAACTCTTTTTAAGCATTGCAATTAATGCAATTTCTATTATTTCTTTCCACTTCCAAACAAAAATGTGGTTGGATTATTCAACGTATGATCAACCTGTGTCAATAAATCCTGGACAATGGTAACATATATGCTTAAGCATGTACACTACAGATTGATGCAAGCATGTTTTCTGTGAAGGACCGAAAATTACCATGACATGGCCATAGCATGGAGTCGTTATTGCTATTGGTACAGAAACACTCTCGCTTCCCACATAATTTATCCATAACAATATATACAGGTTGCAAGGAAATTTCTAAAGGCATTTTATGATAATAGCTGTTAAAACCGACTATACCCACCTGACAGGTTAAACATTACACTAACTGACAAGAGATGGCCAAAGGACCTAACTGCAGCAAATGTTCTTTTGGTAATATGTTTAAAAGTGTCAAAACGCCACATTACCGTACATTCAGATTAGATGTACGTGTTGTGAACAGCATGAAGATACCCAGTTTGTGCACACGAGATTTAAAAAAATGTATTGATAAATGCAGTTTCCATCATTTCCACTTCAGAATTAACGTTAAAATTTCAACTGAAATATCTCCTGATCAAATTTATGATGTATATGACCGACTGTAGAAGTAAAACCTGGATAAATCCAACGTATGGTTGTGAATGTTGCTCATTAAATAACTACAGTACTGATACTCCATATTAAGAGCATTGATTTGCCGTTAAAATTAATTCTGAAATAACGTGTCAATGGTGGCCGTCCCTGTCCCTGTCCACCGCCAGTAAACCAGTATCTGCAGCGCCAAGCCGGGCAAAATGACACGGCGTTTAGGTTGCCTGGCGGCACTTTGGGTGGTCAATGGCACCCGGGCAACCGTTAATTTCGAGCCCTGCCTCAACTAAGTCTTTTCTTCATCTCTGTTGCTGCAGAGAATACAATCCCAGTTATCAAATCTTCCTTCTAAGTGAAAAAAAAATTCCAGCCATACCAACATCTTCATAAATCGCCCCTGGATACTCTCCAGAGCAATTGTACCCTTTCTACAATGTGTCATTGTCTTACAGCATGGAAACAGGCCCTTCATCCCAACTTGTCCATGCAGATCAAGTTGCCCCATCTAAACTAGTCCCATTTATCTGCATTTGGCCCATATCACTTTAAACCTTTCCTGTCCACGTACCTGTCCAAATGTCTTTTAAACCCTGTCATTTTACCTGCCTACTTCCCCTGGCAGCTCGTTCCACATAACATCCTCTGCATGAAAATGTTGTCCCTCAGGTTCCTATTAAATTGTTCCTCTCTCATTTTAAACCAGGGGTTTCAGCTCGTGGGCCCATTGAGCAAAATGTGACCATGCTGGCTGGATCAATTGTGCACACGCGAACGCACCCTTTCCATTAATAAACCATTTGAAATTGAACATTAGCAGGCACAAATGTAGACCTAACAAAACAAATTGTAAATGTAGGCTACAAGGTACAAGATACATTTATTTGTCACATGTGCCAGATGGCACAGTGAAATGAGATTACCATACAGCCATACAATAAAAATAAAGAACACAACACACGATAGAGTTAAACATAAAACATCCCCACACAGCAGAATCAGATTTTCCCACTGGGACTGACCAAAGTCAGTCTCTTCCTCTAATATTCCCCAATGTTCACTCGTGGTCGGGGCCTCCCCGAGCCCTCCGCAGTCGCCGCTATGGGCGGCCCGATGTTCAGGCCCGCTCGCCGGGGTGATGTAAGTCCGATGTCGGGGCTGGGGGAGTCCTCAGCGGCCTGGACAACAGAGTCGGCCCACTCCTACCGGAGTCGGTGGCTCCCAAAGTCCGCAGGCCGCACCGGGCAGAGACTGATGCTGGCGGCCCTCGGCAAGGAGCCCCAGGATTCTGCGATGATGGTTAGCGCTGCCCGCGTTGGGAGCTCTCCAAACCAGAGCTCCACGATGTTGGAGCAGCGGCCCAACGCTCCGGAGCTCCAAACGGCGATCCAGTTCAGTATCGCGCGCTCCGTGGTGAAACCAACGCCGCGCCGCCGCTGTTGCAGCTCTGGTCCGGTTCTCAGTCCCCGGCAGGAAAGGCCGCTCCGATCCAGGTGGTAGGCCGCGAGATGGGGGGCGAGGTCACGACTCGGAGAAATAGTCGTGTCCCCGCCAGGAAGCGACTGGGAAACAGTTTCCCCCTTACCCTGCCTCCCTCCCCCACATAGAAAAGTTAAGGTTTCCCCCCAAAACAGACTTTAGACTAACTAAAAATTAAAAAAAAGATTGAAAGGACAAACAGGCTGTAGGCAGAGGTTGCCGTCAGTGCGGCGCCCCTACACAACTGCACCTAATTTTTATTAGCCTGCTTCCAGCAATCACTCAGACAATTAACACAGTTAAAGCCCTGTCCCACGGTACGAGTTCATTCCAAGAGCTCTCCCGAGTTTGCCCTGATTCGAACTCGGAGATTTACGGTAATGGCCACTCGTCGGTACTCGGGGCTCTCGTGGACATTTTTCAACATGTTGAAAAATCTTCACGAGTCTTCCCGTGCTTACCTGCCGTTAGCGAGTCTTCCCGAGTACATGCCGTTAGTGGCGCGAGCCGCTAAGAGACGTCCCCGAGCTCCGACGTATCCGCTACGTTCATTCTCCGTGCTTATCACGAGTTTGATTTTTTTTAAACTCGGGAAAGCTCTTGGAATGAACTCGTACTGTCGGACAGGGCTATTAGCCTGTAATTTTTATTGAACTGTTTGAAGTGAGGGTGTGTGTGAAGGTGTGTGAGTGTGTGTGTGAGAGTTTGTGTGAGAGTGTGTGAGAATGTTTGTCAGTGTGTGTGAAGGTGTGTGATAGTGTGTCAGTGTGTATGAGGGGTGTTGGGCCCCATAGCAGAAGTGTCCATGTCGCGAGGCTGGAAACTGGAAGTATCCTGATCTAATTCTGCTACTACCGTCACCTATTGTGACAAGTGATGGCTCCCACTGACTGTCGCATTAAGCTTGCATCCTTTTCAGGACGGACGATGACAGTGTGTCAACATTTGAAACATGGGAGATGGTCTGGACACGAAAGAAGAAGAAAGAGTGTTCATCAGTGTTAGGTATGTGATAATTAGCATATGTAATTAGCATATGTAATGAGTGTCTTGTCATATGTTGTGCTAGTACGCATGTGCGGGAGACTCAAGGTGGCGTCCTGTAGTAAAGAAGCTTGTAAGATTACTCCCGTGTCCGAGCCTTTATTCAAGTGTGCTGAGCATCCCGAATACATAACAATTGGCGACGAGGATAAAAGAACCAAGATAAGAACAAGGCCAGCAAGAAGAATCAAAAACAAAGTTAAAAAAAAAAAAGAAGTGAATTTGGAAACAAAGTGGAATAGCACGAAGCCTAAAGATTTGGCGCCAAATGGTTTTGAATTGGCGTCAAAAGGAAAAAAAAAAAAAAAAAAAAAAAGGTAGGAACGGGAAGGAATAGCTCAGGGAAGAGCGAAGGAAAACAAGCAGGGCAGTTAAACGTCCGTCGTTTGAACCTCAAATGTCGCGTGAGGGCTCATGCCATGAAGCCAACGGCCAGCCCCAGGAGCAGCCACAGACGTCGGGTGGGGGCCTCGTACCGTGAAAGCCACGGACAGGTCCAGAGAGCCACCGACGGAAGAGGACCGTGTAGCCCACGGCCAGCCCCAGTAGCAGCCACAGACGTCGGGTGAGGGCCTCGTACCATGTAGGCCATGGACAGGTCCAGAGAGCCACCGACAGAGGCTGAGTCTTTAGCCCAACCGGGAACAGTCAGCCCGGTGGGGGGAGGAAGCAAAGAAGGCCCGGTCGGGATCAGAGTCAGAGAGAAGCCAAGAGCCGTGAAAGCCCGGTCGCAGGGGACGGCCGAGAGCGGGGAAAGCCCGGACGTGAAAGGAAGTCTGGCCCCGAGCAAAGAGTGGGTCCATGCGAGAGAAGCGGGACACAGCACTCAAGCACTGCAGCCCGGTCGGGAGTAGTGGCAGCCCAGTCGGGGGAGTGAAGTAAAGAAAGCCCGGTAGTGGGAGACGGCCGAGAGGGGAGAAGGCTGAGAAAGCTGAGAGGCACAGTCCCGACGCTTGGAGCAGCGGAGACCAGCAGCAGAAAAGGAGCGACTCACCTTCACCTTCCTGCAAAAGGACAAAGGTCAAGTGCAAAAGGACAAAGGTCAAGTGCAAAACGACAAAGGTCAAATGCAAAAGGACAAAGGTCAAGTGCAAAAGGACAAGGGTCAAGTGCAAAAGGACAAGGGTCAAGTGCAAAAGGACAAGGGTCAAGTGCAGAATGACAAAAGTCAAGTGCAGAGGGAAAAGGCCAAAGGAAAAGGAGTCAAAGGCAAAGGGAAATTGCCATTCAAAGGGCAACTCTAGTTATTCTAGCTGCATTTAGGGGTATGAAGGTACGGAGAGAACCGGAACAAACAGAAGGCAGCAATGGTAATACAAGCATTTAGAATGCATAGAGTATATCGTCAATACAAGGCAATGAGATTAGCAGCTATAATAGTGCAAACCCGTGACAGAGGGAGGAGCGACCTCCGTGTGGTGAGTTAAAAACCCATCGCGGGGCTTGTCTCAATAGAGGCCTGGGAGCCGTGACAGAGGGAGGAGCGACCTCCGTGTGGTGAGTTAAAAACCCATCGCGGGGCTTGTCTCAACAGAGGCCCGGGAGCCGTGACAGAGGGAGGAGCGACCTCCGTGTGGTGAGTTAAAAAACCCATCGCGGGGCTTGTCTCAACAGAGGCCCGGGAGCCGTGACAGAGGGAGGAGCGACCTCCGTGTGGTGAGTTAAAAACCCATCGCGGGGCTTGTCTCAACAGAGGCCCGGGAGCCGTGACAGAGGGAGGAGCGACCTCCGTGTGGTGAGTTAAAAACCCATCGCGGGGCTTGTCTCAACAGAGGCCCGGGAGCCGTGACAGAGGGAGGAGCGACCTCCGTGTGGTGAGTTAAAAACCCATCGCGGGGCTTGTCTCAACAGAGGCCCGGGAGCCGTGACAGAGGGAGGAGCGACCAAAATTTGCAACGTTACATTCGCAGATCTCACTTCCAGAGAAGGAGTCTGGTGGAAGCCTCTGATTGGTCAAACGGACTAGAGGAAGCAGCTGATTGGCTTGTATCCTGGGTAAGGCTTTATTGTATTCGGTTAAGGGGGAGAATGAGGGCCAGGGCAGTTTACTGTTCTGGATGTCAGATGTGGGAGGTCATGGAGTCTGAGTGCCCTCCAGATGTCCACATCTGCGCCAGGTGCGTCGAGATGGGGCTCCTAAGGGACCGTGTTAGGAACCTGGAACAGCAACTTGATGACCTCTGTCTGCTCAGGGAGAGCGAGGAGGTCATAGATAGGAGTTACAGGGAGGTGGTCACTCCAAGACCACGGGAGACAGAAAACTGGGTCACAGTTAGGAAGGGCAACGGGCAGAGGCAGGGACTGGTGAGTACCCCGGTGGCTGTACACCTTGAAAATAAGTACTCATGTTTGAGTAAAGGTGGGGGAGACAGCCTACCTGGGGGCAGCGACAGCGGCCGGGCCTCTGGCATAAAGACCGGTCTTGTTGCTCAGAAGGGTAAGGAAAAGAAGAGGAGGGCAATTGTAATAGGGGACTCTATAGTCAGGGGGTCGGATAGGCGATTCGGTGGACGCAGACAGGAGACCCGGTTGGTAGTTTGCCTCCCTGGTGCCAGGGTCAGGGATGTGTCTGAACGTGTCCAAGAAATCCTGAAATGGGAGGGAGAGGAGCCTGAGGTTGTGGTACATATAGGTACCAGCGACATAGGTAAAAAAAGAGAAGAGGTCCTGAAAGAAGAATTTAGGGAGTTAGGTAGAGAGTTAAGGAGAAGGACTGCAAAGGTAACAATCTCAGGATTACTGCCTGTGCCACGCGACAGTGAGAGTAGGAATGGAGCGAGGTGGAGGATAAATGAGTGGATGAGGGATTGGTGCAGTGGGTATGGATTCAAGTTTCTGGATCATTGGGACCTCTTTTGGGGAATGTGTGACCTGTACAGAAAGGACGGGTTGCACTTGAACTCGAGGGGGACCAATATCCTGGCGGGGAGATTTGCAAAGGCTACTGGGGAGACTTTAAACTAGTATGGTTGGGGGGAGGGACTCAAATTGGGAAAGCTAGCAGTCAGTGTGTGAGGCAGGAGGCAGAGAATGGTAGCACTCTGACCCAAAATGTAGGGGAGAGAGAAGAAAAAGACAATAAACAGAGAATAAGAGAGGGTGGGTTTCTTAAATGTGTATATTTTAATGCTAGGAGCATTGTAAGAAAGGTGGATGAACTCAGAGCCTGCATTGACACCTGGAAGTATGATGTTGTGGCGATCAGTGAAACATGGTTGCAGGAGGGCTGTAATTGGAAACTAAATATTCCAGAATTTCGTTGCTTCAGGTGTGATAGAATTGGAGGGGCAAGAGGTGGAGGTGTTGCATTGCTTATCAGGGAAGATATTACAGCAGTGCTTTGGCAGGATAGATTAGAGGGCTCGTCTAGGGAGGCTATTTGGGTGGAACTGAGAAATGGGAAAGGGGTAGCAACACTTATAGGGGTGTATTATAGACCGCCAAATGGGGAGCGAGAATTGGAAGAGCAAATATGTAAGGAGATTGCAGATATTAGTAGTAAGCACAAGGTAGTGATTGTGGGAGATTTCAATTTTCCACACATAGACTGGGAAACACATTCTGTAAATGGGCTGGATGGGTTGGAGTTTGTAAAATGTGTGCAGGATAGTTTTTTGCAGCAATACATAGAAGTACCTACTAGAGAAGGAGCGGTGCTGGACCTCCTGTTAGGAAATGAGACGGGTCAGGTGGCAGAGGTATGCGTTGGGGAACAGTTCGGGACCAGTGATCACAATACCATTAGTTTCAATATAATTATGGAGAGGGTCAGAACCGGACCTAGGGTTGTGATTTTTGATTGGAGAAAGGCTAACTTTGAGGAGATGCGAAAGGATTTAAAAGGAGTAAATTGGGACATTTTGTTTTATGGGAAAGATGTGGAAGAGAAATGGAGTACATTTAAAGGTGAAATTTTAAGAGTACAGAATCTTTATGTCCCTGTTCAGTTGAAAGGAAATAGTAAAAATCGGAAAGAGCCATGGTTTTCAAGGGAAATTGGACACTTGGTTCGGAAAAAGAGGGAGATCTACAATAATTATAGGCAGCATGGAGTAAATGAGGTGCTTGAGGAGTATAAAGAATGTAAAAAGAATCTTAAGAAAGAAATTAGAAAAGCTAAAAGAAGATATGAGGTTGCTTTGGCAAGTAAGGTGAAAGGCAAAGGGTTTCTACAGCTATATTAATAGCAAAAGGATAACGAGGGATAAAATTGGTCCATTAGAGAGTCAGAGTGGACAGCTATCTGCAGAGCCAAAAGAGATGGGGGAGATATTGAACAATTTCTTTTCTTCTGTATTCACCAAGGAGAAGGATATTGAATTATGTGAGGTAAGGGAAACAAGTAGAGTAGCTATGGAAACTGTGAGATTCAAAGAAGAGGAAGTACTGACACTTTTGAGAAATATAAAAGTGGATAAGTCTCCAAGTCTGGACAGGATATTCCCTAGGACTTTGAGGGAAGTTAGTGTAGAAATAGCAGGGGCTATGACAGAAATATTTCAAATGTCATTAGAAACGGGAATAGTGCCGGAGGATTGGCGTACTGCGCATGTTGTTCCATTGTTTAAAAAGGGGTCTAAGAGTAAACCTAGCAATTATAGACCTGTTAGTTTGACGTCAGTGGTGGGAAAATTAATGGAAAGGATACTTAGAGATAATATATATAAGCATCTGGATAAACAGGGTCTGATTAGGAACAGTCAACATGGATTTGTGCCTGGAAGGTCATGTTTGACTAATCTTCTTGAATTTTTTGAAGAGGTTACTCGGGAAATTGATGAGGGTAAAGCAGTGGATGTTGTATATATGGACTTCAGTAAGGCCTTTGACAAGGTTCCTCATGGAAGGTTGGTTAAGAAGGTTCAATGGTTGGGTATTAATGGTGGAGTAGCAAGATGGATTCAACAGTGGCTGAATGGGAGATGCCAGAGAGTAATGGTGGATGGTTGTTTGTCAGGTTGGAGGCCAGTGACTAGTGGGATGCCACAGGGATATGTGTTGGGTCCACTGTTGTTTGTCATGTACATCAATGATCTGGATGATGGTGTGGTAAATTGGATTAGTAAGTATGCAGATGATACTAAGATATTTATTTATTTATTTATTTATTCCGAACAAGTAAAGACATTAAAGACATTAATAGTAACAAAATCGAAATTATCAAACAATTGGGATTACAATCAATATTTACAAAGCAATGAAAAGAACAAAAGCAAAGTTCCAATGTGTCTGTACAAGCTCGAAAAGGAGTGAGAAGAAGAATAACTTATTAAATCTCACCCCTTTTCCCCAACACTTCTACCATGTTTAAAAATCAATTAATTAATAATAATAATACTACCCTAGGCAATTTCCCATAATACCTACAGACATATATATACATACAACTATTATGCACATACAAACTTCATATCTGAAGTACCCAAACATAAGTAAACAATAGTAAAGCAATATATAAACATTAACCCCCACTTGTCAACCATCCCCTCCATCCCTGTACCCCTTGAAAATTATTTTTTTATATATTATTTTAAAATGATTCATGTTTGTGCATTGCTTTAATTCCCCGTTCAATTTATTCCACACACCTACTCCACAAACCGAAATACAAAAGGTTTTTCTAGTCGTACGGACTCTTTGTTTCTTAAAGTTAAGTATTCCTCTTAAATTGTAACCCCCCACACGCTCGTTAAATAATTTTTGAATGTTTCCAGGTAAATTTTTATTTTTGGCCCTAAACATTATCTGAGCTGTTTTGAATGTAACCAAATCTTCTAATTTGTGTCCATCTTCTCTGAGCATTAGCCTCAGGCAAACACGAGTTTTGGAATGACGAATGTGAACTTCATGCAGAATGTGTACAAAGTGCAGCTTTTCAATCAATTTTCCTTAAAATTGAGCCCTGTAACATAAAATGTCAGAGTGCTCCATGCGCCATTTTCTTTGCTAATTTTGTTTACAAATGCCTGTTGGAAAGGAATTTGCATCCTCATCTGATCTAAGCTGCTCAGCGTTGCTGGCTTACAGCAATGAGGTTGATTCTTAATGCCCTATTGATGTGCAGTCAGAGAAGAACATGCAAATTCCACGCAAATATGACCAGGCATCAGGATCAGAAGCAGGTTGCTGGAGCTGTGAGAGGCTGCATGGTCTGCAGCATCACAATGCAAAACCCATCCTACCCCCACCGCCTCCTACCACCACCACCATCCCTACCACCCTTCTCCAACTATTGAATGTTGAATATTGAATAATGAAGTAGTAAGTTACAAGATGGATTCTGCTGTAGATTTAGAAGTTCAAAATGAATGCTGAACCTTTCCTCTAAACACTAGCAAGATATCAGCACAAAAACAAGATATCAGCACATATGTGTCTTGTCCTATAATATAAACACTAGCAAGATTACAATGCAACAACACTAGATGCTTTGCCCTTCTGATATAATCATTCAGAAAAATGTTCCGAACATTCAGTCTTACTCTTTACTCCAGAGATTGTAATGTGCAGACATTAGATCAACAAGGTCAAAAAACAGGACCGCTTAAAACCTGCAATTATAAGAAACAGCTTCTTGGAGCAAAACCATGTATGGGCATAACCTTTCCTCTATTGGAAGAAAACTGCAATCTTTGATATTACCCTATATGGACAAGGCAAGAGGGTGTACAATGCTCTGTAAGATAAAGAATTGTTGAATTGCTGATCTACATTTGGTGAGAGTTGAGAGTGAGAAATTGCGAGGGAGTACAGCGACCATGCCTGAGGGAGTGTAGTGATATAGGGGGGGGGTAGTGGGGGGACCCCTCCTACGGTAGGGTGCTTTTGCATTTTTCAGCTTGAAATTGTGCAATCTGGTGCATACTGTAGCGAGTCTTTTAACTTACACTTGAATGCAACATTTATGCTTTAATTTGGATTAGGTATGAATAAGGTTAGGCTAAATTACATTCTTAATTACATTCCACAGAAGAGCCAGGCTCTGATCAACAGGTGCAGCACATGAATGACCTTAGTATATTCATGTATGGAAATCAGATTATGATTCATGCTGATGCATATATATCTACTATACTATTACTATAACTCTCATCTTGACCACTTCCGGTCTGCATTTTAATTAAATTTGCGCAGAAACAATCCCCCATAGCGCTATGATTTTTCGCCACCTTACTCACCATTCACCTCTGCTGCAAGTCAAATATGTTTTGTTCCGATCGGTGAAATAGCACAAAAGTTATGAAGGTTTAAAAATCGTAAAAACTGCCCCTGCTGTCAAAACCTCCTGTCAATAACGTGGCGAGGAGAATAAAAAGCTGAAGGGGCGCAGTGTGTTGAGCAGCTTGCGGGGAGTCAGCGGCTAGTGCGGAGTCAGCGGCTCGTGGGCTGCTTCTGCGGCAACCAGCACAACCAGCCGGAAGCTGCTGAATTGAACCGGAAGCCTCTGAGTGAAGCCGGAGTGGGACAGGGATCTACTGCGTGAGGCTGAAAGCTGAAAGTGCGGGGTGAGCAGAGTGCGAGCCCCCCCCCTCCCCACACGCCCCCTTCCCACACCCCCCTTACCTCTCTCCCCACCCCCCCCTTTCCCCACCCCCCTTACCCACACACCCCCTTCCCACACCCCCCCTCCCACACAACCCCCCCCCCCACACCCCGCCTTTCCCCACACCCCCCCTTTCCCCACACCCGGCCCTTTCCCCACACCCCACACACCCCCTTTCCCACACCCCCCTCCCCCACATACCACCCTACGCCACACACCCCCATCCTCCACACCCCCCCTCCCCCACACCCCCCGTCCCCCGCACCCCCCGTCCCCCGCACACACCACCTCAACCACCACCCCCCTCCCCAACAACCCCCCTCGGCCCACCCAGTCCACACTGACTAGCAATGTACCATACACCAGTTCTATCCTACACGCCAGGGACAATTTACAGAAGCCAATTAATCTACAACCCTGCACTTCTTTTGGATGTGGGTGAAACCGGAGTATCCAGAGAAAACCCATGTGGTCATAGGGAGAATGTACAAATTCTGTACAGACAGCACCTCTAGTCAGGATCAAATCTGGGTCTGTGGTGCTGTCAGGCAGCAAATCTATCACTGTGCCACGTGCCACCCAGTAAAATTCTTTTTTCTGTAATATATTTATTATGGTGTCACGTCAATAAAGATGAACACATGATTCTGATTTCTGCCCTTAATTGGATAACGCACATCTCCAGTCATTGTGTTTTACATTTATATGGCTGGTTTTCAACCTCTTCAGTCTGAAGCGAAGATACAAGAGGATCTAGTATCTTTGGTTTGAAGGTCTCGACCCGAAACATCATCCATTCTTTCTCTCCAAAGATGCTGCCTGAGTTATTCCAGCTTTTTGTGTCAATCTTCAGTTTAAACCAGCAGTTCCTTCCTGCACTCTTTGTTCAGCGAGTCCTATTCTCATATTATTATTCACCTCACAGGGCTCTCACTTAACTTTTTTTCCCTGTTGTCAGCCGGGCAACCTTTTTAGGTTGCCAAATGACAGTTTAGGTGGTCATTTAAGACGGTTTGCATGACGCCTGCGATAATATGCTCGGACGAAATGTGTAGTTACCAGTCGGAATTATGCTCAATGAAGCATTCACAAATTATTTCTGCTTCAAATAAAGTCACAAACTAAGCATATTCACCAATCAAGACATGATATATACCACAATGACATGCAGCAAAATTATAATACAGTATCTCAACTCTTTTTAAGCATTGCAATTAATGCAATTTCTATTATTTCTTTCCACTTCCAAACAAAAATGTGGTTGGATTATTCAACGTATGATCAACCTGTGTCAATAAATCCTGGACAATGGTAACATATATGCTTAAGCATGTACACTACAGATTGATGCAAGCATGTTTTCTGTGAAGGACCGAAAATTACCATGACATGGCCATAGCATGGAGTCGTTATTGCTATTGGTACAGAAACACTCTCGCTTCCCACATAATTTATCCATAACAATATATACAGGTTGCAAGGAAATTTCTAAAGGCATTTTATGATAATAGCTGTTAAAACCGACTATACCCACCTGACAGGTTAAACATTACACTAACTGACAAGAGATGGCCAAAGGACCTAACTGCAGCAAATGTTCTTTTGGTAATATGTTTAAAAGTGTCAAAACGCCACATTACCGTACATTCAGATTAGATGTACGTGTTGTGAACAGCATGAAGATACCCAGTTTATGCACACGAGATTTAAAAAAATGTATTGATAAATGCAGTTTCCATCATTTCCACTTCAGAATTAACGTTAAAATTTCAACTGAAATATCTCCTGATCAAATTTATGATGTATATGACCGACTGTAGAAGTAAAACCTGGATAAATCCAACGTATGGTTGTGAATGTTGCTCATTAAATAACTACAGTACTGATACTCCATATTAAGAGCATTGATTTGCCGTTAAAATGAATTCTGAAATAACGTGTCAATGGTGGCCGTCCCTGTCCCTGTCCACCGCCAGTAAGCCAGTATCTGCAGCGCCAAGCCGGGCAAAATGACACGGCGTTTAGGTTGCCTGGCGGCACTTTGGGTGGTCAATGGCACCCGGGCAACCGTTAATTTCGAGCCCTGCCTCAACTAAGTCTTTTCTTCATCTCCGTTGCTGCAGAGAATACAATCCCAGTTATCAAATCTTCCTTCTAAGTGAAAAAAAAATTCCAGCCATACCAACATCTTCATAAATCGCCCCTGGATCCTCTCCAGAGCAATTGTACCCTTTCTACAATGTGTCATTGTCTTACAGCATGGAAACAGGCCCTTCATCCCAACTTGTCCATGCAGATCAAGATGCCCCATCTAAACTAGTCCCATTTATCTGCATTTGGCCCATATCACTTTAAACCTTTCCTGTCCACGTACCTGTCCAAATGTCTTTTAAACCCTGTCATTTTACCTGCCTACTTCCCCTGGCAGCTCGTTCCACATAACATCCTCTGCATGAAAATGTTGTCCCTCAGGTTCCTATTAAATTGTTCCTCTCTCATTTTAAACCAGGGGTTTCAGCTCGTGGGCCCATTGAGCAAAATGTGACCATGCTGGCTGGATCAATTGTGCACACGCGAACACACCCTTTCCATTAATAAACCATTTGAAATTGAACATTAGCAGGCACAAATGTAGACCTAACAAAACAAATTGTAAATGTAGGCTACAAGATACATTTATTTGTCACATGTGCCAGATGGCACAGTGAAATGAGATTACCATACAGCCATACAATAAAAATAAAGAACACAACACACGATAGAGTTAAACATAAAACATCCCCACACAGCAGAATCAGATTTTCCCACTGGGACTGACCAAAGTCAGTCTCTTCCTCTAATATTCCCCAATGTTCACTCGTGGTCGGGGCCTCCCCGAGCCCTCCGCAGTCGCCCCTATGGGCGGCCCGATGTTCAGGCCCGCTCGCCGCGGTGATGTAAGTCCGATGTCGGGGCTGGGGGAGTCCTCAGCGGCCTGGACAACAGAGTCGGCCCACTCCTACCGGAGTCGGCGGCTCCCAAAGTCCGCAGGCCGCACCGGGCAGAGACTGATGCTGGCGGCCCTCGGCAAGGAGCCCCAGGACTCTGCGATGATGGTTAGCGCTGCCCGCGTTGGGAGCTCTCCAAACCAGAGCTCCACGATGTTGGAGCAGCGGCCCAACGCTCCGGAGCTCCAAATGGCGATCCAGTTCAGTATCGCGCGTTCCATGGTGAAACCAACGCCGCGCCGCCGCTGTTGCAGCTCTGGTCCGGTTCTCAGTCCCCGGCAGGAAAGGCCGCTCCGATCCAGGTGGTAGGCCGCGAGATGGGGGGCGAGGTCACGACTCGGAGAAATAGTCGTGTCCCCGCCAGGAAGCGACTGGGAAACAGTTTCCCCCTTACCCTGCCTCCCTCCCCCACATAGAAAAGTTAAGGTTTCCCCCCAAAACAGACTTTAGACTAACTAAAAATTAAAGAAAAGATTGAAAGGACAAACAGGCTGTAGGCAGAGGCTGCCGTCAGTGCGGCGCCCCTACACAACTGCACCTAATTTTTATTAGCCTGCTTCCAGCAATCACTCAGACAATTAACACAGTTAAAGCCCTGTCCCACGGTACGAGTTCATTCCAAGAGCTCTCCCGAGTTTGCCCTGATTCAAACTCAGAGATTTACGGTAATGGCCACTCGTCGGTACTCGGGGCTCTCGTGGACATTTTTCAACATGTTGAAAAATCTTCACGAGTCTTCCCGTGCTTACCTGCCATTAGCGAGTCTTCCCGAGTACATGCCGTTAGCGGCGCGAGCCGCTAACAGACGTCCTCGAGCTCTGACGTATCCGCTACGTTCATTCTCCGTGCTTATCACGAGTTTGATTTTTTTTAAACTCAGGAAAGCTCTTGGAATGAACTCGTACTGTCGGACAGGGCTATTAGCCTGTAATTTTTATTGAACTGTTTGAAGTGAGGGTGTGTGTGAAGGTGTGTGAGTGTGTGTGTGTGAGAGTTTGTGTGAGAGTGTGTGTGAGAATGTTTGTCAGTGTGTGTGAAGGTGTGTGAGAGTGTGTCAGTGTGTATGAGGGGTGTTGGGCCCCATAGCAGAAGTGTCCATGTCGCGAGGCTGGAAACTGGAAGTATCCTGATCTAATTCTGCTACTACCGTCACCTATTGTGACAAGTGATGGCTCCCACTGATTGTCGCATTAAGCTTGCATCCTTTTCAGGACGGACGGACGATGACAGTGTGTCAACATTTGAAACATGGGAGATGGTCTGGACACGAAAGAAGAAGAAAGAGTGTTCATCAGTGTTAGATATGTGATAATTAGCATATGTAATTAGCATATGTAATGAGTGTCTTGTCATATGTTGTGCAAGTACGCATGTGCGGGGGACTCAAGGTGGCGTCCTGTAGTAAAGAAGCTTGTAAGATTACTCCCGTGTCCGAGCCTTTATTCAAGTGTGTTAAGCATCCCGAATACATAACAATTGGCGACGAGGATAAAAGAACCATGATAAGAACAAGGCCAGCAAGAAGAATCAAAAACAAAGTTAAAAAAAAAAGAAGTGAATTTGGAAACAAAGTGGAATAGCACGAAGCCTAAAGATTTGGCGCCAAATGGTTTTGAATTGGCGTCAAAAGGAAAAAAAAAAAACACTTCACAAGAATGTGACATCGAGAAAGAGCAAATGACCTGTGACCTAATGGCCTGAGAGGCCCACTGCCTAATCAGACTTTTAAAGATATAACTTCTTTTAAATACAACATTATTTATGATACATTTAATATAATTTCTACTATAATTTCTGCCCCTGCAATTAAGGTATAGTGGTATGCGAATTACCATACAGCCAAATGGAAAAAAAAAAGCAACAAGACACACAACTACATAAATGTTAACATAAATATCCACCACAGCAGATTCCCCACATTCCTCACTGTGATGGAAGGCAAAAAATGAGGAGCCATCTTGGTGAACGGCTGCTAGCCAGCAGCCGTCCGTTTTAAATCCGTTTTTTTAATAGTTTTTAGTGAGTCCTGTTTTTTGTTTGTAGGGGATATGGTCTTTTTAATGTGGGGGGTAGGTGTAAACTTAATTTCTAGGTCCCTACCTGGTCGGTGTGGCAGCCTTTTCTCCGGGCTGCCCGTTGACCCGTCCTCGTGGCCTACCTGCGGGCTTGGAGCGCCGTTTCCTGGCGGGAACCGCCCAGCACCTCGGCCTCGGCGGCGGCACAGCATTGGAGCGCTGGAGCGGAGCGGGCGATCCCTTGCCTGGGTCGCCGCGCTGGAGCGACGCGCTGGAGCTCTGGCGAGCTGGACCGCCGAGAGCAACAACTCCGGGCTGCGGGTCTGCGGAGCGGAGAGGCGGCGCCGACTTTGTCATCGGGAGTCTGGGAGCTCCAAACCGGCGCGGCCTTGTCGGCTTCGGCAGCCGCGGGCTCCAACCAGGAAGCGGCCGTTCCAGGTGGCCCAGCCGCCGAAAGGACTCTCCCGACGCCGGGGCAAGACCACCCGGTGAGAACGGCCAGGGACATCGGGCCTCCGTAGAGGCAATTGCGGTGGCCTCAATAGGCCTGACTTTGGGGTGAACATGGGGTGGGGACTGGACATTGTGCCTTCCTCCACAGTGCTATCCACTGTGGGGGGATGATTTTTTTGTCTAATTGTAGTCTTGTAGGTCTGTGTCCAAGATGGCTGCCGTGAAGAGAGAGTGAACGCTGGCGCGCTTTGGCTGCCGCTGCTCCCTCTTCACACTGTGTTTTTGATTTTCTGTTTTTTGGATTGAATCCTGTTTTTAATTTGTGTCTCTGTGATGTCTTTATTACTTGTTATTTTCCGATTATATGTTATTCCGATATACTATGTAAGGTGTCCTTGAGATGTTTGAAAGGCGCCCATTAAATAAAATTTATTATTATTATTAATCTTCTTCCTCTTTCTTCTCCCACGGTCGGGACAGTCGAACCATCCGTCGGGGCGATCGAAGCTTCCCCTGTCAAGGCGGTCGAAGCTCCCGTGTCAGAGCAATCGAAACTCCTGAGTCGGGGCGGTCAAAGCTCCTGCGGCTTGGAGTTCCCGAAGTCGGTCTCTGACCAGAGACCGCAAGCTCCGTGATGTTAAGTCCACAAGCACCCACGGCTGGAGCTCCGAGGTCGATCCCTAGCAAAGGGATTGCGGGCTCCGCAGTGCTAAAGTCCCGTAGGCTCCCCGCGGTGGAGCTCTCAAAAGTCGGTCTCCAGCAAAGGCCGCTAACTCCTCGTTGTTAGGCCGCAGTGTGGACGGAGATACAATATGGGAAAAAATTGCATCTCCGTCGAGGTAAGAGATTAGAAAACGTTTCCCCCCATCCCCCACATAAAACAAGCTAAAGACCATTAAAAACATACATTTAACACATGCTATTAAAACACAAAGAGGGAAGGGACAGACAGACTGTTGGCAAGGCAGCCATTGCTGGCGTCACCCAGGGGAGCTAATCCTAATTCAAAATTTGTAATGTTTAGGTTTATTATTGTCACAAGTTATAGTAGTATTATTATTATTATTATTATTATTATTATTATTATTATTATTATTAGTAGTAGAATTAGGCCTTTCAGCCCATCGAGTCTACTCCACCATTCAATCATGTAGCAATATCACGAAATTTTGAGATTTTAAAAATCAAGTCTGCAATTTATCCCATCAGATAAAGCATAAAAAGAAGTTGAATTTGACACCTAATTCACTTTTATATCTTCAATATTTAAAAAGGTATGGCCATTTTCATACTCGGAAATTAACATCTTGTTCCCTATTGCTTTTCCATTGACTTAACACAAAAGCTATGATCGAGGACAGTCAAAAGCCCATAACTTTCTTAAAAATTAAAAGAACTGAATGAAATTTTCAGTTATTATAGATTGAAGCATTCTGAAACAAATATAAAACATCTTACTTGGATGACCTGAAATTAAGGCATATAATTAGTTAGTTACCTAATTGTAGTTAATTACAAAATTGACCGTTGTAATGGAAATAGTAATAAACACCCAGACTGCCTTGAAAATTAAAAAATGTGATATTCTCAAGATCAGAACTTTAATATTATTGTATTATATGCTGTAAGTCCGTAACAGATAGGTAAATAAATTACAATTTCTAGCAATAGACCAAGTCTTTATGGAGAAGATCAGTTGCTAGCTGGTACATTGGCATATCATAATCAGTAGCATCATCATACTCCTCACATTGTAACCAATAAGCAACTCTGTACAAAAAGGAACTGCAGATGCTGGAATATCGAAGGTACACAAAATTGCTGGGGAAACTCAGTGGGTGCAGCAGCATCCTGATGCAGTCTGAAGAAGGGTTTCGGCCCGAAACGTCGCCTATTTCCTTCGCTCCATAGATGCTGCTGCACCCGCTGAGTTTCCCCAGCAATTTTGTGTACCAGCAACTCTGTACACCTTGTTTTTCCTCAACTTTTCAATGTTGGCATTGTAAACTACAAGTTTTTGCTCTTCAAACCACGCTTGACATGCCTTTCTGCCCACTACTTTCCCATTAAGAATGTCCTGTAGATTCCATTTCTTAAGAAATTTTTTTTTTTTTAAATAGCCTAAGTATCCAAATAACAAACTAATCCCATTCACACACGAATTCACAATATACAGGTGCACAACCTTTTATCCGAAAGCCTTGGGACCAGACACTTTTCGTAATTCAGAATTTGTCGGTCTTCGGAATGGATTTTTTTTAGCGTAGATTTTAATGGCTGGCTCAGTGGTAGAGTGCTCGGCTCATATCCGCAAGGTCGCGAGTTTGCGCCTTGATCCTGGCAGTTACTCGATCGCGAGTTTGAGTCTTCAATGTCGTTTTTTCTTGCAGAATAAATGTTTGTATGAAATACAGTGTAGGAGAGGTGTACTGACTGTGTGGGCAGAACTTTGGAAGTGATTGCCCACCAGTCTAAAAAGCCGCTGTGTCTCCCTGTCCCTGGGAGAGCAGGGGGCGATCAAACAGCACAATACCCCCCTCCCCCTCCAACTCCAGAGGAATCCGCTCCCCGATGGGCCGCTACCAAAGATCATAGAGGAGCTCCTCTATGATCTTTGGCCGCTACAGCGACAAGTGGCAGTTCGCCCACAGCCCGAGCTGCGCCCCCTCATCCGCCACCCCAAGAACAAGACGTACCTTGCACCCCATCAGCTTCTGCCCCTACGTGTTCCTCTGGAGTTGGAGCGGGGCTGGGCTGGAGTTGCTGCTGGCTGTGGGTCTCTGGGATCTCCGTGCTTGCAGTGGGCCTGGGGGTCGGTGGGCGGCGGTGGGAGCTGTGGACCTACGGACCTACCTCCGTGGAGCTAGCCAGCGTCGGAGCGTGGAGAGCTGCGGGGGCGAGCTGCTGCGACCCGACTCCGGTGGATGGTGACACCGGGAGCTCGCGGGTCTCCGGTGGGAGACTGCTTTGCGGGGCACCGGCAGCGGCGACTTCTCCCGCCCGAATTACGGGGTTGAGAGCAAAGATCATAGAGGTTGAGAGTGACCTGGAGGGGGGCCTTACAACGCCCGGCGCGGCTGTAAATTGCCGCGGACTTGCTAGCGCCCGCCGGGGGCTCCAACATCAAGACCGGGGCAGGGCCCTACATCTCCCGGCGTGGCTTTGAGTGGCCGCTCCCCGATGGGCCCCTACGACGCCCCGAGCTGCGCCTCGTCATCCGCAACCCAGGTTCCTCTGTAGTTGGAGTGGGGCTGGGCTGGGCTGCTGTTGGCTGTGGGTCTCTGGGATCTCCGTGCTTGCGGTGGGCCTGGTGGTCGGTGTCCAATTGGTCCTGACGTCTCCGGTGACTGGCACTGACCTGCTGCAAACGCCGACGTGAAGACAGTGCAAAGCCCCCGCGCCGGTGCAATGAGCGGGGAGCTGGAGAGGGGAGGGAAGGGGTCACACACATGGCCGGGAAGCAGAGGGGTGTAGGTGGGGTGATACTGAAGCGAGCGACAATCTGCTGCTGCCTGCCCGCTGAGTTAAAAAGTTCCCACGCAAGACTCACGATATACAGTGTTTCGTGAGTCTACCGTGGGAACTTTTTAACTCAGCGGGCAGGCAGCAGCATATTGTCAATTATTAACCCAACCCTCCCGCGCAATATACCCTCATCTTCTCTTTTATGAATGGGGATTTAGTTCCCCTTTCTTCGAGGACCGACCGGAGGTTCCGCTGTCACCTCTGCGGGCCGCCCTCGGTGAACGTTTTCAAGGACCTTTCTTCAAGGACCGAAAAAATGGCCGCTATTCGGAGGTTTTCGTTATTTGGATCTTCGGATAAAAGGTTGTGCACCTGTAACATGATTTTAAATCTCACTGTCATTAACTTATATGCAAGGAATAGTGGTATGCGAATTTAATGTTTAATTCCCATGAATTAATTTAGAAACATTCACTTTCAATATAATCAAAATTATAATTATTTTGCACAATATCCCTGTTGTGGATATTTAGTATAAAAATATTGACTATGGATAGACAATTACACAAAATATAGACGATTTAGATGCTCTTATGACATGATTGTCCAAAAAAAAAGAGGATTTATATCATCTTGCGAGTGTGGGAATGTGATCGATTGGAACGTTGCATTTGCCGTGAATTTGAACCCCATATCAATAGACAATAGGTGCAGGAGTAGGCCATTCGGCCCTTCGAGCCAGCACCCCCATTCAATGTGATCATGGCTGATCATCCCCAATCAGTACCCCGTTCCTGCCTTCCCCCCATATCCCCTGACTCCGCTATTTTTAAGAGCCCTATCTAGCTCTCACTTGAAAGCATCCAGAGAGCCCGCCTCCACCGCCCTCTGAGGCAGAGAATTCCACAGAATTCCACAGACTCACCACTCTCTGTGAGAAAAAGTGTTTCCTCGTCTCTGTTCTAAATGGCTTATTCCTTATTCATAAACTGTGGCGCCTAGTTCTGGACTCACCCAACATCGGGAGCATGTTTCCTCCCTCTAGCTTGTCCAAACCCTTAACAATCTTATATGTTTCAATGAGATACCCTCTCATCCTTCTAAACTCCAGAGTGTATATCGGCAGGAAAGACACTGCCGAATCATATGAGGCCCAAATAACATTTTTGCAACATAAAACCATCCCAAGAAGCAAGATTATATGTAAAATACACGTCTTACCCTTCGTTTTGTCCTGTTTTTGCGATCCGTCACGTTGTAGGCGTTGAGGGCATTCAAAATCGCATTTTACTTTAATCCAACTATTAAATTGTCCAGCAATTTCTTTATTTAAAAAAACGGGAACGGATGTCCGATTGATTTTTCTTCATCGACTAGCAGCCTGAGGAAATCCCTCTCCGACAAGCGATACAAACCTGCATTTTAATCCCACCCCCCTCCCTCAAAGACGCCAAAGTCGCGCACACGGCCAGTGGCAGAAATGCAGAGCTGCTGAAGGTAGGTTTTGTAACATCGCTAAATCATGTCTGATCTCTACCTCTTAATCCCATTTTCCTGCCTTCTCCCCATAACCTTTGACTCTCGTTCTAATCAAGAATTTGTCTATCTTTGCCTTAAAAATATCCACTGACTTGGCCTCCACAACCCTCTGTGACAATGAGTTCCACAGATTAACTGCCCTCTGACTAAAGAGGTTCCGCCTCGCCTCCTTTCTAAAAGAATGCCCTTTAATTCTGAGGCTGTGACCTGTGGTCCTAGACTCTCCCACCAGTGGTAACATCCTTTCCACATCCACTCTATCTATGCCTTTCATTATTCTGTAAGTTTCAATGAGGTCCCCCCTCAACCTTCTAAGCTCCAGCGAGTAGATGCCCAGTGCTGTCAAACACTCATCATATGCTAATCCACTCATTCCTGGAATCATTCTTGTAAACCTCCTCTGGACCCTCTCCAGAGCCAGCACATCCTTCCTTAGATATAGGCCCAAATTTGCTCTCAGTACTCCAAATGCGGTCTGACCAGCTCCGTATAGAGCCGCAGCATGTCGCTTGTACTGAGACATTGTCATAGAGTGACACAGTGTAGAAACAGGCTCTTCTGCCCAACTTGCCCATACCGGCCAATATGTCCAGCTATACTAGTTCCACTTGCCTGCACTTGGTCCATATCCCACCAAACTTGTCCTACCCATGTACCTGTCTAACTGTTTCTTAAACGTTGGGATAGTCCCAGCCTCAACTACCTCCTCTGGCAGCTTGTTCCATACATCCACCATCCTTTGTTACCCCTCAGATTCTTATTAAATCTTTTCCCCTTCACCTTGAACCTATGTCCTCTGGTCCTTGATTTCCCTACTCTGGGCACAAGATACAGTTAAGGTACAGTTTTGTCTTCTATTCAATCAAATCAGATAATACTATACTTAAATCCAATCAAGCCAAACTCCAGTACAATAGGATAGACACAGAATGCTGGAGTAACTCAGCGGGACAGGCAGCATCTCTGGGTAGAAGGAATGGGTGACGTTTCAGGTGTGACGCAAAACACCACCTATTCCTTCTATCCACAGATGCTGCCGTCCTCCTGAGTTACTCCAGTATTTTGTGTTTATCGATGGTGTTAACCAACATCTACTGTTCCTTCCTACACATTCCTATCCAGTACAGGATTCTATATACAGTATTCAATACAGGTAGAGGGTCTAAAGAAGGGTCTCGACCTGAATGATCCGAAACGTCACCCATTCCTTCTCTCCAGAGATGCTGCCTGTCCCGCTGAGTGTAAACCAGCATCTGCAGTTCCTTCCTACACATTCCTAGAAAGGAGATTTAAAAGAGTCGAGCGATTTTATCGCATGGCGGTAGATCCCTCTCTGGTAAGAGCTCATGAAGAGTCACCACACTCCAGCACCATCTTGCAATGATGACTAGAAATGTGAGGTCCTTGTTGGAAATGTCTCTTTTTATTATCCTTGGTGCACATCTGTCCATACATTCTCCTCCATCCCTTTCCCCAAATGAAAGTTGTTTTCTGCTGCCCACCAAATTCCACTGAGGTTACATTGAAGTCTTTTCACAACATTTCTCGCTCAGCAGCATTCCCTTCAATTTCTCATCTTCTAAGATTTGATCTTCACGTCAATCCATCAAGCATTATTTAATTTGAATTCACTGCCTCCTGTATCCTTGCATTTAATCCTGCATATGACCTGCCACAATACAGACCCTGCGCTTATCACGTTTCAGTATCTCTTGACATCAATTTCCTCTTTCCAGCCTTAATACTGTCTCTAGAGGGATCTGGGAATAACTGTGCACAGTTCCCTGAAAGTGGAATCTCATGTAGATAGGGTGGTAAAGAAAGCTTTTGGTGTGCTGGCCTTTATAAATCAGAGCATTGAGTATAGAAGTTGGGATGTAATGTTAAAATTGTACAAGGCATTGGTGAGGCCAATTCTGGAGTATGGGGTACAATTTTGGTCGCCTAATTATAGGAGGGATGTCAACAAAATAGAGAGAGTACAGAGGAGATTTACTAGAATGTTGCCTGGGTTTCAGCAGCTAAGTTACAGAGAAAGGTTGAACAAGTTAGGGCTTTATTCTTTGGAGCGCAGAAGGTTAAGGGGGGACTTGATAGAGGTCTTTAAAATTATGAGAGGGATAGACAGAGTTGATGTGGATAAGCTTTTCCCACTGAGAGTAGGGAAGATTCAAACAAGGGGACATGACTTGAGAATTAAGGGACAGAAGTTTAGGGGTAACATGAGGGGGAACTTCTTTACTCAGAGAGTGGTGGCTGTGTGGAATGAGCTTCCAGGGAAGGTGGTGGAGGCAGGTTCGTTTTTATCATTTAAAAATAAATTGGATAGTTATATGGACGGGAAAGGAATGGAGGATTATGGTCTGAGCGCAGGTATATGGGACTAGGGGAGAATACGTGTTCGGCACGGACTAGAAGGGTCGAGATGGCCTGTTTCCGTGCTGTAATTGTTATATGGTTATATGGTTATATTATAGGGCACACCTTCAAATGGTAAGTGATCGCAAAACTTACATGAAGGTACGCAGCAGTGTTGTATTGCTTCAGGCAGCCTACCGAGGAATGCTTGTTCGAAAGCAACTGCGGTGCATGCATAAATCTGCCAAGGTCATAGACTTATTATCAGATGCATAAACAGCGTCAGTATTTTAAGAAACTACGCTGGTCTGCCATTGCGGTACAGCAACGATACCGTGCATGCCAGATAAGAGATGTACAAGTGAGACAGTATGATAGTTTGAGAAAAGCAGTGATTTGTATTCAGGCCTTATACCGCGGGATCAAAGCCAGAGTATTGGTAGAGAAAATCAAGGCAGCACTCCGTATTAAGTCCTACAAGAGTATGGTGGTTAGGCAGGGGGTTAAGCAAAAGAGAGCTACTGTAAAAGTGCAGTCAGTACTCCATATGAGTTGGTATCAGAAAGAGTTAAGTGGACAAATAGATAAACAACAGAAAAGGCTTAAACGATACAAAAGGCTTAAACAATATAGGAAAGCCAGTGTTATATTGAAAAGACAATATAGATCCTACTTCTTGATAAAGAACCAGAAAGGTGACTTAAGAAGACGAGTAGATGAACAACAGAAAAGGCTTGAACGATGCAAGAAAAGGTTGAATAAATGTGTGACAATGAGTAGAAGCTGCTAATAGAAAAGTCTAAAGAAGGGAGGCTGGTCGGTCAAGACAAAAGTAGGCAGGACCAATTGCAATTAGGACACTTCAGTATAATCCAGCATGGAGCCTCCTTCACTGAGCATGGAGCCTCCTTCACTGAGCAATGGACAAAGGGTTAGGCATTGCAGAATCTCATGATACACCAAGAGCAGATAAATAAGCCGAGAAGGGGAACTGAACAGCAGAGGAAGCTGCTAGAAAATGGAAACTTGCAGCCATGGGTCAGATCCCACCTACCAAGAGGAAAACAAACAAATACATGAACCAGAAAATGAGAACTCATAAAGCAAGGGGTAATGTATTTGGTTTAAGTATAATACCATTGTGTAACAGTGTATTATTCAATGATGGGTAGGAAAATAGCATATACCGTACAGGTGAAATGGACTTAAAAGGGGAGGAGTGCGGTGTATGTAATAGAAATGGTATTACCTGCCTCCAAGTTAAAGGGGGAGGAGTATTATGTATGTAATATAAATGGTGTTACGGGCCTCCAAGTTAAAGGGGGAGGAGTGTTATGTGGGTAATAGAAATAGTGTTACCTGCCTCCAAGTTAAAGGGGGAGGAGTGTTGAGTATGTAATAGAAGTGGTGTTACCTGCCTCCAAGTTAAAGGGGGAGGAGTGTTAGGTATGTGATAATTAGCATATGTAATTAGCATATGTAATGAATGTCTTGTCATATGTTGTGCAAGTACGCATGTGCGGGAGACTCAAGGTGGCGTCCTGTAGCAAAGAAGCTTGTAAGATTACACCCGTGTCCGAGCCTTTATTCAAGTGTGCTAAGCATCCCGAATACAAACAATCAGTATGTGTGAGGGTGTGTGAGAGGTTGTGTGAGAAGATGTGTGAGAGTGTGTGTGTGAGTGTGTGTGTCAGTGTGTGTGAGAGTGTGTGTGAGGGTGTGTGTGTGAGTGTTTGTGAGAGTGTGTGTGAGGTTGTGTGTGAGAGTGTGAGAATGTACATGTGAGGGTGTGTCCTTGGGTGTGTGTCAGTGTGTGTGTTAGGTTGTGTGCCGGTCAAGCAACGACAACACCCAGAGTGAGCGGATATTCGGAGACTTGCCGATGTCCGGGGAGCGTTTCCCTCTCCCCCCCCCCCCCGGTCTCTTCCCACCACACCCCCCCGGGAATGCAGGCCGGCCCAAGTGCTCTGTGTCCAGCTGGGGAGGTGAGGGTCAGTGACCCGGGGGTCGGGTATCGGAGCGGAGCCTTAGCCCGAGTTTCATCGCCGCGGCTCCGGAGGCGGCACTGACGCCCACACTCACTCAGTCCGCTCCTGGCTCCGGGCCGGGATTAAAACTCCATGGGGCGTGGACAGAGCGGCCGACGTACACAGAGCCACCGGAGGTGAGGGTGGGAGGAGTGCGCGGTGCCTCAGGGGTCGGTGCTGGGAGCACCGCCGTGTCTCACCTATCACACCATCTGCACGGGAATGTGTAGCTTAGTTTAGACTACTTTTTTTCCCCCAAATCATCTTGGATTGGACCCATTCACGGGCCGGTAGTTTGACACCCCTGCTTTAAACCAATGCCCTCTAGTTCTTGAATCACATATCCCGGGAAAAACATTATGCATTCACCTTATATATTCGCCTCGTGGTTGTTACTCACCTCTAAAACAATTTTTGCTTTATTTTGAATTTCCAGCACCTGCAGATTTTGGTTCCATGAATGTCAAAAGGAATCATTAGTACTGCAGTTACATTGACATTTTAAATAGTGTGCGATGGGCTTAAGACAATCAAATTGCTCATTCTTTACTGGAAACCCGCCGACAGAAAGCTATTCTCATTCGTGAGTGTGTGGGAGATCTGGAAGCTATGGGCGAATTGAATTGCTCGTGCCTTTATTTATTTATTTAAAAAAACAACAACAAAAAATATTTTGAGCGTGAGAAATTCTGTGATCAGCGTGAGAATTTCGTGAATGCGTGAGTCTCACTCTCAATGCTTGAGAGTTGGCAGCCCTGATAGTATATGATTATTAGATTAGATTAGATTACCTTTTATTGTCATTCAGACCGAAGTCTGAACGAAATTGAAGCAGTCATACATACAATACAATACAATAAAAAACAACAATAAACACATATTAACATCCACCACAGTGAGTCCACCCAACATCTCCTCACTGTGATGGAGGCAAAAGTCTTAGGTCTCCAGTCTCTTCCCTCCTCTTCTCCCTCTGCGCTGAGGCGATACCCCCCGGGCGATGTTAAAAACTGTCCCGCGGCTCAATCACCGCGGCCCGGGGTGGTCGAAGCTGCCGCCCACCAGTCCTGCTGACACAGCCGCTGGCCCGCTGCCGAACCCCGGACTCAGGCCACCGCCCAAGCCACCGGAGCACCGTTCCAGCCCCGAGCCAGATCGCCCTCACGTGATTACCGTTACCGTCTCAGCCTCGGGCTGGGCCGCCCCGACCGGGCACCGCTCCTCCCTCGGGCTGGGCTGCCCCGACTGGGCGCCGCTCCTCCCTCGGGCTGGGCCGCCCCGACTGGGCGCCGCTCCTCCCTCGGGCTGGGCCGCCCCGACTGGGCGCCGCTTCTCCCTCGGGCTGGGCCGCCCCGACTGGGCGCCGCTCCTCCCTCGGGCTGGGCCGCCCTGACTGGGCGCCGCTCCTCCCTCGGGCTGGGCCGCCCCGACCGGGCGCCGCTCCTCCCTCGGGCTGGGCCGCCCCGACCGGGCGCCGCTCCTCCCTCGGGCTGGACCGCCCCGACCGGGCACCGCTTCTCCCTCGGGCTGGGAACGCCGTACCTCCCCGAGCTCGGCCACTCCGACGGATGCCTGAGGATAATAGTCTGAAGAAGGGTCCTGACCCAAAATGTCATTTATCCATGTCCTCCATATGTGCTGCCTGGCCTGCTCCATCATTTTGTGTTCTACGCAAGATTCTAGCATCTGCAGTTCCTTGTCTCTCTCTGGAAATAGTGTTGATGTTTGACACCAGTTGAGCCAAGATTGGGCTTGTGTGCATCCTTTCGTCAAGATCAGTGTTTGCCTGCCTTAAATTATTAGATGTGAGATGGAGTCGAATTTCTGCAACCACTCAGCTGTGAGAAGGTGTTGCTACAATATTGACTCTCTGGTGAGTTGGAATGCAGTGAGTCAGTGGATGGTGTGACACAGGTGCTTTGGTGACTTCATTTGTCCGGTCACAGAAGCTGCTGCAACTGAGATTCCGAGAAAACAGGTGATATTTTTCCTCCCAGCAACAAAACGAGAGGCTGATCCTCCGGGCAACGGGCGGCGCTGCCGGGCCACGGCGAGGTCAAACACCAGCCGGCTTCTTATTCGCCGGTGGAGGAGGAGGAGGAGGAGGAGGATGAAGCGAGCAGCGAGATAAAGCGAACAAAAACCAGGAACACAGTGTTTAAACGGCGGCGAAACGGTAGAGCTGGTGCGATTGCAGTCAGGCCGCTGCAAGGAAGGAGACGGGCTGGGCAGCCTCTCCCTCGTTAACCCTGGCGCATTTTAATCGGAGCGGGGACCATGAGGAGTTTGCCGTATTACTGCCGCGGTGAGGTGGTGCGAGGATTCGGCCGAGGCAGCAAGGAGCTGGGGATCCCCACAGGTAACGGCGGAGAGTGAGCGGCCTGGCCGGGCCGGGCCGGGACACGACATGCGGGGCTCTCGGCCGCTCAGTGTCCGGCTCGATCAAAGATACAACTTTGCAAGGTCACAACTCCGCGGGCCGGGCAACATGTGTAGGATCAGCATCTGTAGAGAACAGGGATCGGTGACATTTCTGGCCGGGACACTGCTTCAGACTAGATTAGGTGCAGGTTGGGGGTGTATTCTCGGTGATAATATGCGGTGCGGGGGCCTCAGGGTTCCCCGTGTTGCCGTGACATTATTTAATATATAGGGAAGAACTGCAGATGCTGGTTTACACCGAAGATAGACACAGAATGCTGGAGTAATTCAGCGGGTCAGGCAGCATCTCTGAAGAGAAGGAATGGGTGACATTTTGGGGTCGAATTCCCCTCAGTCTGAAGAAAGGCATCGGCCCGATGCGCCGCCCGCCCACCCACCCATCGCCTCTCTCCGGAGGGAGGGAACTGCTCCCCGTTGTTGCCCGTCCCGCTGACTTACTTCCCGCATTGTGTCATGTACTGGAGATGAGGAGGTGGCTCCGGCGCCGGGCCCGCGGCCGGTTGCTCTGGTTACCGGTGACCCCGGCCGCTGGCCTCACCTCATTGGCGCAGAGGCCCGCCCGCATTGTGACGTCCCTGCTGGGCCTGCCGCTGATTGGCTGCGGGGGAGCACCCTGGTCGCGTCACCGCCGCCGCTTGTCTCCGGCCCAAAGAGACAACAAATGTGCCCGGTGGTGGCAATATTGATCTCTCTAACTTCAAGTAACCCTTGCTCTCCTCCTCTCTATCCATCTCCACCATCCACCCTAGTTCTCTGACTAGTTTCACTGTCCTGATTAATTCTACTGATTGCATGGCTCGTTGTCACCTTCCCCTCAGCCAACAATGAACCATTCTACATTTACAAGTTCACGGATTTATAGGAGCGGAATTAGGCCATTAAACCCATCGAGTCTACTCTGCCATTCAATTATGGCTGATCTCTGCCTCCTAATCCCATTTTCCTGCCTTCTCCCCATAACCCCTGACACCTGTTCTAATCAAGAATTTGTCTATCTCTGCCTTGGCATGAGTTCCATAGATCAACTACCCTCTGACTAAAGAAATTCCTCCTCGCCTCCTTTCTAAAAGAGCGCTCTTTATTTCTGAGGCTTTGACCTCTGGTCCTAGACTTTACCGCCAGTGGAAACATCTACGCTAATGCCTTTCATAATTCTGTAATGAAAGAAGTCCCCCTCAACCTTCAAAACTCCAGAGAGTAGAGGCCAAGTGCTGTCACCTTGATCATCGTCTGCTTTGATATTTCGTTTTCATATCTTACCCTTCCATATATCTCTATGTCTCCCTCTCCCCTGACTCTGTCTGAAGAAGGTTCTCCACCCAAAACGTCCCATTTCTGTTCTTCAAAGATGCTGCCTGTTCCACTGAGTTACTCCAGCATTTTGTGTATCTTCGGACTAAACCAGCATCTGCAGTTGCTTCCGATAAATTTGCGCTGCTTCTTTCACAATACTGGAAATTACCAAAGTGCCACATGGCTAAGGCTGTTGCAATATTTGCACATAACATTCATTTTGTGCATAGATCGAAAAAAGTGCATCAGAATGAGTAGTTAAGGAAAATGTGAATGGAGAGCAGTTTAAAAAAAAATCATTGATAGTTTAAAAGTTAAGGGGATTAGAATAAATACTGTTCTAATTTGACTTCACAATTTGTTCCTTTTTAGCTTTGTGTTATTTAGTCTGAATTTAGACCAATATTTGCCACTTGCTAAATTATGAAAACTAAAGTAACACGAGGCAATACAGCAGTATGGCAAGAGTAACTGCACTTGATATCAAGGCAGCATTTCTTTTAGAGATACAGCACAGAAACGGGCCCTTAGGCCCATCGAGTCCTTGTTGACCAGCAATCCCCGCACATTAACACTATCCTACACACATTAGGGACAATTTACACGTACACCACGCCAATTAACCTGCATACCTGTACGTCTTTGGAGTGTGGAAGGAAACCAAAGATCTAGGAGAAAACCCACGCGGTCACGGAGAGAATGTACAAACTCTGTACAGACAGCACCTGTAGTCGGGATCGAACCCGGGTCTCCGGCACTGCAAGCTCTGTAAGGCAGCAACTCTACCGCTGCCGCCCTTTTGACAAAATGACATTGAAGAGTCCGGGTAAAGCAATACTCAAAAGACCATGAAATGTGTCAGAGGGTAGTTCACGTGGAAAAACTTGTTTACGGTTGTTGGAGGTTAATCTGCTCAGCCATAGGACATCATATTAAGAGTTCCTCAGGCTGGTGCCCTTAATCTCTAAGCATCTTCAGCTGCATAAGTTTTTTCATCTAAAGATCAGAGATGGCAATTTTTGCTGATGTTGCGGCGCTGGGAACGGCTGCGGCTCGCCTGCAGTCCGTTTGTCTTTACTTTTTTGTGTTGTTTTTTTTCGTTTTGTCTAGTTATGTTTTTGGTTTTTAGGTTGTGTTTATGTGGGGGGGGGGTTGAAACGGGGCTTGCTGTCTCTCCCTTGGGGGGAATGCGACTTTTTCGTCGTATCCCCCCTCTCTGCCTCCGTCTGCGCTGAGGCCTAATGGCGGAGCTGGCGACCTCGGGACTCCGGAGGCAGCCTGTCAGGACTCGCCCTGGGCTCGCTCCCGTGAGGGCGGCCCAGCTCGGGGCTGGAACTGCGCTCCCGTGAGGACGGCCTGGCGAGGGGCCGAGACTCTCCCGTGAGGGGCTGTGGCACTCCCGTCGGAGTGGCCCAGCCCGAGGGAGAACGGCACTCCCGTCGGAGTGGCCCAGCCCGAGGGAGGAACGGCACTCCCGTCGGAGTGGCCCAGCCCGAGGGAGGAACGGCACTCCCGTCGGAGTGGCCCAGCCCGAGGGTGGAACGGCACTCCCGTCGGAGTGGCCCAGCCCGAGGGAGGAACGGCACTCCCGTCGGAGTGGCCCAGCCCGAGGGAGGAACGGCACTCGCGTGAGGGTGATCCGGCTCGGGACTGGAACGGTGCTCCGGTGGCTGGGACGGCGTTCTGGCGGCGGCGACCTGGGTCCGGGGTTGAGCCGCGGGCCAGCGGCTGCGTCCGTTGGACTGGAGGGCGGCAGCTTCGACCACCCCGGGCCGTGGTGTTTGAGCCGGCCCGTTGCGGGGTTCAGTGAGCCGCGGGACTGTTTGTACCATCGCCCGGTGGGGAATCGTCTCAGCGCAGAGGGAGAAGAGGAGGGAAGAGACTGCAGCCCTATGATTTTTGTCTCCACCACAGTGAGGTGCTTGGAGGACTCACTGTGGTGGTGTTAATTTGTGTTTATTGTTGTTATTATTGTATGATGTATGTATGACTGCAGGCACAAAATTTCGTTCAGACCGTAAGGTCTGAATGACAATAAAGGCATTCAATTCAATTCAAATACATGCGGGAAGATAAAGATAATATTCAGCCATCTGCTACTAAAGTGACGTTATATTGTACCACAAATGCCAATGGATAGCCCAAACACCTACCCCTGATATTCATTGGTGTTAACATCGTTGAATTCCCCCCCAAAAAAAGTTACCTCTCAGATTCCATTTAAAACTATCCCCACCACCACCTTAAATCTATGTCCTCTTGGTCTTGATTCCCCTACTCTCCGCATTTACCCTATCTGTTCTTCTCATGATCTTATACACCTCTATAAGATCGCACTTCATCTTCCTGCAATCCAAGGAATAAAGTAATAACCTGCTCAACCTCTCCCTTTAGCACAGGCATTCGAGTCCTGGCAACATCCACGTAAATCTTTTCTGCACACTTTCCAGCTTGACATCTTATGACATGGTGACCAAAACTGAACACAATAATCTTAATGTGGCCTCACATTCACATATTATTTCTGCTTCAAATAACTCACAAACTAAATATATTCACCAATCAAGACATGATATATACCACAATGACATGCAGCAAAATTATAATACAATATCTTAACTCTTTTTACACATTGCAATTAATGCAATTTCTATTAGTTCTTTCCACTTCCAAACAAAAATGTGGTTGGATTATTCAGCATATGATCAACCTGTGTCAATAAATCCTGGACCATGGTAACATATATGCTTAACCATGCACACTACAGATTGATGCAAGCATGTTCTCTGTGTAAGACCGAAAATTATCATGACATGGCCTTAGCATGGGTACAGAAACACTCGCTTCTCACATAATTTATCCATAACAAAATATACAGGTTGCAATGAAATTTCTAAAGGCATTTTATGATCATAGCTGTTAAAACCGACTATACCTATCTGACAGTATAACTGTCATTACATTACACTAACTGACAAGAGATGGCCAAAGTACATAACTGCAGCAAATGTTCTTTTAAACATGTTTAAAGGTGTCAAAACAAATAATAACATTGGGAATTAAAACACATTTCATTGCATTCCGTTATCAAACATAGTCAATGTTCGCTCTGAAGACCATGAAGCACAATCTGGTCAGGGAGGGAGGGGGTGTGTGAATCAATGCGGGGTGGATAGATGGCGGGGGGGTGGGGGGGAAGGGGTTGAGAAGGCAATCGGTGAGGAATGGATGGATTGAGGCAGGTGAATTAGTACGTGTTGGTTGGAGTATGTAAAATTGTGAGGGGAGAGCACGGGGGATGTCAGTGGTGTTGAATGGGGGGTTCAATATGGGATGGATGGGGGGGGGATCAGTACAGGATGAATGGGGGGGGTCAGTACAGGATGAATGGGGGTAGACAAAAATGCTGGAGAAACTCAGTGGGTGAGGCAGCATCTATGGAGCGAAGGAAATAGGCAACGTTTCGGTGGAGACCCTTCTTTAGACTGTTCCCCCCATTCTTCTTGAATGGAGGGATCAATACAGGATGAATGGGGGGGGGGGGGGGGTGAGTGTCAGGACAGTGTGGATCGGAGGGTCTGTGCAGGATGAATTGGAGATCACTACAGGATGAATGAGGGGATCAGTATGGGATGAATGAGGGGATCAGTACAGGATGCATGAGGGGATCAGTACAGGATGAATGGGGGATCAGTAAAAGATGAATGGGGAGATCACTACAGGATGGATGGGGGGATTGGTGCAGGGTAAATGGAGGGTGGGTCAGTACGGGATGAATGGGAGGATCACAGAAGGTAGTTGAGGCCAGTTCATTGGACAGAAGGTAGTTGAGGCCAGTTCATTGGCTATATTTAAGAGGGAGTTAGATGTGGCCCTTGTGGCTAAAGGGATCAGGGGGTATGGAGAGAAGGCAGGTACAGGATACTGAGTTGGTGGATCAGCCATGATCATATTGAATGGCGGTGCAGGCTCGAAGGGCCGAATGGCCTACTCCTGCAACTATTTTCTATGTTTCTATCAGTGCAGTATGAATGGGGGGAGAAGTACAGGATGGATGGGAAGGGGGGGGGTCAGTACAGGATGCATTGGGGGACCAGTGTAGGATGGATGGGGGAGAAGCAATGCGAGGTGGGTAGGGTGATGAATAGATTGGGGGGGGGGGGTAGATGGCGAGGGGAGCACAGGGGATGTCAGTGAGGACTGAATAGAGGAGGGAATGGGGATCAGTGCGGGATGGAGAGGATGGGTCCCAGGATAAGAGGGGTGGAGGGAGGCGTACAAGAGAGAGAGAGAGAGAGAGGGAGGAGGGGCAGAGGAGGTGGGGAGGAAGGAAGGTCAGCTCTCCTCGGACAACATCGCCCCGCTGCCTTGGCCGTCCCTGTCCAACGCCAAAGGGGGTGGCGGTTGGGACTCCTCGCAACCGCATCCCCTCCTCTGCCAGCCAACAGCAAGGTGCGGGGCTGAGTGGTGCAGCTCAAAGATCCTATAGTTATAGGATCTTTAGTGCAGCTGCTTCAGATGGCGGAAGGAGGCCTCCATCTCCCTCTATCCCTCCTCCCGGCCTCGGCGTGCGAGAGGGGTTGTTTTGAAAGCGCCGTTGGCGGATTGGCAAGCAGCGGCCGTTATCAGGGCGATAGCGGCCGCTGCTTGCAAATCCACCAAAGGCGCTTTCAAAACCACCCCTCTCGCACACCGAGGCCGGGAGGAGAGAGAGAGAGAGAGAGGGAGGCCTCCTTCCGCCGGGCGGGGTGCGGGAGGAGGAGGTGGTGGAGCAGCTATCGCGGCCGCTGCTGCCACTGTTCAGGGCCCGTCATTCGCTCCGACCCTTCGTCACCACGCACCTAGTATCTTTGCCCCGCACAGCCGCCGCCGACATGAAACGTCACGTTCCTATTCTCCAGAGATGCTGCCTGACCCACGGAGTTACTCCAGTTATTTGTGTCTATCGGTATGAACCAGTATTTGATTGCCAAGCCGGGCAAAAAGATTCGTTGTTTAGGTTGCCCGGCGGCACTTTGGGTGGTCAATGGCACCCGGGCAACCGCTAATTTCGAGCCCGAGAATGAAGGACACTATTAAGCATGATGAACAGTGCCTGGTCCATCGACCTCCCCATCATCAAGAGGACTTGTAGGAGGAAAAAGGCAGTCAACGTCATCAAAAACTCTCATTATTCTGTGCATGCTCTTGTTTAGCTACTACCATCGGGTCGAAGGTATGAAAACTGTGACCAACAGGTTCAAGAACTGCTTCCTCCCAGCAACGACTAGGCTCCTGAGCTCTGCACACCACTAACAGCAATTATGATGTTCTACGGACTGTGCCTTTGATTACACTATTGACTTTGGTTTTGCACTAATATGGTTACTTAGCACTGCTGTTAATAATTTATTGTATTATTGATTATTATATATTTACCTGGATTATTGTGTTACACACCTGTTAAGCTGCAGTAAAATAAAATGTGATTGCTTCTTTGCCGATACAGATGACAATTAGACACTTTTACAAGAAATGCAACTGATATAAATGTGATATCAAATATGAAGTGTTGTCATAAAATTGCAATTTGCCTTTCATTAAATATCAATTGCAAGATAAATTTGATTCCATTCATGTATTCCAATGCAGTATGTCACGATGCCTTAGACAAAATGTTTAAACAAACTATTTAACTTCACTCTGAACTGTTGGTATGTATTCATATTTGTTCATGTGTTATTTGTTCATGTGTGGCACCATTTTACACTTCAAATGAAACAAATGGGGTTTTACAATTAACCAGGTGCATTTTGTGGGTTTTTTTATGACACCAGGTTAAGATAGTCACCTCGGTGATTTATAGGTGATGAAATTTGAGGCTTCATTGCCTAGTGAGTGTGAAACTAATTGGTTTCATCAAGTAAAGTGACCATTTAAATCCTTAAAATCGTTTAATCCTTAATATATGATTAGTTGAGCTAGGTTTTCATCTCTGAGATGTTAGGAAAGATTGTAGGTTTCATGACTTCCATGGGTTTACACATTAACGCTAAGATTGTACCACCTTTGTTGGTTACAGCCCACAAGTATTCATTATTTTCTAGTGTATAGAGATATGTTGAACAAAACTTACTTTCTTTTGTTTAATTTTCCAGCAAATTTTCCAGAAACTGTTGTGGACAACCTGCCCGGAGACATCACTACTGGCATATACTATGGCTGGGCTTCTGTTGGCTCTAGAGATGTACATAAAATGGTCATGAGCATTGGTTGGAATCCGTACTATAAAAATATAAAGAAGTCTATGGTAACCTTTTTTCCTTTCATATTTGGAAGAGTTTTTGCCTTGTCTATCATTGATTTTGTTGAAGGTTCATGATGGTTATAGCTGCAAAAATATATATATTTACGCATTTTGTTGTCTAGTCCCTGCAATTTCTGTGTGAGGACTGGCAGTGAATGTCAACCATTCATTTACATTGAGAAATTGAGTTGAATATCGTGATTTTCTTTTTTGTCAATTGACAAAGATCACCACTTAAACCCTTACTTACCTTCCTTGCTGAGATTTTGTTCTCTAGAGCTCTAATCTTCTGTTGCCATTATGTCCTGGCATCTAATTTCTAAATCCTCTCAAAACCGTTTAGTTTATTATTGTCACATGTACCGAGGTATAGTGCAAAACTTTTTTGTTGCGTGCCATCCAGTCAGCGGGCATACAATGCACGATTACAATCAAGCCATCCATCTTGTATAGATACACGATAAAGGGAATAACGTTTAGTGCAGGGTAAAGTCTGATTAAAGATTGTCTGAGGGTCTCCAATGAGGTAGACGGGAGGTCAGGACCGCTCTCTAATTACTGAGAGGTTGGTTCAGTTGCCTGATAACAACTGGGAAAAAACTGTCCCTGCATCTGGTGATATCTGTTTTTATCCTTCTTTACCCAGGGTATTTTGGTCTCAATACCCTGGTGATGTTTACTTCCACTAATTTACAAGCTGCTTAGCATTATGAGGGTGAAATTGAAACCAATTTGCCGGATGCCAATATATTAGAATAACCAAAACATTGCTGGATATACTTAACTGGTCAGACTGTTTCTGCAGAGAGGGTAAGAAAAGTTGATGTTTCAGATAATTGGAAATAGCCAGATTAATGCAATTGAGAGAGTATCAGACTGAAGATGTGAAGATTGTTGGTATGCACATGGGTTTCTAGCATTACTAGTTGGGCTAATAAAGCTGTTTCTGTATACTTCTACATGGTTAAGTAATTGCTAAATTTCTATCATGATGATTAACTCTGGAAATAATTTAGATAAATATACTAGACCAAGTGGGACCCGTTGGGTACTGTCCTCTCAAAGTGCGCTTGCGGGGGGGGGGGGGGGGTTGGGGCGTCGCGTCACACATACACACACACACTAACCCCCCCCCCCTGATATATTAATATTATTAATTTGCTCCTTTTCCCCCATCCCCCGCCCTATCCACTCACGCATAGGCCCCAACTGTGCAGGTGCGGTTAGAGAGGGAGAGGGTATAGAGGGAGGGGGTAGAGAGGGTGAGGGGGTAGAGACTGAGGGGTAGGGGAGCGCTCGGCATCACAGGGGAGCGCTGGTCCCCGAACGCAATACTCCACCACTCACCCATAGGTCCCAATACTCACCACTCCCTAGAGAGGGAGCAGAGAGGGAAGGGGGGTGGGGGTGGGGGGGGGGGGGGGATTAGTGAGGGAGAGGGGTAGAGATGGAGGGGGAGGACAACTTGTTCTATTTGATCTCATTTGATGGTGCTCGCCAGGTTGATTGCATTCGTGGAAACACGTGAAGGTTGCAATCTCCCACTCCTGTCCCATTGTGATGTCATATGCAAATGAGAGCCATTGTGATTGGACATCTGTGAGATGGCACTGTGACATCATCAATGGAAAGTGCTGCAAGAGTCTCCCACTGAAAAGCAGTTACTTTTTTGAAATAAACGATTAAAACTTAAAAAACTTTGGAAATATAGGTTGGAATGCGACGGGAAGATGTTTATCCTGTCCTGGGTAAAAATGTGAATAGCATGTGAAAATGGGAAGGCTGTAGCCAAGCATTTTGGAAGAAGATACAAATTAAGGAGGTTAAAAGAATGCCAACACAACCCTGCATACACACAGAAATTTAGAATGTTGAGAACAAAGGGAAGAGTTTTAGTATACTACTAGACCAAGTGGGACCCGTCGGAGGTGGGGGAGAGGGGGAGGGGCTAGGGGGGGAGAGGGGGAGGGGCCAGGGGGGAGACAATAGACTAGATCTTTCCAGTCAACTTTGGCCACCTCATCCCTCATGGCCCCATAGTCTCCTTTATTCAACTGCAACACTGACGCCTCCGATCTACCCTTCTCCCTCTCCAATTGTAGATTAAACCTGACCATGTTATGGTCACTGCCTCCTAATGGCTCATTAACCTTAAGGTCCTTTATCAAATCCGGTTCATTACATAACACTAAATCCAGAATTGCCTTCTCCCTGGTAGGCTGCAATACAAACTGTTCAAAGAATCCATCACAAAGGAACTCTACAAAGTCCCTTTCTTGGGGTCCAGTACCAACCTGATTTTCCCAGTCTACCTGCATGTTGAAATCTCCCATAACAACCACAGCATTACTTTTACTACATGCCAATTTTAACTCCTGATTCAACGTGCCCTATGTCCAGGCTACTGTTTGGGAGCCTGTAGATTAGTCCCATTAGGGTCTTTTTACCCTTACAATTCCTTAGTTCTATCCATACTGACTCCACATCTCCTGTTTCAGTGTCACCCCTTGCAAGGGAATGAATTTCATTCCTCACCAACAGAGCTACCCCACCCCCTCTGCCCACCTGTCTGTCTTTTCGATAGGAGGTATACCCTTGAATATTCAATTCCCAGCCCTGGCCCTCTTGCAGCCATGTCTCAGTAATTCCCACAACATCATACTTGCCAGTTTCTAACTGAGCCTCAAGCTCGTCCACTTTATTTCTTATACTTCGCGCATTCATATACAGCACTTTGACCTCCGTATTCACTTCCCCCCTCGCACCGCTCGCAATTGGCCCTGACCTTACCCTGTTGTCCATTCTCGAGTTTTCCTTCCCATTAATTCGAGAATCTTTTGTAATTTTTCCTGTAGTCACTTCCCCTTCAACTCCATCTTTATACTCCCAATTTGTCAATCCCCCCCCCCCCCCCCACTATTTAGTTTAAACCCACACGTGTAGCACTAGCAAACCTGCCTGCCAGAATGTCGGTCCCCCTCCAGTTAAGGTGTAACCCGTCCCTTTTGTACAGGTCACCCCTACCCCAGAAGAGATCCCAGTGGTCTATAAATCTAAATCCTTGCTCCCTGCTCCAGCCCCTCAGCCACACATTCAGATCCCCTATCTCCCTGTTCCTGTACTCACTAGCACGAGGTACTGGAATCAATCCAGAGATAACCACCCTAGAAGTCGGGAATTTCAGTCTTCTTCCCAACTCTCTGAAGTCATGTTGGAGAACCTCCTTCCACTTCTTCCCGATGTCGTTTGTGCCTACTGCAGGCTTGACTTGAACTCGGCGGACTTGAACTCGGCAAGCGGAGCGCACGCTGAGCGGATAGGGTGGGGCAGATGCTGAGCGGGTGGGGTGGGGTGGGGTGGGGCGCACGGCGAGCAGGTTGGGCGGACGGTGAGCAGCGGGCAAATAAAGGACTGCGTGTCGGGGGGGGACGTCACTCGCAACACGTGAAACACAGCGCAGGCCGCGTGCCGCAGACCCATTGTGACGTCATCAGCGAGACCATCTCGTTTAGATTCAAAGTAATTTCAGATTTATGAACATTTTGATTAATAACTCGAGAAATAATGCATGAATCTTTCAGATAAGAGAGTCCATGAGATAAATCTCTATTTTGGAGTCCACGAGATAAATCTCTACCGGAATGTAACATTTTAACCGTCAGCGCGTCGTTTTTCGAAAACACACACACACACACACACACACACACACGCTCAGCTACATTAAAGATGATCAAGTGGCTTCCAACATTTGTATACTTCCTTCAAATTGGAAAGCATTGCATGTTTTGATGACAAAGACAGAGAAGCAAAGAATAGATGGGATCAACAGCATTTTTATCACGGTATAGGCTTTAAAAATGAGGAGGTGCCGAATGCAATTTGTGTGTTGCACCTTGTATGAATCATCAATTCTAGTGGTAGGATGGGTGCAGAAGGAATTTCTGAATGAGCAAATACCATTAAATCAGAAATTTACTTTTAATTGATCCAGAGCTTTAGATCCACTTTGATCATTCCAAAGATCTGGAAGGATTAGCTGATTCAGGTTGTGAAATAATATGTTGAGTTGCCTTGAACAAATAAGCCATTTCGGGTAGGGATTTTGGGGTGTGCAGTTGTATTTCACTGGTAGCAATTAGAATTTATGAAATAATAGTTAATGTGTTCAGCTAGGAATAACACAGCTATGCAAGTACTTTAAAATTCTAGTTCTATTATCTCTTTTCAGGAAACACATATTATTCATACTTTCAAGGAAGATTTTTATGGAGAAATTCTGAGCATTGTTATTGTTGGATATATCCGTGCAGAGAAATCTTTTGATTCATTAGGTAAGATTTATTCTTGCTTTATTATTGTCATGTATGCAGAGGTACAGTGAAAAACGTTGTGCTATTCAATCTTATTCTTTACATGAATTTAGGCATGCCATTACAAAATTAAAATACCAGAGGGAAGAAAATAGTCTTATCACAGGGTATATACAGATAATAAAAAACATGCGAGGGATGCTGTGGTAAGTTGGGAAATGCAGACTACATCCTTGCATTATGTGAGGACCATTCTGTAGTCCAATACCAGCAGGGAAGAAGCTGTTCCTGAATCTAGAGATTGCTTTCAAGCTTTTTAATCTTCTGCCCGAGGGGAGATGAAAGAATGTACGAGGTATAAATGGTCCTCCATGATGGTGGCTGCTTTTCCAAGGCAACGTGAAGTGTAGGCGGAGTTTATGGAGAGGCTGTTTTTTTCTGATGGACTGGGCTACATCCATAACTCTGCAATTTCTTGTGGTCATGGGCAGAGCTGCTGCCAAACCAAGCTGTGATGCATCCTGATAGGTCACCTCTGGAGAGATCCCAATGGTCCAAAAACCTGAAACCATGCCCCCTGCACCAGCTTCTCATCCACGCATTAATCCGTCCCAGCCTCCTATTCTACTCTCACTAGCATGTGGTCACTGGAAATAATCCAGAGATAACTACAGTTAAGGTCTTGCTTTTCAGTCTCCCGACTTATTCACTCTGCAGAATCTCGTTCCTTTTTTCACCTGTCAACACCCTGATGCAAAACAACCTCTGGTTGCTCTCCCTTCCAGTTGAGACTTTTCTGGACCTTGGCACCCAGAAAGCAATATATTATCTTGGTTTCTCATTTGTGGCTGTGGAATTTTCTGTGTCCCTTTAATAACTGAATCACTATAACTCTCCTTGTCTCTATCCTTCCTGCTGTGCTTCAGAACCAATCGTGATGCCACAAACCTAGCTCTGCTACTGCTCTCCCCTGTCATTCCCTGCAACTGTATTTGAAATAGTCTGTGTTATTGAGGGAAATGATCATCGGGGAATCCTGCGTTCTCTGCCCTCTTCCTCTCTTGATGATCACCCAACTATCTGCCATCTGCACCATTGGTGTGACAAATTTTTTGAAACTCCTACCTATGATGCTCCTAGCGTCATGAATGCTCCTTCGTGAGTCCAGCTGCCGCTCATGCTGCGAGGTGGGAGCTGCAGATGGGTGCACTTTGTGCATGCTGTCAGATTAGGGTTCTTGTAGTTAAAATCAAAGTTTAATATGGGGTATGACAAGATCCCAGGGATGATTTAGTTTTAGTTTTAGAGATACAGAGCGAAAACAGACTCTTAGGCCTGCAAGCTTCGATAATTAATTATCCTTAGCTGTTTCCACCATGTCATTTCAATGTTACATTGCATGTTATATTCACTACTAGCCTTGTATTATTTGTACTTTGAGCTAGTCATAGAGTTATTGAGGTTTCACTTATATTGAGGAAATGTTCAATGCTGTGGAAAAACTTCACAGCTGTGTGATCATTACCAGAATTTTAAATTTAGTTTCGTTTAGACGTACAGCGTGGAAACGGGCCCTTTGGCCCACCGAGTCCGCGCTGACCACGAGCACCCATAGTTCTATCCAGCACTCCAGGGACAATTTTCAGAAGCCATTTAACCTAAAAACCTGCATGTCTTTGGAATGTGGGAGGAAACTACAGCACCTGGAGTAAACCCACAAAGTCACAGGGAGAACATACAAATTCCATACAGACAGCACCTGTAGTCAGGATTGAACCTGGATCTCTGGCGCTGTAAGTCTACCGTTGCACCACTGTGCTGTTATTGAAATGTTAAGACATGTTCTGTGTTGGGTCTTTTAAATCTTACTGCTTTTCTTTAGATCACTGATTTTGTTTTCGCATCTTGTTTCAGATTCCCTAATCACAGCCATCTATAGTGACATATCTGAGGCAAAAGAGAAATTGGATTTGCCAGAATACCAAAGTATGAAGGATGAAAACTTCTTCAGGCCCATTGAAAACAAAATCATGAATGGCCATTGACCAAGTTGAAAATAGAGCTTGTGTAACCTTTTTCTCTTGTATCGTTTAAAGTGTATTTTAGTAATTGTCTAGATTCTGATTTTAACTGTGCGAATATCTGACCAGATTTTCCATTTGACACATTTAGTAGACAATTAAACTCATCCTCAAAAGAATAATTTTTGCAAAACATAATTGGATGGATGTTGAGAGTAGCTTAAGTTTTCCAGATTTGCATTTGCAACTTATTTGACTACTGAAATCCTGGTGATTATTTTATTCTTTGTTTTTTAGTGAATCACAGTTACTAAAAAGTGATTCCTTGAGGAGGTTGGAATTTCTTGTTGACTGCCTAATGAGCCTTTATGACATTTATTTATTTAAATGGGGTATAATTCGGCATGTTAATGTGGAAGAATATCAAATGGTCATTTGAGAATGATTACTGATATCTTTAGTAATTTCTTTTTTGTTGCTAATAGCATTTGTTCAGACGGAAAGAAAAACAAATCCCGAAGCAGCCAAATTTGGTGCCGTTTTGTGGAGAAATGTATTAATTGCATTTTAAGCTGGTAGCCCTTTAGTACCTTAGCTACCTCAGAATATGACTGGAGAAATTCTTCACCCATCCAGCTTATCCAGTAATTGATGTAATTGTTGACAAATGCCTTGAGTAGTGCATTCATGAAGTACATGCTTTCGGCCAATGATTCGACAGTAACAGAATTACTGTTGCTTTAGGCTATGGAGCCAGTACTGTTTGATGCAGGTTGTGTTCCCCAGGGGGGAAATAGAGGAGGAAAGCTTCCTTTACATTAAACCTATTGGCTATCTGTGGCCAGCTGTTTCTAATGACTATGTAAAGGTCTGAATTTGCCTGATGTCAGCTCAGGCTTCCCAGCACAAGACAAATCATGCTATCAAATCTTACTTTCCAGTTGCTATTACAACTTTCTCATTAGACTCTTACATTTTTTTTGTATCAATCACTAAAGAAAAGCAACAAAACCATCCTTGTAATTGTCTTTATTCACTTGCTCTGTATCATTAAAAATACTTTGCCACCATTTCTGCTAGTTACAATCAAAATTGGTAGCCGTTACTATCCAAGCATCATCAAATATCTGGTCATTTTGTGAAAATTATGTATGTACTGCCACTGCCATCAATCAAACATCATCAAATGATTTTTCTTCCTTTTGTCAATGTGTATTACTGTGTAATGTAGATCAGCATTTTACAGATGTGTCTTTACTGCACCCATCTGATCTGGCATAGATTGACTTGTGGATAATCAATAGCATAGGAACCAGAGAAAATATTCTATTCCAGATTTGAGACCAAGGCATCTTTTCAACCTACATTTTTCCCTGTAAATGCTGTCCACCTATGGTGGAATTGCATTGTTTTTGTGGTAGAGTGCCATAAAAAAATAAATCGAAGTATGTCTACCTCAGTCCAACACTGAACTGTGAGGGAGTTAGTGTCACCACTGATCACAAATTCATGTCGTCACAGAATTATATTGTTTTTTTTGGGCTCCAAGTGCCCTTTTGAACACTGAATGTTCCAAGATGTAGTTTGGAAAAGATTTGGTGAGTAACTTCCCTTTGTGTCTGGTTTTTTAACTGCAGGCATTTCTCTGAAGCCCTGGGAGAAAATACCAACTCTTGTCAGTGTATAGCTGATGCTAACTTTATAAAATGTGATTTGGTCATAGGATCGATCATATGTGAAGTTTTATCATCTTAAGAAGGGAATTGTCAGAAGTTCCCATAGAGTGGGGAAAGCCCAAATAAATAGAGGGAATTGTTCCATAGTATATTAAGACCTTTATTAAGTCGTATTTCTGCAATACTTCAATTGGAAAGATATAATTTAGAATACAAGACATTGGAGAGCCGAAGGACCTTCAATGGGATATAACTTTGCAAGCTGAACTGTCTACATTTGTAATTAATTGTCTTGGCTTCCTCTGTTGCATTTATAAGTGTTAACCATGCAGATGCAAAATAATTCATTTAAAAATATATTTATATAATGGATTCCTGAAAAAATTATTGTTAAATGTTACTAATTGTTTGCCAGGAATATGCATTGTGTGCGAAATGTTTAAAAAAAATACACCACCTATAACCTAATAAAAACTCATTTTCATGTGCTATTTATTTAAAATTTAAGACCAAAGAGGTGGCATGTATTTTTTCTTTGATTTAAATAGATTTCTTAAACTATGGAATGTGTAATGATTATTTTTGTGATTATAGCATAAATTCTTGGCCTCCTTAACTATTTTAATTTCTAGATTTTAAGTAGCTAGTCTTTACAAAGTTTTTACATTTTAGAAAACAGAGTCATTTATTGCCTCAACACAGATCCTGAACACAATAAAGATAGAACTTTATCAAAATCTAAAGTTTTGGGGATTTTTTTAAATTCCTCCTGATAGATCAACAGAGATGATCAAGCTTAAAGCACCCTCTCTCCAACTAAAGCTAGCAGATGCGTCATTCAATAGACAATAGGTGCAGGAGTAGGCCATTTGGCCCTTCGAGCCAGCACCGCCATTCAATGTAATCATGGCTGATCATCCACAATCAGTACTCCCTGCCTTCACCCCATATCCCTTGACTCCGCTATCTTTAAGAGCTCTATCTAACTCTCTTGAAAGCCTCCAGAGAACCGGCCTCCACCGCCCTCTGATGCAGAGAATTCCACAGACTCACCACTTCAGGTGTGATAGAATTGGAGGGGCAAGAGGTGGAGGTGTTGCATTGCTTATCAGGGAAGATATTACAGCAGTGCTTTGGCAGGATAGATTAGAGGGCTCGTCTAGGGAGGCTATTTGGGTGGAACTGAGAAATGGGAAAGGGGTAGCAACACTTATAGGGGTGTATTATAGACCGCCAAATGGGGAGCGAGAATTGGAAGAGCAAATATGTAAGGAGATTGCAGATATTAGTAGTAAGTACAAGGTAGTGATTGTGGGAGATTTCAATTTTCCACACATAGACTGGGAAACACTTTCTGTGGATGGGTTGGAGTTTGTAAAATGTGTGCAGGATAGTTTTTTGCAGCAATACATAGAAGTACCTACTAGAGAAGGGGCGCTGCTGGACCTCCTGTTAGGAAATGAGACGGGTCAGGTGGCAGAGGTATGCGTTGGGGAACAGTTCGGGACCAGTGATCACAATACCATTAGTTTCAATATAATTATGGAGAGGGTCAGATCTGGACCTAGGGTTGAGATTTTTGATTGGAGAAAGGCTAACTTTGAGGAGATGCGAAAGGATTTAAAAGGAGTAAATTGGGACATTTTGTTTTATGGGAAAGATGTGGAAGAGAAATGGAGTACATTTAAAGGTGAAATTTTAAGAGTACAGAATCTTTATGTCCCTGTTCGGTTGAAAGGAAATAGTAAAAATCGGAAAGCCATGGTTTTCAAGGGAAATTGGACACTTGGTTCGGAAAAAGAGGGAGATCTACAATAATTATAGGCAGCATGGAGTAAATTAGGTGCTTGAGGAGTATAAAGAATGTAAAAAGAATCTTAAGAAAGAAATTAGAAAAGCTAAAAGAAGATATGAGGTTGCTTTGGCAAGTAAGGTGAAAGTAAACCCAAAGGGGTTCTACAGCTATATTAATAGCAAAAGGATAACGAGGGATAAAATTGGTCCATTAGAGAGTCAGAGTGGACAGCTATCTGCAGAGCCAAAAGAGATGGGGGAGATATTGAACAATTTCTTTTCTTCAGTATTCACCAAGGAGAAGGATATTGAATTATGTGAGGTAAGGGAAACAAGTAGAGTAGCTGTGGAAACTATGAGATTCAAAGAAGAGGAAGTACTGACACTTTTGAGAAATATAAAAGTGGATAAGTCTCCAGGTCCGGACAGGATATTCCCTAGGACATTGAGGGAAGTTAGTGTAGAAATAGCAGGGGCTATGACAGAAATATTTCAAATGTCATTAGAAACGGGAATAGTGCTGGAGGATTGGCGTACTGCGCATGTTGTTCCATTGTTTAAAAAGGGGTCTAAGAGTAAACCTAGCAATTATAGACCTGTTAGTTTGACGTCAGTGGTGGGCAAATTAATGGAAAGGATACTTAGAGATAATATATATAAGCATCTGGATAAACAGGGTCTGATTAGGAACAGTCAACATGGATTTGTGCCTGGAAGGTCATGTTTGACTAATCTTGAATTTTTTGAAGAGGTTACTCGGGAAATTGATGAGGGTAAAGCAGTGGATGTTGTATATATGGACTTCAGTAAGGCCTTTGACAAGGTTCCTCATGGAAGGTTGGTTAAGAAGGTTCAATGGTTGGGTATTAATGGTGGAGTAGCAAGATGGATTCAACAGTGGCTGAATGGGAGATGCCAGAGAGTAATGGTGGATGGTTGTTTGTCAGGTTGGAGGCCAGTGACTAGTGGGGTGCCACAGGGATCTGTGTTGGGTCCACTGTTGTTTGTCATGTACATCAATGATCTGGATGATGGTGTGGTAAATTGGATTAGTAAGTATGCAGATGATACTAAAATAGGTGGGGTTGTGGATAATGAAGTAGATTTTCAAAGTCTACAGAGAGATTTATGCCAGTTGGAAGAGTGGACTGAAAGATGGCAGATGGAGTTTAATGCTGATAAGTGTGAGGTGCTACATCTTGGCAGGACAAATCAAAATAGGACGTACATGGTAAATGGTAGGGAATTGAAGAATGCAGGTGAACAGAGGGATCTGGGAATAACTACACAGTTCCCTGAAAGTGGAATCTCATGTAGATAGGGTGGTAAAGAAAGCTTTTGGTGTGCTGGCCTTTATAAATCAGAGCATTGAGTATAGAAGTTGGGATGTAATGTTAAAATTGTACAAGGCATAGGTGAGGCCAATTCTGGAGTATGGGGTACAATTTTGGTCGCCTAATTATAGGAAGGATGTCAACAAAAGAGAGCGAGTACAGAGGAGATTTACTAGAATGTTGCCTGGGTTTCAGCAACTAAGTTACAGAGAGAGGTTGAACAAGTTAGGGCTTTATTCTTTGGAGCGCAGAAGGTTAAGGGGGGACTTGATAGAGGTCTTTAAAATGATGAGAGGGATAGACAGAGTTGACGTGGATAAGCTTTTCCCACTGAGAGTAGGGAAGTTTCAAACAAGGGGACATGACTTGAGAATTAAGGGACAGAAGTTTAGGGGTAACATGAGGGGGAACTTCTTTACTCAGAGAGTGGTGGCTGTGTGGAATGAGCTTCCAGTGAAGGTGGTGGAGGCAGGTTCGTTTTTATCATTTAAAAATAAATTGGATAGTTATATGGACGGGAAAGGAATGGAGGGTTATGGTCTGAGCGCAGGTATATGGGACTAGGGGAGAATACGTGTTCGGCACGGACTAGAAGGGTCGAGATGGCCTGTTTCCGTGCTGTAATTGTTATATATTATATTATAACATCGGGAACATGTTTCCTGCCTCCAGCGTGTCCAAACCCTTAATAATCTCATACGTTTCAATAAGAACCCCCTCATCCTTCTAAATTCCAGAGAATGCAAGCCCAGCCGCTCCATTCTATCAACATATGACAGTCCCGCAATCCCGGGAATTAACCTTGTGAACCTGTGCTGCACTCACTCAATAGCAAGAATGTCCTTCCTCAAAGTTGGAGAACAAAACTGCGCACAATACTCCTGGTGTGATCTCACTCGGGCCCTGTAAAACTGCAGGAGGACCTCTTTGCCCCTGTATTCAACTCCTCTTGTTATGAAGGCCAACATGCCATTCGCTTTCTTCACTGCGTGCTGTACCTGCATGCTTACTTTCAGTGATTGATGAACAAGGACCCCGTGATCCCGTTGTACTTCCCCTTTTCCCAACTTGACACCATTTAGATGATAATCTACCTTCCTGTTTTTGCCACCAAAGTGGATAACCTCACATTTATCCACATTAACTGCATCTGCCCACTCCCCCAACCAGTCCAAATCACCTTGCATCCTCCCAGGATCCTCCTCACAGTTCACACCGCCACCTGGCTTGGTCATCTGCAAATTTGCTCATGTTACTTTTAATCCCTTCATCTAAATCATTAATATATATTGTAAATAGCTGTGGTCCCAGCACCGAGCCTTGCAGTACCCCACTTGCCACTGCCTGCCATTCTGAAAGGGACCCGTTAATCCCTACTCTGTTTCCTGTCTGACAACCAATTTTCTATCCATGTCAGCACTCTACCCCCAATATCATGTGCCCTAATTTTGCCCACTAATCTCCTATGTGGGACCTTATCAAATGCTTTCTGAAAATCCAGGTACACTACATCCACTGGCTCTCCCTTGTTCATTTTCCGAGTTGTATCCTCAAAATATTCCAGAAGATTAGTCGAGCATGATTTCCCCTTCGTAAATCCATGTTGACTCTGACCGATCCTGCTACTGCTATCGCTCCAAATGTGCCACTATTTCATCTTTTATAATTGACTCCAGCAACTTCCCCACCACCGATGTCAGGCTAACTGGTCTATAATTCCCTGTTTTCTCTCTCCTGCATTTCTTAAAAAGTGGGATAACATTAGCTACCCTCCAATCCACAGGAACTGATCCTGAATCTATAGAACATTGGAAAATGATCACCAATGCGTCCACGATTTCTAAAGCCACTTCCTTAAGCACCCTGGGATGCAGACCATCAGGCCCTGGGGATTTATCAGCCTTCAGTCCCGTCAGCCTATCCAACACCATTTCCTGCCTAATGTGGATTTCCTTCAGTTCCTCCATCACCCTAGATCCTAGTGGCCCAGATGGCCACTAGTATATCAGGGAGATTGTTTGTGTCCTCCTTAGTGAAGATGGATCCAAAGTACCTGTTCAACTCATCTGCCATTTCCTTGTTCCCCATAATAAATTTGCCCCTTTCAGCCTTCAAGGGTCCAATTTTTCGTCTTAACTAATTTTTTCCTCTTCACATACCAAAAGAAGCCTTTACTATCCTCCTTTATATTCTTGGCTAGTTTACCTTCGCACCTCATCTTTTCTCCCCGTACACACCCGGATATTTACGGTTATAATACAAAATATTCAAATAACATAATATCTTTATATGCAGACGATGTACTACTGTATATCACAAAACCCCAAATCAGTATATCAAACATTAAATCTAATTTAGGACTTTGGATCTTTCTCAGGATACAGAATAAACTGGAACAAAAGTGAAATTATGTCGATAAAACCGAAAGACTCAACACATCTCTAGAAATTCCCCTTTAAAATAGCCACAGAAAAATTTAAATATTTAGGAATTGAAATCACTAGAAACTATCACGCTATGTTTAATTCCAATTATAGCCCCTTACTTAAGAAACTAAATAATCTAATCAAATTCTGGAAAACGCTCCCGATGTCTTTAATAGGTCGAATAAATGCTATAAAAATGATATTTTTACCACAAATCCTATATTTATTTCAATCAATACCTATATATCTTCCAAAAAAGTTTTTCAAAAAACTACTCAGACATTACAAATTTTATATGGGATTATAAATCCCACAGAATACAAAGAGCACGCCTTAGTAAACCAAAAGAGATGGGTGGTCTAGCGCTCCCTAACTTTATGTACTATAATTGGGCAGTAATTATTAAAAATATGATTCACCTGCTGGACAACTCTGCCCAGCAGGTGGACTGGATTGTAATGGAGAGAGAGGACTGCTCTCCGTGTAATACAGGAGCGACTCTCCTCTCACCAATGAATCTGAATAACAAAAATTATAATAAAAATCCAATGATACATAGCACAATTAGAACTTGGAAACAAATAAAACAGAATCTAAAATTAGGAAATCTATCTCTTTTAATGCCAATAGTCAATAACCCGTCGTTTAAACCTTCAATTATAGATAAATCATTTACACAATGGGAAAGAATGGGAATCAAAACGCTCGGAGACTTGTATGAATTAGGAAAATTATTATCATTTCAACAATTACAACTGAAATATAATTTGAAAAATAATCAATATTTTAAATATCTTCAAATCCGTGACTATCTGAAAAAATACACAAAAGACTATCATAACATGTCCCCAGACTTATTGGATGAAGCCATGAAGACAAAGGCTGAATCAGCAAATCTAATATCATACTTATACAACATTATTTCAAATATAGAATACCTACAACCGATGGTATTAGAAGAGACTGGGAACAAGAACTAGCTATAAAAATTTCAAAAGAGAGCTGGGATAAACACTATATGTGCATAAATGCTCGATCAACGTACAACATACTTTAATTCAATTCAAAACATTACATAGACTATATTATTCAAACACTAAAATAAATAAACTTTTCCCCAATATCTCACCCATTTGTGATAAATGTCAGTCACAAGAAGCTACCATAGCGCACTCTTGTTTTTTGTATAAAAATCCAAATATTCTGGAACTAAATATTTGAAATCTTCACAAAATTAATTAAAATAAAACTTGTACCAAAAACAGAATGGATCATTTTTGGAATATAGGTAACCCCGAAATAAACGTGTTTCAAAAGAACTTACTTAGTTACGGGCTAATAATGGGAAAAAAGCTTATACTCAAATTTTGGAAAAATGCTCCAATACCAACAATAAAAATGTGGATTTCAAACATGTTTGAAACACTACACCTGGAAGAGATGAGACTCCTCCTAGCAGGCAAAGCAGACCACTTCCAAAAGACGTGGTCTGCATTTATGGAACTATTACAAGCATAAGGTGCAATAGTAATTTAAAATATAAATGGTACCAGGATCTGGTAACGGGGGTATAAAATTTAAAAAAAAAACACGGTTGTATATCCTTTTTTGCGGAGTTATGTGTTATAATAGAGCGATTGTTTTTCCTTTTTTTCTTTTATTTCTAGGGTCTATTTCCTTTCTTTACTTCCTTCTCGAACTTCTTCCCTAAGGGGCTTTCTTTTCCCAACACTTTCCTGCACCTTCACGACTCTTGCTCACTTTACTTACTTCTTTTATTTCTACCTTTTTTAAAGCTCGAAAAACGAAGTGGTACAACAAATGTAATAAGATATATGTGATGTGTATTACTGTAATTTACTGTACTTCTAATAAAAATAAAATAAAAAAATATTTTCTCCCCGTATTACCTTTTTAGTTATCTTCTGTTGCTCTTTCAGTTACACAATCCTCTGGCGTCCCACTCATCTTTGCTTTGTTATACTTGTTCTCATTTAATTTTATACTGACCCTGACTTCCCTTGTCAGCCACGATCGCCCCTTACTCCCCTTGGAATCTTTCTTCCTTTTTGGAATGAACTGATCCTGCACCTTCCGTATTATTCCCAGAAATACCTGCCATTGTTGTTCCACTGTCATCCCTGCTAGGGTATCTTTCCAGTCAACTTTGGCCAGCTCCTCCCTCATAGCTCCATAGTCCCCTTTGTTCAACTGTAATACTGACCTTACTGTCTTATCCCTTCGCAGACTTTCCTTCCCATTAATTTACCCTTCTCCCCCTCAAATTGTAGATTAAAACTTATCATATTATGGTCACTACGTCCTAATGGCTCCTTTACCTCGAGTTCCCTTATCAAATCCGGTTCATTACACAAATAAATCCAAAATTGCCTTTTCCCTGGTAGGCTCCAGTACAAGCTGCTCTAAGAATCCATCACGGAGGCACTCCACAAACTCCTTTTCTTGGGATCCAGTACCAACCTGATTTTCCCAGTCTACCTGCATGTTGAAATCTCCCATAACAACCGTACCATTATGACATGCCAATATTAACTCTTGATTCAACTTGCACCCTATATCCAGGCTATTGTTTGGGGCCAGTAGATAACTCCCATTAGGGTCTTTTTACCCTTACAAGTTCTATCCATACTGACCACATCTCCTGATTCTGTCACCCCTCGCAAGTGACTGAATTTCATTCCTCACCAACAGAGCTATTGAATATTCAGTTCCCAGCCCTGGTTCTCTTGCAGCCATGTCTCCATAATTCCCTCAACATTATATTTACCAATTTCTAACTGAGCCTCAAGCTCATCCACTTTATTTCTTATACTTCGCGCATTCATATACAACACTTTGACTTTGGTATTCACCTCCCCTCTCACTCCGGTCACTATTGGCCCCGACACTCTCTTATCCCTTCTCGAACTTTCCTTCCCATTAATTCAGGCTCTCTTGGTCTCTTTCCTATCATAGACCTCCCTTTTGTACAAATTTTGTTTCCCAACATTTCCTTGGTCTGCTGAAAGTTCATCAATCTGAAAGATTATTTGATTCCCTCTCCACATCTACCTGATATGCTGATATATTTCTGTATGTAAGTTTGTCTTATGTAGGTTTGTTTTGAGGGCTTCAATGAGTGACTTTTTATTTAGTCTTTAGCTGTTAGTCCAGTTTTAAAATGACTTTTGGGAGGGATGCTCATTGATGGTATACTAAAAAAAACTGAATATGCTAGTTTTGTAACTAACTGGTGAGATATCTTTCAATAGGGGCGGTACAGTGGCGCAGTGGTAGAGTTGCTGCCAACCAGCGCTAGAGACCAAAGTTCGATCCGTACTTCGGGTGTTGTTTACGGAGTTCGTACGTTCTCCCTGTGATCACGTGGGTTTTCCGCGGCTGCTCCGGTTTCCTCCCACACTTCAAAGTCTTACAGGTTTGTAGGTTATTTGGCTTCGGAAAAGATTGTAAATTGTATGCAGGATAGTGCTAGTGTATAGCGTGATTGCTGGTCGGCGTGGACTCGGTGGGTTGAAGGACCTGTTTCCACGCTGTATCTCTAAACTAAACTTTTTTTTATATTGTACATTGGAAAATCAAAATGCTGCACAAAATGAAATGAAAATTTTTTTTAAACGCTACGTGCTGGAAGAAATCAGACAACGTCAAAATAGAAATAGTTATCTTTCAGATCTAACACCCTTCATCAGCATTCTCTTGAAAGATTTGAAAAGGTTAAGTTTTGCTTTCCATCGATGTTTCTTGATCTGAGTTTTTCCGGTATTTCCTGTTCTTGTAGTGATAATGGGCCAGGCAGCATTCACCCTAATATCTGTCCTGAATTTTTCCTTTCTTTTGTGACGTTTTTAGGAAATTAAAATTTACTAAATGTTTAACTTTAGAGTTGCCAATTCACTTCAACACACCTGATGTCTGGTTGAAAACATTTTTCCTTCTCTTCCCACTACCTTACTGATGAAAGCAGTCCACTCACTCTGACCTGCAAAACAGCATCTGCTGTTTTGATCTGGAGGATGGGTAGAGCACCTACGAAGAATCATGTAGCTGTGAGAGGAAGCAAAGCGCTGGGTTTCTTTGCTATTTCTCTGCCTCCATAGATGCTGCCCGACCTGCTAAGTTTCTACAGCAGACACAATGAATGGCAAATTCTGGTTTACAAAACAAGACACAGTGCTGGAGTAACTCAGCAGTTCAGGAAGCATGTCTGAAGAAAATGGATTATGTTTTGGGTCTGGATCCTTCTTCAGACTGATTGTAGAAAGGGGTTGAAAACTGGAAAAGTGGTAAGTGAGGAATAAAGCCTGGCAAGTGATAAGAAGGGTCCTTACCCAAAACATCGCCCATTCCTTCTATCCAAAGATGCTGCCTGTCCTGCTGAGTTACTCCAGCATTTTGTGTCTAACTTCAGTGTCAACAGGCATCAGTAGTTCCTTCCTACACAAGTGATAAGAAGATACAGCCAAAGGGGGATATGATTGGCATATAGATGGATAAAGGCCAGAGATGGGAAGATGACAAAAGGCTGTGAGGTAAGACAATAGGTGCAGGAGTAGGCCATTCGGCCCTTCGAGTCAGCACCGCCATTCAATGTGATGATGGCTGATCATCCCCAATCAGTACCCCGTTCCTGCCTTCTCCCCATATCCCCTGACTCCGCTATATTTAAGAGCCCTATCTAGCTCTCTCTTGAAAGCATCCAGAGAACCTGCCTCCACCATCCTCTGAGGCAGAGAATTCCACAGACTCGCCACTCTCTGTGAGAAAAAGTGTTTCCTCGTCTCCGTTCTAAATGGCTTAATCCTTATTCTTAAACTGTGGCCCCTAGTTCTGGACTCCCCCAACATCGGGAGCATGTTCCCTGCCTCTAACATGTCCAAGCCCTTAACAATCTTATATGTTTCAATGAGATTCCCTCTCATCCTTCTAAACTCCAGAGTATACAAGCCCAGCTGCTCCATTCTCTCAGCATATGACAGTACCGCCATCCCGAAAATTAACCTTGTAAACCTACGCTGCACTCCCTCAATAGCAAGAATGTCCTTCCTCAAATTAGGGGACCAAAACTGCACACAATACTCCAAGTGTGGTCTCACTAGGGCTCTGTATACCTGCAGAAGGACCTCTTTTCTCCTATATTCGATTCCTCTTGTTATAAAGGCCAACATGCTATTCGCTTGCTTCACTGCCTGCCGCACCTGCATGCTTACTTTCATAGACTGATGTACAAGGACCCCCAGATCCTATTGTATTTCCCCTTTTCCCAACTTGACGCCATTTAGATAGTAATCTGCCTTCCTATTTTTGCTACTAAAGTGGATAACCTCACATTTATCCGCATTAACTTAATCTGCCATGCATCTGCCCACTCCCCCAACCTGTCCAAGTCACCCTGCATTCTCATAGCATCCTCCTCACAGTTCACACTGCCACCCAGCTTTGTGTCATCTGCAAATTTGCTAATGTTACTTTGAATCACTTCATCCAAATCATTTATGTATATTGTAAATAGCTGCGGTCCCAGCACCGAGCCTTGCGGTACCCCACTGCCTGCCATCCTGAAAGGGACCTGTTAATCCCTTCTCTTTGTTTCCTGTCTGCCAACCACTTTTCTATCCATGTCAGCACTCTACCCCCAATACCATGTGCCCTAATTTTGTCCACTAATCTCCTATGTGGGACCTTATCAAATGCTTTCTGAAAATCCAGGTACACCACATCCACTGGCTCTCCCCTGTCCATTTTCCTAGTTACATCTTCAAAAAATTTCAGAAGATTAGTCAAGCATGATTTCCCCTTAGTAAATCCATGCTGACTCAGACCGATCCTGTTACTGCTATCCAAATGTTCGGCTATCTCATCTTTTATAATTGACTCCAGCATCTTCCCCACCAGCGATGTCAGGCTAACTGGTCTATAATTCCGTTTTCTCTCTCCCGCCTTTCTTAAAAAGTGGGATAACATTAGCTACACTTCAATCCACAGGAACTGATCCTGAGTTTATAGAACATTGGAAAATTATCACCAATGCATCCACGATTTCTAGAGCCACTTCCTTAAGTACCCTGGGATGCAGACCATCAGGCCCTGGCGATTTATCAGCCTTCAAGTCCCATCAGTCTATCCAACACCATTTCCTGCCTAATGTGGATTTCCTTCAGTTCCTCCATCACCCCAGATCCTCTGGCCACTAGTATATCAGGGAGATTGTTTGTGTCCTCCTTAGTGAAGATGGATCCAAAGTACCTGTTTAACTCATCTGCTATTTCCTTGTTCCCCATAATAAATTCAACTTTTTCGGTCTTCAAGTGTCCAACTTTGGTCTTAACTAATTTATTCCTCTTCACATACCTAAAGATGCTTTTACTATCCTACTTTATATTCTTGGCTAGCTTACCTTCGTACCTCATCTTTTCTCCCCGTATTGTCTTTTTGGTTATCTTCTGTTGTTCTTTAAACATTACCCAATCCTCTTGCTTCACGCTCATCTTTGCTACGTTGTACTTCTTCGCATTAATTTTTATACTGTCCCTGACGTCCGTTGTCAGCCATGGTCGGCCCTTTCTCCCCTTGGAATCTTTCTTCCTCCTAGGAATGAACTGATCCTGCACCTTTTGTATTATTCCTAGAAACACCTGCCATTTTTGTTCCACTGTCATCCCTGCTAGTGTATCTTTCCAGTCAACTTTGGCCAGCTCCTCCCTCATGTCCCCATAGTCCCCTTTATTCAACTGCAACACTGACACCTTCGATCTACTCTTCTCTCTCTCCAATTGTACATATAACCTGACCATGTTATGGTCACTACCTCCTAATGTCTCATTAACCTCGAGGTCCTTTATCAAATCCGGTTCATTACATAACACTAAATCCAGAATTGCCTTCTCCCTGGTAGGCTCCAACACAAGCTGTTCAAAGAATCCATCACGAAGGCACTCTACAAAGTCCCTTTCTTGGGATCCAGTACCAAACTGATTTTCCCAGTCTACCTTCATGTTGAAATCTCCCATAACAACCACAGCATTACTTTTACTACATGCCAATTTTAACTCCTGATTCAACTTGCGCCCTATGTCCAGGCTACTGTTTGGGGGCCTGTAGATTAGTCCCATTAGGGTCTTTTTACCCTTACAATTCCTTAGTTCTATCCATACTGACTCCACATCTCCTGTTTCAATGTCACCCCTTGCAAGGGAATGAATTTCATTCCTCACCAACAGAGCTACCCCACCCCCTCTGCCCACCTGTCTGTCTTTTCGATAGGAGGTATAACCTTGAATATTCAGTTCCCAGCCCTGGCCCTCTTGCAGCCATGTCTCAGTAATTCCCACAACATCATACTTGCTAGTTTCTAACTGAGCCTCAAGCTCGTCCACTTTATTCCTTATACTTCGTGCATTCATATACAGCACTTTGACCTCCGTATTCACTTTCTCCCTCGAACCACTCGCAATTGGCCCTGACCTTACTCTGTTGTCCATTCTCGAGCTTTCCTTCCCTTTAATTTGACAATCTTTTGTAATTTTTCCTGCAGCCACTTCCCCTTCAACTCCATCTCTATACTCCCAATTTGACAATCCCTCCCCCCCACTATTTAGTTTAAACCCACACGTGTAGCCCTAGCAAACCTGCTGCCAGAATGTTGGTCCCACTCCAGTTAAGGTGTAACCCGTCCCTTTTGTACAGGTCACCCCTACCCCAGAAGAGATCCCAGTGGTCTATAAATCTATATCCTTGCTCCCTGCACCAGCCCCTCAGCCACACATTCAGATCCCCTATCTCCCTGTTCCTGTCCTCACTAGCACGAGGTACTGGAAGCAATCCAGAGATAACCACCCTAGAAGTCCGGCATTTCAGTCTTCTTCCCAACTATCTGAAGTCATGTTGGAGAACCTCCTTCCTCTTCTTCCTGATGTTATTTGTGCCAACGTCCACAACTACTGCCGGCTGTTCACCTTCTCTCTCGAGGTTGTTCGAATTTGGCTCGTGACATCCTGAACCCCGGCACCAGGGAGGCAACAGACCATCCTCGCGTCTCGCCTGCCGCCACAGAATCTCCTGTCCGCTCCTCGGACAATGGAGTCACCCACCACTAGGGCTCTGCCCGACGTCGGTCTCGCCGGTCGAGTCCCATCTCTAGGATTGGAGCCACCGCCACTCGGACTGGAAACATCGTCTCCCCGGACAGTTCTCAAGAAGGCGTACCTGTTTTCATTAGGCACAGCCACCTGGGTCTCCTGCACTCCATGATTTCCACCCTTTCTCTCCATCACACACCTTGGTTCTTCCCATATCCTCAGCGTGTCTACCTCACTGTAGATCCTGTCCAGGAAACTCTCGTTTTCCCGGATGGCCCTGAGGTAATCCAGCTGCTTCTCCAGTGCCCCAACATGGTCTTTTAGGAGCTGAAGCTGGATGCACTTGCCACAGTTGTAGCAGCCAGAGGCTCCATCTGTGTCCCTGGGCTCCCACATTCTGCAAGCCTCACACTGTCTCATCTGCCCCGACATGTGTTCACCACGCTCCGTCCTCCCGAGCTTTATGCATAGCATCCTCTCCGTAGCCTCCTCTCCTCAGCCTCCTCGCCGCAGACTCTCGAGCCAAAGACTCGCACTTCCCTCACAAGGCACTTCCCTCACTGCCGCTCCCTAAGAGCCGTCTTGCTTATATTGACTGATAAATTGCCTAATTTACCAATTTACAAACCAAACTCCTCAGTTTTAAACTGTTTTCCCCCTCACTTCTAACTCTCCCACTTGGGTTGGAGCCAATCAGTGCTTTTTCCTGCTTCTCTTTGTTGCTGTTTCTTCAAAATCCACGGGAGCTCCGAGTTAAGTCTGCCTGTGCTATGCCTCTCTGTTTAAACTGTTTATATACTCCTAGATAAGAGGCAAAAAAATGGGAAGTCCGAGTGACAAGGTGGACAAGGAAGGGGGAAGAGAGTTATTCTTGGTCAATTATCTAAAATTGGAGAATTCAGGTTCATTCTGTTGGGTTGTTAGCTCCTAAGCAGAATAGGAGTTATTTGGCTGCTGTTCATCCAGGTTGCATGTGGCCTCAGTCTGGCAGTGGAGGAGGCCCAGGGCAGAAAGGTCAATATGGGAATGGGAGTTAAAATGAAAAGCAGCTGGGCAATCCAACAATCTTTGGTGGATTGAGCGCAAGTGTTCAGCACAATGGTTGCCTAATCTACGCTTGGTCTCACCGATGTAAAGGAAGCTACTGAATACAGTAGCTGAGGTTAGAGGAGGTGCTACTGAATACATTGGGACTACTGAATACAGTAGCTGAGGTTAGAGGAGGTGCAAGTGAACCTCCGACTCACCTGGAGGGCCTGCTGGAGTCCCTAGATGGAGGCATAGGGACAGGTATTACATCTCATGCAGTTTCAGGGGAAAATACCCTTTGGGTTTGGGTGGGAAGAGATGAGCGAACCAAGGAGCTGCAGAAGGTGGAAAGGAGTGGGGATGGAAAGATGCGACCGGTGGTAGGATCACATTGAAGGTGGCGGCAATATCCGAGAAAGATGTGTTGGATGTCGAGGCTGGTGTGGTGAAATGCAAGGTCCAGGGAACATTATCCTTGTTCCATCTGGGGTGAGGAGGAGCGAAAGCAAAAATGCACAGCACAAGAGATGTCCTGGAATGGAAAGCCTCATTTTGGGAGCAGGTGGGGCAGAGACAGAAATTGAGTGTCAGGGATAGTGTCTTTGCAAGAGACAGGGTGGGAGGGGGTGTAATCCAATAACTGTGGGAGTCAGTAGATTTGTAGTGGATGTCAGTTGGTAGTCTGTCCACTGGTTGAGAAAGGGGAGAGGTGCCAGACCTAGTCCAAGTGAATTTCAGGGCAGATGGAAGTTAGTGGTAAAGTTAATTAAATCAATGAGTTCTGTACATGTGCAGGAGGCAGCCCTGATGCAGTCGTCTAGGTTGGAGAAAGAGTTGGGGGATGGTGCCAACGTACATTTGGAATAAGTACTATTTGATGTAACCAACAAAAAGGGAGGTGTAGCCGAGACCCATGCCACATCTTTAACGTGGAGAAAGTGAGAGCAGTCAAAATGGAAGTGGCTGAGGACTTGCTGAGTTCTTTCAGAGGTTTGTTTTTTGCTTCAGATTCCAGCATCTGCAGTATGTGTCTCCAGTGTAATCGAGCTGTTTCACCATGGACCACATGGTTCATCACTAACTGGGATGAAATAATTCAATCCATATGTGCAACAAAGCAGAACTGAGGAACTGAAAGTCATAACACTGGCAATGGTTAAAGGGATTGGAGGTAGCCCTGAGGGATTTGAACATGGAGCATTTAAATTAGAGGTAATTAAGGCAAAAGCATAATCAATGCAAAATTAAAGACAAAGTTTTCTTTTGACCCATTAGCATCCTATTATTTAACAGTAATTTTAAACTTTTGAATTGCTTGACAGGTCTACCTTTTAAATTTCAATCGGTGTATTTGATTTGGAATAGCTGGTGAAAATTTTTTTTAATCCAAAGGCAAGAGTTTAAAATAACATTCTATGTAGAAGTTTCACTGGAACCATTAGCATTTAGTCTGAAGAAGGGTTTCGGCCCGAAACGTTGCCGATTTCCTTCGCTCCATAGATGCTGCTGCACCCGCTGAGTTTCTCCAGCTTTTTTGTGTACCTAGCATTTAGATAAAGTTAGGTTTGGGGAGCAAATTACATAATGTTTCACACAGAGTTGTGAGTCTGTTGAATTCTCTGCCTCAGAGGGCAGTGGAGGCAGGTTCTCTGGATATTTTCAAGAGAGAGCTAGATAGGGCTCTTAAAGATAGCGGAGTCAGGGAATATGGGGAGAAGGCAGGAGCGGGGTACTGATTGGGGATGATCAGCCATGATCACATGGAATGGCGGTGCTGGCTCGAAGGGCCGAATGGCCTACTCCTGCACCTATTGTCTATTGTATTTTACACGGTTAAAAGTTCCAGTCAATCTGTATAAAGCATACTTTTATTCTGTCATCACAAAGAACATAAGTGTCATCACATCAGTAAATTATAGCAAACAAATCAAAATTCAATCACACATAAGAAATCTTTTAACCCTGAGTTGTACAAATGTGTACAGGCTGATTAATTAAAGCAACACTATTTATTAAAATCATATTGATGAATAGGTTTCCCAGTTCCAAGAATTGTTTGAGTTTGCTGTAGTACACAGTAACTGAATTGTGAGGGTACAGCAACAAATTATGAAATTATTATTTAATTCAGTCAAGCTATTCCAACCTGATACAATTAAATTTCCATTCAAAAACTAGTATATGTTCATATGCAAAACATGGGCCCTTGATCAACCAAACACGTTTCATAAACAAAGCAGTGATCTGGCCATTACATGCATTACATGAATTTAAATTATAGTAAACCGCCTTTGGTTGAATAAGTTCCCTATGGTGAAATGAAATATTCTAACCATTTTTAAAAATCAATGATATCTTAATTCCTCACCAATTAGGGTTTCATATTCTCAATATGTACATAATTTAGTTCAATATGAAAATAAAGATATTTTTAAACAAGAAATGTAATCTAATTATATCCTTATCATAAGCATCAGATGTTGCCAACACAATACACCATGAAAAACTAACGAATGAATTAGTTCCCAACAATATCAAATGCTTTTTTTGTGAATTATCATATTCCAGAATATTAGGAAAATCCGAAGCAGAAGACATTCATGAAATTGGAACTAACAGAAAATGCTGGGCGTTTCTAACATTTTGTTCATAATTCTATCTTAAATTTAAGTGCAATACTTAATACCAGGATTATGAAATGAATTTGCAATTTTCCAATTTCTGCAAGTATTATTAACAGTCTGCAGAATGTACTAATTGTAAGTTGCATGTCAGGCAATTGTATTGGAAACTAAAAAGCAAGGTTTTTGATTCGAGTTGTTAGCTCAGTGACACTGAATGGACACTGGATAACATAGATTATAGGGTAAAAAACCGTAGATTTTATATTGAGATTTTTTTTTTAAATAGTCATTATTTTGTCCCCTTGCATTATTACCAAGGTGTAATACCACAAAATTGAGTAAAACCACATCTGCCATTCATTTGTAGTTAACCAGTGGATGGATATCTTTTCCAATCATCTGCAATTGTTTATTTCATTTTCTATACCAGCAAATAACAGATAAAGAATGCAACAGTTTAAACCATGAATTAGTATTACAATTTATGTTACTATTCTGAACAGATTTGCTTTGTAAATCTGAAATTCTTGCTGCTTTGGTTACTATAAACAGTTATGAATATTAGTGCTTTCTAACAAGTAATATTTCATCTTTTAATATGTCCTTTGCAACTACCAACCCCAATCCCACAGATTACAAATATTATTTATTGTTAATTGATAATAATTATTGTAGTTCCAAATTTAGCATATCTTCAATGTTTTAGTCTGCAGTAATAAAATAATGGCTTCTGTATTTAATCTTACTGAACAAGAACTCCAGACAAAGGTAATGCAAATTACATTGCCAGTTCTCTAGAGCATGTGTGCTGTTACGCATAAGTAAACGGACTCTTCTTGTCACATTCGGCTTCAGTATGTTTTGATAGTTGCGTGGGATAAAGTGATGGCAGAGGCTTTATTGCTTATAGATGAAACTTAATCCAAAAACACTTGTTTGTACATTATTAAAAAGATATCTGAAATTCCAATCTAATAACCAGATTTGAAGAAATAATTTTAAAAATCTGGAAATTTAAAGTAACTTTCTTACACCTGAGAAAAAAAAGGGCTTTTGTAAATTCTTTAAAACGTAAATCACACAAATAAAAATGATAGTATACTGAATAACATTCAATTTAAATGTTAATACATTTTAAAGATATAGCATAGTCATTATTTGCTCGTGTGTATTATCTATAAGCATAATTTATAAAAACTCAAGTTCAATTGCTATATTTCACTATAAGTAGTAACACTTCGGAGATCTGGATTTTGGAAATCTAAATGGCTGATGGGAGGCATGTGGAAGAGAAAAATTGAAGAACATGGTTTTGCATTTGGAATTGTATCAATATTTTAGGTGGCTAATGTCGATCTAATATTGTTTAAAAAGTCCGTGCACCAAATTGAGAAACAGGTGAATTTCGGAGTATCTTTTGGTGCAGAAACAATGGTTTGAAATCTGAGGGGAATTTACATTGTTTAAAACCTTCCAATGGAGCACCACAGTTGTAATGACTTGCTCTTAATATATGATTTCAATCTTATCAACACTTTAATACTTTAAAATATTATGAGAGCAAACATGCACAGATATGCAGAAATATGGTTATTTAAAAATTATGATAGGGGCCAACTTCAATAACACACTTCATGGTTGTCTATATTGGGATGCATTGGTCTCACTCACAGATGTTGCTTTACAGTATCTTCAGTATGAGTGCCTGAAGTACAGAATTTCTCCAAGTAGTACTGAAAAGCAATGCAATTAGCATTCCTTTATCGAAAGGAATAGCTTTCATCATCATACTCAAGTTCATCTTCATCATCCTCTAGCAAGCCATACTTAAATTTACGGTAAACAGTGCCATCCTGCCCCATGTAGACAATGTCATCATCATCATCTTCATCATGTAATTCGTCCTGATGATCCATATAGTCCATTGCTTGATTATCTTGAAAACTAATACTGTCCTTGCAAGCATTATAAATTGGAGTGGATTTGGGTTGATTGGACAGTTTCTCGTAACCGGCTCTGTTAGTCTGCTTTGTTTTTGAACGCGACTTCAGGATAAAGAATATACCAACACCACTACACAAAATGAGCAGAACTGAAGCAGTGACAAATAAAGCTGGTTTGCCTGTTGCCCGTTTGCTGTCTGGAACCACAACTGCTCTCAAAATGCATTCATCTACAAATTTTAAATAGAGAAAAGTAAAATTTTAATGTGCACATGCAACCTTTTATTTGCAATAACAGTTACAAACTATATTCAGTAAGTTGAAGAAACATTTATAACGCAGTGGTGAAAATGAATGGCAGGGCTACACAGTGAACAGCAGGGCTCTGGGGAGTGTTGTAGAGCAGAGGGATCTAGGAGTGCAGGTACATAGTTCCTTGAAAGTGGCGTCATGGGTAGATAGGGTGGCCAATAAGGCCTTTGGCACATTGGTCTTCATTAGTGTATTGAGTATAGAAGTTGGGAGGTTATATTACAGTTGTACAATACATTGGTGAGGCCACATTTGTAGTTTTGTGTTCAGTTTTGGTTACCCTGTTATAAGATGATGTTAAGCTGGATAGGGTGCAGAGAAGATTTATGAGGATGTTGCCAGGACTTGAGGGGCTGAGCTATAGGGAGAGATTGAGCAGACTGGGACTTTATTCCTTGGAACGCAGGAGGGATAATCTTATGGACATGTGTAAGATCGTGAGAGGAATTGATTGGGTAAGTGCATAGTCTTTTACCCAGTGCAGGGGAATCAAGAACCAGAGGACATAGGTTTAAGTGTCAGGGGGTGGGACGGTTGGAAAGATTTAATAGGAACTAGACCAAGTGCAGACCCGTTGGGTCTGTTCCCCCAACGCGTGTTTGCAGGGGGGGGGGGCGGCGGCATGCGGCGTCACACACACACACACTAACCACCCCCACACACTCACACACACTAACTACCCCCTTGATATTATATTATTATTAATTTGCTCCTTTTACCCCATAACCCTATCCACTGACGCATAACCCCCAACTTGCAGGCGCATCTGGAGAGGGGCGGCGGGGGGTAGAGAGTGAGGGCAGAGAGAGAATGGGGAGAGACAGGGAGAGAGGCAGAGACAGAAGAGCAAGAGAGAGAGAGGGAGGGAGAGAGAGGGAGGGGGGGAGAGAGAGGGAGGGGGGGAGAGAGAGGGAGGGGGGGAGAGGGAGGAAGGGGGGGAGAGGGAGGGAGGGGGAGAGGGAGGGAGGGGGAGAGGGAGGGAGGGGGGGAGAGGGAGAGGGGGAGGGGCGGCGGAGAGGGAGGGGGGAGAGAGGGAGGGGGGGGGGGGGGAGAGAGGGAGGGGGGGAGAGAGGGAGGGGGGGAGAGAGAGAGGGGGGGAGAGAGGGAGGGGGGAGAGAGGGATGGGGGGGAGAGAGGGATGGGGGGGGGGGGGAGGGAGAGGGAGGGAGAGGGAGAGGGGGAGAGAGGGAGGGGGAGAGAGAGGGGGGGAGGGAGGGGGAGAGAGAGAGGGGGGGAGAGGGAGGTGGGGAGAGAGAGGGAGAGAGAGAGATGGGGAGAGAGAGAGAGATGGGGAGAGAGATGGGGAGACTTAACTCGTGCTAAACAGCAGATGGGGGGGGGGGGGGGAGGGACACAGACAAATAGTAAAATTCAATGCTATGAAAAAAGTAAACAATGCTTTAGTCCACAGCGGGGGGGTGGGGGCAGGAGGCAGGTGGGCCTCGATTGGTGGGCATGTGGGCATTGTGACGTCAGCAGCTGGCAAGCGGCAATTAATGTTTTTAAAGTGAGTTTTGCGAACAATTTTATTCAAAATCTGGGGAAATAATTGACCAAATTTAGAGATTTGTGAACTCATAATGTAAATCTCTACCGAATCATGTAACAATCTCCACGTGGGTGCACACACACACACACACACACACACACGTATATAGATAGATAAGGAACAAGCTGCGAAGCTGCCAGTTTTGGCAGATACTATCACAATGTTTGAGACATTTGTACTGGTACATGGATTGCATAGGCTTACAAGGATATGGACCAAACGCAGGCAGTGCAACATGCAGATATGGCATGTTGGTCAGCATGTGCAAGTTGGGCCGAAGGGCCAGTTTCTACACTGTATGATTCTGATTTTATTATTGACTACGGCTGAATTATTTTAAATAATTAATAAATACAACTATAGAAGACATGATTAAGATTTAGTTTTCAATTATCCAGTTAGAAATCCAATGACTTTTCTGTTTTTCAATAATAGAAACATTTGAAAGATTTCAATCAAAGACAACAAAAAAATAAAGTAAAATGTTGGTGGTTCTAAAATAGTTGGAGATGGTTTATTATTTATAAGATATATGATTTACTGTAGAGAGCAAGAACTGATTCTAGTGTTCTATAAATTAATGAGAAAGTCTGATTACATCTTAAACTCTTCTGCATTCAAAACCTGCCTCGCCATGAAATTAGCTAAAGCCATGTTCTCACTTCCGCATTATTATTATGATTCACATCATTGGAAACAGGTAAGAAACATATATTAGGAGGTACTGCAATAGATTTGTTAAAAAATAAATTACAATAAATTAATTGAAAAAATCCTTGTTTTTCAATGCATATTAATAAGTGAGTTTGATATTCTGACTGTGCATGCTCAGGTCATAGGTCACTGGAGATAAACATTGGAGGTGCGGATTTGCTGTGTGTTAACTTTGGTTATCAGACCTTCGTTGTGGTGCTCAGTGGGTTCGGGGTCCATGGTCGGGGTTGGGCGCGGACCTCAGGCACCGCCGGGCTTTCCCCGCCCCCCCATCCTCGTTCCGTCCTCGTCCGGAGGTGTCAGGCCGGGCTCGGAGCCGGCGTGGGGCGGGGGGGGGATCCTCGGCCCCGGCTCCGCTCCAGCTCTCGGGGGGGCCGTCGCCCAGCAGGCCGGGGACCGCTGGCTGCACCTCTCTCCCTCTCCATAGGCCATCGGTTTGTCCCCACAATGAGTCAGTCGGAGCTGGGATCGGCAATCAGTTCCACTGGAGCTGCATGTAGTCTTCCGGCATCAAAGGCCCTGCTGGTGGAGGGTTGCGACTCAGACGGAGAGGTTTGGTGGCCACGGGGACTGAGTGCCGGCCACTGGCGGGGACGCACACAAGGCACCGCGACAGGCCAGGCAACCTCCCCGGAAAAGGGTCTCATCCCGAAACGTCACCCATTCCTTTTCTCTGGGGATGCTGCCCATCCAGCCGCCGCCGCAGCACCCTATGCGCACCCCCGCCGACGCCGGGGAGGTTCGCCGGCCGCTGGGTGGGGCGGGGGGGCTGCGGATGAGGCGTGGGTCTGTGCGCGCTCTCCCGTCTCCCACTGGCATCAGCCCCCTCTCGCTGTTACACTCGCTCTCCCGCTACCTGGCACCCCCGTTCCTCAGATGAAATACATTTTTACACATAAATCATGAATAAAGATAAGAATTTACATACAGTTTATGCAGCCAGCACTTTGTTCGCTTTTTCTTTATAGCCAGTGACCTTTGACAAATCCCATGATTCCTTGCATTCTTTGGAAAACTTTTATTTGTTTATTTATTTATTTATTTATTAGAAGTACGGTGCATTACAATAGAACAAGCCAAATATATCTTATTACATTTATTGTACCACTTCATTTTTTAAGCTGTAAAAAGAAAGAAAAGAAAGAAAGTGAGAGAAAGTCGTGATATTGTGAAAGAGTGATCAAAAAGAAAGACCCATTAAGCAAAGAGTTGGGGAAAAAAGTTAAGAAATAGGCCATAGCAAAGAAACAAAAGCTCTATAATGAAGACCGCGCAAAAAGGGATATACCAACTTCGTATTTTTCATCCCCCCTTACCAGATCCTGACACCATTTATTTTTAAAGTACTGTTGTAGTCGATAAATGCAGACCACGTCTTTTGGAAGTGGTCTGAATTGCCTGCAAGAAGGAGTCTCATATCTTCCAGGTGTAATGTTTCAAACACGTTTGAAATCCACATATTTATTGTTGGTATAGGAGCGTTTTTCCAGAATTTAAGTATAAGCTTTTTTCCCGTTATTAACCCGTAATTAAATAGATTATTTTGAAACACATTTAGTTCAAGGCTGCCTTCCATTGTTCCAAAGATAATCCATTCTGCTTTTGGTATCAATTTTATTTTAAATAATTTTGTAAAGATTTCAAAAATGTCAGTCCAAAATTTTTGAATTTTTATACAAAAAACAAATGAGTGCGCTATAGTAGCTTCTTGAGATAGGCATTTATCACAAATAGGTGAGACGTTAGGAAATAGTTTACTTATTTTGGTTTTTGAATAGTATAATCTATGTAAGATCGTAAATTGAATTAGAGTGTGTCTTACGTTAATCGAGCATTTATGCACATATAATAAATGTTTATCCCACCTCTCTTTTGAAATTTTTATAGCTAGTTCTTGTTCCCAGTCTCTTCTAATACCGTCGGTTGATGGTATTTCTATATTTAGAATGATGTTATACAAGTATGATATTAAATTTGCTGATTCGGCCTTTGTCTTCATTGCTTCGTCCAGTAAATCTGGTGGCATATTATAATAATCTTGTGTATATTTTTTCAGATAGTCACATATTTGAAAATATTTAAAATAATGATTTCTCAAATTGTATTTTAATTGTAATTGTTGTAATGATAATAATTTTCCAGTTTCATACATGTCTCCGAGCATTTTAATTCCTATTCTTCCCCATTGTGTAAATGATTTATCTATAATAGAAGGTTTAAATGACGGGTTATTAACTATTGGAGATAAAAGAGATAGATTTCTTAATTTTAGGGTATGTTTTATTTGTTTCCAAGTTCTAATTGTACTATGTATAATTGGATTTTTATTGTATTTTGTGTTATTCAGGTTCATTGGTGAGAGGAGGATCGCTCCAATATTGCAAGGGGAGCAGTCCTCTCTCTCCATTACAATCCAATCCACCTGCTGGGTAAAATTGTCCAGCAGGTGAATCATGTTTTTGATATTTACTGCCCGGTAATAGCACATAAAGGTAGGAAGTGCTAAACCACCCAATTCTTTAGGTTTGCTCAAGTGTGTTCTTTGTATTCTGTGGGATTTATAGTCCCATATAAAATTTGTAATGTCCAGTTTTTTAAAATACTTTTTTGGTAGGTATATTGGAATTGACTGGAATAGGTATAGTACCATATAATAAATTTATCCATAAGATGAAATTCTCTCCCATTTGAAATGTTTGCAATACATTAACCAGGTAGTCCCATACCACTTGATCCAATGCTTTTTCTGTGCAGAAAAAGCATTTTTTGGAATACTGAACTCGCTTATTCATGCAGTCAGAAATAAATCTATTTAACTAATAAAAATGTTTTGAGTAAAATGTTAAATAAAACTTTTACACACAACCAGTCTTACCAAATTTCATTTCACAATCACAGCAGCTTTCAACATCTGGCAAAACAGCTCTGCAACATTTTAAACAGTTGCCACCTTCGAGATTCATCAAGAGATTTGGGTGACAGTCTGTGCAGTTGAAAGGTCCTGGCCCTTTACATTCCAGACAAGTATCGTCGCATTTATCACACAGTGTTTCTGGATCCTAATAAGCACAGAAACGGCATAATGGTTATGCATGTAAAGTAGTTACCATGTAAACAAACTCTGGCAAATCTTTAGTCGATCCAGTATCTTCCACTTTTTAGATTTTTCTTGACAATTTAATTGTCCCAGAAACATGAAACCTAACACTGAACCCAGGATGGAAGAAATAAAGAATGGGCCTGACACTAACTTTCTATAAGACCAAGGTCGTCTCCCAGCCCTGCACCTGCTGCAAACACCCCACTGCTTTTGCCCCATTTCCCCACTGCCAACAACATAAGCTTATGATCAAACAATGGAAAATGTGGATAATTTTTCATATTGGCACAATCAAATCATTCATACATCAACAACTCAAACTCAGCACAAAGCTTATAGTCTACAGTCAGTAGTGATTTCTGCCCATTATATATTTCTGAGATGGACTAACTACAGAAGGTACTTCAAAGCACTGGAGAAATACTTTCACCACCGACTTTGCAAAATCCTCCACATTCACAGGCAGGAAAAGCAATCAATTTTAGTGTCCTTCCAAAGAGCAGCACCTCACTGATGTTCTGCATCACTAAAATAATATGTTTTCAATGTTTTATTTTCCTGTTGTTGAATGTAAATATATATCTCATTTGTTCATCTTTATGTTAAAATCTCAATTTAAGGGTGGAATATCAGATTAGATTCTACCCCTGTGCGAGTTTGAATAGTAGGAAGCTTGAAATATATGTACTTGGAGTTATACTCACAGTAAAAACAATTTTAAGCAATTCTTTACAGCTACAATATAAGAAAATACACCAAATAAGATAGTGACAATAGTAATTACTATGCAATAAGTACCTCTGAGATCAAGTATTCCCCAGCAAAACAATGAGAACTGCAGATGCTTCCAATCATCTTGAAGCCCCAAAAGCAGGAAGTACACCGAATAGGTCCTTCGCCTAGTAAAATAAAAACATCATTACATAAAATAGATGGTATCGTAGACAATGAAGATGGTCATCAAGAATTATAGTTCCATCTTCAGCAAGTAAGCTGAGGAATGGCTAATACAGCTTAATTTGGATAAATGTGAGATAGTGGAATGTTACATTGCAGTTATACATGACATTGGTGAGGTTGTACTTGGAGTATTGTGTTCAGTTTTGGTCATCTTATTGAAGATAAAATGACATTAATCTGGAAACAGTGTAGAGAAAACACACAAGGATGTTGCCAGGACTCGAGGGTCTGAGCTATAGGGAGAAGTGGGCAGGTTAGGCTGAGGGGTGATCTTCAAGAGATGTATAACATCATTAAGAGAATAGATATGGTGAATGTACAGAGTCTTTTTCCCCGGGCAAGGGAATCAAAAGTAGGGAAATAAATTCCTGGTTCTGGTACAATCTGAAACATTCACGTTGTTTCTTTATCTACAGATGTTGCCTGACCTGCTGACTATTTCAGCATTTTAATTATATTTTGGACTCCAGCATTTGCTGTTTATTTAATTTCCATTTACAGAATTTAAAAGCCTACCCCAATTATCACAAAATCCTCAAAGATAACATGGATCCTCACTGTTAGAAGATTTTAAATCTTGAACTTACCATCACAAGTTTTGCAACTAGGGTGGCACCTTTCACAGGTCTGCTCCAATCCTTCTTCATAGTATTGTCTGGGACATTTTATATAGCATTTGTCATCCGATTTCAACAGGAAATGATGATTTGCACATGTCTGACATTCAGCTATACCTGACCCCCAACATTCTTTACAGGTACGATGACAGTTTTTACAAATTCCATCCAATGGATCTCCATAACGCCTGAAATAAATGGTGTGTGACAATAAATCCCTTGATTACAACATATCAAATAATTTTAATCCATTCATAATATTGCATTTCTCAGCATGAAGATAAAGAATGTGCAAATTACCAAACAGAACCATTAACATTATTCTTAAGATTTTTTAAATTTACTTTCAGCCATACATTACAATAACTTATCACATATATGCAAGATGCATGCTAATATTTTCATGCTGATTATCTTCAGTAAACACTTTAAGGGTTTCCCTAAATATTGCAGTAGGGCTATTTTTAATGCAAATGGTAGTCTTTCTAATGCAAGTGAATCTGTTTGATACTTGTAAAGTGAAGGGCAACTTAACAAGTCTCAGAGTACGTTCTTTCCAAAAGATAAATGCAAATTTAACGTTCTAATTGGGAAAACAAAAGTCCTGGTGAAGGAGCTCACAGGCATTTCCTTACAGCCTTTCTTAAATAGAGGCACAATATCAACTGTACTGTGATCTTCCGTCAACTCAGCAATGTCTAATGATGATTCATATATAAAAGGTCACAATACACAAATTGCTGAAATTAATCAGTGGGTCAGGCAGCATCTCTGGAGAACATGGATAGGTGACGTTTCGGGTCAAGACCTTCTTTAGATTATTGTAGGTGGGGGGGTGGGGCGGGGGGGAATAAAGCTGGAAAAGGGAAGAGGCAGGACAAAGCATGGCAGGTAATAGATCGACTCAGGCGAAGGGGATTTTTTGATAGGCAGATGGTTGGAAGAAAGGTCAGATTAGAACAATAGGTGTGAGACAGGTTTTAGAGCTCCTGCAATTTCTTGTCTAGCTTCCCACAGTGTCTTTGAATATATCTGATCAGGTCCGGGAGATTTATTGATCCAGCATTTTCTCGACAGGACTGTGATATGGACAGTCCTCAAGACATTTCCATTAACTTCCCCTCAGCTTCATGTCTTTCTTCATGGAAAAATAGAGGAGAAATAGGCAGATGGTATTAGAAGTTTTTGCCTAATACCATCAAGGTTGGCCTTGCCCCAATTTAGAACTTTAACTTGTGGACCAGCCCTGTCCTTGGCAGTAACTATTCTAAAGCTAATAGAACTCTGATCACTGGGCTCAAATGTGCTCACGGATTACACTTCATTGAATGCCCTCTATATATTGCCTGAGGAAACTTTCATGAACAAACTGGATTGTTCTGAGGAAAGACATTCTTGCCGTAGAGAAGGTTCACCAGACTGATTCCTGGGATGGCAGGACTTTCATATGAAGAAAGACTGGATAGACTCGGCTTGTACTCGCTAGAATTTGGAAGATTAAGGGGGGATCTTATAGAAGCTTACAAAATTCTTAAGGGGTTGGACAGGCTAGATGCAGGAAGATTATTCCCGATGTTGCGGAAGTCCAGAACAAGGTGTAACAGTTTAAGGATAAGGGGGAAGCCTTTTAGGACCGAGATGAGAAAAACATTTTTTACACAGAGAGTGGTGAATCTCTGCCACAGAACGTATTTGAGGCCAGTGCATTGGCTATATTTAAGAGGGAGTTAGATGTGGCCCTTGTGGCTAAAGGGATCAGGGGGTATGGAGAGAAGGCAGGTACAGGATACTGAGTTGGATGATCAGCCATGATCATATTGAATGGCGGTGCGGGCTCGACGGGCCGAATGGCCTACTCCTGCACCTATTTTCTATGTTTCTATGTTGATGAATTCTACCCTGTCTAAGCTCTTGGCACACTGACAGTCCCAGTCTATGTGGGAAAAGTTAAAATCCCCAACTATGACAATCGTAGTAGTCCTGCAATCATCAGGAACATACATTTGCTCCTCTAATTCCAGTTGACTATTTGGGGGCCTATAGGACAATCCCGACAAGGTGAATATCCCCTTTTTATTTCTGAGCTCTACTGGATGGACCCTCAGTAATGTCATTTTGGACAATTTTCGTGATGTTTTCCTTAATCAATAATAAACCCAATCTATTTTGCTCTCACCACTATCTCACCTGTTGCATCTGTGCCTTGGAACAGTAAGCTGCCAGTCTGCTCTTAACTAGGTTTCCAGCCTTAACTGTCAGGACCCAGTTGTACATACCTGTCTAATATATGAGGTGGTCTGCCTTAAGTGTGTCAGACCTGTTGCCTTGAAATAAATGTTTTTTTTAACTGTGTTTCCTCACTCCCTGCTATGCTGCCTGTCTTGTCAACTCAACATTTTGTTATTGACATCTGCATCATTTTTCTCCCCTATTTTTCTTTTAGCCTTATTGCAGTTGGGATGGCAGTTAGGCCACTGGTGTGCCTAACCTGTCCCACTATTGCATTGGATCCCATCTGCCTGCCAATCTGCCCACCAGGATATTGGTCTTTCTCCAGTTCAGGAGCAAGCCATCCCTCTGCCCTGAAGAGATCCCAATGGTCCAAACATCCCTTGCCGCCCACACCAACTCCTCACCTATGTTTTTTCCTATCCAATCATCCTCATCCTACCACCACTGGCATGTGGTACCGGGAGCAATCTTGAGATTATACTCTCATGGTTCTGCTTGTTAACCTTTAACTTTACTCCCTATGCAGGACCCTATGTGAATTTATGGAATTCCCTGCCACAGAGGGCAGTGGAGGCCAAGTCACTGGATGGATTTAAGAGAGAGTTAGATAGAGCTCTAGGGGCTAATGGAGTCAATGGATATGGGGAGAAGGCAGGCACGGGTTATTGATAGGGGACGATCAGCCATGATCACAATGAATGGCGGTGCTGGCTCGAAGGGCCGAATGGCCTCCTCCTGCACCTATTTTCTATGTTTCTATGACCCCATTCCTTTTGCTACCTAAGCCATTTGTGCCAACATGTACAATGACTCCTGCCTGATTATCCTCCCCTTGAGAATGGTCTGCAACTGTTCCGAAATATGCTAGACCAGGGAGGAAATATTATGTTTGAGTAGGAAGGAACTGCAGATGCTGGTTTACACTGAAGATAGACACAAAATGCTGGAGTAACTCAGCAGACCAGGCAGCATCGCTGGAGAAAAGGAATAGGTGATGTCTCAGATCAAGACTGTTCTCAACCTGAAATGTCATCTATTCCTATTCTCCAGAGACCATGCCTGACCTGCTGGGTTACTCCAGCATTTTAAGAATAAGGGGTAAGCCATATAGAACGGAGATGAGGAAACACTTTTTCACACAGAGAGTTGTGAATCTGTTGAATTCTCTGCCTCAGAGGCCGGTTCTCTGGATACTTTCAAGAGAGAGCTAGATGGGGCTCTTAAAGATAACAGAGTCAGGGGATATGGGGAGAAGGCAGGAACGGGGTACTGATTGCGGATGATCAGCCATGATCACATTGAATGGCGGTGCTGGCACGAAGGGCCGAATGGCCTACTCCTGCACCTATTGTCTATTTGTGTCTATTTATATTATCTTTAAATCCCATCTGCAACCACGGAATCTCTATTCAAAACTATTCAAGCTCCGTAACGCGGCAAAATTACATCAAGCTATGCAAGTAAAAGGGGGAAATTGAAATTGGAAAAACACATTTTAAACTGAGTTTGCTCAATTTTAAAATTGAAGGAAATTGGAACATCCAGATTTTTCAGAAACCATAAAACTTAGAAATTCCAAGTTCCCAAACAATGTCAGAATTAATTGAGTGCAAATTAACTTGCCACTTGGCCAAAAGCTTGGTATTTATTTCATCAGTATAAAGATAGATCGGAAACTAAGTTCATTTTTACTCAGTGTCTGTTTTGGTTTGATAATTTGGCTAAAATGCACAAAACTGCACTAAATATCGCCAGTTTTAAAATCAGTTTTAGTTCAATGCAGCCCTCGTTTCTTCACCTGTGCATCAGTTTTATAGCCATTGCAAGACAAGTCTATATCGATATAATTGATTCTGGTTCCCTATACTCCAACACCAAAGTCAATTTTTTTGAAAAGAAGATCTCTCTTAAAAACAATTTTTTTTATGGCTGTGTACACCAACTTTAAAAAAAACTTTAGTTCCAAGATCATAAACAAAATTATAATTTCAAAGCAATCAGCATTTATTATGGAATCATGGAACATTTATGAAATGGAAGAACACCACGCTGCCCATTGTATCCATGTTGGTAATCTATGTAACATAACTCTAAAAGATGCTGGTGCAATTGTTGCCACTCATTAGGGTCAGACTTTTCAACCAATCAATCTCTCCAGTTAACATTTCAATTTAATCCATGGCACCTACCCAGATCCACAGGTCTTGACACAGATTGATTCCAGCTTGTACCAGTCCGATTTACAGGCTAGACAGTCTGTCTTTGATGGCCCACTGCAAGTCTCACAGCCTTTGTTGCAAGCATAGCAGTGCTGCCGATCTGTGTAGTATCCATCAGGACAAGAGTCTCCACATGTCTTATCTAATTGAGAGATAAATTATAACATTAATTAACATTCGGAGATGAAACAATTTAGTGTGGAATACTTCTACCATGTAGCTATTAAGAACGAATTTAAACCTAAATGTATTATACGGGATATAGGTTTAACCAATCCAATTAATCATTTGTCTGACAAACAGAATATAATTGTCTGTAACAGTAATACAATTATACTTAATGGTTCCAAAGCAGTTCCTATTTGGCAAATATTTGATTAATTTTCCATTATTGCAACAACTTCAATGTGAAACCAGTTCCCTCACTTTTCTCATTTCATTTGTCCTCATCTCATTATAATCCAATGGAATAATCAAATCCCCAAAATAATGTGTCAGTGCCATCAGAGTGTTATGTAGATACCATTTATTGATAGGCCATGTCCAATGTACATTGGAGGATAAAATGTGGTAAAGCAATGCTCTTGTTTCCCAAGGCTACAATGTCTGAAACAGAATTCTGAATAATTCCTCTCTCTGGGTCTCCAACTGAATGACAGACAGATAGCCAGGGACATAATAGATTGAGCAATTTTATCGAAAGTTAATTAGCCCATGTCAAAATTACAAAAACAAATTACATTTTATATCCTTGGCTAATCAAAGTTACAAGAGAAAAATGTGCATTTGTTGCAGTTTTATATCACTTCAGTTCACTCCATAGTGATATACAACCAATTCAGTAGTTTTGACGTTTAAATCACATCATAGGGCAATGGGAGTCATTGTGTTTGGTGGAGTAGTTATCACATTTATTGCTAGTTTGACAGGCATTATGATCAGGAAAAATCAATGCTTAAAAATCTGAGTTCCTTTTGATAATTGTATTTCAATGTGTATGAGTGTAATCCAGCACCTTCCTTATCTCTGTTAGGCAGGCAGAACTTTCAATCTTGAAGACATTTCCAGAGTAAGGTTTATGATCAAAACAAATAATCTTACTTGTAAAATTTATTTATGTTAATAGTTTGGCACTTACCTTTCGGCGTGAAAATCATGAAAATAGGTTAAAACAAAATGGGCTCGAAAATGAGATTTCTTGCTCTTGGTTAAGAATAATTATCAATAGCTCTTCATTTTAAAAATGCATCATGATATTATCCAAAAAGAAAATTAAATCCTGATTTGTTGAAACTGTTAACGCATACTTACTGAGTAAAAAATGATTTGGTGTGCAGCTGAGACAATCATTATCTGTGGGTCCATAACAGCGGCGACATTTCTTGTGACATGGCCGACAGATCTGGTCCATATACATATTCAGAGCACAGTCCTTGTGCATTACACAGTTCTCGTGATGGTTTTTTATAAATCCATTCCTACATTGAATGCAGTCGGTTGAATGAGGTCCATTGCACGTGTTACATGACTTATCACACTCTGTAAATAAAAGAAAACATACATTACCCATGGTTTAAAAAATTGGAATGATATTACAAGCCATTTGCAGCAGTCATACACTGTAGAACATAGAAAAGTACAGCACGGGAACAGGCTCTTCGACTCACAGTGCCTGTGCAGAACATGATGCCAAGAGAAACTAATCTCATCCACCTGCACATGAGTTCCTATTTAAAGGCCTCCTAATTGCGACAATCATTTGTACCTCCACCACCACTCCTGTTCATAGAATATGCTCTAACATATTCATTGAACTAGAATGGAAGTAACAAGATATATACATATGTTTGAAAATTAGAACTTTTACTATTTTTAGATCAGAACTCTGATTGAGGTTATGCTTTAAGTAAATTGAGAATATGTTTATCTACAGCCAAATGAAAATTCAAGATGTTGAAGGATGTTAACATGATGGAATCATATAGTCATAACATCTCTTTATTAAAGCCTTTCCGCAGCAGACCACCTACACAAATGCAATTCTACTTTATGATTAAAAATGTTAAATGACAGTGCCCTTTCTTTGTATTCTTACAACTCTGGTTCTTTCCAATTGTGCTCACCCTGACAATCTTTAGTATGCGCGTCAATGTAAGTTCCATCAGGGCAGCTGTCCAAACACCGCCCTTGATACATAACTGAAAGAGGATCAGCACATTCTTCACAGTCATCAGAGTCTGGACCATCACATACTGAACATTTGGAGTTGCACAAACTGCATGTAAAGGTTTGCGTGTTTTGAAACCATCCTCGGGGACAATCCTCCAAACATGTTCCATTGTGAAAGAAAAAATATCTGCTGCATTCTGTGGAAATCAAACACAATATTGTCAGCTTCCAAAGAGTTTCTTCATACCATGGCAAGCATATCATCACAGCAAACCAATCACATGTGATTTTGATTTGAATTGGTTTTGATTTGATTCAATTTATTGTCATTGTCTTCAATTAGGAGACAACAAAATGCTATTTTCCTTACAGTCATACAAACACAAAAACACAGAACACAGTAGTCCACACACAAACATCCCCACAGCAGCACCAAAGTTCCCCACTGTGAGGGAAGGGACCAAAGTCCAGTCAACCTCCTCACTGATGTTCCCAATGTTCACCCATGGTCGGGCTTCCTGAGCCCTCCGCAGTCGCCGCCACGGACGGCCCGATGTTCAGGCCCGCTCGCCGTGAACGATGGAACCCTGACCTCGAAAGGTAGAACAACCTCAGCTGCCTGGACCCCTGAATCGGCCACCTCCCACCGGAGTCTGCGGCTCCTGAAGTCCACAGGCCGAGCTGGGCGGAGATTCACGCTGGCGACCCCCGGCAAAGTGTCCCAGGACTCCGCGATGTTGGTCAGCGCCACCCGTGCTGGGAGCTCCACAAACCACAGCTCCGTGATGTCGATGCAGCAGGCCCAACAGTCCGGAGCTCCAAACGGCGATCCAGGTAAGGACTTGCCCGCTCTGCGATGTATCCAGCGCTGCACCGCCACTGCTAAAGCTGTGGTCGGTCCCGGCAGGAAAGGACGCGCCAATCCAGTTGGTAGGCCGCGAGGAGGGGGGCGACGGCGTGACTCAGATAATAGTCACATCCTCGCCAGGAAGTGACTGAAGGACTATCTCCCCCTTACCACACCCTCCTTCCCCACACATAAAATACTAAAAAAAAAACAAGAACATACATAAACATAACAACATTTTTTTTTTAAACAGACTGTAGGCGGAGGCAGCCATCAACAGTGCCACCAGATGTCCAGATGATCTATATACTGTATCAAGCTTTGCTGGAAGTATGTAGTTTCAAGAATTAGTTATAACAAATTTGTAGAACAAAAAGTTATGGGCACATAAACAAAAGCAATCCATTCATTCTCTTCAATTTATTCTGCACCTTCTTGCATAGAGATCTGTTGACATCCACTTAAACATGTTAGAAAACTACAGACATATATAGTTAAATCTACTCATTTAAATAAGCATAAATTCAAATGGATTTTAGCCCCTATTTTCCAAAATGCAAGTTTGAATATTTAGATTGGCGATTACAAACTAACCCATCATTTATTTAATTATTTATATGACTCATTGTGGGAAAACTGGGGTGTAATTATTCATAAATCCAAGTTACTGACATGCAGCGATATCTGCTTGCTGAAAGATGGCTGCAGAGTAAGAATTCCAAATGAGATTGGAATTGTATTAGGTTGGAACTGCAGATGCTGGTTTAAACCGTAGACGGACACAAAATGCTGGAGTAACTCAGCGGGATAGGCGGCATCTCTGGAGAGAAGGAATGGGTGAAGTATTGGGTCGAGACCCTTCTTCAGACTGAGGGAACTTCAGACTTTACTCAGCCTAAAGAAGGGCCTCGACCTGAAATGTCACCCATTTCTTATCTCCAGTTTGCTGCCTGTCCCGCTGAGTTACTCCAGCATTTTGTGTCTATCTTTTGAATTGTATTAAGTAAGTTTAGTACCTATGAATACTTATGAATCAAAGAAAATCAAGCAATGTTGAGTCAGCATGGAGAGTCTTGATCATTGTATGAAACGGAATGAGAAAGAAATGTAACCTCTCAAATTCTGGGAACTTAACCTATACTTGGTAGTGAATGCTGATAGAGGTTGTAAATAATAGAATAAAATATCCTTATATGCACCCGCTGAGTTTCCCCAGCAATTTTGTGTACCCTAGAATAAAATATATCCCATTTGTTACTATGCATGGTCATAAGGTCATAAGTGATAGGAGTGGAATTAGACCATTTGGCCATTTGAATTAGGCCATTCGGCATCAAGTCGACTCCGCCATTCAATCATGGCTGATCTATCTTTCCCTCCTAACCCCATTCTCCTGCCTTCTCCCCATAACCTCTGACACCTGTACAACCGGTGCTCAACATCAATGTGAACTTTATCATTTCAAGAGCACTGTCCTCCAAGAAATAATTTGTATTGAGACGTCACTACATGCATAACTACTTGTTTCTTCATGATATCAATGATGGAAATTATACATAAATAGCATGAAAGCTAATGGAATGTTGGCCTTCATAACAAGAGGATTTCAGTATAGCCATAAAGAGGTTCTTCTGCAGTTGTATAAGGCTCTGGTGAGACCACATCTGGAGTATTGTGTACCGTTTTGGTCTCCCAATTTGAGGAAGGACATCCTTGTGATTGAGGCAGTGCAGCGTAGGTTCACGAGATTGATCCCTGGGATGGCGGGACTGTCATATGAGGAAAGATTGAAAAGACTAGGCTTGTATTCACTGGAGTTTAGAAGGATGAGGGTGCATCTTATAGAAACATATAAAATTATAAAAGGACTGGACAAGCTAGATGCAGGAAAAATGCTCCCAATGTTGGGCGAGTCCAGAACCAGGGGCCACAGTCTTAGAATAAAGGGGGGGTCATTTAAGACTGAGGTGAGAAAAAAACTTTTTCACCCAGAGAGTTGTGAATTTATGGAATTCCCTGCTACAGAGGGCAATGGAGGCCAAGTCACTGGATGGATTTAAGAGAGAGTTAGATAGAGCTCTAGGGGCCAGTGGAGTCAAGGGATATGGGGAGAAGGCAGGCATGGGTTATTGATAGGGGACGATCAGCCATGATCGCAATGAATGGCGGTGCTGGCTCGAAGGGCCGAATGGCCTCCTCCTGCACTTATTTTCTATGTTTCTATGTTATGTGCATCATGCCCTGCAATACGATAGCTACACACTTTCAGGTTTGGCTCCTAGTTGCTGATCTGGAGAGATTAATTGTCTGCCTTGTACAGTATAGTATAATGGACAGAGAAATCAGATGATAGGACACAAAAGGCAGCATCTCTGGAGAAAAGGAATGGGTGATGTTTCGGGTCGATACCCTTCTTCAAACTAAGAGGCAACACTCTCTGGAAGTTCTGCTAAGACAGAATCAGTAAGCAAACAGTATGAAGGAGTAAGAAACAAATATAGGTAATTAGCAGCCAAACACGGCAAATGAGATGGAGGGAGAAGATTTGAAGACAATTGAGGAATTCTGCAAGGACAGCATCAAAATATTATTGTATGATTTTTTGTTTTCCTAAGATAGGCTGGAGTAAATTACATTTATATCCAAAGCCCAGGAGGCTTTATACGCAGCTTCATAAATAAAAAACTACCAATACTTGAAATCGGAAATACTCAGCACTCACTACTACAAACACTCAGCAAGCAGCCCAAATATCTAATGTGTGAGAACTTTAACAGCCACAATAGAGTGAATCAATATGAAAATGGTATTGGTATGAGGACAATAGAGCCATTGCTGGGCTAGTTGCAGATCACTAATCAAGAAGTGGTTTAAGAGATGTGTGAGAAAGAACTGCAGATGCTGATTTAAATCGAAGGTAGACACAAAATGCTGGAGTAACTCAGCGGGTCAGAGAGCATCTCTGGAGAGAAGGAATGGGCAATGTTTCGGGTCGAGACCCTTCTTCAGATGTCACCCATTCCTTCTCTCCAGAGATGCTGCCTGACCCGTTGAGTTACTCCAGCATTTTGTGTCTACCTCCAGGCTTAAGAGAGATCCCAGAGAGATGGTGAAGGTTAGGTGAAGTCAGATGTCAAAGGCAGATAAAAGACATCAGTGAAGGCCATGATGATGGGGTGGGGGAAGGAGACAGCAAACTGAGGGAGTACAATAAGCTGACTTTGTCATGGAGTGCCAGGATCAGAATTGGGCTGGGCTGTGATGAACCTGAAAGTAACACATAGAGTCAGAGAGTCATAGAGAGTCTCTTGCCTAGAATAGGTGAATCGAGGACCAGGTTCAAGGTGAAGGGAAAAGATTTCATAGGAATGTGAGGGTTAACTTTTTCACACGAAGGGTGGTGGGTGTCTGGAACAAGCTGCCAGAGGAGCTAGTAGAGGCTGGGACTACCCCAACATTTAAGAAACAGGTACAGGACATATTTGGAAGGATATGGACCAAGCGCAGGCAGGTGGGACTAGTATAGCTGGGACATGTTGGGCGGTGTGGGCAAGTTGGGCCGAAGGTCGGTCGGGGTCTGTCTCTGTCTCTCCCTCTCTCTCAAAAAATGTTTACACTATTGTGTACTGTTTTGGCGTAGTTCCTTGATGTCACAGACAGACAGACAGACAGACAAATAAGATGAGACTTTTAATAGTATACTGGACCAAGTGCAGACCCGTTGAGTCTGCTCCCTCAACGCAGCTGTTCCCTATCCGTAGCCCCTACGGGAGACGTGGTCCTCCAACTCAAGCCATTCCCGAACATAAGATTCCAGCACTCAGCAGTGCGGCTGTTTTTAAATGGTGTCTTTGAGGCGAGAGGCGGGCGCCAGCAGCCGTTATGGTCGCTGGCCTGCAGGAGGCGACAAAATGAGTGAGGGGGGGGGGGGTGGGGGAGAAGGATTTTATTAAAAATGTGTACATAAACACGACAAAATTTAATCAGGGGTGGATACTTGGAATGAAAAGTGAAATCTCTACCGAAATGGAAAAAATCTCGGCGTTTCTGCTTCTGGTGTTGGCGTAGCAACGAATCAAAGGCTGGCACCCACAAGTCAGGCAGAAACACACACAGTTTTAATATTATATAGATAGATTGGCGTCATAGTTCTATCAAAATAGACTATAAATACATTGTTTTACTGATGTAGATTATGCAATCAGCCCTACCTGTACAACTATTTCCATTACACGTTTCGCAGTTCATTGGGCAGCGTTTACAAAGTCCATCTGAATGAGCATAATGTTGCCTGGAGCATTTCATTTGACAACTTTTGTTCTCCAGAATGAAGGGCTTGACACAGGACTGGCAGTTTGTGGGGCTAACTTCACATCGTTGACAGGCATCATCACACTTTGCACAGGTATAACCAGCGCTTTTAAAATGTCCTCTAACAAAAATGAAATATTGTAATTTAGACATATATCTTACAGTGAAAAACATAACAAAATGGAATTCCGTTCAAGGAACTAATCCAGACATGCTCTTCCTGCTTCTCGCGATACTTTATTGCGCTTGGAGCTCAGCAGAAATAACAGGAAATTGTAACTCTTCAACAGACCAGGACATCAACATTTTCTCTAGGGCCGCAGTAAAGACAGCAAGATCCATATCAAAATGGCAGTAATATCTTGTGCAGGTTTGCTCCTGGTGGTCTGTGGCTCCAGTAGTTCCCACCTCAGTTAGATCAAACATTTTTTTTACAGTAGTAGCATTGATTTAATTTAGTTTAGTTTATTATTGTCGTGTGCACTGAGACACAGGGACAAGCATTTGTTTGTATGCTATCCAGTCAAGAAAAATACAATACATGAATACAATCAAGCTGTCCACAGTTCTAAGTTAAAGGATATAGCATTAAAGATTTGATGGAAAATTTACAGTGCTATGAAAGACTTACAAACCACTGAGGATTTCTGGCCGAAAATTACATTCTTGAAATTGTGGCTTAACACTATGAGCATAGATATGGTCAGGGATCAAAAGTTGCAAAGTAAAATGGTTCAAAGATGGATAGCAACAAGAACATTTATCTAATCTGCTTAAGATATTTTCATTCATTACTTCTTGTACTCAAAGATTTAACTTATGAATACTGTATGCAAGATGTCTCAATTAAAAAGCAAAAAATAATCTAATCACATTATCCGGCAAATTGGATCAATTATATGTTCTTCCCTTGCTAACATTTTTCTAATGCTCAAATTAAAGTTTGTAAAAATTATTTGTTAAAACGTATTTCAGAACATGCTTCAAAATGTACTTAGAATAAGCATCAAATGCAAAATAAATTATCTGTTGGAATTGTGAAATAAAGAAAATGTTGGAAAAAACTCAACATGTCCGATCAAATCGATGGAGAAAGTTACAGGGTCACTTTTTTAGGTTAATTTTCATTAGAATTCAGAAAAGTTAGAAATCTTTGTGTTTCATTTTGCAGGAAAAAGGGAGTTCTGGAGAAAAGAACAGTGGTGATAGACTAGAGACCAAGAGAGTGAATAAGGAGCTTAATAATGACCTTAATTGCAGACTACCTACCTGTAGATACAAAAGGTGATCACGGTTTGCCCCTTCTCTAGTTGGGCATCTACATAAAGTGGGCGGCGCGACCGACGTTGCAGTGGCCTCTGCAGTCCGTCCGTCCGTCTGTCTTTTTTTTTTTTTTTTGTCCCGTTGAGTGTAGTTTGTAGCGTTTTTTTTAATTGTTTTTAACTGTGTATGTGTGGGGGGGCGGGGGGAATCTCTTCCTTGCACCGGAGACCCGACCTATTCACTGTAGGGTCTCCGTTGTCGTTGGGGCCTAGCACCATGGAGCGGCCTCCAACCGGAACGACCTGGGGGCTCCAGTCGCGGAGCCTGCGGACTCACCATCGTGGGGCTGGCTGGCTTCAGAGCGTGGAGAGCTGTGGTGGCGCGCTGCTGAGGCCCGACTCCGGAGCTTCTGGAGGCTCCAGCCGCAGGCCCGGTGGATGGTAACATCGGGAACTCGCGGGTCCCTGGTGGGAGACCGCTTTTCGGAGCTCCCGCAATGGCAACTTCTCCCGCCCAAGTTGCGGGGTTGAGGGTGACCTGGAATGGGGCCTTAACGGCCGTGGGACTTGCCATCGCCCGCCAGGGGCTTTGACATCGGGAGAAGAAATGGAGAGCAGGGGAGAGACAAGACCTTTCCTTCCATCACAGTGAGGAGGAGATTCACTGTGATGGATGTTTGTGTAAATGTTTCTGTCTCTCCCTTCGGGGGAATGCGACTTTTTTGTCGTATCCCCCTTCTCTTCCCCTGCCTGAGCTGAGGCCTAATGGCGGAGCTGGCAGCCTCCAACCTGCGACCGACCTCGAGGCTCCGGAGGTAGAGCCAGCCAGGACTTACCAACGCGAGGCTGGCCGTCTTCGGGCTGCGGCAACGTTCCGGCAGCGGCACGACTCGGCGTTCCGGTGAGGGCGGACGGCGCGGGGCTGAGACACTCCTGTGTGGGCGGCGCGGCTCCCGGCTGGAAGGCGCTCCCGTGTGGGCGGCCTGGGTCCCAGCTGGAAGGCGCTCCCGTGTGGGCGGCCCGGCTCCCGGCTGGAAGGCGCTCCCGTGTGGGCAGTGCGGTGCAGGGTTGAGACGCTCTCGTGTGGGCGGCCCGGTGTGGGGCGGAGACGGTGCTCCGGTGGCTGAGGCGGCGGCGACCTGAATCCGGGGCTCGGCCGCGGGCCAGTGGATGACATCGTCGGGAGCTCGCAGGTCACAGGCTGGTGCCTGTTTTTCGGAGCTCCCGTGGCAACAGCTGCGTCCACTGGACTGGAGGGCGGCAGCTTCGACCACCCCCGGGCCGCGGAGCTTGAACCGCGGGACTGACTTACCATCACCCGGTGGGGTATCGCCTCAGCGCAGAGGGAGAAGAGGAGGGAAGAGACAGTAACTCTAAGACTTTTGCCTCCATCACAGTGAGGAGGTGCTTGGTGAACTCACTGTGGTGGTTGTTAATTTGTGTTTATTGTGTGTTGTTATTATTACATGTATGGCTGCAGGCAACAACATTTCGTTCAGACCGAAAGGTCTGAATGACAAATAAAGGATTCAATTCAATTCAATTCAAATTATGTTGGTGTGTGCCTTGGTTCTTTTCTTGTTGTATGACTGCAGAAACCAAATTTTCTTTGAACTTCATATATCTGTAATAGGTATGATATTGCAGTACCATGTACCTATCTGTGCCCCGGGTTCATCTGCTTTACTGTCAGGCTGTCAGGTCTCACATTGAAATAAATGCAGTTTAATCCATCAGTTTTCCCGTGCTCCCTGTCCTTCTCCTGCCTAGACTGTCTACTATATCTCCTCCAACCTCATCTACTGCATCCGCTGCTCTAGATGTCAGCTGATTTACATCGGGGAGACCAAGCGTAGGTTGGGCGATCGTTTCACCGAACACCTCCGCTCAGTCCGCAATAACCTACCTGAACTCCCGGTGGCTCAGCACTTCAACTCCCCCTCCCATTCCCAATCCGACCTCTCTGTCCTGGGTCTCCTCCATTGCCAGAGTGAGCAACAGCGGAAATTGGAGGAACAGCACCTCATATTCCGTCTGGGGACCTTGCGTCCGTATGGCATTAACATTGAATTCTCCCAATTTTGCTAGCCCTTGCTGCCTCCTCCCCTTCCTTAACCCTCTAGCTGTCTCCTCCCACCCTCCCATCCGCCCGCCCTCGGGCTCCTCCCCCTCCTCCCCTTTTCCTTCTTTCTCCCACCCCCCATCAGTCTGAGGAAGGGTTTCGGCCCGAAACGTCGCCTATTTCCTTCGCTCCATAGATGCTGCTGCACCCGCTGAGTTTCCCCAGCAATTTTGTGTACCTTCGATATTCGAGCATCTGCAGTTCCCTTTTGAACACTTTGTCTACTGAACCTGTTCACTTACACTTCTGTATTTGCCTCAACCTTCTTATCTGCCTCACTCTTATGAAAAATGTTTTATGCAATAGATACATTTTCCAGTAATAACCCTGTCCCACGGTACGAGTTCATTCCAAGAGCTCTCCCGAGTTTAAAAAAAAATCAAACTCGTGGTAAGCACGGAGAATGAACGTAGTGGGTACGTCGGAGCTCGGGGACGTCTCTTAGCGACTCGTAACGCTAACGGCAGGTACTCGGGAAGACTCGCTAACGGCAGGTAAGCTCGGGAAGACTCATGAAGATTTTTCAACATGTTGAAAAATGTACACGAGAGCCCTGAGTACCGACGAGCGGCCATTACCGTAAATCTCCAAGTTCGAATCAGGGCAAAATCGGGAGAACTCTTGGAATGAACTCGTACCGTGGGACAGGGCCATTATACAACTAATAGTGTTGATTGAAGCTGTAGTTTAACTTATGACTAGTGTGTTGAACACTGCCCTTGCATTGTAACTAATTATTTTCTTACACAATGCATTGGATGCAGCTACTTCAGAGCAAAAAACAAATTGATTTTGCAGGAAAAAACATTCACCTGCTTTGAAAGTGTCTTCAGATGTCATCTTTTAGGGGTGTGTTAAATTTGTTTGAAGCAGTCGAGAACTTCTCCAGGTTTCACAGGTAATCATATGTGTAATCATTCAGCTTTATATTTGGTGAATATGCCCAGGCATATGGATATACTATTTTGACCTACGTCCTTCATGCCCCCTGTCCAAATTCCTAATTGTGTTAACCTGAAAACCAGCAAGAATAGTCCGCAGATTGATGGAATATGTTTTCTTAAGCAAAGGCACGATTGAACATTGCCCACCAAGCTCAGACCAAACTCAAGATTTACTGTTGTCCGTACTGTTCAGAGACGTACAACAACCAGATTTTCGAGGCGTTGTCATTGTATAGACTGTTAAAATATCCTGAATAAAATTAAATAATTCAGGGGATTTACTACTGTATCAGTAAACAACTAAATATATTTCCACTATGTTTGTTTTGATATTTACTTACTGTGGACAGTCACTTAGACACCTCCCCATATAAAGGTAACGAGGCTGTTGTGGTATTGGAATACATCTCTGGCAGTTAGTCTTGTTTACTGAACAGATCTCACAACCTTCTTCACATCGCTCACACTTTGCAGTAATTGAATTTGCAAAGGTCTGACTTCGACAGCTCGTGACACAAACTGCATTGTTTGCAAGATACAGTCCTAAGTATCAAAATAAATAATGCATTTAATTATGAATTATACTTAGAACTTAATCTAATTTATTAGGCAAAAAAGAGTTCAGAGCTAGCAAGTTCCAGTAAGGGTGAAAGACAAAATTGGCAAAATTAGGAAATCTTGGATGACAAAGGATATTGAAGAACTGGAAGAACTTAGAAGTCTGGGCCAATTAAGTTACTCCAGCACTTTACTTCTTGCTCAAGATTCCAACACTTCAGTCTCTTATGCCTCGAAGGATATTGAAAGTTTCATCAGGAAACAAAAATGGAAGAATATGACGCTATAGGCAACTGGAACCAGGTTAGTCTCTTGAGGGATTTAAAATAAAACAATTAGGAGAGCTAGAGGGGCACAGTACCTTTCTCGAGCCCCTGTCCCTCTAACTGCCCTTGTCAGACCCTGCATCTGACCACAGGACCAAATCAAATTGTGGGTTTTCACCATTCATCCTGACCTCTCCCACTCTAATGCTGAACAGTCTATCCTCAGCAGAGGCCTTATCTTTGTAACCTGTGTCCACAGCTCAAAAAAGTTCCAAGCTCACCAGTCACCATAATGCTAAGCTCTTCTACCATTGCTACCACTACCACTACCGGGTCTATGTATCTGGCATGGAGTCCTTGCCCCCACCCTAGGTGACAACTCTTTCTCACATCCCCAATATTCCTCTTGGACTCTCCCACCTGGCCTTCTACCTTTTATGTTTTTGATGTAACATTTTACTTGCTAATTGTGCTACAATATCTGTACCTATTGTAGGTACCTACAATACCTATTGTGCTAAGTACATCTTCTTATGACTTTTTGAGAAAAGAGATGCGGCATGATCCTTTGGATTGTTGGATTTAATCTAAAACTGTTATCTTGCCTGAGGACAGGCAGATTAAATATTTAATATCTCTTGTCGTTGAAAGTATCCGATGTGCATTAATTCCTTTCAGCTCAGTTCCTAATGGGAATGTCTCCTAACACCATAAACTCTAGTAAAATAAGGTGATAGTTTCACTTATACAATTCATTAAGATGGGTGGGGTTTTATGGGTAAAGTCCTAATTATGGATATGTATCTGCAGTAGGCATTAATGGATTTTTATTTATCAACAATATGCCTGATCTAGGGGGCGCTTAATGTCGATATTCGGTTCCAAAAATAGGAAAGTGCTACATTGCTCAAATGTGATAAACCAACCAAAAATGCAAACAGAAAATATTGCTTTCTGCAAAGCTCCCAAAAGAAAGGAACTACTGATAACAATTTGTTGAAGTAGACTGGTGCTTTACAAATAAATAACATGAAATATTTATTTGCAGAAAGATGTAAACTTGGAGTTTAGTACCTGGAGGACAACTGGTGCATTCATTCCATCCCTCTCCTGTGCATGTTTTGCACAGGTCACTGCAGCGAAGACAGTCATTTTCTTCAGCTAAATGAAAATTAGAGCAGAGGTTTGTATCGTTGCAGTCCAGTAAGATAAGACTGTTCTATTCATTCAATTGCAATCACACTATGAATGTTATTCAAAAACAATATTGCCACTTGTACAAGATAGATTATTGTCTCCATTGCACAGATGTAAACAGTGAGGGAAGGGGCAATGCCATCCACACCTAGAATAGAATGCTATTTATTGTCATTCAAACCTAAATTTGAACGAAATTCCATTTCTACAGTTTTTAACATTACAAAACAATCCAAGACCCACACTTAACACAGTTTACATTAACATCCATCACAGTGAGTCTCCAACATCTCCTCACTGTGATGGAAGGCAAAGTCTTTATCTCTTCCCTTTCTTCCTTCTCCCGTGGTCCAGCAGTCCAACTGCAGTGTCGAGGCGAACTGGGGCTCTGATGTTAAAGCCCTCGGCAGGCGATGGTAAGACCTGAGGCCGTTTAAGCCACGCTGGGCGATGTTAGGCCCCGGCTCCATGTCCTTAAACCCGCGATTCCAGCGGGAGAAGTCGCCGTTGCGGAGCTCGGAAAAGCGGTCTCCCACCAGGGACCTGCGAGCTCCCGATGTTCCCGATCACCGGGTCTGCGGCCGGTGCCTCCGAACTCCAAAAGTCGGGTCGCAGCCGCACGCCACCACAGCTCTTCCCGCTCCGAAGTTGGCCAGCTCCGCGATGTCAGTTCCGCAGGCTCTGCAACTGGAGCCCTCAGGTTAGTCCCGGCCGGAGGTCGCCGCCGGCTCCACGATGTTAGGCCCAACGACATTCGAGACCCGACAGGGAATAGTCGGGTCCCCGCACAGGGAAGAGATTAACGGTTTCCCCCACAGCCCCCCCCCCACCACCCCCCACATATACACAGCTAAAAAAATAAATAAAAACTGACTCAAAGACATACATTTAACAAGACAAAAAAAAAAAAAAGACAGACGACTGTAGTCGAGCCGCTGCCGTTAGGCGCCGCCACTCCTAATGTCTACACCAATGCACTTTGGCAGCAATGACCAAACAAGATAGTCCCAAAGAGTTGGACACAAAAAACTGGAGTAACTCAGCGGGACAGGCAGCATCTCTGGAAAGAAGTAATGGGTGATTGTTTCAGTTCGAGACCCTTCTCCAGACTCAAGGTGAGCTGGCATGACCTTATTCATTTATTATAATAATAGGTTAGATTGTGCTTTTAGGGATTGCTATAAAGTTAGAAAGTGTTTAAGAATTAGATATTTTAAGCAAAAGATATGCAAATGCTGGAATGAAAACATGCCCAGTCTCACATGTTAATAAAAACAGAAAATGCTGGATACCTCTAGCAAATCAGGCAGCGACTGTGGAAGGAGAAATAGTTAACGTTTCAGGTCTCAGGCCTATTGATAATGTCATATACTAATGGTTCCAAGGATGCAAATAATCTGGTTCAATCTCAGGCAGGGAGATGGACTGTCAATGTCAATGATTGGTTGTAGTGCTCTGGTCATCCTGCCATTTGATTGCACTGCACCCTGGATGAATCTTGTTGCATTTACTACATCCCAACAATCTGACATATTCCAACATAATTCAATAAGCACACAAGAACAGCATGCAAAGAAAAAGTCAGTTTAAAGAAATAATGTCCTGTTAAGTCATAAATGATTTAGTATTCACACAATATTTATTAAACTACTAGACTAAGTGGGACGGGTCCCTGTCACATGGGAGGCCTGGTCCCCCAACGCAACCCGGTCCCCGACGCAATATTCCACCGCTCACCTGTTCCCAATGCAACCCAATCGCCCAATGCAATATTGCATCACTCACGCATAGCCCCCAACTGCGCGGGCACGGCTCATTTCCCCTCATCCCCCAGCACTCCCTCCCCCTCCTCTTCACCCTCCCTCTTCTTTCCCCTATCCTCCAATCCTGCTCACACTCCTCCTTTCCCCTACCCTCAGTCACTCCCTCCCTCCATAACTCCTCTCCCCTCCCTATACCCCTCCTATCCCTCTATTCCCCACACATCACTTCCCCCTATCCCCCCACCCCCACTATCCCTCCTGACCTCCCCCATTGCCCTCTCTCTCTATTCCCCACTCCCCCTCCTGTCCCTCAATCCCCCTACACTGCCTCCTCACAACCCAGGATCTTTCCCCTCTCCTCCTCCCCTCCCCAATCTCTCCCTCACCTCTCCATTCCTCTCCTTTCCCCTCAGTCACTCCCTCCCTCCCTCCATGAAAAGCCACATCTTCAGTTCCTTCCTCCACAGGTCATTTATTGTTAGTTGTGGTTTAGATCCAGTTGACTTGACGATCAGACCAGTTTGCATCGTGTGTGTGTGCGTGTGCGTGTGCGTGTGTGTGTGTGTGTTACTTAAACTCCGCGCAAACTGCTTGGCCACCCTACAACCCGACTCTCCCTCCCGCCCTCTGCCCACTCCGGGATGGGCCGCGGAGGGGGGGGGGGGTGGAGTCTGTGTTCGTCACGGTGGGCACCACGAGTTTCGATGAGCTGGTGGACAAGATCTCCTCCGAGAAGGCCGTGAGGGTGAGTTACCACAATGGCGGCGAAGACGGACCCAGGGGGACGGGTAGACGGGACCGCCATTGCCGTAGAGGGCTGGCGGGGGAGAGGGGTGACTGATGAGGGAGAGAGAGACTGGACCAGGGTCTCCACAGGCACTCCGTTGGGCATACACTGAACCTCGGCCGATGGGGCAGGAATGGACGTGGCATTGACTGACAGAAGAGACCAATCTGCACGGCGCTGACTGAAGAAATCTGCGCACGCACGGTTTTAAAGATTTTATACGTCGATAACATTTACAATATACCACCGATCAGAACGAAACTGGTTGCCATCGCAGCGCATGAGAACGTGTACTGAGATACAGTGAAAAGCTATCCATTGCATGCTATCCAGTCAGCAGAAAGATTATTTTAATAAGCTTCACCACACCAAGTGCTTAAACAAGTGCTTCAACTTGTTGTTTGTGTTACTCACCATTCCAGTAGTGTCCATCTTCACAGACTTCCGAAGAAGGTAAGGTGCACATACCATCTTGAAATTTGAAAGGATCTTTGCAGGAATCACATTCATTAAGGACAGGACCATGGCATGTGCTGCATGCAGGAGGGCAAACGTCACACGTAGCACTATCTTTGTTGCCATAGTAACCAGGTGTGCAGGTGGTTACACATTTAAAATCTAAAATAATACAAATATATTAGCTCGGTTAATAAATTAATGTTTTTCAAATGCACTTGCTCTCCAGATTAAACTGTAATATTAAAAATTTACAACTGAAAATTTGAATATATTTATTTTGGCACTCAGTAGTACAATTACCTTAATTCTTAATTCTTAATTCAAAGTTGTAATCTGCTTGAAAATATATGTAGGAGTCAGATTTGACAACATTTAATAAGCCTGTTCAAAGGAGTTTAATTTGGAATATTTTCAATCTGAATGATTGGCTAATTAACTTAAATAAGTTTGAAAGAAGAGAGAGAAATTGAGATATTTCCACAAAGGTCTCCAATCTCGCATCATGAATACATACATGTAAATAGGTTGATAAATGTTTCTTCAAAGTATGCAAACATCTGATAATAAAAGATAGGAAGCACTTGTCCTCTCTTCAGATTATGATATCATTTTTCAAGCATGCTTCTGCCATTTTGTTCTATGGAGCACCCCCTCATACCATTTAACCCATCGGTATCTCCAGCAGTGATTATATTTATTCCTTTCCAGCAAGGAATTATTCTTGTGACCCTCTACCTTATCTACATGCCGTTATTGGTGACATAATTCCCAGGCACAGATCAGTCTTTATTTGTACATGGTTACCTTCACTCCTCTAATAATTATGTGTGCGTTTATCTATCTAGAATCACTTGTTCAAATACTTTCCAATCTCAGTCTTATTCGCTCCAGCCTCTGTTAACAGCCTCTGTTAATTTTTCATAAATGTGCCTGTTGAAATCTGTTCTGCACTCAGTGCTGTTCATTACTCGGAAGTGGCGGTGCCTCGCGACAGCGGCCTCTGCAGACCGTCTGCCTTTTTGTTTTCTTTTTGTACTGTTAAGTGCATGTTTTTGTTGTAGTTTATATATTATTTTTAGCTGTGTATATGTGGGGGGCGGGGGAGGGGGGGAAACTTTTAAATCTCTTCCCTGTATGGGGACCTGACTTTTCCCTGTCGGGTCTCCGTTGTCGTTGGGGCCTAGCACCGTGGAGCAGCCTCCAACCGGAATTGACCTGGGGTTCCAGTCGCGGAGCCTGCGGACTCACCATCCAAATTCGGAGCGTGGAGAGCTGTGGTGGTGAGCGGCTGCGACACGACTTTGGAGCTTCGGAGGCTCCAGCCACAGGCCCTGTGGACGGTAACATCGGGAGCTCGCGGGTCCCTGGTGGGAGACCGCTTTTCAAAGCTCCCGCAACGGCAACTTCTCCCGCCCGAATCGCGGGGTTAAAAACAACCCGGAGCGGGTCCTTACATCGCCCGGCGCGGCTTTAACAGCCGCGGGACTTACCATCGCCCACCGGGGGCTTTAACATCGGGAGAAGAATAAAGAACAGGGGAGAGACAAGACTTTGCCTTCCATCACAGTGAGGAGGTGTTTGGAGATTCACAGTGATGGATGTTTATGTAAATTGTGTTCATTGTGTGTCTTGGTTTTTTTTCTTGTTTGTATGACTGCAGACATGTAATTTCATTTGAACTTAGGTTCAAATGACAATAAACGTCATTCTATTCTATTCTATTTATCGCCTCCTCTGCTCTGACATGAGCGGATTTCCAGCTCCAATCTATAATACTTTGAGTTATAACGTCTCATTATTTCAACTTGCCTCTGCAATCTCCCATAGCCATCCATCCTTGACCCCAGATATACAACTTGTCCTCCAATTCAATTTTCTTTTACCTCTCCTCCTCCACATCCATACGCCTCGCACCACAGTGATGCTAGCGTTGAAACTGCTGCCTCATACTCCAGTGATTCCAGTCAGGCTTAATCCCCCTTAGCCTACTATGTAATTTCAGATCATCATAGTACCTCATTATTTGACCTTAGAACCCTTTTTGGCAAGTAAATTGCCTTTCCAGATCCAGAGAGGATATGCTTGAGGGAACAGTGGATGGGAAATATGAGGAATAGGGTTGTGGTGGGTGGGAGGCAGCAGACAACAGAGGCCATTCAGGAAAATGTGACCCAGTCATAATTATTGATAGATATATTTGCACTGGTAAGATTAACGTAAGCATAGTGACTTGTTTAATGTCAAATCTGAGCATTGCTTACCTGAAGAGAAGAAGCCAGTTTCACACCAATAGCACTGAGTATCATCACACTGCGTGCAATTCTCATTGCAAGGCTTACATTCCATTGTGTCTTCTGTTTCATAGGTTTTAGATGGACATCTTGAGTAACACCGCTGATGAAACCTTAAGATAAAAGTATTTTAACAGGTCAATGTCAAAGCATGACGTAACTCACTTTCTAGATTTATGGGTTATGACATGGTTGGTCTTTGTAGTGTTCAGAAATTATGATACTATATTCATTATGTTTTCATCTTTTACAGAAGATTCTCCTGAAACGTAAATGCTTTTGTTATAGAGTCAGAGTTCTAAGATCATAAGGTCATAAGGTCATAAGTCATAGGAGCAGAATTAGGCTCTTCAGCCCAACAAGTCCACTCCACCATTCAATCATGGCTTATCCATCTCTACCTCTCAACCCCATTCTCCTGCCCACCCCCACAACTCCTGACACCTGTACCAATCAAGAATCTATATATCTCTACCTTAAAAATATCTATTGGTGGCCTCCACAGCCCTTTGTTGCAAATAATTCCAGATTTACCACCCTCTGACTAAAGAAAATCCTCCTCATCTCCTTCCTAAAGGAACGTCCTTTAATTGAATCTGCTATGATCACTGGTCCTAGACTCTCTCACTAGTGGAAACATCCTCTCCACATCCACACTATCCAAGCCTTTCACTATTCGGTATGTTTCAATGAGGTCCCTCCTCATCTTCACTGACCATCATGTTAAATTTTACTATACTAATACCACTTGCCTGCAATAATTCATATCCCTCTATGCTTTGCTCAGTCATGCCACTTTTATATGCTGTGAGCTACAAGGAAATGGAGATGCTGGTTTACATAAAAAGACACAAGTGTCAGGTGATCTCTGGAGAACATCGACGGGTGACGCTCCAGGTCTGAAGAAGGATCCTGACCTGAAACATCATCTATCCATGTTCTCCAGAGTTACTGCAGCACTTTTTTCTTAAATTATGTTCCTGTCACTGCCTCCACCACCTCCTCATTCTAACTACCAACTTCTCTTGGTGTAAAAAAAGTATCCCTCAGATCTCCTTTAAACCTCCTGCTTCTCACCTAAAACCTGTGCCCTTTAGTCTTGGAGCTCATCTGCAAAGGGAAACAGACATTGGCAATCTACCCTATGTCCCATACTGACGTTTCTTTATATTTATAACAACTGGCTTCAATTTTAATGGTCTAATGTCTTACCATGTACTTGTATGTCACAAGAGTATTTTAATGCTCTTAATAATGTAGAATAATGATCATTATAGTCAGAATTTATACACTTCTGAGCTAGGTACAGATTTTACTAATGTGGCCAAGTTTCTCAGTAAGTACAAGGAAGTAGAAAGAGGCAGCTTTTCACGTTTAAGCAAATAAAAATGTGGAACTCATTGCTACAGAGGGCTGTGGAGACCAAGATAGTGGATATTTTTAAGGCAGGGATAGACAAATTCTTGATTAGAACGAGTGTCAAGGCAGGAAAATGGGATTAGGAGGCAGACATGATTGAATGGCGGAGTAGACTCGATGGGCTGAATAGCCTAATTCTACTCCCATACCTTGTGAACGTGAAGATGATATCAATATTGAGTACTAAGCATCGTTTTAGTCTCTACCTAAGAAGGATATAATTGGCATAGAGTGCAACAAAGATTCACCATTTTATTTCTGGGATGCAGGTATGAAGTATTATATTTGCTTGCATTAGACTTATTAGAACCATATCCCTCCATTCTTATTGTTTTTGTCTAATTGCTTCTTAAATGGAATCATTGCATCTGATTCAACCATATCCTCTGGGTGGATGGGTGGGAGGAGGGGGAGTTGGGTGGGTGGGAGGAGGGGTGTCCCCCTCCCATTGGAATTGTGCAATATGGTGCATACTGCAGCAAGTCTTTTAACTTACACTTGAATACAATATATATGCTTTAAATTGGATTGGAGCATTTTTGAAAGGGGGGAGGCTGTGCGATCACTGATCACTGGCCTTGGGGGTACGGGTACCCGGTGAGGGAGTGGAGCAACCGAATGGGGAGAGGGTGTGGAAGAAGGGTGTCCCCCCTCCAAGGGTAGGAACTTTTTGAAATTTGATGTATTAAAATCATGTTTTAGTGCACTGTAGAAGTATGATTTCAATGTTTTTTGTATGAAGTATTTTTAAGAGGTAACTTTTTAAGGGGTAACTTTATCCACACAAAGGGTGATGGGTGTATGGAACAAGCTGCCAGAGGAGGTAGTTGAGGCAGGGACCATCCCAACATTTAAGAAAAAGTTAGACTGATACATGGCTAGGACAGGTTTGGAGGTATGGACCAAAAGCAGGTAGCGTAGCTGGGACATGTTGGCGGGTGTGGGCAAGTTGCACCGAAGGGCCTGTTTTCACACTGTATCACTCTATGACTACATTATACCTCCACCATGCATGAATGCTTCAAAATCAAGCGATCGAGTTTTATTGCCATATACTCAAGCATAGAAACATAGAAAATAGGTGCAGGAATAGGCCATCGGCCCTTCGAGCCAGCACTGCCATTCAATATGATCATGGCTATTCATCTAAAATCAGTACCTCTTTCCTGTTTTTTCCCCATATCCCTTGATGTCGTTAGCCCCAAGAACTCAATCTAACTCTCTCTTGAAAACATCCAGTGAATTGGCCTGCACTGCCTTCTGTGGCAGAGAATTCCACAGATTCACAACTCTCTGCATGAAGAAAGTTTGTCCTCCATCTCAGTCCTAACTGCCCCCCCTCCTTTATTCTTAAACTGTGACCCATGGTTCTGAACGCCTCCAACATCGGGAACATTTTTCCTGCAGTTACAGTAAATGAAAATCTAGCAGGCAAGCAGGATGCTTTCTCCAACCACCCCTATTTGAAGTCCACTATCTTCCACCGTTTCTACCCAGTGCTTGGTACTTACTTCCAGCAGCCACTAGTTGTCCTCCAGGATGTACTCTCTCTCCTCTCAACCCCCCTCTCTCTCTCTCCCCTCCATCTCTTTCTCCTCTCTCTCTCCCTCTCTGTCTCTCCTCTCACCCCTCTCTCTCCCGTCTCCTCCCTCACTCTCTCCCCTTCCCTCTCTCTTCTCTCTCCCCCCACTCTCTCTCTCTTCTCTCTCCTCCCTCTCCCCCCACTCTCTCTCTTCCCCCTCTGTCCATCCTACCTCACTCCCCCCCCCTCTCTCTCGTCCCCTCTCTCCTCCCTCTTCCCCCCTCCCCTCTCTCTCCCCTCTCTTGCCCTAACTCTCTCTCCCCTCTCTTTCCCCTAACTATCTCTCCCCTCTCTTCCCCCCCTCTCTTTCTTCTCTCTCTCCCCCTCTTCTCTCCCTCTCCTCTCTCTCCCCCTCGCTTCCCCCTCTCTCTCTTCCTCCCTCTCTATCTCCCCCCTCTCTCCCTCTCCCTCTCCACACACTCTCCCCTCTCTATCTCTGTCTCTCCTCTCACCTCTCTCTCTTCCCCCCCTCTCTCTCTCCTCCTCTCTCCTCCTCTCACACCCATATCTCCCTCCCACCTCACTCCCCCTTGCTCTCTCCCCTCTCTCTTTCTCCTCTGTCTCTATCTCCTCTTTCTCTTTGCCCCCCACCCATCTCTCTCTTTCCCCCGTTTCTCTCTTTCCCCCTCTCTCTTTTACCACCCCTCTCTCTTCCCCCTCTCTCTCCCATTCTCTCCAACCCTCTCCACCCGCTCTCTCTCTTCCCTCTTTCTTCCCTCTCACCCCTCTCTCCCCCCTCTCCCACCTCACTCTTCCCCCTCTCTCTCCCCTACCTCTTTCCCCCTCTCCCTCTTCTCTCTCTCCATTCACCCCCCCCCCCCCCCCGTCTCTCCCCTCTCTCCCCTCCTCTCTCCCCCGTGTCTCCCTGTCTCCTTCCCCTCTCTCTCTCTCTCTACCTCCCTTTGAGAGTCTGTCCCTTCGGCACAGAGACTCTAGCGGCAGCGGAGCTTCCGACGCCTCCGACGGCCCGGGACACTCGCACTGTCCGGAGTGCTCCATGGCCGAAGCTGCAGCGAGCGACTCGCTAGCCGCGCAAATACTCGTCAGCCCCGCAAACTCACCAGCCCCGGCTCCCCGCATCTGTATCCGCCCGCTACTTCCATCCCTCCCTCTGCCCCGGCTCTCCACACCCGCGGACCATGCATTATCCGAGTTTTGACATTATTGTTGATCACAGAATTTCTCACCACAGAGCGTGAGAAATTTCTGATCAGCGTGAGGGCGTGAGAGTTTGCTTGAGGGCGTGATTCTCACGCTCAAAGCGTGAGAGTTGGCAGCCCTGTAGTACAGACTCCGACGACTAGTCAGGAATTTGAGCCACAATGCTCTGTAACTCAAACAATAAAATTCTAATAACAAAATATAACTTACATGTAGAATCCATCTGTACATGATTTACATTTTGTTGGATCATCTGTAGAAAGAAATAGACATTGTTGTATTGGTTGTGAAAAAGAACGATGCACTTGTGTACAATTAATTTTTTCAGTCACTGGTGACAATCCTTTACTACGGCACAAAAGAAAAGGTATTATCTAGGTTCAAATACATAAAAATTGAATGTATCCAACATTTGCTTTAAGCAGTAGCCCACAGCGAAAGAAGTGACATTTCCCTTTGGAATATGGGGTAAATAAGTGAAATATATTAACTCTGAAGGGCCTGCCCCACTGCGGCGACCTAATTGGCGAGTTTAGAAGTTTGCCCTCGACTCATACTCGCAGCATGGTCGACACGAGATCCTAGGAGGAGTCATAGAGTCATACAGCATGGGAATAGGCCCTTCGGCCCAATTTGCCCATGCTGACCAAGATGCCCTATCTACACTAATCCCACCTGTCCATGATTAGCCCATATCCCCTAAACCTTTCCTATCCATGTACTTGTCCAAATGTCTTTTAAATATTGTTATAGTTCCTGCCTCATCCACCTCCACTGGCAGCTCGATCCATATACCCACCGCCCTTTGTGTGAAGATGTTGAACAACAAAGGTTCATAAAAGAGTGCTGGAATAATCTGGTCATGTATAATAATTAAATTGTACAATTAAAAACACAGAAAATGTCGAGAATACACAGCTTATCAGGCAGCATCTGTGGAAAAGAAAACAAAGATAATATTTCAGGGACCTGAGTGGTACCAGAATGTTCTGTTTTTATTTCAGATTTCCAACTTTAAATCAGCTTTACAACTTTACTCTCGAAGCCCATTTTCGATGTGATAATGGTATGCCTTCTCTCTATAGAAAGGATCAGATACCATTGCCTTAATCTAAGAACAAAGAAACTCGATGCATGGTTTTGATTAGACAACACAAATTTGACATTTTTAACAATACCCATAATCTTCTCCTCTCTACGGTGCATTGAAAATAGCCAATTTTAATTCAGATGGTAAATTACGTACCATAGTGATCTTCAATATAAGTAAGATTGCTAGCAGTTTGTGAAAAGTCTCATCTTGATGGGCTGAATAGTTTGTTTTTTTACTGTAAGATACTCTAGCACCGGAGATGAAGTGTAAATGATCATTAGGCCTGACTTTTGGGAGAACTGGGATTGGGGACTGGACTTTTGTGCCTTCCCCCACAGTGGTAACCACTGTGGGGGGATGATTTTTCTGTGTGTAGTTACTATGTTAGTCTGTGTCCAAGATGGCTGTCGGTAGAGAGAGTGGACGCTGGCGCGCTTTAGCTGCCGCTGCCCTCTCTTCACATTGTGTTTTTTTTTGAATTTTTGATTTTGTGTCTTTGGAGCGATTTCTATCTTTAATTTGTGTATTGATGATGTCCTTATTATTTATTTTTCTCCGACTATATGTTTTTTTTCTCTTCTGTTTAATCTTTGTAAGGTGACCTTGAGATTTGAAAGGCGCCCGAAAATAAAATTTATTATTATTATTATTCCGAGCACTGTACCTGTCTAAATGTTTCTTAAACGTTGTGATAGTACCTGCCTCAATTACTTCCTCCGACAGTTCATTCCATACACCCACCACCCTTTGTATAAAGTAGTTACTCCTCAGGTTCCTACTAAATCTTTCCCCCCTCACCTTAAACCTATGTCCTCTGGTTCTTGATTCCCCTATGGGCAAAAGACTGTACCGATAAAAAAATGCAATACATGCCATTCTATTTGCTGCTATTCCACAAATACTGTTACACATCAGGAACACAGTAACTGCATGGCGTAGTGACAATACATGATTCAATTAGTGTCTCCCAATGCTTTTGTGCCATATAATTGTTAAGAAAGTAAATTTACTCTATCTGGATTCAATCTGCAACTTCCTCAATGACTTCTGCTTATTAATTTTCAATGTTTCTGTGCAGTCCACCAGAACTGCTTGGATAATTCAGAGCAGGACTTTGACTGCTGCACCCAGTCACCTAGAATGTTGTTGCTTATCTTAGATACATGGAAGCAATAATTAAATAATTAATGGTCTTTGAGGTTCCTGAATTCCTCTTACGCTTTCTTTTTTTTTACAAATTTCCTTACAAATATTCAGCATTTGCCTTTTTTCAAATTGTTTCACACAGATTTGCCGTGATTTCCCACTAGATGGCATACAAATGCCATCAAGAGTTTTCAGAATAAATTTGTTTTCAAACGTTGGTGAACAGACAAATCTATTGTTCAAGAAGGAACTGCAGATGCTGGAAAATCGAAGGGAGACAAAAATGCTGGAGAATCTCAGCGGGTGCGGCAGCATCTATGGAACGAAGGAAATAGGCAAAGTTTCAGGCCGAAACCCTTCTTCAAACCCATCTATTGATTCACATTTCAAAAAAGTTGAAGGGACGGTCACTTTGTGAAGTGGAACTGATACATTATAGAAAATAGGTGCAGGAGGAGGCCATTCGGCCCTTCGAGCCTGCACCGTTATGTTCTTTGCCTTTTGGTTTGGTGTATAATTTACCATGTTTCTATTAAAGGTGATACGTTAAACTTAGGCCATGTCTGCCCACATGTGGCATAAAATAATCCACTATGTCTAGAGTCAAAAGTGTTTAAATGTCATATATAGCAGCAACAGAACAATTAAATTCTTACTTGCTGCAGCTTACACCCCCATTGATGCACCAGTAATCATCCCAGCTGAGGTGCCTAAAAAGTGTGGTCTGGAATGAGCCACAGGTCCAGCCAAGCTGTGCAAATACAGTGACAAAATTGGAATCTGTACTGCCATGTAAAAAATTGCACATCCCTCTGGTTATTGATGGTTATTGCTAATTATTGCCCTGTCAGTTTACTGCTATTGATGAAGAAAGCAGAAAGAAGAAAGTAGGAATTGTCTAGTTCCGCATTGACATTTATTTATTAACAACTAGATCATGAGTGCTCCGTTTGGTGCCATTAACACCCAAATTTGCTATGTAATTAATATTGAGGAAGGAAGTTCTGGACTACAGGAAGATGTTGGTTAAGTACAAAGATGGCAAATGGAATACAATCTGAAGAAGTGTGGGATAATGCACTTGGGGAGGACAAATGAAATATCGAATAAATGGTAGAATACTAAGAAATATAAAGGAACATAAGGATCTTGATTGGACATAAGAATCTACTGATTCTAGAAGGTAGATGTAGGTTGATAACGTGGTTAAGAAGCCAATGGGATTATTGCCTTTGTTGCACAATGAATTGAACACAAGAGCAAGAAGATCATGGTTGAAAGCACTAGCTAGAGCACATCTGAATGGACAGCAACATTTGGTCACCATTCGACTGAAAAGATTTAATTGTATAATGGAAGATGGAGAATAGATATATGCAGATGTTACCAGGGCTACAGTCATGAGTAGAGACCAATTAAGATGGGTTTGCCTTCTTTGGAAGAAAGGACATTGAAAGGCAGATAAAATTAATTGGCATTTCTTAAATTATTATTTTGAAACCTAAATAGCATAAGTAGACCTCTCCATTGCAGATCGTTCAGTAATAAGTGTTATAGATTTAATTAATAACTAGAAGGATTAGAGTGAAATTGAGAGAAAAAAAATAATTTGTTGAGTTTTGATATCTAAATATTATTTTTTGTAAGGGAACAGGAGTAGGACTCCCCACCACATTTAATACGTAACTTTATTGGCATTTGAAAATCTAAGGGCTATTGACCAAGAATCAGTGAGTGGAATTCACCAAAATTGTTCATTTCTGACGGCATGGACACAATGGATCGAATGGTTTCCTTCTGTGCTTATTATTTCTACCAATCCATAAGTGGGACTGTGAATAGACATAGCTCAAACAACCAGTTCTCACTGTTCACTCCTGTTGTATAGATAATTGAGAGAGATATTGGGAGGCAGCAGGTACCTATAAACTCCTTCTTAGGCAACAGTAAGCACTTTCAAGAGAAAAAAGATTAAGGAACTGTAATGCCCTTTCAAAATAATACCTTTTAAACATATAAAAAACAAACTGTTTTTTTATAAACAGTTATAAAAAACACATCCTTTATAAAGTTTTTCTTAATAGTGTGACATGGAATACAAAATATATTTCAATGCAAACTGTCCATTATCATTTCTATTTGAATAGAGAAAATTAATAAGAATGTTGATTTCAAGAATTCTGCAGAATGAATAAAGAGCAGCTATTGGGATGTGAAAGAACCATTATGTTGCACCCGTTCAGAAAGTTCACCTCATATTCTTTATAGGGCCAGTATTCACTTCACCACTTCCTGATTTAGCTATTAACAAACATATTTTAATTTAACATCAGTCACAAATTCCTCCTGACAAAATAACTTGAAAACAGACTGTAATATATTATACTCCTTTATATTTGAGTATCTGGGCCTGATGACTCGAGAGTATGCAAAAGTGCTGTTCCAGCTGCTCCAATAAAGTACGTTGCTAATAATGGAGTAAAACAAGTTGGGCAAAGCAGCATTTTTTTCCATTTGTAATTTCCACATCATTTTATTTTACAGCTTACCTAATAAACATTTCTCACATCCTGTTTCACACTGCACACATTCTTCATGGTGGCGATCTGTAAATGTATCTGTGGAATGGAAATGCAGCTTTTATTGCTAATATAAGTGTGAGCGATAATGTTAATGCATTCCTGCCATTTAGTTGTTAAGAAAATATTTAGAAGGGAACCACTTTCTACGTCACTTTAATGCTGAATGTGGAAATGTGGCATTTATGTCTAACAATAAATGCTAATGGATTATTCAATAAAAGCATTATTGCCACTGCAATCATACGCACATTAGATGTTCACACATATACGCATTTCATTTGGATAACCTAAAGTAATTGTCATGACAGAGAGGCATTTCTAATATAATCCATTCTTAAGATCCCTCCTTCCTCTGACTCTTGCACAAATAGGAGTTGACGATATCAATTGAATCATTTTTGGAAACATCATTGACTGAATAGATGTTTTCTACCTACCGTTCATAATTATAACGAATGTCACATCATACTTTACATATTTTCTTGCAAATCTATTTTTCTCAATTAAATGCTTGGCAGCTGTTGTTGATTATATTGTACAGGATGTTTTATATTGTACAGGATGTACAAGTTTTAACTTCATACTGTACATAAAAAAATAATGTTGTTTCTTACCATCTTTACATTTTAACTCTTGGCATCCTTCATTTGTGAGGTAGTAGCCAGTGGTGCACCTTTTACAGTCTGTGTTACTCACACACACCTCACAGTTACCGGAGCACACCTTGCAGGTATGATCAGATGCTGGGTAATAAAATGAAGGGCAATATTCTCTGCATTCTCCTTTAAAAAGGTAACGATCAATCCTGACTTTATCTGTGGAGAAAATAAAAATGTGAATTATTTTTAGCTTTAACTGGGGTAAAATTTGCATTGAATACAAATACTGGCTTCATGTGAAAAAACATGATAGGGACTTCCATATTAATAATATTTGCCTCCAAATGACCCATTAGCTGCCAAGCACAGAACACCTACGACTGCACAGTGGAATCGAGGTTTCTTTTAACCATCCCTTCGGTACTCACTACTAAGATAGGGTATGGAATTGATCACATTGATTAAATCAGGGATTTATATCAGGGATTTATTTGCAGTCATAGAGTCATGCAGCATGGAAACAGGCCCCTTGGCCTAAGTTGTCCATGCCGACCAAGATGCCCCATTTGCCCACATTTGGCCCATATCCCCCTAAATTTTTCCTATCCATATTCCTGCCCAAAAGTCTTTTAAAAGTCATTATTCTGGCTGCCTCAACTAGTTCCTCTGGCAGCTTGTTCCAATTTCCTCATCATGTGAAGAAGTCAACACTCCAGATTCCTAATAAATATTTCCCCTTTCACCTTAAACCTATGCCCTCTACTCTTGGTTCCCCAATTCTGGGAAAATAACTCTGTGCATTCACCCTATTCATTCCCCTCATGATTTTGTACACCTCTATAAGATCACCACTCAGCCTCCTGCACTCCAAGGAGTACAGTCCTAGCCTGCCTAACCTCCCCCGAAAGCTCAGGCCCTGGAATCCTGGCAACATCCTCATAACCTTTTCCTGCACCCTCACCAGCTTATTTCTTCAGGATCATTAGAAGAAATAAATATTTTATCACTGTTGAGGTATCTGTGGAATCTTAAAGGTGAAGATGGAATGGAAGCAATAATTTTATTTGACGGACATGCTCAATTGCTTGGGGACCCAATTCAGATCAGTCATTTCTAGTAAGCTCTCTGCCAAAATAAATACAAAGAAACAACCCTTGATTATCTAGCAATCTACTCAAGGGATATAACTTTATGAATCAATGTTCTCATGGATTCCTCCCAGGAACATAGACTGATAAAATGGTAATTACATCCATCATTGTTTTAAAGCCAGGAACATATTTGTGATAAAATCTATTTCACTATTAGTCTGTGATGCCAAGATCTGATTTACTATTAATAACCTTGAATAGACAACATTTAAATTTAAAATGTTCTTGGGACCACGTCTGTTTATAGTATTTTAGCCCTTGATTATGGGCTGTATGCTTGCGTGTATGAGCGGGTGTTTGAAGATTATTTTTACAATTGCTGTTAGCTCACCTTTATCACAAGACGTGCAGTCATTAGGTTCCCCTCTAACACATTCCTTGCAGGTGTGATGACACGGGTGACACTGGCCATTATAGACAAACTTACCAGGGGGGCAGGTTGTGGCACAAATACCATTGTCTAAGACCCTATAAACAAGACAAAAAAAAGCGACTCATTAAAACACAAATGGCTACTTTTCACATTGCTGAATCAGGGAGTATCCATAATGTTTACAGAGCCACTAGATTCAATCTTTATTGTGATTGTGCCGTGTACAGTACAGAGACAATGATACACTACAGGTGTATTATGATTTTAATATAGCATATGATGGAAGTCATGCATTTTACATAATGTTGACAATAGAAGATGGCGGCATTTGGCTCATTGAGGCCATAATGGTTTGCACCAGAGAAAATCCATCATGATTCCCTCTGATCCTTATTCCCTCTGCCTCTGCAACCTCTTCACTCTTGCGTGCTCCCTAACTTATTCTGTAGATAATTTTGCTATTTACCTGCAGTGAGACTTCGTTTACCCTCCCAGTGTGTCTTTGGAATGAGGGAGGAAACTTGGGCACCCTGCTCACATTTTCCTCCACACAAGCAGCACCGGAGGCCTGAATCAAACCCAGGTCCCTGAAGTTGCGAGACAGCAGCATTTTACTGCTACATCGTGTGCCCCACAAATTTGTCTAGGTCATCTTAACAACGTTCAAAATTGGACCCAGGTTTGATCTTGACCCTGGATGCTGCCTGTATCAAGTTTGTGTGTTCACCCTGTGACCACGTGGGCTTCATCCGGGTGCTCCAGTGTCAATAGACAATAGGTGCAGGAGTAGGCCATTTGGCCCTACGAGCCAGCACCGCCATTCAATGTGATCATGGCTGATCATCCCCAATCAGTACCCTGTTCCTGCCTTCTCCCCATATCCCCTGACTCTGCTATTTTTAAGAGCCCTAAGTAGCTCTCTCTTGAAATGATCCAGAGAACCAGCCTCCACTGGCCTCTGAGGCAGAGAATTTCACAGACTCACCACTCTCTGTGAGAAAAAGTGTTTCCTCGTCTCCGTTCTAAATGGCTTACTCCTTATTCTTAAACTGTGGCCCTTGGTTCTGGATTCCCCAACATCGGGAACATGTTTCCTGCCTCTAGCGTGTCCAAGCCCTTAACAATCTTATATGTTTCAATGAGATATCCTCTCATCCTTCTAAACTCCAGAGTGTACAAGCCCAGCTGCTCCATCTCTCAGCATATGACAGTCCCGCTATCCCGGGAATTAACCTTGTAAACCTACGCTGCACTCCCTCAATAGCAAGAATGTCCTTCCTCAAATTAGGGGACCAAAACTGCACACAATACTCCAGGTGTAGTCTCACTAGGGCTCTGTACAACTGCAGAAGGACCTCTCTACTCCTATATTCGATTCCTCTTGTTATAAAGGCCAACATGCCATTCGCTTTCTTCACTGCCTGCTGTACCTGCAAGCTTACTTTCATAGACTGATGTACAAGGACCCCCAGATCCCGTTGTACTTCCCCTTTTCCCAACTTGACGCCATTTAGATAGTAATCTGCCTTCCTGGTTTTGCTACCAAAGTGGATAACCTCACATTTATCCGCATTAAACTTCATCTAATAATAATAATAATAAATTTTATTTATGGGCGCCTTTCAAGAGTCTCAAGGACACCTTACAAAAATTTAGCAGGTAGAGGAAAAACATGTAAGGGGAATGAAATAAATAGTAGAGACATGACTAGTACACAAAGTAAAGACAGAATTCAATTCAAAACACAATATGAGGCAATTAATGCACAGATGAAAAGGGAGGGGGACGTGGGGCTAAGGATAGGCAGAGGTGAAGAGATGGGTCTTGAGGCGGGACTGGAAGATGGTGAGGGACACGGAATTGCGGATCAGTTGGGGGAGGGAGTTCCAGAGCCTGGGAGCTGCCCTGGAGAAGGCTCTGTCCCCAAAACTGCAGAGGTTGGACTTGTGGATGGAGAGGAGACCGGCTGATGTGGATCTGAGGGACCGTGAGGGTTGGTAGAGGGAGAGGTCAGTGAGATATGGGGGGGGGGGGGGGGGGGGGGGAGATGGTGGAGGGCTTTGTAGGTGAGGACCAGGATTTTGTAAGTGATCCGGTGGGAGATGGGAAGCCAGTGAAGTTGTTTGAGGACTGGAGTGATGTGATGCCAGGATTTGGTGTGGGTGATGAGTCGGGCGGCTGCGTTCTGGACCAGTTGGAGTCGGTTGATATAGGTGGAGCTGATGCCATGCATCTGCCCACTACCCCAACCTGTCCAAGTAACATTGCATTCTCATAGCATCCTCCTCACAGTTCACACTGCCACCCAGCTTTGTGTCATCTGCAAATTTGCTTATGTTACTTTGAATCCCTCCATCCAAATCATTGATGTATATTGTAAATAGCTGCGGTCCCAGCACCGAGCCTTGCGGTACCCCACTAGGCTCTGCCTGCCATTCTGAAAGGGACCCGTTAATCCCTACTCTTTGTTTCCTGTCTGCCGACCACTTCTCTATCCATGTCAGCACTCTACCTCCAATACCATGTGCCCTAATTTTGCCCACTAATCTCTTATGTGGGACCTTATCAAATGCTTTCTGAAAGTCCAGGTACACTACCTCCACTGGCTCTCCCTTGTCCATTTTCCTAGCTACATCTTCAAAAAATTCCAGAAGATTAGTCAAGTATGATTTCCCCTTCGTAAATGCATGCTGACTCCAGCATCTTATAATTGACTCCAGCATCTTCCCCACCACCGATGTCAGGCTAACTGGTCTATAATTCCACGTTTTCTCTCTCCCGCCTTTTATTAAAAAGTGGGATAACCTTAGCTACCCTCCAATCCACAGGAACTGATCCCGAGTCCATAGAACATTGGAAAATTATCAACAATGCATCCACTATTTCTAGCGCCACTTCCTTAAGTATGCAGACCATCAGGCCATGGGGATTTATCAGCCTTCAGTCCCATCAGTCTACCCAACACCATTTCCTGCGTAATGTTGATTTCTTTCAGTTCCTCCGTCACCCCAGATCCTCTGGCCACTACTATATCAGATGTTTTCCTCCTTAGTGAAGACAGATTCAAAGTACCTGTTCAACTCATCTGCCATTTCCTTGTTCCCCATAATAAATTCAACTTTTTCGGTCTTCAAGTGCTTTATATTCTTGGCTAGCTTACCTTCGTACCTCATCTTTTCTCCCCATATTGTCTTTTTGGTTATCTTCTGTTGTTCTTTAAACATTACCCAATCCTCTTGCTTCCCGCTCATCTTTGCTACGTTGTACTTCTTCACTTTAATTCTTATACTGTCCCTGACGTCCCTTGTCAGCCATGGTCGGCCCTTTCTCCCCTTGGAATCTTTCTTCCTCCTAGGAATGAACTGATCATGCAGCTTGTGTATTATTCCTAGAAACACCTGTCATTTGTGTTCCACTGTCATCCCTGCTAGTGTATCTTTCCAGTCAACTTTGGCCAGCTCCACTCTCATGGCCCCATAGTCTCCTTTATTCAACTGCAACATTGACACATCCGATCTAATCTTCTCCCTCTCCAATTGTAGATTAAACCTGACCATGTTAAGGTCACTAATGGCCTCCTAATGGCTCATTAACCTCGAGGTCCTTTATCAAATCCGGTTCATTACATAATACTAAATCCAGAATTGCCTTCTCCCTGGTAGGCTCCAATACAAGCTGTTCTAAGAATCCATCACAAAGGCACTCTACAAAGTCCCTTTCTTGGGATCCAGTACCAACCTGATTTTCCCAGTCTACCTGCATGTTGAAATCTCCCATAACAACCACAGCATTACTTTTACTACATGCCAATTTTAACTCCTGGTTCAACTTGCGCCCTCTATCCAGGCTACTGTTTGGGGGCCTGTAGATTAGTCCAATTAGGGTCTTTTTACCCTTACAATTCCTTAGTTCTATCCATACTGACTCTACATCTCCTGTTTCAATGTCACCCCTTGCAAGGGAATGAATTTCATTCCTCACCAACAGGGCAACCCCACCCCCTCTGCCCACCTGTCTGTCTTTTCGATAGGAGATATACCCTTGAATATTCAGTTCCCAGCCCTGGCCCTTTTGCAGCCATGTCTCAGTAATTCCCACAACATCATACTTGCCAGTTTCTAACTGAGCCTCAAGCTCGTCCACTTTATTCCTTATACTTCTTGCATTCATATACAGCACTTTGACCTCCGTATTCACTTCCCCCCTCGCAATTGGCCCGGACCGGACTCTGTTGTCCATTCTCAAGCTTTCCTTCCCATTAATTCAAGAATCTTTTGTAATTTTTCCTGTAGTCACTTCCCCTTCAACTCCATCTTTATACTCCCAATTTGTAAATCCCTTCCCCCCCCACTATTTAGTTTAAACCCACACGTGTCCACCCCTATCCCAAAGATGCATGGGTTTGCAGCTTAATTGACCTAAATGTGTAGAGAGTGGATGAGAAAGTGGGCTAACATAAACTAGAGTGAGTGTGGTGTGGGATCAATGGGCCGAAGGGCTGTTTCCATGCAGTATTTTTTTTTTTTAAACAGTGCCAGTTCCAAAACAGAACCAGCAGGCTTTCTCATGTAATGATGCTGTGGTTCAGGAACAGCAGGTGCTAGAGGGCGAGTTTCTTGCGCCTTTCCCCATGGCAGTAACCTCAGGAAATACCCCTCATATAGGGCCATGTCACAATGCAGCCAGAACTCTTTCGGCCTTTGGGGACATCTGGCAAGAAATGAATGCATGGTACACTGATGGAAATTGGAACGGTCGTGGGTGTTTAGTTTAGTTTATTCTCACGTGTACTGAGATGCAGTGGAAAGCTTTTTAGTTACATGCTATCCGGTCAGCAGAGAGGCAATACACGATTAGAATCGATCCACTTTCAGTGTATAGATACATGATAAGAGAATAACGATTAATGCAATGTAAAGCCAGCAAAGTCCGATCAATGGTAGTCCAAGGGTCATCAAGAGATAGATTGTAGTGCAGCAGGGCTCTCTGGTTGTGGTAGGATGATTCAGTTGCCTGATAACAGCAGGGAAGAAACTGTCCCTGAACTGGAGGTGTGTCTTTTGCCTGATGGGAGAGGGGAGAAGAAGGAGTGGCCACGGTGGCACTCGTCTTTGATAATGCTGCTGGCCTTGCCGAGGTGGTTTGGAAGAGTCAACCTCAAGAGAGAGAGAGAGAGAGAGAGAGAGAGAGAGATAAGAGCACAGGCCTTTGAAGAACAATGCACAAAGGAAGCTGCTTCCTTGCGCAGAGGCACTCATCGAAAGATGTTGCCTGGGAGTTTTCTGTGAGGACACACAAGAGAATCCAAATGCTGAAATCTGGAGCAAAAGCTAAATTGTTGAAGGAACTAAGATACTGTATAGTATATGAGGGTTTTTTCTTTTCTTTTTTTATTTTTTTCTCTCTTTTTTGTATGGCTTTGTAAATATTTGATTAGTGTATAAATGTAAATAATTTGGTGTACATATAGCCTCTGGTGTACATATGGTGTACATATAGCTGCTAAATTTGTATAAGATAATTACAAGCAGTTGAATAAGGGGTGGGAATTAATAAGCTTTGGCTTCTTCCTGCTCCTTTTCGGACACATACGATTTCATTTATTTATAGATATTGTTTATGACACTTTATAAATATTCTTGTTTTGTTTGTATGCTGTTTCACACTTGCTTTTTATTCTTTTATTCTGTTCGAAATAAATAATAAAATAAAATAAAATAAATAAACTCGGTGAGCCAAGCAGGGTCTATGGGGGCAAAGAGAAAGTTGATGCTTCGAGCTGAGACCATGCATCAGGACTGAGTGTGTAGAGGCAAAATTGCCCGTATATAGAGGTAAGATGGAGGGATGGGATTGATGGAATCAGATGAAGAGGGGGGATTGAAGGGCAGATGGAACTAGGTGGACGAGGGGACGGACGGAGTGTAGAGATGGAGGCTGATGGATAATAATTAGAAACGGGGAAAAGGGAGAGAGATGCTTGGAAAAAGGGAAGGAGCGGTCGAGTGGGCATTGTTGGACAAATGGGTTTAGGTGCCCTCTATGAATATCTGCACAATTGGGGGCACTGTAAAAGTACCCCTTCCAGATGGAAAGCAAAAATCTCTCGAAAAATTAAAGATTGTCCATGTTATCAGTGAAGATGTTCTTGACTACTGTAATACACCAGTAGGCCACAAGGTGTCACGCGTGTCATGTTTCAGCAGAGACAACCTTCCAAGCCAGGGTTTCTTAGAGTGAGGTTGACACTGGTTTAAGAATCATGCTGTCTAAAGTTTGTCTGCAAGTCTATGGAAAATCCTGAAGCTCTTTCAAAATGCAGCCATGCCTAAATAGCTGTCAATTCAATTTGATTCTGATAGAGTCACTGCCTTACAGCGCCAGAAACCCGGGTTCGATCCTGACTATGGGTGCTGTCTGCATGGAGTTTGGATGTTCTGCCCGTGATCTGCGTGGGTTTACTCTGGGTGCTCTGGTTTCCTCCCACACTCCAAATTAGGTTCTTCTTCTTCTTGTGTATGGCGTGCACAGCCTAAAGTTGTAGGACAACTTGTTCTATTTGATCTTATTTGATTGGGCACGCGGGTTGATTGCATTCGTCGAAACAGTGCGGACCACGTGTAGGTTGCAAACTTCCACCCCCAAATTAGGTTAATTAGCTTCGGTAAAATTGTAAATTGTTCCCAGTGTATTGGATAGTGTTAGTGTGCGGGGATCGCTGGTCGGCGCAAACTCGGTGGGCCAAAGGGCTTGTTTCTGCGCTGTATCTCTAAATTAAACCAAATCGTAAAAGCAATTTACTCAGGCAGTCATTTTAACACAGTCAAGACTAATCTATATTGTGTGCAAGTTACTAACACACTGCTGTAGGTTGGACACTCTCTGTCATTACTTGAGCTTTCTAAAATTATGAGAACTTACTGGTTATGCCAACTGAGGAGGAAGTAGAAATATTTTGGAACATATTGTCAATAAAAGATTAGCAGTTAAGTTGCAAACCTTGCACAAGCTCTGGGCCAGTATCATCCTGCTCCGATTATGTTTCATCCCTCTTATCCCCACTGGCACGCAAGCACTCACACAACCTCAGAACATTCCATAGGCATGTCGCAGAGCAAACTCTTACATCATGTGTGTTTTGGAGCCGCACGCTAACATTCACTTCCCTTGTGCCAGGGACACCTTTCATCTGTGCCAGAGGCTCAGGCCAATCCAACACGCTACATTCTTCCCACCGGTGCTTGCCAGCATTAGAAAAGATACATGCATTCTAGAGAATCAAACTCATATGGTCATAAGGAATAGGAGTAGAATTAGGAAATTCGGCCCATCAAGTCTACTCTGCCATTCAATCATGGCTGATCTATCTCTCCCTCCTAACCCCATTCTCCTGCCTTCTCCCCATAACCTCTGACACCTGTACAAATCGAGAATCTATCTATCTCTGCCTTATGGGCCTGTCCCACTTAAGCGATTTTTCTGCGAAAAACTGGCAACTGGAACGGCGACTGTCAGAGTGGAACACACACACATACACGCACACACGCACAAACACACACATTGCTTCCTTCACCAGCCCATTATGCAGGCGGGGGACAGGGCAAGTGGGGGAGCACTGTCTGAGTGAAATTCACACGGTGCAAGGCCAAGGTAATACACACACACACCGCAATGAACAGGAAAGTTGGCTCTGTAATTAAGACGGCTAAAGCACAGTGTACGGTAAGTCCTTTAAAAGAGGGGGGAGAAAGGGGGGAGACAACTTTTAAGAAGCCAGAGATACACGGCTGTGAAGCTCGGCGGACATTAACATTACCGGTCAGTTATCCTTGGTTCTGAAAACTACTGCTTACGTTTTTATTTCCCAATGAGCCAATGAAATTCACCGGTCAGCACCGGCTACAACCTACGAGAACCTATGACCTCCTGGCAACCCACTAGGACCACCTGGCGACCCACCTACGGCACGATAATTCTCACTACTCTCCATGGCGGCTTCATTCTAGTCGCCGCTAATTTTTCAACATGTTGAAAAATTTGCGGCGACCATAATGAGGCCGCGACTAGTTCCCAGAATGCGAAAACTCCCAGCAACCACCCGCGAACATGTGGCGACTGCATAGTCTCCTGCAGTCGCCTAAAATGTCGCCTAAGTGGGACAGGACCATTAAAAATGACTTGGCCTCTACAGTCTTCTGTGGCAATGAATTCCACAGATTCACCATCCTCTGACTAAAGACATTTCTCCTTATCTCCTCCCTAAAAGAACGTCCTTTAATTATGAGGCTATGACCTCTAGCTCCTAGACTCTCCCACTAATGGAAACATCCGCCCCACATCCACTCTATCCAAGCCTTTCACTATTCTGTATGCTTCAACGAGGTCCCCCATCATTCTTCTAAATTCCAGCGAGTACAGGTCCAGTGCCGACAAACGCTCATCATAGGTTAACTTACTCATTCCTGGGATCATTCTTGTAAAATGCAATTTATGAGATGGCCTAACACAAGATTTGTGGCTGAAGCAACTGCAAGCAGCCTTGGCCTTTCTTTAGGCAGAGGATGCTGAATCTGTGGAATTCATTTCCACAGATGGCTGTGAAGGCTAAGTCAATGGATATTTTTAAGGTGGAGATTGACAGATTCTTGATTAGTGAGGGTGTAAGGGAATATGTGGTGAAGGCAGGAGAATGGGGTTGAGAGGGAAAGATAGATTAGCTATGATTGAATGGTGGAGTAGACATGATGGGCCGATTGGTCTAAATCTGCTCCTACAAATTATGAATTTATGAACTTGGAGCCCGTAACTTTTTGATTCGTATAAGGGATTGGTAACATAGAAATTTGGGAATTGATACTGTGTGTGGGATTATTAACATGTTCCCCATCTTTGGTCCAGGTGCTTTCCTTATAAAACTGTACAACAGAATTGCATATGGCATTTCCCTTGATTTCCCAAATAGTACAGTCCACTATTCTCCATTGATCACTTGTGCTTTTGCAACTGATAACGTAATTGTACAATTGTCTCCCTATTGACTAATTACCCATGAAGACACATCATCAGTCATTACTCAGATAGGGTTTCTGGGCTTTCAGGCTTAATTGGTGGTAATAATGACTACTGGAATCAGCTAACTTCCCTGGCATGCATTCTGTACTGTATACTATGTCAAATATAAAGCACCACAATCAGATCATTTGAAGGCAACCTAATCAATTTACAACTGGGCAAGACCTGCAATTAGATACTTGCATGCCACCTGCATTGTGTTCCCTTTTTAGCTTTTCTTTTGCATATCTTTGCTATCCTAATCAAGGCACCTTTTTCCTAAACCCATATTCAATATTGCTCTTAAGAGTGAAAATCACCTCCTAAAGGTCTTGCATTAATTCCCTATGACAAACGTATAGTTGATACTACAAGTTTTCATCACAAACCACAGGATTTTTTAAACCTCCTCTCTTCCCTTACCATTATATAATCCACATCCAGTCCTTTTATACTTTCACTTACACCAGTTCCTCATTACTATACCTGGTAACTCTTACAACTGCAACTTCGTCCTCCCATTTTGATTGTAGTAAGGAGCTGATTCCTTTTTTCATCTATCTATCTCCAAATCATCATTTTCACTAGATTCTATAAATTATTTTGGGAAGTATTCCATTCCATGAAATCAAGATTTCCCTTTGCCATGATCAACAAGGCCCTCAACAATATCTATTAAATTACTCATAGGTTAACATTTATTCCTTCAATTCCATTTCAGATGCACTATATCCTCTTGTTAAACTAACTTTCCAGACTCAATGCATCCTTCTCCCTTATTTCTATTGTAGCCAAGGTAATGAAACCACCAAACAAATCACCTATTTCAACTGAATATGCACACAACACTGCCCTAATCTATATCCCAGGACACATTTTCCTAAACCCATATTCCATACAGGTCCAAATACTGGAACTCTCCACCGAACGAAACTGTGCAAGTACTTCACTACATGAATGAGCTCACCACACTGCTTAAGAACATGGACGAGCATCAAATGCTGACCTAGAAGATGCAACATCTAAACTTCGGCATCCTCCCTTCATTATATTGAAAAGTCCCAAATATTCATTTATAGTGAAACTGAGATTTATATTGCTCTAATACTATTATGATGGAAATTCTTTTGGATTTTGGATATCAAATGTAGTCACTTTGCAAAATACTCCTTTCAGTCAGAAAAGGTGACCCCATCCTTTCCACTGCATGGCACTGTAAATCTCTATTCTACTTCACAGCTTAGCCGTCTATCTCACTGTAGTTCAACGTAAAGCCAGTTAATAGTCCATCACCTTTCCATTAGGTCACTGTACCATTATTACTCTTTTGCTGCTTATTCTTTCATGTTCTCTCCCCTACCACAAATCTTATTTTTCATTCTTGCTTTTTCCTATCCCCACCAGCTTCCCAGCCCTCAAACCTGTCAATGAACAGTTACATTTTTTAACAACTTACAGTTTGGATGAAAGGTTAACAACCGTCAATATCAACACTGTTTTCTCCCCATAGATGTTGGCTGGTTATTTATTCCAGTTGTAATTTATGAGTTGGTTTGCTTTGGAGTTGGGACGGGTGTGACTACAGAGGAGTAACTACAAACTAATTACCAAGTAAAGCAGGAAGACATAGGGGATATTGTCAAAAGGACTCACCTTGGAACAGCACAACTAATACACTCATCTTTGCCTGGGCCAGAACATTTAACACAATGGGAATGACAGTGGTGGCACTTCCCTGCATCATCAATATATTCACCTACAATAATGAAAAAAAGATGAAGCAAAGTACAATAAGATCATGCACAACCTTATTTGGATGTGAATATTCGTTCTAAAATCTTTCAGGTCTTCAGCCATCAGCATAGCATTAAACATGGTCCTTCGCAAACATTCCTTTTTGATGAAGTTACAATGCAAATAATAATTTTAACACTACATGAGAGAACTCAACAGAACGATCCAAAGAACAAAATAACTAATGCCATATCATATGATCGGCAAAAAATATATAATTATGTAAAGTTAGAAGATTGATAAAAATGAATGAACTACGAAAGGTGCGCGAGAAATAGTTTATAAACTGTAGTGAACTCTAGTTGTTTTGGCTGTATAACCTCAAAAAGTACACAAGTGTAATCTTGCTTGTTAAAGCCAGCCTTGGCTTATTGATTGCATTCTCATCTCTTTCACTGGGAATAATCCAAAAGGCCATCTGCTTGATGTAAAGCTGTAAAGAAAGAAATTGCTTCATTTTCTGCCAGCCAGCGTAAAGCATGACAATCAAAATAAAACTGCAGATGTTGGAAATCTGAAATAAAAATGGCAAGTACTGGAAACACTCAACAGCTCAGCCCACATGGTGGAACAATGCTCACATGGTGTTGATTGTATCAGCAGTAAGAAAAATATTATGGTGTCTTTTTTACCTATGCATTCTATTCATAACAATTGTTACAAATGCTTTTTCAAATTATAATCTCTCTCTATATTTATATATATACACACACATATATATACATACACATATGTGTGTGTATGTATATACACATATATACATACATATACACACACATTTATTGTACGTTGGTTCTGTGTTTGTGCATGTGCGTAATATATATATATATATATATATATATATATATATATACATACATATACATATAATATATATATACACATATACATATAATATATATATATATATATACACATATACATATATATATATACACATATACATATATACACACACACACACAAACGCACAACCAACGTATAATAAATCAATTGATTTATACACGTAAACTAGGTTTAGATGTATTATCGGCAGACAAGCAGGAATGCAGAAAGGAGCGCATCAACTTCAACAAACCAGAGACCACACCCAAATGTGACCTTTGCCGCAGAGACTGTCACTCCTGTATTGGTCTCTTCAGCCACAAGCGATGCTGCTCCAGCCAAGGTTTGGAGCAAGCAGCCAACAACTAGGATGCATCACCCATGGTCAGTCATGACCGAGGGGGGCTTGTGAGATGTATTATTGTCACATGTACTGAGGTACAGTGCAGAGCTTTGCTCATGTTTAAATATTAAGCATAATTGAATTTTTGCAAACAATCAATGTTTCACTTTCAGAAATCTGTACACAACTTTCGTTTGGAAATAGAAAATCGAGTTAATGGTTGACCTTCAACACCTTTTATCAGACCAACACCCATAGGGTCTTGTGCTGGGACATTAATTCTGTTATCTTTTCATGACTGCAGCTCAAGAAACCAACTGTTGCCCCAATTTTGTGTTTTTTATTTCAGATTCCAGCATTCACAATTTTTGGTTGATTTTCATGACTTTTCTTTGCATTACTTCATGTGAAAAAATGGGACGTGTAAATCTAAATTAAAGAATTGTTATTGATTCAGTATGATCTCTGTGAGAAGTCAACAGTAACGTACATATGCTGAGCCTAAATCCATGGGACTCCATTGGTAAAGGAAAAAAATATGTGATGTTGCAAAGAGGAAAATGTTAGCAATCTTGGCACCTGAATTTCTTCAAAGATGAGATTTAAGAAGGACTACAATAATATTTGCCATTATGAAATTCATCCATTGAGCTTAAATATTTCAAAAGATTGGTTTACCTATCAAACATTATACAAAAGATTGAGAAAATTCACACACATTTCAAACACCTGTTTCCTTGTTCTTTTGCACTTGTCTTTTGTCTCGTTACTTAGTTACACCTTGCATCATTATAATGGCCAAACTCCAAAGCTGAAGGCCATGAAAACAACATTTCCTACAATCATTCCCACTCAGAATGAATGCAAAGTTAATGAAGCTGTAACAGGAAGGTGTTCTTTTCTCGTGTTTATTTAAAGATGTTTCAATATTGCCCTTATGAAGAAGAACACTTTTATTTTTAAATACCTTTATGATATTTGTATGTCTCATATGCTTAGACTGATTATTTACATTGATTACTTTCTCAAAAGATACAGTTGAGGCATATATGAATGAGATTTGCAGGAAGCTTGGATATTAAGAGTTTGTAGCAATATAGACAAACAAAAACGGTGTACTTTTGGCATCAACTACCCAGTTTAGACCTAAGAGATACATGCGGAAACAGGCCCTTTGGCCCACCAAGTCCACGCTGACCAGTGACCACTCCGCACACTAATACTGTTCTACACATTAGGGTCATTTTACAATTTTTTTTTTACCAAAGCCAATTAACCTACATCTTTGGAATGTGGGAGGAAACTGGAACACCTGGAGAAAACCCCATGTGATCACAGGGAGAACATTCAAACTCCATACTGACATAAGTAGTAGGATCTGTAAACATGTTAAGAACACGTAAACATGTAAAGAGCTGTCCAGACACAGTCTGGTGTTCAAGGTCAGCTTTAATCATCAGTCATGGTGGTGCAGTACAATATGTTGTTAGTTCATCTCTACCACCGGTGTAACTACGTAATATGGGAAGTGAGTGTTAATATAAAGTGTACAGTAAGGTGGAGTTAATGTTAATACATTACTCTGATTGGTTCACATGCAATAACCAATCTACAGGATCGAACCCAGGTCTCTGATGCTGTAAGACACCAACTCCGCCATGCCATACCTCTCTCTTGGAGAAAGATCCAATCCATGCAATTTATAGACATCCAACAATTCATGCTAATTGGAATATTATGGTCATTGTAATGAAACTGGAGGCATTCTGTTCTAACCTATTGATGGGACAATTGTAAAACTATTTACATTTTTACATCAGATTATCTTCATATTTAACCACTTGTTCTTCACGAATGATTTAATAACTGCATTTGTATCTTTGAACTGAGGCTATTTCTACATGAGAATTACAATAAAATAGTTGAATATCGTATTCCTGATAATCAACTTTTCACGAAACTGATTGCGCTATTTCTCAGGTGGATTGTGCCAATGATAGGAAGCATCCTTCTGACCAAAAATCATCTTTGTGCAAAAGAAAAAGTGGCTCCCTGGCTTAATTAAGCTCCAATTATATATCACACAGTTAGGGTCAAAATGTGAATCTCTTGTCAGTTCATTATCATTTACCTAGAGTACCTATTAGTTTAGTTTAGAGGTACAGCGCGGAAACAGGCCCTTTGGCCCACCAGGTCTGCACCGACCAGCACATTAACGCTATCCCACGCACACTAGGGACAATCTTTATACTTTAATCAAGCCAATTCACCAACAAACCTGTACGTAGTTGGAGTGTGGGAGGAAACGGAAGACCTCGGGGAAAACCCACGCGGTCACGGGGAGAACGTACAAACTCCGTACAGACCGCACTCGTACTCGGGATTGAACCCGGGTCTCCAGAGCTGCAAGGCATCAACTCTACCGCTGCGCCATCGTGAAAAAACATTTTAAGTGAAATGAGCACTTACCTTTTCTGGTTTTGTTTTCCACCCTTCCTCTTTAGCTCTGACATAAGAGAATAATTTCTGCTGCTCAACTATATGGTAAAGGCTCCTTGCCTCAATTTGCCACCAGCGTGGGGCGCTGCAGTGGCAGCAGCCCCGTCAGCAGCGCGTTAGTCTTTTCAATTTTTAGTATGTTTTAAAGTTTGTTTTAAAGTTTGTTTTAATGTTCCTTTGTGTGTTTTGTGTGGGGGGGGTGAGGGGGAAACCGCTTTGGTCGCCTCCTCCACGGAGAGGCGACTTTTTCCAGGTCGCCTCCCCCGTGGCCTAACAATGAGGATCGGCGCGGCGTTTCCCGGAGATGCGCCCGGGGCTTCAGCGGCGGGCGCAGCGTGGACTCTCGGCGTGGAGCGGGCGAGCCCTCGCTGGGGCTCGCCGGAGGGGAGCGCTCAGTTTTGCTGGCCCGGGGCAGCCGGCAGCCTGAAGCCGCGGTCTCCACAGCTCCAGCTGGCGCGGCGTCCGCAGCCCGGGATCTCACGTTGGGGACCCGGGAGAAGAAGAAGCCATCACTGCCGGCCCGCGGCCAACTTCTACCGCGGACCCGGCGTGGACTTACCATCACCCCTGGAGGGGAGCTTCGACCATCGGCCCTGCGGTCTGCGGTGCTTCTGGCTGCGGCGCGGCGGGAACCTTAAATCTTCGACCGCCGGCCTGCGACCTACACCAGCCTGAAGCCGCGGTCTCCGGTGGGGAAGAGCTGATCCTGGACTTACCCTGTCTTTGACTTTGTCCCTTACCATCTGGACGCCCGCAGCAACGGCTGCGGAGGGTGGAGGTCCCGACCACGGGGGAAAATGGAGGAGGTCTGGCCAAGTTCTGTGCCTTCCACCACAGTGATGAATGCTGTGGTGGATGTTTGTGTTACATTTTTATTGTGGTTGTGTGTTCTTTATTATTGTACCGCTGCTGACAACCCAAATACCACCGACCCTGGTTGCGTGGCAAATAAATTCTATCTATCTATCTATCTATCTATCTATCTATCTATCTATCTATCTATCTATCTATCTATCTATCTATCTTTTACAAAGTCATTGCACTCGGTACAAATATAAATTAATCTCTCCAAAGATAAGTCACAAAAATGTCTGAGTTCAACATGTGTGAAACGGCTACTGGTTCTAAATAATAACTCACTAAAAATCATATTGTGGGCTACAATAGGTCCATTTTGGCTCCTTGGGCTAGTATTAAAATGCAGAATATTAGACATGGTGCATATGTCGAGTTTAAACAGATGTTGGAAGAAAATGAAAGGAGTCTGGTTCTTCCAAAATTCATGTCATACAGGCTGCTACTTTAAATATCTCCTGGGTGATTGTCAAAGGAGTCATCCCCAGCATTCTCCTTGTTACCTGAAAACCTGCAACTAATAAAAGACACATTTGGGCGAGAATAAAAAGATTAAATGAAAATGGGGACACCACTTTTTCAAACCATTTCTAGTTCTAATTGTATATTAAAAAGTTACAACTATTAAGAGCAACGTTCTCAGCTGGTGGATACACAAAGAACCCGATTCTTTCATCGGAGGATAGTCTAATAAACACCAGGAGTGCAAAGTTTACTTGTCCTCCTTTCAAAGCTAGAAAATATGAAGATCACAAAATGATCTAAATGTACGGGACAGCCTTTGAAAGGGAAATATGATAAAAGACTAAATATGGCAACTGCCAAAAATATCTGTCAGTTTGCCACCTTTGAAGCTGTCTGTAATTCAAATTTTTTTAAATTCTGGTACTTTGTTTATAGATTTTGCTCAGAATTTTATGTGGTTGTCATGAACTGGAGAAAACATCTAGTAATAAAGTGATTATTACATCTACTGAAGTATGTAAAGCGTTAGTTTTGTATTTTGAAAATTTGCACTTTGAAGGAAAATTCCCTATTTATGGTAGCATTTAAACTAAGACCAATGTAGTAATAGAATATTATGGGCAAACATTCTGCATTTGTTGTAATAAGGAACTGCAGATGCTGCTTTACAGCGACGATGGACATAAAATGCTGGAGTAACTCAACGGGACAGGCAGCATCATTGAAGAGAAGGAATGGGTGATATTTCGGGTCGCGATGAAGGGTCTCGACCTGAAACATCACCCACGTATTCTGCATTTGCTGTTTTATATAAACATAATGTAGATTAATATGGTAATTTTCTCGTTATTTACCCATTAATGCTTTCCTTGTATGGATTTTTCTAAATATAATATTGAAGGGAAATGTCTTTCATCATCTTTTTCCTTCTCCCTTCTTTCACTTTCTTTCTTACCGTTGATCCTAAATTTCATTCTTACTAAACACATGGAACTTCAGATAGTGGATTACCAAAAAAAGTCACAGTGCTGGAGTAACTCAGAGAGTCATGCAGGATCTCTGGAGAACGTGGTGAGGAGAAGTTTTTGGGCTGGGTCCCTTCTTGTCTCGAGATGTTTGTATCACATGCTACGATTCCCATTCCACATGGAGCTGGTGGATATCAAAATGTCATTGACGTAGTGGGTGATAAAGTAGTTAAATGCATAGATGGTGGCTATCAGTCAAGCCCGCTGCTGCCTGTGGTAGTGTTGAGTTGCTTCAAGTATTGTTGCAGGTCCATTCATCCAGGCAAGTAATAGGAATTCTATTCCATTCCAAACATGTCTTGTGGAAGATTGGATATTCAAGAGACAACATTCTGCAAGTTACACCCATAGTACGTATCTCTCAATTGTCGTGCATTATGGTGAGCGGTATTACAAAAGCCATGCTATTGAGCATTAATTAAAGATGGTGAACAATGCTGAATTTCTTATTAGAAATCTCCAGGATGTTTTTGGTGGGGAATAGATGGTAATACTCCCTTTTATTGGTCACTAGACCAAGGGGGACCCGTTGGGTCCCATCCTCTCAACGCACGGTTGCGGGGGTGGGGTGGCAGCCTTCGGCATCACACATACACTAACCCCCCTTTGATATCATATTAATATTATTCATTCGCTCCTTTTACCTCGTCACTCGCCCTATCCACCAATGCTTAACCCCCAACTGCGCAGGCGCGGCTACAGCGGGGTGGAGAGGGAGGGGCAGGGGGGCAGAGAGGGAGAGGGAGGGGGGTAGAAAGGGAGAGGGAGGGGGGTAGAGATTGAGGGGTGGGGGGGCGCGGCGTCACAGGGGAGGGCTGGTTCCCGAACGCAATACTCCACCACTCACCCATAGGTCCCAATATTCACCACTCCCTAGAGAGGGAGGGGGGTAGAGAGGGGAGGGGGCACAGAGGGAAGTGGGGTTCAGAGAGGGAGGGGAAGAGAGGAAGGGGGGGCAGAGAGGGGGGGGGAGCAGAGAGGGAGGGCCCCCTCTCCTCTCCCACCTCCTCCCCCTCTCCCACCCTCCCCACCCCGCCACACTCTCTCTTTCTCTGCCCCGGGGAGGAGGTAGAGAGGGAGGGGAAGGGGTAGAGGCAGCACCTACCCAGGTCGTAGAGCAGGCCTCCCCACCAGATGCCAGGCTGAGCTAGGCCATGGCCGGCGTGGACCAGAACGAGGCATGGAGTGATCTGAGGACGGTGAAAAGCAGTGGAGAGACGATCGTGGCTTCCGCGAGGGGAAGCACACCCACCAGCATGGCAGACGATCGATCGGGGGAGACGGAGAGGAGGTCGTCCCTGTGATGGCTGCCATGGCCACTTTTCCACTGCACTTGTCCGTGGCCGCACTGTAATAACGACCGTCGTCATGTTGAAGAACTTTAAGGAGCCCAGCAGAGTGCGTAGCATGACTTGATGATGTGTTCAACGGCTTCAATCCAGAGCCGGGGGGGGGGGGGGGGGGGGGGAGGCTGGCTGGGCAACGTAACTCGCAGCTCATGGCTGCGCGTTGAAAACAGCTGGCCGCGAGGAGCAAAGGTATTGTGATGTCATCAGCTCGCTTCAACACATTAGACTTTAAAAAGATGTCAGATTGGTGAACAATTTTTGTAAAAAACTCGGGAAATAATCTATCAAATTTTCAGATGAGGGGGATTTTTGAAATCATGAGGTAAATCTCTACCGGAATAAGTAAAAATGTCACCGTTACCGCGTTGGGTTTTCGAGGAAATGTGAATCACATATGAAAAGACACGCACACACGTCCACATTCGATATCAGAGTTTTATAAGTTACTAGAACACGAGGGACCCGTTGGGTCCAATCCCCTCAACATGCGATTGCAGGGGGTGGGGGGGGCTGCGGCGTTACACACACTAACCACCCCCCACACACACACGGGGGGGGGGGGGGGAGGGGGGGAGGGGGGAGGGGGGGGGGGGGGGGAGGGGGGAGGGGAGAGAGGAGAGGGGTGGCAAAGAGAAGGGGAGGGTGGTGGGTGGGGGAGGCGAGTGTGGGTAGGGGGGCTGGAGGGGGGGGAGGGATGAAGGCGGGGCGGAGGGGGAGCAGAGGGTGGGAGGGGGAGATAGAGGAGGGGGAGAGAGGGGGAGGAAGGGGGGTGAGTGGGGGAGAGGGAGGGAGGTGGAGGGTGGAGGAGGGAGGGAGGGGCCAGCGGTCAGTCGACCCCGGTGCGGTCGTTGGCTGCTCGCTGCCTGCATCCACGGGTGGCCGTCTTGCCGGGCCCAGGAGCAGACAGGGGAGATCCCCCCCACCCCTCCTGGCCCTCCCCCCACAGTACTGGGTGCCCAGGTGTCGGGAGTGTGGGGCTGGAATGTGGCCGGGACTTGGGTAGCGGCCCCTTCGGATGGTCGAGCGGCTGGGCCACGTAACTCGCAGCTCGTGGAAAACAGTGCCCGAGGAGCAAAGGCATCGTGACATCATCCAGCTCGCTTCAGCAGTTAGATTTTAAAAAGAGTCAGGTTGGTGAACAATTTTAGTAAAAAATTTGGGAAATAATGAATCAAATTTTCAGATGAAGGGATTTTTGAAATTACGAGTTAAATCTCTACAGGTTTATGTAAAAATTTCACCGTTACCTTGTCGGGTTTTCGAGGAGATGTGAATCACATGAAAAGACACACACACACATCCATATCCAAGATCAGACTTTTATAAGTTATATGATATGATTGTCTGGCACTTTAACACCAAGAATGTTACTTTCCACTCATCGGCACATCCCTAAGTATTGTCGAAGGGTTACTGCATGTATGCAAAGACGGCTTCATCGGCTGAGGAGTTGTGAATGGAATTGGATATCATGAAACCATCACTTAATACCATGACTTTGATAGAAGAAAGGTCACTGATGAAGCAACTGAAGATTACTGGGCCCAGGATACAGCCTCTGAGGAACACCTTACAGGAGTTCCTATAACTGAAAAGATTCAACTTTGAGAAGCATAGTCATCGCTTATTTTTCCTACCAGGGATGACTCCATTCATTGGAAAGCTTTCCTCTTGATGTTCATCAACTTCCATTTTATCAGGCCCTTCGAGCCTGCACCGCCATTTAATATCTCAAGGCCAGGCAGCCTCACCACCTTTCAGCACAGCTTTGGTCTACGTTTAGCCCAAGGCTGTAATGAGGTTGTAGCTGAGGGTCCTGACAAAACCCAGGATGGCTGTTGGTGTGTAAGAGCCGGTGATAGTACAGTCAACAACATCTACCACTTTGCTGATGCTTGAGGGTCTATTGATTGTTGTAATTAGCTGGATTGGATTTGTCTTACATTTCTAAACAAGACATTAGCTGGGTGATTTTCCTCATTATTTGGGAGTTGTCAATGTTGTAACTGTACTATAGCAGCATGGCCAGAGGTGCCACTGTTTTTTGGTATAACATAGAAACATATAAAATAGGTGCAGGAGTAGGCCATTTGGCCCTTCGAGCCTGCACCGCCATTTAATATGATCATGGCTGATCATCCAACTCAGTATCGTGTACCTGCCTTCTCTCCATACCCCCTGATCCCTTTAGCCACAAGGGTCTCATCTAACTCCCTCTAAAATATAGCCAATGAACTGGCCTCAACTACCTTCTGTGGCAGAGAATTCCACAGATTCCATTCCATTCCTGAATCCATTGCTTTTGTTGTATCTATTGTTCTATGTTCTTTCCTAATATCTCATGGAGATAATCAAATTAGCTGAAGGATGTGGCCATCTCTGGATGAACATGGTTGCCTTAGAACATAGTAAAAAGACTTAGGATACCAGCAAAGTGATAAAAGATGTTATTGAATGTGTTATCAAGACTCTTTCATTCAATCTAATAATGGATCTTTTAACCTCAGTGCCACTTAATTGCACGCCACCCATATTTTTTGTTTGTTTTAGTTTCTTTTGATTTCCGATTTGAATATATTCCGTGATTCAGCATCTACCTTATGAATAGAATTGCAAAGATGTGTTACTTTCTGCATAAAGAAATGTCTTGTCATTTATGTGCTAAATGGCTGGCTCTTTATTCTGAAAATGAGACTCCTAATTCTAAAATACCCTTAATAAATAAACAATATCCCACAACAAATGTGTTTATTTCAAAAAGCCCCTCATTCTTTATAGAGTTCTGATGGCGGACTGCAGGAGTGGAGCGCCGTTGTGTATGGCAGCTCTCCCTGCAGTCCGCCCTTTCACCCTTTTTTATTTTTTGTCCTGTTAAAAAACAAAATGTTAGTTGGAGGTCTTTTATGTGGGGGGTGGGGGAGGGGAAGGGGGAAACTTTATTTCCTAGTCCCTACCTGGTCGGAGAGGCAGCTTCCCTCAGAGCTGCTTCATCGCCCCTTCCTCGCGGCCTACCATCGAGAATGGAGCGGCGTTTCCTGTCGGGACCGGCTGGGACTACAGCTTCGGTGGCGGCACAGCGCTGGGACACCATCACGGAGTGGGCGATGCCTTACCGGGTCACCATGCGGTAAGATCCGGAGGGCTGTGACCGCCGATTCCAACATCGAGGAGCTGCGGTCTGCGGAGCGTCCAGCCGCGGGCGGTGCAGGATTTAAAACACTTCGGAGCCTGGGATCTCTTGCCGAGATCGCCAGAGTCGGAGCTCCAACCAGCGCAGCCTGCCGACTTCGGATGCCGCAGTCTCCGGGGAGGGAGCGGCCGCTCCAGACATTTTCCAAGCCGCTGAGGAGCGTTCACCCGACGCCGGAGTTCCAGCTTTCTGGCAAGAGGGCCTGAAAACATCGGACTGGCTGCGGAGGCCACAAATAGGCCCCAACCTCGGGTAATCACAGAGGAAGAGGACTGAACTTTTTGATGCTTTCCCGACAGTGGAAAATTTTGATTCTGTTGTGGGGGGACGTTCATGTTGAATACTATAATTGTGTTGTGTTATTTTTTTCTTATTTTTAATTTTGCTATGGATGTACGGAAACTTAATTATTTCTTTTATGTTGGTTTCAACGCGAGTTGATTTAAACGTGCTATATAAATAAAATTAACTTACTTACTTACTAGGGTACAGGTTCTGATTTTTCTTCCTTGTGTAAATTGACCATTTTAAGAATCAGTCTGTGAATATCTAGTTATGTCAACTGCATCTGTTCAGCTTCACCAGGTTAGCACTTCATTTCTATGGAAATCAGTGCTGCTCCGGGCACTTGCTTCTGCACTCATCGAGGTAAGGTTAAGTTCCAGATTTAACTTGGCTTGAATGTCAAAGTTGGAGCTCTGTCAATGAGATTACAGATTGCGATAGTGAATACTTCTGCAGCTGCCAATATTCAACAGTGCTTCATTGAAATGCCAGATCGGTTCTGAGTCAAGTCCATTTCAAACAAAATGATGGAAGGGGGACAAATGTTTGTCAAAGGAGCCTGGAATAACTCTGGCTAAATACCCAACTATTCCAGAGCTTTGCTATAAAGCATGGCACCGGGTACAAATGTGCTTTACTGTGGGAATATACAAAAGTAAAAGATCCAGCTTCTAGTTCAAAATTCAGGCACCATTGCCTCATGCCACTCAGTTAAAGAATGAGAAATTTTAGCAACTTTGGGAAAGGAGAATAATGCTAAATTTATATGAATAAATCAATAGTTTGATGGTGAAAAGTTTTTAAACGCTGGAAATTTTAAATAAAATGGAGGATGTTGGAAAAGGTTATTAAGTCAGACAGCATTTGTGGAAAGAGAAATGGTTAATGTTAGATTGGAATTGAATAGTAAGAGGAAGAGATTTGAATATTAGTATATATGTCTCTAAATGAACGTGGCCAATACAGACAAGTTTAAAAGCTACTAGACCAAGGGCAGGCCCGTTGGGTCTGCTCCCCCAACACACCCACCCCCTACCCATAGCCCCCATGGGAGGTATGGCCAAAGGTTGACAAATTATTGACAAGTTGCCAAGACATAAGGTGCAATGAATTAGACATTATACCAGGGAATGCGATATGGGTGGAATGAGCTGATGGTTTGTGTGCTGAATATTGCTGTACCATCTAGCTGGGAAAAAGAGCTAAATCATTTCCTGACTGGGGCAGCATGTCAGATGCCAATTAATAGAAACATTGGTCAATACAGCCATCTGCCAAACGTGCTCTCCACAGATGATATCTGACCAGCTGTGCATTTCCTGGTTTTTGTTTTGGATGAGTCCCAGTCACAAAGGGATTGCAAAATGATCTTTTTTTTTTTTTTTTTTAATTGCTTTGGATAACTGGTCCAGGATTTTATTTTGCTTTACTTCCTCTCCTGGGTCTTCATTGTACCTATGACTGGGAGTCCTCTGATCAGATGTGTAACATTGCACATCTGCAAAAGATGCCTGATTTGTCATTTTCTGACCGATGTTTCCAATTTTTTTTAAAAGTTAATTATTTCCAGGAACACACTGTAGCAGAACCTTGAGTACTTTGCGGAAAGCTACTCATTGCTGTTTAGTTGGAGATATGTCAAAAAATGTGCATAATATTTTTGGTATTGAGATGCTGAAGTATGATTGCCCTCCTGCTCCTTCCTGGTAGTTATATTGTGTCTGTTGATATGAACATTGGTCTTTTTGGAGTATTGTACATAGGTTTATTTATGACAGTACCCCATCTCAAGGCACTCCTCACTCCAAACGGTACGTTATCTCAGCAATGTGGCAGCAGTAACCTGCATGGATTCGCACCCAGTAATATTGAGAGAGTTGATTTCCCGGCAAGACTTTCTTTCACAATGATTTTTTTGTCACTGCAAGGATAAATAATAATCCTGAAAATTGAGTGTGAAAAAAAAATCAATATAAAAACAAAGTATCCTGGCTAAACCAGAAGTGACAGTTAACATGTTGGATGGAGACACAAGAGATTGCCAATGTTGGAATCTGGAGCAATAAACAATCTACAGCATGAACTCAATGAGTCATGCAGCATTTTGGGGGGAAAAGGAATGGTTAATGTTTTGGGCTGTGACTGCATCAAGACTGTGAATGGAGAGGAGAGAATGCCATTATAAAAAAGAGGAGGGAGTGCTTAGATAGAAGTGAGAGGTAATCGTGGATGGAAAGATGAAAGCCATACATTTTGGATTGGAACCTTCCCTTTGCAGAAATAGGACTGCAGAGACTATTTTGGACATTACAGTTGTTGCGTAAAACTGTTTTTGAAATTGTTACATGCTATAATATACATACTTTATGCAGTCATTAATCCTAAATTTACTCCCTTTAATGTTTGTTTTTGAAGAGAAGGGGAGAAGGCAGGAGAATGGGGTTGAAAGGAAAAGATGGATCAGCCATGATTGCATGACGGAGTAGACTCAATAGCCTAATTCTGCTCCTATAACTTATGAAAGAGGAATTGAGGAAAAACAACTACCGATAAATGGAATTAGCAGCTCTCGCAAAAAAAGCAGCAGGAGCATGACAGGCTGATTGGCCACTACATATGTGAACATATATGCTGTAGCTACATAGAGCATATTTCACTCTGCTATACAAAAATATACTCCAGCAACTAAGGTTTCATTCAGTAAAGAAGGCTGTGAAATGTAGAGAAGTGTAGTAAAATGGCAAAGGTAGGAAATCCAAAATAAACGGGATGGGATTAATACAATTTGGCATCATGGTGGGTCATGAAGTGCAGTTCCTGTGCTGTACTGTTTTATGTTCTAAACTGTCAGTTCTATCCTGCTTTTCAAGGTGTTCTGCGTCTCCTGCCCCTCCAATGGTAGGGTTTGCTGGTTCCATCGACTTTGCCACACCCACTCTGGAACTTGCACATCCTCCCTCAGTACAGTCCCCAAATTTAGAAGCAATACACATCCTTTACAAAGACTTAACACAATTCACTTGTTATTGCACCCGTGGCTTTACTAATGAATCAGTTTAGTTTAGAGATACAGCGCGGAAACAGGCCCTTCAGCCCACCGGGTCCGCGCCAATCAGCCACCGTCCTACTCCCACTAGGGACAATTTTTACATTTACCAAGCCAATTAACTTACAAACCTGTACGTCTTTGGAGTGTGGTAAGATCTCGGAGAAAACCCACGCAGGTCATGTGGAGAAGGTACAAACTCCGTACAGACAGCACCCGTAGTCGGGATCGGACCTGGAACTCTGGTGCTGCATTCGCTGTAAGGCAGCAACTCTACCGCTGTGTCACCGTGATGCAGATATAGAAGATCTCAGACCTTCAGGAATAATGATGCCATCAGGCAGGCTGAACAACCAGTCAAAGTCAACAAAATATGCATTGAAAGAAAACTAGGAAGTTAAAAGGTCTTCGTTTCATTTAATAGTTAAAGATTTCTCCACATCCCCATTCCCCCACCCCTAGCTGCCTTAGAGATCTGAATGTTGAAGTAGAAATGAATGATTAAAGACCATGCACTTTGAAGGTGGTTTTGATGAATTAGATTCTGTTTTTCATTGCCAGAGAGGTGCTCAGCAGTAATTATTGGATTAATGAGCCATTAAAAAAAGGTTAATTAAGTTCTGCACTTAAAGAGTGAATATAGTGCATAAAAAATGTGAAGTTGGTGCAAGGTCAATGATTTCCATCTCACGGAATAGCACAGCCTTTGGAGTAGTGACTGCAACTTCAAGAACTTGTGCCTTTTTATAATTAGCATTAACATTAGCAATGCTTACAATTTCAAAGACAGTGCAACCATAAAATATGGGAACTTGTTATTTTGTAAATACCAGCAGGTGGAGAGGGATGAAGTAGCTGCAATTTAAGAATGAATACCAACATAGCCACAATGTGCTAAATTGCTTTCCCATCCTAATATATTTTTAATAAGTTCAGATTCCAAAGTTTGTTATGTTCACACTGCTTCTAGTAGCATTCTGTGTTGAATATTAACATTGGAGTAATAAGCTTAAATAATCAGCACCAATCTCTTATCATTGATATTGCTTGGTTCTCATTTCTCTGAAGTGCCACTAAGCAAGCTAATATTACCCTCCGATGCAGGAGCTTGAGATTCCCCCCCAATGCAGGAGCTTGATCACCACAACGATGGGAGTAAGATCGCCTCGTCAATGGAAGGTTAGAGGCCCCCGACCGCTGGAGAACCGAGAAGGGAAGAGATTGAACTTTTTTTTGTGTTCCATTACAGTGAGGAATATGGAGGAGTCACTGTGGTAGATGTTCTGTTGCTTTTTGTTAGTAATAAAATATTAAATAGTATGGCAAATAAAATCCCTCGTATGTTGCAAAACACACTCGGCTAATAAAGTATGACTATTACTATAACTATGACTATTTTCCTTTCCTAGTTATTTACTACACAAAGTTAATATTGACAGTTCTGCTTAGCATGCAAAGAGTATTGGGTCTATGAGCATTAACCTTATTCATCAGTGATCAGGGGGGAGAACCTGTTTAATATTTGGTAGAACTGGGTTTGGATTAATCAGTAGCTGATTGACTGGTAATCAATTGTTTATTGAATCTCTGAGCTCTCAACTGTTCGACTCAGCAGGGTAGTAAACAATGGAAATCATTTGTACTGTTCAGAGAAACACGAGTTACTGTAGCCATCATCTATGAGTCAAAGTGGCATTTAGAAACTACTGCCTCTTCAAATCCTGATGTCTTTAAGACTCAGAGCATATTCAAAATGTGTTCTAAAATATACCTAGCAGCTGCCAAGGTACACAAGTATTGGAATGTGGTAGACAATGGACATGAAAAGGCTACCATCTGGTGTGGTACTGAAACAAATAACAGTGGCTTCACTGATGGAAAATATCTTGTTCTTAACAACAATCTAGCAGAATTCATACACTGCTGCAAGCACATAAAATGCTATGATGCAATGTGAACCTGTGACATCTTGGGTATAAATCTTGTAAAAACAACCAATTTGTACCTATTTGAAAAATATTTTCAGGAATTTATGCCAAGTTCAAGAACAGTTCATACAAAATTGTGACAAATTTGCAGCATAATCTACGAGCAATGTTCTAAAAATGCTGCTTATAGAAGAGAGTGCTCATTTTCTCCCCTCATTTTGTATTTCTATTGAAAGTTAACATGAAATATTAATGCTCCTTTCAGAGGTTATAAATGTAAAAAGCATAACACTATGATCCAAACTGATGAGCACATTAATAAGGTAGATAGACACAAAATGCTGGAGTAACTCAGTGGGACAGGCAGCATCTCTGGAGAGAAGGAATGGGTGATGTTTCGGGTCGAGGCGCTTCTTCAGACATGCCAGGGGAGTGGGTGGTACTGTAAGACTGGTGGGAGAACTGGGAAGGGGAGGGGATGGAAAGCAAGGGCAATTTGAAGTTGGAGAAGTCAATATTCATACCAGGCGACAACTCTCAGAAACTCCTAAATGACCTTAATATTACACACCATTTACTTCAAATAGCCCTAGCCCTCTCTCTCCATTCCCTCCCCCTTTACAGTTCTCCCACCAGCTTTAAGGGCCTGTCCCACTTACGTGTCCTTGGCACGCAAATTACACAACCTTGTGGTCACGTTGAGCCGCGAAGGTCGCGTGCCACTTCATTCGACCGCACAGCCGTCTGGAGCGCGTGACGTCATTTGTCGCAGGAAGTACATCCTCTGTTGTGCCTTTTTGACTGTGGAGTCGATGGTGGCCCCCCCATTTAAAGTCCTTGGAGATGATGGTTCCCAGGTACTTAAAAGACTCCACAGATGTGACTGTGGTGTTGTTGATGGTGAGTGGGGTGAGGGGAGGGGGAGCTCTCCTCAAGTCTACAATCAGATCTTTTCTGAATATTCAATTTTAGCAATATTTGGGGAAATAGGCAAAAAAGATAATCATTCATAGAAACATAGAAAATAGGTGCAGAAGGAGCCCATTCGGCCCTTCGTGCCAGCACCGCCATTCAATAGACAATAGGTGCAGGAGTAGGCCATTCGGCCCTTTGAGCCAGTACCGCCATTCAATGTGATCATGGCTGATCATCCACAATCAAGTTCCTGCCTTCTCCCCATATCCCCTGATTCCGCTATCTTTAAGAGCCCTATCAAAATCTCTCTTGAAAGTATCCAGAGAACCAGCCCCCACCGTCCTCTGAGGCACAGAATTCCACAGACTCACAACTCTATGTGAAAAAGTGTTTCCTGATCTCCGTTCTAAATGCTTACCCCTTATTCTTAAACTGTGGCCCCTGGTTCTGGACTCCCCCAACATCAGGAACATGTTTCCTGCCTCTAGCATGCCCAAACCTTTAATAATCTTATATGTTTCAATAACATTCCCTCTCACCTAAATTCCAGAGTATACAAGCCCAGCCGCTCCATTCTCTCAGCATACGACAGTCCCGCCATTCCGGGAATTAACCTTGTGAACCTATGCTGCACTCCCTCAATAGCAAAAATGTCCTTCCTCAGATTAGGGGACCGAAACTGCACACAATACTCCAGGTGTGGTCTCTCTAGGGATACAGAAGGACCTCTTTGCTCCTATACTCAACTCATCTTGTTATGAAGGCCTACATGCCATTCATTTTCTTCACTGCCTGCTGTACCTGCATGCTTACTTTCATTGATTGATGAACAAGGACCCCCAGATCCTGTTGTACTTCCCCTTTTCCCAATTTGATACCATTTAGATAATAATCTGCCTTTCTGTTTTTGCTACCAAAGTGGATAACCTCACATTTATCCACATTAAACTGCATCTGCCATGCATCTGCCCACTCCCCCAACCTGTCCAAGTCACCCTGCATTCTCATAGCATCCTCCTCACAGTTCACACTGCCACCCAGCTTTGTGTCATCTGCAAATTTGCTAATGTTACTTTGAATCCTTTCATTTAAATCATTGATGTATATTGTAAATAGCTGCAGTCCCAGCACCGAGCAATGCGGTACCCCACTAGCCACTGCCTGCTATTCTGAAAGGGACCCGTTAATCCCTACTCTTTGTTTCCTGTCTGCCAACCAATTTTCTATCCATGTCAGCACTCTACCCCCAATACCATGTGCCCTAATTTTGCCCACTATTCTCCTATGTGGGACCTTATCAAATGCTTTCTCAAAGTCCAGTTACACTACATCCACTGGCTCCCCCTTGTCCATTTTCTTAGTTACATCTTAAAAATATTCCAGAGGGTTTGCCAATCCCCTTCATAAATCCATGCTGACTTGGACCGATCCTGTTACTGCTATCCAAACGTGCCGCTATTTCATCTTTTATGATTGACTCCAGCATCTTCCCCACCACTGATGTCAGGCCAACTGGTCCATAATTCCCTGTTTCCTCTCTCCTGCCTTTCTTAATAAGTGGGATAACGTTAGCTATCCTCCAATCCACAGGAACTGATCCTGAATCTATAGAACATTGGAAAATGAACACCAATGCATCCACAATTTCTAGAGCCACTTCCTTAAGTACCCAGGGATGCAGACCATCAGGCCCTGGGGATTTATCAGCCTTCAGTCCCATCAGTCTACCCAACACCATTTCCTGCCTAATGTGAATTTCCTTCAGTTCCTCCGCCACCCCAGATCCTCTGGCCACTAGTACATCAGGTAGATTGTTTGTGTCCTCCTTAGTGAAGACGGATCCAAAGTACCTGTTCAACCTATCTGCCATTCCCTTGTTCCCCATAATAAATTCACCCTTTTCAGTCTTCAAGGGTCTAACTTTGGTCTTAACTAATTTTTTTCCTCTTCACATCCCTAAAGAAGCTTTTACTATCCTCCTTCATTGTGATCATGGCTGATCATCCGCAATCAGTAACCCGTGCCTGCCTTCTCCCCATATCCCTTGATTCCGCTAGCCCCAAGTGCTCTATCTAACTCTCTTTTAAATTCATCTAGTGAATTGGCCTCCACTGCCTTCTGTGGCAGAGAATTCCACTAATTCACAACTCTCTTAGTGAAAAAGTTTTTTCTCATCTCAGTTTTAAATGGCCTTCCCTTTATTCTTAGAGAGTGGCCCCTGATTCTAGACTCCCCCAACATTGGGAATATTTTTCCTGCATCTAGCTTGTCCAGTCCTTTTATAATTTGGAATGTCTCTGTAAGATATCCTCTCATCCTTCTAAATTCCAGTGAATACAAACCCAGTCTTTCCAATCTTTCCACAAATGACAGTCCCGCCATCCCGGGTATTAACCTTGTGAACCTACGCTGCACTTCCTCAACAGCAATGATTTCCTTCCTCAAATTAGGAGACCAAAACTGCACATAATACTCCAGACATGGTCTCACCAGGGCTATGTACAACTACAGAAGGACTTCTTTAGTCCTATACTCAATTTATCTTATTATAAAGGCCAACATGCCATTAGCTTTCTTCACTGCCTGCCGTACCTGCATGTTTACTTTCAGTGACTGGAGTACAAGGATACCCAGGTCTCGTTGCACTTCCCTTTTTCCTAATTTGACACCATTGAGATAATAATCTGCCTCCTCGTTCTTGCCGCCAAAGTGGAGAACCTCACATTTAGCCACATTGTACTGCATCTGCCCACTCACTCAACCTGTCCAAGTCACCCTGCATCCTCATAGCATCCACTTCACAGTTCACACTGCCATCCAGCTTTGTGACATCTGCAAAATTACTAATGTTACTTTTCATTCCTTCATCTAAATCATAAATATATATTATAAATAGCTGCGGCCCCAGCACCGAGCCTTGCGGCACTCCACTCCATTCTGACAAGGACCCATTTAGTCCAACTGTCTGCCAACCAATTCTCTATCCATGTCAATACGCTACCCCCTCTGCTCTAATTGCTCCATATGCTCTAATTTTTTCCACTAATCTCCTGTGTGGGACCTTATCAAAGGCTTTCTGAAAGTCCAGATACACTACATCCACTGGCTCGCCTTCATCCATTTTACTTGTCACATCCTCAAACAATTCCAGAAGATTCATCAAGCAGGATTTCCCCTTCATAAATCCATGCCAACTTGGACCAATCCTTTTACTGCTATCCAAATGTGCCGTTAATACTTCTTTAATAATTGACTCCAGCATCTTCCCCATTATCGATGTCAGGCTAACTGGTCTATAATTCCCCGTTTTCTCTCTCGTTCCTTTCTTGAAAAGTGGGATAACATTAGCTACCCTCCAATCCACAGGAACAGATCATGAATCTATAGAACATTGGAAAATGATCACCAATGCATCCACGATTTCTAGAGCCACCTCCTTGAGTACCCTGGGATGCAGACCATCAGACCCTGGGGATTTATCAGCCTTCAGTCCCATCAGTCTACCCAACACTATTTCTCGCCTAATGCACATTTCTTTCAGTTCCTCTGTCTCCCTAGATCCTCTGTCCTCTAGTACATCTGGGAGATTATTTGTGTCTTCCTTAATGAAGACAGGACCAAAGTACCTGTTCAACTCTACCGCCATTTCCTTGTTGCTCCATAATAATTTCACCTGTTTCTACCTTTGAGGGACCCACATTTTTTATTTACTAATCTTTTTCTCTTAACATACCTACATAAGCTTTTACTATCCTCCTTTATATTCTTGGCGATCTTACCGTCATACTTCATCTTTTCACCCCGTATTGCCCTTTTGGTAACCTTCTGATGTCCTTTGAAAGTTACCCAATCCTCTGGCTCCCCATTACTCTTTGCTATGTTATATACGTTTTCTTTTAGTTTTATACCTTCCCTAACATCCTTTGTCAGCCACAGTTGCCCCTTACTCCCCTTGGAATCTTTCTTCCTCTTTGGAATGAAATGATCGTGCATCTTCTGGGTTGTGCCCAGAAATTCCTGCCATTGATGTTCCACCGTCATTCCTGCTAGGATCCTTTTCCAGTCGACCTTCTCCTCTCTCATGCCTTTATAGTCCCCTTGTTCAACATTCATATATTTTGATCCTTATGAATGAAAGGATTCTTTGTGAGGATTTTTACAATTTATGAATGATAGGATCACTTCAGCCATTTCAAGACGACACCACATGTATCTCACAGTGAATAATATTTGTTATCCTGTTGTAGCAAGCACGGGCAAAAAATTAATTGTGCAGCCAACTGAAAATGTTTTTTTTTCCTCTCTGCTCATGGTTGAGAATAAATGACCATTTCTTGGCTAGTGCCTACACATTGTTTATCTGGAGAGGTCATCTTCTATGCTCACATAGAACAGCAAAAATAATGAACAAGATGAAACTGTCTCCCAGCCATACATACCAAAACGACTAGAGTCAAATGGAAAGGTGAAGGCAATTTCTGCCTTCCCCCCACCCCCCACCCCAACAGTGCAGAAACAATACATCCCAAGTAGTTTCACTGTTATTTTGCCTTCATATTCAGCACAATTGATTAAAACTAGCTCAACAGCTGAATATATTCTGGCAACTTAAAGGCAACAGGAGAATTTGTATTGAGTGATCATATCAAGATATAAATACCAATTAAAACCATGAAAAATCCTCCAGACCATTCATTACCTTTTAGGTTGTTTCAAGAAAAATAATTCATCCACATACAATACCTAGTGACTAGTCTAAATATAGAGATCTACATCTTGTTTTACTAGAATCAAAATTGCCAGAGAGCAGCACAAATCAGCCTTGGGTTTGTTGGCCGCAGGGTCACTTAGCTCTGTCTATTTCATGCTCTCTTGTTGTGAAGAAAACTATTCATGTATTGCAGTTTTACTGTGAGCAATCTCATCTTTTTGGGGACTGCCCATTGCTGCAGCTGGCAAGCCCTTTGCATTCCTCATTGAAACAGCAGCTCAAATATAATTTCCATGTGACATAAACATTTATTTCAGTTTAGTTACAGTAATCCAGATCGGATCACGGGCATCCATGTTAAATTGCATGTATTTGAACTCTTGTCCCCAGCTCGTTAGGAATTTGAATGGATTAGAAAGGCAGCAATCACATCATTCTAACACAAGATTACATACTTTGTCAGTGATGGTTATAATCATATGGAATGAAAGTAACCAATATGTCCTGAAGATTGAGTTAACTTCAGAAATACAAGCTGAAGTTGAGAAATATTTTTGGGTTGAAATAGAATGCATTGATTTTGTAGACCCAACAGACTGCAGATGTTGGAAAATGGAGTAAAAAATAAGAGGAACTGAGGGGGTCAAGCAACATCCATGGAGGCAAAGGAATGGTCAACGTTTTGTGCTGAGACTCTGCATCAGGACCGAGAAAATGGAGGGAAGTTAGCATAAAGAGGTGAGGGGAAGTTAGCGTAAAGAGGTGAGGGGGGACTGATAGCTAACAGATGAAACCAGGTGAGGTAAACGATATTGGGCAGATGGAGTCATCAGGGCAGAGGAAGGGGAAAGGCTGGAAGGTGATAAATGGAACTAGATGAAGGGTTGAATGAACCAGATGGAGCCGATATAAAGGATTGGCCAAGAGAGAACATACGTAGGTGGATAGGTGTGTGGGTGCGATGGGCAGATGGAATTAGGTGGGGGAGGTAAATAATCTGGGTTACGGGGATGGCAGGTGGGCTGTAAATGGCTAAAGGAAGAGAGAACCTAGATGTACTGGTAGAAGTGAGAACAGTATACAGGAGTGCGGGTTACCTGAAATTGGAAACTTCAACATTCATACCATACCCTAGTGGAATACGAATGGTTGTTCATCTAGTTTGCATTTGGCCTCACCATGGCAGTGGACATGGCAGAAAACAGACAAGTCAGTGTGGGACTCGAATGGGGAATTTAAATGATATGCAACCAGTAGCTCAAAATGTCCATTTCAGTGTGAAGCCAGAAGCTTTTGTCTCTTCTTACCTATTGAGTTGGGCGGCAGAGTGGCACAGCGGTAGAGTTGTTGCCTTACAGCGCCAGAGACCTTGGCTCGATCCTGGTGCGGTTTGTACGGAGTTTGTACGCTCTCTCCGTGACTGCGTGGGTTTTCTCTGGGTGCTCCGGATTCCTCCCACACACAAAAGACATACAGGTTTGTAGGTTAATTGGCTTCTGTAAATTGTAAATTGTCCCTGGTGAGTAGGATAGTGCTAGTATAGGGGGTGATCGCTGGTCGATGCAGACTCTGTGGGCCGAAAGGTCTGTTTCCATACTGTATTTCTAAAGTATGAGTCACTATTTATTCTTGAGTACGAATTAAATCAATTCCCCCAAATTGTGTCAACGTTGCTCTCATTAACCGAACTACAGGTATTTACAAGTCATTCACTGACAAGCACCAACACTCCAAATGCTCACAGCCAATGTACATGTTGTGGCAACAGACCTACATTTTTTTTAAATTCAGTAGAAGCAGTAATTACTCTAAAGATATCCTCAAGCCTTTCTGAACAAGTAACTGCAGTTAAGAAATTTTAACTGATATAGATAATAAAAAAATGAGAAAGACCAAAAAGTTTAACACCGTTTTGATGGTGTGCTATATTTAAATAATTTAATAAATTTATATTTAATAAATCAAAATCTGATCAGTGCAAGCATGCTGAAGGGACATCATCCGGCTTGAACTCAAGAAATTCATCTCACTTCAGTTCACTGAGCTGTGATAGATAAAAATCATCAATAAACTAACGGCAATAAAGTAACCAGCTCCAGGCATCAATTATTCCATCAGCATATTTCCAGACTTATACTGAAATATTGGCAAACATTTTTGAAACATTTATTGTTGCTTAGTATGCTTCATCCCCATATAGACTTCCAAAGTCAAAGTCAAATTTATTTGTCACATGCACCTGAAGGTGCAGTGAAATGAATTTGCCAGGAGCGATACACTTAAAAAAAGAACACACAATACACAATAGAATTTAACATAAACATCCACCACAGCATTCTTCACTGTGGTGAAAGGCAACAAAGTTCAGTCAGTCCTCCTCCTTTGTTCATCCGTGGTCGGGGCCATAAACCCTCTGTAGTCGCCGCTACGGACGGCCGGATGTAAAGGCCTTGTCGGGATGATCCAAACTCCTATGTCGGGATGGTCAAACACACTCCGCGGCTTGGAGTGCTCTAATCGGCACTTTCCGACCGGAGACCGCGGCTTCAGGATGTTATATGCCGCAGGTCGGCGGTTGGAGCTCTTCCCCAGCGATCCCCAGCAAGGGATCCCAGATTCCGAATGGTAAATACATGCCACGCCTGCAGCTAGAAGCTCCGCAGACCACGGCCCCATGATGCCAAAGTCACCAGGCCAGCGATCGGAACACTCCTTTCTGGCGACCCCCGACATGGGTTCGCCCCGCTCCGTAATGGAAAAATCCACCCTGCGCCTGCTGTTGAAGCTCCGGGCCTGACTCCGGGAAAGACTGCTCAAATCCATGCTGTTGGGCCGCGAGGGAGGCGACATGGAAAAAGTCGCCTCTCCGTCGAGGAGGCGACCGAAAGCAGTTTGCCCCTCCCCCACCACCCCCCACACAAGATACACCGAGAGACACCTAAACTAACATTTGGACACACAAAAAAACAAAAAAAGTCGAAATAACGAACACGCTGCTGGCAAGGCAGCCGACTCGCAGCGCCCTCAACCGACCAAAGTCAATGCATGGTTTCTAGTTAATCAGGGGTAGGGATTGCAGTAGCTTTTCAAGGTCACGTAACCTGACAAATAATCAATGTTATTTTGCTCTATAACATGGAAGGCATTACAATGCACTATATTTCAGTGGTAAAAATGATCAATAAAATTAAATAAGTGATTAGGAAACAGAATTTTGGTTTTAAAAATACTGCTTGAAATTGCCTTTTTGGTCTCAGTTCGCAGACAAAGATCACCTTTGGTCAATGCAGGGATCTGGGACTTCAAATAATGCTTAACCACCTCAAAGTGAAAATGAATGTTGACACGAACTGGAGTCAATAACAGTGCTAGCCAAGGTTTAGTTGATAGCACCCTTTATCAAATGAGCAGTCTTGGGTTTATGTTTCCTTACTGGAACAAGCCAGTGCAAAGCTGACCAAGATGTTACATTATCAGAGATGCCATCTTTCCAAAGAGATGTTAAACTGAATCTCTCTATTTAATTTCAGCTGGACACAAAAATAAGCGCTACATTGGCAAAGAACATGATCTCCCAATGTTTACCACTCACTAATGACAGAAATAGATTATCTGGCCATTGCTGTAACATTTCAGATGGTTATTGGTGCACAAATTGATTGTCATATTTCCACAACCATTTACAGTAAAATGTTTTGACTGACTCAAGACAGGAAAGGGCACCACATAGAAGCAAATATTTCTTTACTTTATGAAGTATTCCAGGTTTCCATTCCTGAAGTTCTTCAGAGAATCTGTTGGATTTTATGACTATTCAACAAATGCACACCTTGATTGACTATGATTTTGAAATTCTTTTTAGTTACAAATTTACAGGATTTGAACATGCAGCACAGAAATGAATCTGCATAATGGCAGAAAAAAGTACTTTGCTACTAAATATTGGCTTAACCTGGCCTGCAGCAACTGTGCACACATTTCTCAGTATCCCAGCATTCATGACAAGTCTGAGTCCTAACCTATCTTCCCCTGGGCCTCCTCCATTGTTATTGTCAGCCAAACACAAATTGGAGAAATAGCACCTTGTACCATGTGGTCATCACTCCTGAAGAATCCACCAGCCCACCTCATATTTCACTTGGGCAGCTTACAATGCATGTGTATGAATATTGATTTCTCTAACTTTAAGTAACCCTTGCATCCCCTCTCTCGGTCCCCTAGTCATCATACTAGTTTCACTGACATCCTGTTGAGTTTTACTGTCTGCATAACATATTATCACCTACACCGCAGCCAACAATGGACCATTGTGGGCTTCACAATTCCTTGATCATCATTGCTTTTTGCATTTCTTTCATTCATTTGTCCTATGTACCTACTACATCTCTCGTTTCCCTTTCCCCTGACTCTTAGTCTGAAGAAGGATCTCGACCCGAAGCATCACATTCCTTTTCTCCAGAGATGCTGCCTGACCCATGGAGTTACTCAAACTTTTTGTTGGTTTCTTCAGTTTAAACCAGCATCTGCTGTTCCTTCCTACACATCCTAACTTTGTGGCAGGGTTTTCAATGAACCAATAACTTATTTGCAAGCATTAAGCTCCCCCAATTGATGCCAGCCCTTGAGCATCATACAAATTTATCTGCAAATTAAGCTGTCCAGTAGCCAGTCTTCAACCAATTCATTTCATTCCACATGATAAAAACATCTGAGGGCATGATCTACAATGAAGAAGATGGTATCTGCAATTTCTTATGGTCTTGGGCAGAGCTGTTCCCAACCCAAACTGTGTGGCAACCCAACAGTGTGCTTTCTATGATGCATCTGTAGAGTTTGTAAGAGTCACTGGAGACGCGCTGAATTTCCTCAGTCTCCTCAGGAAGTAGAGGTGTTGGTGTGTTTCCTTGGCTGTCACATCAATATGGTTGGATCAAAACAGATCATTGGTAATATTAAAGCTGAGGAACTTGAAGCTCTCAACCATTCCACTTCTGCACTCCAACATGCTTCCTGAAATCAACAATTAGTTCCTGCATCTTGTTCACATTGAGGGAGAGGTTAATGTCTTGACACCATGTCATTAAGTTCTCTATCTCCTTCCTGTACTCCATCTCATCATTGTTTGTGATGTGGCACACTTAGAAATTAAATTAGAGATGTATTTGGCCACACAGTTGTGAGTGTACAGAAATTATATGAGGGGACTGAGAACATCATCATTCACTGGTGTTAAGAATTATTGCGGAAGAGAGGTGGTCACCTATCTTCACTGATTGAGATCTGTGGGTCAGAAAGTCAAGGATCCCGTAGCAGAATGGGGGGGCCAATTCCTCAGTCCAGGAGTTTGAATGGGATCATGGTTTACAAACAGAGCCATAGCTGATAAATAGGTGTCTGTAGGTGCTCAAGATAAAAGAGTTTAGGGCCATGGAGATGGCATCTGCTTTGGTCTTGTTGAAACGGTAAGCAAACTACAGGGGATGAAGGCTGGCTGGGAAGCTGATGTTAATGTGCACCATCACCAGACATGTGAAGCACTTCATGATGTTAACCCAAGTTCATGAATTTAAATTTGTCCATTGTCGTAACAAGATTTGAATGCATGATTCCAGATCAATAATCCAGTAACTTGATCACTAAGCCATACTATTCTCCCCTAGTCGTTGTAATTCAGTAAACAGGGATAATTATTCCAATGCCTTTAGTATTACTGTCATTCTGTCAGTGCTAAAATTAACTGACATTAGATCAACTCTTAATGACCAAGTGAACTCACCAATGAGAGTGTGGAAAAGTGACAAAAAAAGCGACGATTTTTTATTTGAATGGACAAAACCACTAGCCTTGGTCAATAATTCCTTGAAAGAACTGAAAGAATTTAAACACTTTTCTTTAGAATTCCCTCGCGGCAACAGCCAAGAACAATAATCAACTCAATTTGTTGAAGTAGATGAAGTAGCAGAACATTTATTGCAAAGATAAATAAATTCCCCAGAAACGCATATTCCACTGTCCCAAAATAGTTTAGGCACTCCCTGGAACAGGGGGTCCGCATCTAATTTTAAAAAAGTGGGGAAAAAAATCAGAATCTCAAGAAGAAAATACAAAATGTTGGAAGAATTCAATGGGTCAGGCAGCATCTGGGGAGGGAATGGACAAGCGATGTTGCAGATCGCGACTCTTCTTCAAACTGATTGTAGGGGGTAAAAGCTGGAAAAGAGTAAAGTGAGGGGGGGAAAGAGCGGGAATCTCTCACCCACCTCTCTTTTCCAGCTTTATCCCCCTACTTCAATTTATGAAGGGATGGGTCTGAATGCAAGGCTTTCCTTATCCATTCCTTCTTCAGATACTACCTCTTACTCGCTGAGTTCCTCCAGCACTTTGTGTTTTACTCAAGATTCCAACATCTGCAGTTCCTTGTGTCTCTGAATATGGAGAAACTGAATTCTCTTTTGTTGCCTTCCATTGTCCAATGTTAAGCTGAAAGGACAGTGACAGCGTAAACAGAATAGTTAGTTGAGAGCAAATGGCATCAATTAAAGTTTGAGGGCAAGGTGACTCCGATAATACGTTATCCACTACCACCCACGATGATCGAGCAAGAAAGCCTCTCCCTGTAGCTAAGGCCCTCAAGTCCCAACAACATCCTCGTAAATCTTCTTTACACTCTTTCTAGCTTAGAAAGGAATTGTGGAAGGCTAGTATTTATTAAGGAGGTATGAAACAGTCTCTTACAAGGTGAGCAGTAACAGGCTTACTGATATTCTGACAATAAATATATGAGCTATTAAAAATGAAATCAGAATTTGATCAATAATAAATTGCAAATCATTTCTGACAGGAATACCAGAACAAAGTCACAGAGGTTCTAATACCATAACTTTAAACACAATTCCAGATTGGTGCTCAGTGAAATTACACAATGAATTGTCGATAGTTATTACTAAAAGGAGAAGGCAAATCTGTCATCCCTCCAAATGGAGGATTGTGCACAGTTATTGTCACCCTGCTAAAGGAAGAATGTGATGAAACTGGAAACGATGCAAAAACAAACTTAAAAGGATACTATCAGGGCTTGATTTACTAGGAGGTTGGAGAACTTAGGAGTTTTTTTTCTTTGAGTCGAATGACCTCAGATGTATGTAAAATCATGAGGGTCATGGTTAGGTGAATACCCACGGTCTTTTCCCCAAGGTAGGGGAGTCTAAAACTAAAGGGCATAGGATTAAGGCGAGAGGGGAAAGATTTACAAGGGACATAAGGGGTAACTTTTTCCACACAAAGGTGGTGCATATATGGAACGAGCTGTCAGATGAAGTCATAGAGGCGGGTACAATTGTGACATTTACAAGACACTTGGACATGGATAGGAAAGGTTTGGGAGGAAAAGGTGGTGCTAGCTTGGTTGGGCAAGTTAGTTGGCCTGGGCGAGTTCGGCTGAAGGGCCCATTACTGTGATATTTAGCTCTGTCACTATGACTTTAGTTCAATATACATTTTCTAAGTAATTGAGAACTAAAAAAGGCATTTAAATGGGAACAATTTTAATTTATATTTCAAGGATAATTTCAGGATAATTGACCTTATAACACAATGGCATTGAGTAGGATGAGCAGCAAAATGCATTGAAGAATGCAATAGCAAAACAGGAATTAAAATAACATTATATCCATTATTTTTAAGATTTTAGAGTGAAGATTAAAATAATCAAAATACCATTTAATAAAAATGAAACACAACATATTATAAAACATATTATAAAATATTCTAAAGTTCCAATACATAAAATTAGCTGCCTAACGTGATCGATTTAGCTGTAAGCATGGAAATTAGTATTTCCCCATAGATGAACTATGATCACGGAAAAGAACATAATGTAATTATGGCAAATGAGTTGTTTCAAGTTCTTCACTGGATCTACAACACCTAGAGTACATCAGCAGAATGTACGGAATCAAGGGTATGGGAAGAAAGCAGGAACGGGGTACTGATTTTGAATGATCTGCCATGATCATATTGAATGGCAGTGTGGGCTCGATGGGCTGAATGGTCTTCTCCTGCACCTGTTTTCTAAGTTTCCATAACCTGACAAAGAAGCTGTCAAGTACAAGAGTCCAGCTCCTGTGAAGAAAATGAACTGAGCTAAACAACAAGAACTTGCCTGCATGATTGTCAATTAATAAGTGATAACACTGGTTTTGCAATCACCGTCAATAGTACATGGCACTAACCTTAAATAAATGACAAGGAAGGCAATCTCTGTGGCTTGTACCCCTTTTTCTGAGTTTGGTCATGGTCAGGCATCATTTCCAGGGACTTTCTCACAGATGGCAAAACAAGAAATAAAATGTGAAGTTTTTAACTAATAACTTGGATTGTTTTCTCTAGAATGCCAGAGGTAGAAGGGAAACCTGATAGAAGTATATAAAATTATGAGAAGCGTTGATGGGGCAGAAACCTTTTCCCTCAGAATGGAAATGCCAAAGACTAGAGGGCACAACTTTAAGGTGTGAGGGGCAAAGTATAAAGGAGATATGTAGGGCTAGAAAGGGCACAAAGTGCTGGAATAACTCGCCGTCAGACACCATCTATGGAGAATTTGGATGTTTCGGTTCTGCTTTTAGCACCAGACAATAACGTAGAAGCCATTTTGGAAGCCTTCCTCTCCCTTCCTCGCTCTCTCGCCCTCCTTCCTCTCTTTACCTCCCTCTCCCTCTCTCCCTCCCCCTTTCCCTCCCTCTCCCTTTTTTTCTCCCTCCCTCCCTCTCACTCCTGAACAGTCCGTGACCCATAGCGCTGTGGCCATAGCACTATGTGTAAAGCCCATAGCGCTATGTGTAAAGGCAATAGCGCTCCAGCTGGCAGCGCTATAATTAGAACCCATAGCGCTAAACTGACAGCGCTGTTTAAACCTGTAGCGGGACAGGCAGATCAAAGCTTACAAAAATAATCATCCAGATCTTGAAATTTAAAATACTAATAGATTTAATCTGCTATAATTTTTAGAGTTACAGTATAACTTTTTATATCCTTGCATTTTTTAAGCAGCAAGATGAAACAAGAAGTCAGGCCGATTTAAAAAAAAATCCGTATTTTACAAAGCAAATTCGTACATCCGTCTTCTTATTGCATTTCCATACAAAATACGGAAAATCCGTACTACTTGGCAGCTCTGATAGTAATTATTGACTAATGTTACTGGAAACATGTATAAAATTGTACTGTGGTACAGCCGGTAAAGCTGCTACCTCACAGCATCAGAGACCCCGATTTGATCCCGCCCTTCCATGCTGCCTCAGTGGAATTGGCATATTCTTACTGTGACTGTGTGGGTTTCATACGGATGCTCTGGTATTCTCCCACATCATCAAAGACGTGTGGGTTTGCAGGTTAATTTGTCTTGGTAAATTACCTCTAGTGTGTATGGAGTGGATGCGAAAACGTGGCTACATCGAACTTGTGTGAACGGGTGGTAAATGGTTGGCTTGGACACATTGGGCCTAAAGGTCTCTGACAATCAATTAAATCAATCAATCAATATTATCCAGACATTTGGCCATTTACATCATCAACAGTTCACAATTATCTTAGGTTATTATCAAATCACTTTCTATTCTGAAGATGATGATAGAGAAGACTCCAAAACATCATACCCTATGGAAATGGCAACTTCTTAATTTCTACCTTTAACTCCAAATGTATATTCCAGAAAGTCTTATCATCTTCACAATGTAATGACAGTTCAATAGCCATGATGCCATTACAATTGCAAAGTCTAAAGTACTAACTGAAAAACAAGAAGATTTGAAGGTTGAAATCTGAAGTTAAAGCAGAAAATGCTAGTAATACATAGATTAGGCAGCATCTAAGGGGAAAGAAGCAGTTCAAATAAAGGTCATTGCCCTGATATATTAAATGTGCTTCTCTCTTTCTCCAGATGCCGTCTGACCTGTTCAGTATTTCCTCAGTTTTTTGCTTATATTGAAAGCTATTAAATTGCACAATGCAATTGAAATCTTTTTGAAAATCTGCATCTTTGTCTTACTGATCAGCAGTTCAATGAAAGTTGAACTGATCAGCAGTTCAATAAAAAAAATAAAACATGGTTTTACAATTATGTAATTGTCTTCAGCACCAGATTATGCATTACATTGTATTAGGTTAAATTATAAAACGGTATACTCTGAATTACTGAGCACTGCAGCACACCAATCCACAAGTATGGACTATGATTACAGTCTATGACTATTCAATAAAAGCTTTCTATATCTTGACTTTCTATACTGACAATATCTCTCACATCTCAATTTATCTTAACAGAGGCCTTTAGAGGAATGGACTTCAGTATTTCATTCATGATATTTTGTGACACAAATTTTCAATAAAATTATTTTAGTGATACTTCAATCACGTCAGTTGTTTGGTATTCTTGACAGAACTAACAGACATATTCTACAGGGATCTGTACTTTTACTCGAAGCCGATTGCGATGCTAGTTGAAGGTGGTTGCAGGTAGTGGAAGGTAAGACCTGCAACCTCTGGCAACCACCTTCAACTAGCATCGCAACCGGCTTAAACTAAAACATTTCCGATTTTTAAAACGGCAACCTATTTTTAGTTGCGGCCAGTTTTGAATTTTTTGAAATAATCGCCGGAACATAGAAGAAGCGGAAACCACTTTTGACCATTAGGGAGACTGACAAAAACCTCCAGGAACCGCACGGAAACCTTGGGTGGGGCGCAAAGTCTCTAGAGGTTTCCGTTCAGGTTTCCTAAGTGGGACAGGGGCATTAGACCTAAACGTAGATGGGTTGGCAACTAAGTTTCTAGACACCAATAAAAATAGGGGAGTTGCAGACAGCGAGGAAAGCTGTCAAAGTATACAGCAGGACATAGATCAGCTACAGGAATGGGCAGAGAAATGGCAGATAGAGTTTAATCCAAGCAAGACTGTGGTGTTGGACTTTATAAAGTGAAATACAAGGTGAAAGTACCGAGTAAATGACAAGGCTCTAACAGCACTGATGACCAGAGGGGTCCATGTCCATTGCTCCCTGAAATTGGTCACACAACCAGATAGAGTGGCAAAGAATGCTTATGCTATGCTTGGCTTCATTGGTTATTTTGAGTACGAGTCAGGAGTCATGTTCCAGGTTTATATGTCATGTTAGGCCATATTTGGAGTAATGTGTGCAGTTCTAATTGCTCCAATGCAGGAAGGTCATTGAGGTTTTGGAAAGGGTGTAGAAGAGTTTACCAGAATGTTGCCTGGATATACAGATGGTAATAGCTAAAAAGGATTGGCTGGACAATCTTAGATTATTTTCTCTGGAACGTTGGAGGAAACCTGATAGACGTATATAAAAATATGAGAGGCATAGAATTGGATAGAAAAAATGTTTTTCCCCAGGGTGGAAATCCCAAAGGCTAAAGGGCATAGGTTTAAGAGGACAGGGGAAATGTGTGGGGAAGTTTTTATTTTACACAGAGTGGTGGGTGCCTAGAATGCACTGCCAGAGGTAATGGTGGAGGTAGATATGATAAGGAGATTTAAAAGACTTTTAGAGAGGCACATGGATATGCATGGAATATAGATGTGGATGGCATGCAAAAAGAGGAGTTTAATTTGGCATCATGTGGATCCAAGGGTCTGTTTCTGTGCTGTATTGTTCACCTAGGTGAATATAAATATTTGAGTAATATTTATTGATTTGCAGCTGAGAAATTGCTGCAACTAGAACATTTACCAAGGTGCCATTCTATTCATTTTAAAGTACACTGACTTTTACAATTACACAACTCATCCTTTGCTTAAGAATAATACATTTGGACTATATCTGAGAAAGGATGTGCCAGTTCTGGAGATGGTCCAGAGGTGGTTTACTAGAATGATCCCAGGATTAAGTGGGTTAACATATGGTGAGCGTTTGATGGCACTGGCCCTATACTCGTCGGAGTTTAGAAGAATGAGGGGGGACCTCATTGAAACGTACATAATAGTGAAAGGCTTGGATAGGGTGGATGTGGAGAGGATGTTTCCACTCGTGGGAGAATCTATGACTAGAGGTCATAGCCTCAGAATTAAAGGACATTTCTTTAGGAAGCCGAGGAGGAATATTTTTAGTCAGAGGGTGGTGAATCTGTGGAATTCTTTACCACAGAAGGCTATGGAAGCCAAGTCAATTGATATTTTTAAGGCAGAGATAGATAGATTATTGATTAGTATGACGTCAGGGCTTATGGGGAGAAGACAGGCGAATGGGGTTAGGAGGGAGAGATAGATCAGCCATGATTGAATGATAGACTAGATGGGCCAAATGGCCTAATTCTTTCCTTTAATCCTCTAATCCTTTCACGTAACCTTATGATGACATTATGCATGAATTTAGCAAACAATTAATTAATATGTCCTTAAAAAGGGTCAAAAGTGGATTATGTTTCCTCACCAATTAAAAAGTATTGCCATAATAATGTCACAGACATACGATGTTTGTATATAAAACATTTTTAAACTTTATTGAACTGATTTTAATGCTGCTTTCACTTTACAGTTAAAGCTATCAAACTACATAAACTTAAAACATAGAAAGCTCTTGCACACAGTGATATCCTAAACAAGATTTAACGATTCTTCTGAGACAGAAATATGAATTAAGGTTAATTTAATAGCAAAAATAAAATATGGAATTACACTGATTTTGGCCATTATCCAATACAACAGGACTACAATATTTTACACATCATGACTGAGCATTTTACACATGTACAGTAACTATCAGTAAAAGCAATCTTGAAATGAATGACATTGATACTAAAGCTAAATGTAAACCAGATTATCGCCTGTTTTATGGTATTGTTATTCGTTTTTGCTAGTAGTTGACAAAAAAATCTTTACAAACCATATCCATTATTATGAATACAGTGTACTTGCTTGAACAAATGAGACTTGTAATTATAACTTTTGGATATAAGACCAAGGTAGTACTTTAAAATGTTTTTAACAGTATTTTGGCTGATGCACATATCAGTTAATGGAGAGGGGGGATGAAATCAATGTGTTTATGCTAATGGAGATATAGACTATCTAAAATTCAAATAGGTCATCACTGATTAGATCAGTTCATAAATTGATCAGGCAAAAGAGAGGGATCCCTCAATCCATAGCTGATGATTAGCAGTTCATTGCAATGTGGGAATGTGCTTGCTCTGCATTTGTTGTGAAAGATCATATAAGGAATCGTCAAAACGATGGCCCAATTAAATGGCTATCATATACACCACCAAGCATGGTGCTAAAGTTGCAGGTGGGGGTGGGGTGGGCAAGAACTGTGGATAGGGTGCAGATTGCTATAGAAGGGAATAACAAGGATTACAGGAACCATGGCAGCTCAAAGATTTTTGTGGAAGTGGTGCATGTCTAAAGAAACAAGATCATAATCATTTAATTTTTAAGTTGGCAGAGCCCAATTTCAAGATCACTGCAGATGTCATAGAAAATTTAGAAAACATTTAGTGCACTGAAATGGGAAAACTACCCCTTTAATCAAATTCAAAATAAGCACCATTAACTGCAGAGGCGTAGTGGAGAGCACAAAAAAGGTACACGGTTACTTTTAAAATTCGTTGCATTTTTCTATCTTTATTCTTGTTATAAAAACTAAAATTCCAAATGGTACTTACAATTAATAAAATAGAAAAATTAATAAATGAAACCATTTGGTACCCATCTGTTACTGAAGAGTTTTCCACGCCCACAACATTAAAAAAAGTTGGTCTGCTATGTCAATTTGAGATTTAACCTGTACACTACAAATCCTTTACAACACAAATTCTTTAAAATTAAAGGAGATTTTCCAGCACATGTGCTGCAATCAAGTTTAGGTCATGATTGAACAGGGGTGGTAGGGAGATTACTGTGAGGTAGTGCCTGACTTCACCTAGAACCAACCAATTACATCTATTTCAATTTGAAGCACATGCTTTCATTACTGGGCCATCTTTCCTTGCCCATGAAAATGACAATTATTAATTCCACTGAAGATGAACTGCAGTTAAAGCATGCAAGCATCATGAAATACTCCGAGCATTGTTAGTGCAACAGACTGTGCTGTACATTAACTTCTATTAGTCTATTTCTATGGCCCAAACCTGAAGTGAAAAACACAAGCACCTGTAGCAACATGCAAGTTTTGTATTTAATTTAGCCCAAAGCTGAAGAGGCACACAAGCATGCAGTACACCCATGAACCTGAAATTATTTTCGTCTCGACTGACATGCTCCATCAGTCCATTCTACTCTCCATGTAAATAACAGAAAGCCCAGCTGTTTATCTGGGCGTGAGATCTGGAGTTTAGCAAAAAATGTAAAATAATCTATTACTCTGGCTGTGAAGTATCAATGTGAGCAGGATATACGAGCACAGAACGCTAATGAATGGGCTTGGTTAGATTACCTGCATCAATTTATCCAGATTCAATCCAAACGAAACTTGGTGTAAATAGAAGTGGGCCATAGATTTTTCTTTTGACGTTAATTTGTACACAAATCACGTTGAGCATGAGCAGCATTACTTAATTTGGTAATTTAGTTTAAAAAGGCCTGTATTAATCCTCGTCTACTAAAATATTAAGATCTACAATTCCAGAAAAATAAAATCTTCAAGTCACTTTTTAAACAGTAAAAGTGCTAAACATCCTAGAAAAGAGCAAGGCAAATAATAAGGAGAGTTGCAAATGAAGTATTATGCGGTGAGGAATTTGATTAGTGGAATGCATATTAATAATGCGCTTCTTGCATGCTGAAGATACATTTCAAGATGAACATTAAAAGAATTCTACCCTTCAGGCATTACAAGGTTAGGTTTTAAATGACAGTACTACTGCACACCAACAACTTGCTGACAGATGAAGTAAAAGGAAAGATTGCCGAGCGAAACTGCCACCCGTTTTGCATCAGCAAAACATTCAACCACAGTCATTACTCTATTGATACAAATGTCAGCAATTTCCACCACTATTACCACCATGATTACCATCAAATAAGCCATGACCAATATATTGCTACAGGCAGTATGTTAATAATGATGATTGAAAGCATAAACATACTGAACTTGATAAGTTATTACTGCAGAAGAGGTTTAGTGTGAGCATGCAGTATAGCATATTTTATGATATTTTTCAGCTGGAAAGAAGCATATTAGTGCTGAGTTACATACCTGTCCATACATATCTGGAATCATTCAATAAAGGTATTTGTGCATCTGCCTGGGTTTAAGCTTTAGTAAGTGTCCACTTCTAAAAGTAAACACCCATTCTGTAATCATGTAAACGACTCAATATTGTAGAAGACAACCAGTGAAGAAAATACTTCCCAAAAACAAACCATCAATTTATAGTGGGGCAGAGTGGGATTGGCAGGGAGATGGGCAGTAGAGGTCAGATCTCTTTTAAATAGGAAATTTGGCATTATACGCTTTGGTCAAAAAAGTAAAATACTGACAAGTTAGTTATTCCAGATGTCAGACGGTAAACACCCGAAGTGAAAGGTAGGTCTGTTGTAGTTGCTTCACCATTATAAGTTCTGTCACACAGTTCACCATCTCCTTGGAGGAGAAGGGTGGCTTTCTATTTTTTTTTTAATCTTAAAAGAATTTACATGTGTGCATACAGGAGCAAGGGGGAAGGGGAGAACCGTGTAGTTGTCCATTCAACCTTTGAGTGAACATGTTCTGCAACACAGTTGTTGAAGCACTTTCCGTTGGCAAAGGCTGTTCTTTTTCACCAGGACGCAGAAACTTCCCTCGGCCCACGATTCTTCCGTTGCTTTCCAGAGATCGGGATCACAGAGACAGGAGTTTGAAGGTTGAGGAGATGGAAGCAGAAGGACGAAGTGGATGATTGTCAGACAGGGCAGAAGGAGCCAGTCAAGAAGGTGACAGAAGCAATTATATTTTGTTCATCAGAGGTATCCAACAGGAAAGTGTTTTTATTCCATTTTTTGAAGGGGGAAAAAAGATCAAAGAGGAAGACATTAGAAAACAGCTCTTTAAAATATCATGAAAGTGAATCATAACCACAGACAAAAGATCTGTTTAATTACATTAAAGAAGGCAAAATAGGAATCTAGGGGGGAAAAAGGCATAAAATAACCAGCTGAAAACCTTACCTTTGTCATTGTAACAGATCAAGTTATACACAGAACACATTGTGAAAACACTTGTGGCCATTTAAAAAAGATCAACCACTATCAATAGGAATTTAATGTTTTCTATAGTGATCACAGAAATACATGTCTTAGACTTTGCAAAATTAACTCACAGGCCAGCACAATCCAGTTCGTAGACTAGAGGGGAATGTGCAGTAGCACTCACAAGGGTTCAATACAAAGGCACATTTTGACGGGGATGTACAAGGCACAAGTTCCAATCTGACAGAGGACATAAAACTCAGAAACATCTTGAACCTTAAGGAAGCTAATATTAGATAGTGGATAAAGGCAGGCTGTGGAACACAGAACATGCAGAACACACAGAATATGGTAGGCAGTGACTAGTGGGGTACCGCAAGGCTCAGTGCTGGGACCCCAGCTATTTACAATATATATTAATTATTTGGACGAGGGAATTGAATGCAACATCTCCAAGTTTGCGGATGACACGAAGCTGGGGGGCAGTGTTAGCTGTGAGGAGGATGCTGAGAGGCTGCAAGGTGACTTGGATAGGCTGGGTGAGTGGGAAAATGCATGGCAGATGCAGTATAATGTGGATAAATGTGAGGTTATCCACTTTGGTGGCAAAAACAGGAAAGTACACTATTATCTGAATGGTGGCCCATTAGGAAAAGGGGAGATGCAACGAGACCTTGGTGTCATGGTACACCAGTCATTGAAAGTCGGCATGCAGGTATAGCAGGCAGTGAAGAAAGCATGTTAGCATTCATAGCAAAAGGATTTGAGTATAGGAGCAGGGAGATTCTACTGCAGTTGTACAGGGTCTTGGTGAGACCACACCTGGAGTATTGCGTACAGTTTTGGTATCCTAATCTGAGAAAAGACATTCTTGCCATAGAGGGAGTACAGAGAAGGTTCACCAGACTGATTCCTGGGATGGCAAGACTTTCATATGAAGAAAGACTGGATAGACTCGGCTTGTACTCGCTAGAATTTAGAAGATTGAGGGGGGATCTTATAGAAACTTACAAAATTCTTAAGGGGTTGGACAGGCTAGATGCAGTAAGATTGTTCCCGATGTTGGGGAAGTCCAGAACAAGGGGTCACAGTTTAAGGATAAGGGGGAAATCTTTTAGGACCAAGATTAGAAAAACATTTTTCACATAGAGAGTGGTGAATCTCTGGAATTCTCTGCCACAGAAGGTAGTTGAGGCCAGTTCTTTGGCTATATATAAGAGGGAGTTAGATGTGGCCCTTGTGGCTAAAGGGATCAGGGGGTGTGGAGAGAAGGCAGGTACAAGATACTGAGTTGGATGATCAGCCATGGTCATATTGAATGGCGGTGCAGGCTCGAAGGGCCGAATGGCCTACTCCTGCACTTATTTTCTATGGTTCTATGCGATAACATTTAATACAGAAGAATGCAAAGTGCTCCACTTCCGTAAGAATGAAAGGCACAGGTTAGTGGAATAGTTCTAGGAAGTCCACAGGAGCACAGGTCTGGTGGAAGGATTGCAAACATTCTTCACAGTGACAAGGATAGTTATATGAGCTTTATAAATGGGGGGGCGCTATGATAAAGAAACCTTGATGAGTATCACACACACTTGTGTGTTACACTTCAGAATAGATGTCTCAGAGGCTGCAGAAATTAACTAAAATAGTTCTAAGAATGTGGATAATTTGACAAGCTGGGACTGTTCTCCTTGGAGAAAATAAGATCAGACAGAGAGTGAAAATTATGATGGATAAAGTTACAGATGGGTCAAGAACCAGGAGTCAGCGTTATGGAGATTTGGAAATATAACCAAAAGTAGTGCAAGAGGAACCATTTAAAAAAAAATTAGGAATAGAATTTTAAATCCATTGTGAGGGAACGAGCGGGTGAGATTTGAATCTCATATTATGATCAAAATGGCACAAAGGAAATGAGAAATTTGGTTCATTTATAGAAAATGCAAAGGGAAGGAATAAAATCAATGGTAACGTTATGAATTTTGTGGTGGGGAAGATTTGGAACTGTGCAAGCTACTGCATTGTGGCGGAAGGGAACTGGACAGGTAGGCTGTTGTCAAACCTGTCAAGGCTTCAGGCAGTCAGAGAAGAATAAGGATGGGTAACTTCTTATAATCAAGTAGGATATCCTCTAACTATCCTGAGACTGTCTCCATACAGTAACAGTGACAGAAACACGTTTGGAGCGTTTCCAAACAAGGAGTTCCATTAAAGATGCACAAGCTTTAGAGGCAAAGCATGTCCAAGGAATTTTAGGATTGGTGTTGGTAATTAGAAAAGATGGAATTCAAGTTCAAGGGTTATTAAAAAAATAAGAAAATCAGGGCAAGGTTACCATGAGTTCTGCACCTGCAGAAATGGAACTGTGAAATTTATGAATGAATCTGTGAGGTTATTTGGGTGCCTAGCAGTTGAGTAAAATAAAGTCAAAGAGGAAGAAGGTGGTCTCAAAAGCAAAATGAGTTTGAAGTAAGTATATGGCATATCTGAGCTAAACCAGTTTGTGAAATGTACAGTTTCTGCACTCCTTGGATTTAACAGAATGGTGATGAGGGCTGCCTGTTGGGGAATGATTTAGAATGTACAAAAATAATTGAAATTAAAATAAAAATAATTTTTTTAATAATAAATAAATAAAAATAATCAATGAAAATAGTAATTGAATTGGATTATGGAAAATGTGGTCAGAGTTCAGTGGCTGCAGAAATCTTGGTGATTTGGTGGATCAAAGATAGGCAGCTGGGAAATTGAAAGAGTAGTTCAAAGTGGGTCAGGACAATTTCATTTCCCTGCATGAAACAGGAAGAAGTTAAGATCAGAAGAAGTATGTGGGTGGGGAATAAGACGAGGAAATGAATGGAGATGGGCTTAACTATATTTATGATAATGATGAGAGTTGAGCCATGTGAGTTAGGGCTGATCATGAACACGTGTTGGGATTTCATACGAAATGAACCATGAAGACCAGGAGGGTCAACAGAAGTTCACAGCAATATTCCAACCCCCTCCATTTGACAGTCATCCATTCTATATTTCTCCTGCACCACCATTTTTTTGTTTATTTCAGATGCTAAGTTATAACGCTGTCCAAAACCTTTTGTTCTTCAAATTAGGCAATGTAAAATATGATCGTGCCCACTGCTTTCACGGGTGTTTTAACCCTCAATTCCCGACAAATATTCAACAATCCCAAAATTAAGGGAAAAAATCCAAATATTTGGGTGACACAGGCCAGCTGTCCAATGCTGCCGATTTACCACACCCACCAAGCCTGAAAACCTTGATCCTCATCTTGCATTCGGATTCTTACACATTTCGCAACAGTTTGGACACTAAAATGCCGAGCTGAGTTTTCACCTGTGGAGCCCGAGGCAAAGCGCAGATACCCAGTCTCAAATTCAATTGAAAAAGCAAAGAGCCGAGGCATTCCTGCCCTCGTGACTTCTACCATACCAGTTAACACGTTTATCCACCAATTTATTAATTAGCGTTTACTTTCCCCCTCACACACTACACGTGTGCCTCTAGTAAATCAACAAAGTAATCTAAAATAAAATGAATAGGCTGCTGTTGTTCATCGTTTAGGCGTGCACACAATGATCGGCTTTTGGGCCAGTGAATGGATGACTAGTAGCCTGTCCAAAGACAACATGCACATTCAAGAGATGAATGGAGTGGGTGGGAGGGCTAATTTGTATGCAAGTGGCATAAATCAAATTCAAACATCATTGTCAAATGCCAAAACCCTGGCCTGAGAGCTGGACTAAAAACACCCTCATTATTAGCTGACAGGGAGATTGATAGTTACATAGAGGCTCTTTGAAACTAAAATATAAATTAAACTACAAACTAGGAACCATTCATATTTAAAGATGTTTTCAAATAACATTGAAGTCTCCTCAATGCATCCAGATGAAGTGATTTTCTCTACCCCCCTCAGTACTTCCAACAAAAAAAAAGATCTCTGATTACTCACCATCTTTACAAACGGTGCCAACCACACAGAGTCCCCCCTCAAGGTTGTATCCAGTGCGACAGGAGCTACAGTTCCTTTCACCATGGCCAATACAAGTTAAACAGCTCGGATCACACCTTGAGGAATAAATATATTTTGTTTAAAAATTCCATAAATGCTTTCTTGTAGCAAATACAAGATAAACAATAGACAATAGACAATAGGTGCAGGAGTAGGCCATTCGGCCCTTCGAGCCAGCACCGCCATTCAATATGATCATGGCTAATCATCCCCAATCAGTACCCCGTTCCTGCCTTCTCCCCATATCCCCTGACTCCACTATTATTAAGAGCCCTATCTAGCTCTCTCTTGAAAGTATCCAGAGAACCTGCCTCCACTGCCCTCTGAGGCAGAGAATTCCACAGGCTCACCATTCTCTGTGAGAAAAAGTGTTTCCTCGTCTCCGTTCTAAATGGCTTACTCCTTATTCTTAAATAAGGAATAAACACGAGAAAAAGCATGGGAATATTTTTAAATTGTTAGTGTATAAATATAATTCAGAGGGCAAATGACAGCAACACAATACTCTACACAACTGGCTCAAATCCACATCATGAAAATTATTTTTTTGTTAAAGATTGCACATTCAATATTCATGGTGTCAAGCCATTAATCTGCAGGAGTCTGCCTTCAGTGTTATGCCCCACCTAGATGTACCTATTCCTGCCCCCTCCCCCTCCCCCACATTATTTATTCTAGCTTCCCCATTACAACTCCAATCCTTTTGTCTCACGTCTTCTATATTTTCATCTCATGCCGTTGTCCAACCATCTGCCTATAAAAAAGCACATCCTCACATTTATCAACCTATTATCTGCCAGGCTTAGCCATGCCCCTCCCTTCTTCCAACTTTCTTTCCACACAACCCAATTAGTCTGAAGAAGGGTCCCAACTCAAAATTCCTATTCCTCATTCCCCCATCCCTGGAGTTCATTTGACTTCCTCTTTAATAAATATGACACTTTTCCATTAGAAAGCAGCAGTGACTTTTGCTTCAATGTTCTCAGTTGCAAAGCATTCCTACCTCAAGATTCATATTATTAAAAACACTGACTGTTGCTCCCCTCAGAGCTGAAGAGGTAAACAACTTTGCAGGACAAAATGCTCTAATTTTACTCACTGTTTATAAATCCTCTTGCTATTCTCTAAAATTCTTAAGGGGTTGGACAGGTTAGATGCAGGAAGATTGTTCCCGATCTTGGGGAAGTCCAGAACAAGGGGCCACAGTTTAAGGATAAGGGGGAAATCTTTTAGGACCGAGATGAGGAAAACATTTTTCACGCAGTGGTGAATCTCTGGAATTCTCTGCCACAGAAGATAGTTGAGGCCAGTTCATTGGCTATATTTAAGTGGGAGTTAGATGTGGCCCTTGTGGCTAATGGGATCAGGGGGTATGGAGAGAAGGCAGGTACAGGATACTGAGTTGGATGATCAGCCATGATCATATTGAATGGCGGTGCAGGCTCGAAGGGCCGAATGGCCTACTCCTGCACCTATTTTCTATGTTTCTATGTTTCTATAAACACAGACAAGAGAATGTTTAGACAGTATTGGATGCTTATTGGTAGTGTTTCATTTATTTTTGGATGCACAGGTTCTCATAGTTAAGACTATGCTAATGTTATTAGGAAAGTGTTAGAATAAATTACCAATGACTAGGTCTGGGAATATTTCATATTCAGAATCTTAAATAAACCAAGAAATAAATATTTCAGTTCACACACTGGAATTTAATTTGTCATTCAGCATTAAAATTCTAGACATTGCCAGAAGAATCATCAGATGTAGAATACTTTGGGGCTTTGAGGTTGAGAGATTATGTATTAATGCACATTTAAAAAAAAGTAGATGCAAGAGATTTGTGTAAATGTCGATTTTGAGTTAAAAACAATTATGAAATCACGATTATAAATGATTGTTTCCATGCATCTAATAAAACTGGCCTTCAGTAGAGGAAGTAACAACAAGTAATATACAAAGTGCTGGAGTAACTCAGTGGGTCAGGTAATATCCGCGAAAGGAATGGACAGAAGATACTTCAGGTCATGACCTTTATTTGGACTAAATGTAATGTGCTCCACTAAAGGACACTAATAGCCCTGTCCCACGGTACGAGTTCATTCCAAGAGCTCTCCCGAGTTTAAAAAAAATTAAACTCGTGTAAGCATGGAGAATGAACGTAGCGGGTACGTCGGAGCTCGGGAACGTCTCTTAGCGCTAGCGGCAGGTACTCGGGAAGTCTCGCTAACGGCAGGTAAGCAAAGGAAGACTCGTGAAGATTTTTCAACGTGATGAAAAATGTCCACGAGAGCCCCGAGTACCGACGAGTGGCCATTACCGTAAATCTCCGAGTTTGAATCAGGGCAAACTCGGGAGAACTCTTGGAATGAACTCGTACTGTGGGACAGGGCTTTAAGTGCTGGAGTAACTCAACTAGTCAAGCAGCATCTTTGGAGAATATGGGTAGGTGGCATTACAGGTTGGAATTCCTTCTTCAGACCTGACCCCAAACATCACCTAATCATTGTCTCCAGAGATGCTGCCTGACCTGTTGTTACTTCAGCCCTTTGTGTCCTTTTGTGTAACCAACATTTGTTGTTCCTTGTTTCTATACTCTAATGTTCTCAAGTAACTATTTTCAGAAACCATGATTTTGAACTGATTGCAGACTCCTTATTCACCAATGTGTTATTTGAAGATAATTCAATATATTCCTTCATGGATAGCCAGAAAGAGCAAGAGGAAGATTAACGCAGATGTGCAAAGCTTACTCAAAAAGTTGGAAGGGCACTTAAATACTTTGAAATCATTACTTGAAAGTATTAAAAGGAAAATAATTACTTGCCTCCTGCAGGTCTTTTCTCCATATTCAGATGGCTGGTCCGTGTAGTAACCAATGCTACTACAGCTTGACACACATCTCCATTCCTCCAGGTAATAATTTGCAATACACTGTGTACAGGAATCTTGCCGTGGTCCTGCAATACATAATATGGAGAGGGCAGGAGAATGGGGTTAGGAGGGAGATAGATTAGCCTTGATGGAATGATGGAGTAGACTTGATGGCCCGAATGGCCAAATTCTACTACTATCACTTATGACCTTATGAATATCGTTAGTTGGAAAGCACAAGTTGCTAAGATTTTACAATTCTTGCATCATCTAACCTTTGAAGTATTGCAGTACTTCAGACAGTGACATTCCTATCCTACAAAGATAGAATGCATGTAACTATTACAATTGTCCTAATATATTCCTATTGCATTTACAATTGAGGGTGTCGGGAATTATGGAGAGAAGGCAGGGAAATGGAGTTGAGAGGGAAAGATACTGTAGATCTGGCATGATTGAATGGCGGAATAGACTTAATGGGCCAAATGGCCTAAGTCTGTTCCTATAAATTATGAACTACATTCCCAATCAATGGTCATCTTATGAAGCAAATTATGTAATAGACATGGTAATTACTACACAATAATGGAAATCAGCTTAATTTATTACAGATAACGGCAATCAATTTTCATTTTGGATACACATAGATTTGATTATATTGTGCTAGTGTATCTGTTTGCTTGGCAAATTTCTGCTCTTCCTTTGAAATATACAAATAACTTGAATAAACATTGAACCGGCCACATAACTTATTTTGGCTGGAGATTGGAGGTCAAATTTTGTCAGGGTGATCTCTGATAACATGCCATTCAACTGTGATCGACTACATTTCATGTTCCAGCAATCCCCCGGCAATAACAGCACCAGAAGCAAAGCAAATTAGGTCAAGAACAGGCCATTTACCGTAGTTTACTCATTCATTCAGGCATCAGATCTCTACTTCCTGCATTGCAGTATCTTGTGATCACAGAGAACCACATACTCTCTCAGTACACTTCCAAAGCAAAGATATGGTCTTTAAATGAGTACAGGAGGTGGATGCTTCCAAGCACCTTTTCCCACTTATATGTACCTCAACCAGAATTTGTCAATTCCATGATTACATATTACATATTTGCAACAAAAGTCTCACTTTTCAAACTGATACTGTTGTAGATAAAACATTGACCTTCCTTCACTATGGTGCTACTAACACAACGCTCAGCAAAAATGGATTCAGAGGAAAGCATTAGTAATATTTTAATGTCAGTCATAATGAGTTAATGTCAGCGTGCCACAACTGTGCTCACCTCCTACAGGCAGCTATTTACCTGGAGCTGCAAACACAGATTTCCTGTTACTGCAAGCCTGAATTATTTGCTTTGCAGGGCATGAAAATCACGTCCAAAGTTAAAGGTTTCAGGAGGTTTATTTACGCTCTGCCTCAGCTTCAGTGATTTCCGTGTTGTTGTGAACTCTCATCCACAAAATGCTGAAGTTATCTCCACACTGCAGACTGGTGACCCATCAGAAGGATTCGATTAACTGCATTTAATTGCAAACAGAAACCCATCCACATGCTGGATAGGAATCAACTCTGGGCCCCCAAGGTGATAATCCAAACCTACAGTATTTGTTGTGTGGGTTCATGTAAAAACATTTAACTCGCCAACAGATGGAACATCATTTATCAGTTTAAATCTTTACTCTTCGTTATTCAGGATGTCTCCAAGCGATTACAGAACATTCTCAAGGGGAAGGGTGAGCAGCCGGAAGTTGTTGTGCACATTGGCACAAATGACATGGGTCGGAAAAGGGATGAGGTCCTCTGAAGTGAATACAGGGAGTTAGGCAGAAGATTAAAAAGCAGGACCCCAAGGGTAGTAATCTCCAGATTACTCTCAGTGCCACGTGCTAGTGAGGCTAGAAATAGATAAGATGAACGCAAGGCTCAGGAGCTGGTGCAGCGAGCAGAGATTTAGATGCTTAGACAATTGGGATCCCTTTTGGGGCAAAGATGACCAGTACACGAGGGACGTGTTACATCTGAACCAGAGGGCATCCAATATCATTGCAAGGTTGGTTGCTACTGCTACTCGATAGGGTTTAAACTAGAGAGGCAGGGGGGTGGTAACCAGAGCATGTGGTCAGAAATTGGAAATTGGTGATGGGAAGGCAGGGATAGATGAAGGAATATGGTGACGCTGATGGGCTGAAGTGTTTATTTCAATGCGAAGAGTATTGTGGAGAGAGCAGATGAACTTGACACTGGATCGGTGCTTAGGATTATGATGTTGTGGCCATTGCAGAAACATGGTTGCGAGAGGGACACGATTGGCAGTTCAATGCTCCAAGTTTTGGATGTTTTGGATATGATCCAGAGGGAGGCAAGAGGTGGAGAAGTAGCACTGCTAATCGGGGAGACTGTCACGGCGGCACTCAGAGGACATACTGGCAGGTTTGTCTGCTGAGGTGACAAGAATGTAGCTTAGAAATAAGAATGGTGCAAGCACCCTGACAGAAGTGTGCTTGGTGGCCCCCCAAATGGGAGATAGAGGAACAGATTTGTAGACAGATTTCCCAGAGATGCCTAAATAACAGGGTTGTCTTAGTGATGGACTTCTAACTTCCCCAGAATTGACTGGGACTTGCTCAGAATTTGTGAAATGTATTCAAGAGGGTTTCTTGAAACAACATGTAGATAGTACAACCCGAGAATTCCCTCATGGGTTGTGAGCATTGTTTGAGTTTTACAGATATTTAAGGGCCAATTAACCTACAAACCCACATGTCTGGGATATGGCAGATAACCGGAGCACCTGGAGGAAACCTACACGGTCGCAGGGAGAACATGCAAACTCTACACAGACAGCACCCAGTCAGGAATGTTTGTTCAGGTCTCTGGAACTGAGGCAGCGGCTCTCTCTGCTGCACCACTGAGCCACAGGTACTCCGGATTCCTCTTACATCCCAAGAATGAACAAGTTTGTTGGTTAATTTGCCACTAAATTGCTTTTGGAGTGTAGAGAGCGGATACAAAGTGGGATAACATAGAACTATTATGAATAGGTGATTGATGGCTGGTATGGACTCGGTGGGCCAAAGGGCCTGTTTCCATGCTGTGTTTTTCAATCACTCAAAAAATATCAATACGACAGTTACCCGATAAACTTTTTTTTAATGTGACATTACCAGAGGGATAACAAATGGGCAGGACAGCAGGGCTTATCCCTAATCTTCCTTAAGCCCTGTGATCTTCAACTCGAGAGAACCCAAATAACCTGAATTTAATGTCTCAGCTGAAAACATTTAAATTATGCAGAACGACTTCAATGCTGGCGTGTCAACCTGGATTTGTGTGTTTCAATCTCATAGCAGACTGGAACATAACCTTCTGATCTGATCTAAAAATACCAGCAACCAACCCAAGTGTAACCAGAAGCTTGTGGTTGGACATGTGCAAAAGACAATTGTGAACAAAGCGTTCAAAGGAGAGGAAAGAATGGGAACAGTTAGGGAAGGGAACTGGTTCAGATACAGCCCAAGTTATAGTCAGATTGTCTATATAGCAATCTGCAGGCAATAACATGGAATATTTACCTCTATAAAATCATTGTAAGTATAAGATGCAAAAATGTTGACCAGATAATTTGGTGGATATTGTTGTGAAGGACCTTGCACCTGTGCACAGGCTTTACACAATGTAAACCAGTTTAGTTATGGTGACATTTGTGGAGAAGAGTGGGGAATGAAGAGGGAAGAATGAAATAAACATCAACTAGACTGTACAGAGGTGGAAAGGGGAAGCAAAAGGACAAAGTAAGCATTTACTCAGGAAAGGTGAAATCTGCTTGACAGGCGAACACCTGTATTTTTGAAACTGAAATAAGGTGATAAAAATGCAACAGAGTCAAAGATAGACACAAAAGACTGGAATAACTCAGCAAGGCAGGCAGCTTCTCTGGAGACAAGGAATGGGTGAGGGTCGAGATTCTTCTTCAGACAATTATGCTCAACACAATATTTAGCTTGCAATAGAAAATATTGATTTGTCTGAAGAAAATAAATGAAGACAATATAATGGCAGAAGCACTGCACACAAACACCAAACAACTGGTCCATTTGGATCAGTGAAACAGGGAAAACCAACCATCTCAATGCTCCTTGTCCCCTCCAAAATGAAGCAGAACATGTATGGATGAATGTAGCAAATTTACCTGCACAAGCTGTACAAGACGAGGGACACCGCTCACATTCCCTGCTCTGGGAATCAAAGTAAGTTCCAGTTTCACAGTTTAAGACGCACTTTGCTCCCTGCAACCTAATCAAGACAAGGAAGACATGTTACTCAACGCAGAGACAACAGTGAAACACAACAAAGTATTTAAGGGCTGGGAAATAAAAACAGAGTCAAAGTTTTCAAACTGGAAAGTCAGTGCCAGCCACCTAGGAGGGCTGAGGTTGGTAAAGTTAGAACGTTGGTGTGATTGAATTGTTTTATTCAATGTTTATTTTTGGAGAACAGGAGGGAGGAAGTTACAGGAAAAAAAATTCTCGTGTATGTGTGGCAAGAAGTGGTTTAGGAATCTTTGGCGGGATGTCCGAGTCTGCATGCTAAAAATGTAACAATTCCATGTGTGACAATAATACAGACATCCAAATTAAATGAGATTATGGAATCAAAAGAGAAGATTATCATCAACAATCTGGATCCCATATTCAATATCCTCATGTGGGAACTTACAATTTTAGATTTCATTAGGACACAAAAAATGGAAGCTTTATTGTCACTTTCCTTCACATTGTTACTTAGCAGTCTGTGCATTAAACCTAGTCTTCTGTGCCTCAGAGCTCCCGTGGATTTTGAAGCAACAGCAACAAAGAGAAGCAGGAGAAAGCACTGATTGGCTCTAGCCCGAGTGGGAGGAGAGATAGAAGTGAGTCAGAGGGGGAAAACAGTTGAAAAGGAGAGGCAAAGCACAGGCAGACTTAACTCAGAGCTCCTGTGGATTATGAAGCAACAGCAACAAAGAGGAGCAGGAGAAAGCACTGATTGGCTCTAGCCCGAGTGGGAGGAGAGTTAGAAGTGAGTCAGAGGGGGAAAACAGTTTAAAACGGAGGAATTTGGTTTGTAAATTGGTAAATTAGGAGATTTATCAGTCAATATAAGCAGGACGGCTCTTAGGGAGTGGCCTTGTGAGGGAAGTGCCCTGTGAGAAAAGTGCGAGCCTTATCGAGAGTCTTGTGAGTAAAGTGTGAGTATCTGGCTCGAGTGCCTTCAGCGAGGAGGCTGAGGAGAGGAGGCTACGCAAAACGCTGGAGAGAGAGAGAGACGAAAGAAGGAGCTGTCAAGCAAGCTGATTCAGTGTGATGCTTGCAGTATACGGGAGGTCAAGGACACTGCTGATGCCTCTGGCTGCTACAAATGTGAGAAGTGCATCCAGGTACAGCTCCTGAAGGACCGTGTTGGGGAACTGGAGAAGCAAGAGGATGACCTCAGGTTCGTCCGAGAAACTGATTCCTTCCTCAACAAGTCCTACAGTAAGATTATTACACCTAAGGTACTGGAAGAGAGAAGGTGGGTGACTGAGAAAGGGAGGGAAACATGGAATGCAAAGGTCATCGGGTGTTGTACCTCTTGTGAACAGGTTCACCCACTTCTGTCGGGACAGAAGACGTTATCACACTGAGCGGCGCACTGGCTTGCGAAGCAAAAAGGGATGTTGAGCCAAAACCAAAGAGGCCAACGTCAGGCAACGCCATTGTAGTTGGAGACTCCATTGTGAGAGGTACGGAAAGGGGATTCTGCAGGAACAGACGGGATTCGAGGATGGTGTGCTGCCTTCCTGGTGCCAGGATCCAGAATGTCACGGACAGAGTGCAGAAAATCCTCAAGGGCAAAGGTGAACAGCCAGAAGTGGTAGTGCATATCGGTACAAACGATGTCAGAAAGAAGGGGATGAATATTCAGCAAATTGACTTTAGAGAGCTCGGAAAAATGCTGAAAAGCAGGACCTCCAGGGTTGTTTTCTCTGGTTTGCTTCCAGTTCCTCGTACTGGCGATAGCAGGAACAGGGAGATACGGGACCTGAATGTGTGGCTGAGGAACTGGTGCAGGGGGCAGGAATTTAGATTCTTAGACCACTGGGATCTGTTTTTGGAGTAAGGAGGAACTGTACAAAAGGGACGGATTTCATCTTAACAGGTGGGGGACCAGCATCTGGCAGGCAGGTTTGCCACTGCTACATGGGTGGTTTTAAACTGAATAAGGGGGGTGGGGTGTCAAATGGGATAGTCGAGGATGGAGTTAACGGGAAAGAGAGTAAAGGGATGGTTAGTGACCCAAGAATTAACGGGAAAGGAAGCTCACAAAGGGATAGGAGAGTATGGCCAAGTGCAATAGGGATCGATGTGAAAGGTGAGGTGCGTAAGGAATTACAAGTATTGTATATTAATGCGCGATGTATAAGAAGTAAAGTAGATGAGCTTGAGGCTCAGTTAGAGGTTGGTAGATATGACATTGTGGGGATTACTGAGATATGGCTGCAGGAGGATCGGGCCTGGAAACTTAATATTCAGGGTTATACATCCTATAGAAAGGACAGGCGGGGGGGGGGGGGGGGGGGGGGGGGGGTAGCTCTGCTGGTGAGGGATGGAATTCAGTCCCTTGCGAGGGAAGACATAGGGACTGACGAGGTAGAGTCACTGTGGATTGAGTTGAGGAATTGTAAAGGCAAGAAGACACTAATTGGTGTTATCTACAGACCCCCAAATAGTAGCCCGGATGTAGGGTGTAAGTTGCAGCAGGAGTTAAAACTGGCATGTAACAAAGGTAATGCCACTGTGGTTTTCAATATGCAGGTAGACTGGGAAAATCAGGTTGGTTCAGGACCCCAAGAAAGAGAGTTTGTAGAATGCCTCCGAGATGGATTCTTAAAGCAGCTTGTAATGGAGCCGACCAGAGAAAAGGCAATTCTGGATTTAGTGTTGTCCAATGAACCAGATATGATAAGAGAACTCGAGGTAAAGGAACCGCTTGGAGGTAGTGATCATAATATGATTAGTTTTAATATGTGGTCATACATACCAAAATGGACTACAAGGCAAATGTTCTTACATGCTCAGACTGGTTGACTTTCAACATAAAGTTAAACTTCTGTAAAATAAACTTGGACTAATTGTGATAACAGGACTACAGATTACATCAATTTGAAGATTTCCATACTTATTCAAGAATACTTTAAAATTACTTGGACGTACTTGACAGGACTGACTATACATTGAGGGGTGTCAAGGGTTATGGGGAGAAGGTGGTAGAATGGGGTAAGGAGGGAGAAATAGTTCTGCCATATTTGAATGGCGCAGTAGACTTGATGGGCCGAATGGCCTAATTCTGTTCTTATCACTTATGACCTTATGAATGGTGGAATTTAGCTGGAGAGCTCTGTTTTCTCACTGGCACAGACACCATGGGCTGATTGGCCTTCTTCTGTAAGTTTTCTATGACCTCCGAGGCATGATATTGCTCAGCTCTCTCCATCCTATTCCTTTCATGTGCAATGTTCTTACCTCCAACCTGACATGCATTCTGTACAGTGGTGGAATGCACTACATTTCCTGCAGCCTTCACTACATCTTCTGCACACGTTGTCACCTAAGAAAAATACAAGATTACATATAATGCAGCAAAATTCAGAAGACAAACTTGAAAATTATGACTAGACAATGAGATTTTTTCTGACGCTGTATCTGAATATGTCTATTTATTTAACTTTTCCTGGTTCTAATGAGAGATCATTGACCCAAAACATTGGTTCTTCTCGAATGCTGTCTGACCTCTTGAATATCTCCACGAATTTCTGTTTCTATTTCAAGGAAGTCAAGGAAAGTATAAAACTAAAAGATTAGTTGCAAAGATTAATGGGAAGTCAGATTGGGAAGCTTTCAAAGAACAACAGAAGAGAACTAAAAAAGCAATACGGGGAGAAAAGATGAAATACGAAGGTAAGCTAGCGAATAATATAAGATAGCAAGAGTTTCTTCAGTTATATAAAGATTAAGAAAGAGTCAAGAGTGGATGTTGGGCTGCTGGACAATGATGCAGGAGAAGTGATAATGGGGAATAAAGAAAAGACAGAGGAGTTGAATAACGTTTTTGCATCAGTCTTCACGTCGGAAAACACCAGCAATGTGACAGAAATTCAAGAGAGTCAGAGGATGGAAGTTAGTGGAGTGGCTTTACTAGGGAAAAGGTGATTGGGAAGCTGAAAGGGCTGAAGGTGGATAAGCCACCTGGATCAGATGGACTGCACCCTAGTGTTCTGAAAGAGGTGGCTTTAGAGATTGTGGAGGAATTAATAGTAACATTTCAAGTATAGTATTTCAAGTATCATATTTTGAGTATAGGAGCAGGGAGGATCTACTGCAGTTGTACAGGGCCTTGGTGAGACCACACCTGGAGTATTGTGTACAGTTTTGGTCTCCTAATCTGAGGAAAGACATTCTTACCAGAGAAGGTTCACCAGACTGTTTCCTGGGATGTCAGGACTTTTATATGAAGAAAGACTGGATAGACTCGGTTTGTACTCGCTAGAATTTAGAAGATTGAGGGGAAATCTTATAGAAACTTACAAAATTCTTAAGGGGTTGGACAGGCTAGATGCAGGAAGATTGTTCTCGATGTTGGGGAAGTCCAGAACAAGGGGTCACAGTTTAAGGATAAGGGGGAAGTCTTTTAGGACCGAGATGAGAAAAAACATTTTTCACACAGAGAGTGGTGAATCTGTGGAATTCTCTGCCACAGAAGATAGTTGAGGCCAGTTCATTGGCTATATTTAAGAGGGAGTTAAATGTGGCCCTTGTGGCTAAAGGGATCAGGGGGTATTTCAAATAGTTGACTACTGCTCTCAATCAATGTTGTCAATTATATTAACATACCAAGTGCTGTGCAAAAATCTGTGATTATGCTGGGACCTCTGCATATATAAATGACATGGATATAAATGTAAGGTAGACACAAAATACTGGAGTAACTCTGAAGAAGGATCTCGACCCAAAACGCCACCTATTCCTTCTCTCCGGAGATGCTGCCTGTCCCGCTGAGCTACTCCAGCATGTTGTGTTTATGTTCAATTTAAACCAGCATCTGCAGTTCTTTCCTACTGGATATAAATGTGATGGGCTGTTGAGTAAGTTCGCTAACAACACAAACATTGAAGGAAATGCTGACAGTAAGGAAGTCAGTCAAAAGATAGTGGGATATAGATCAGCTGCAGAAACGGGCGGAGAGATGGAGTTTAACCCGAGCAAGTGAGAGGTTGTGCACTTTGGGAGGTTGAATGCAAGTTAATGGCAAGACGCGTAACAGCATTGTTGTGAAAAGGGATCTTGGAGTCCAAGTTCATAGCTTACTAACGGTGGCAGCACAAGTAGGTTGGGAGGGAAAATAAGTTAGTCCTCGTTTCTGGATTACAATTCCAGTACATATTTACTATCTAAGAATTCTGTAATAATAGTCAAAACCTAATGGAATTATTTTCTTTTCTTGATATCGAATCTTACCTTTGTCTAGGTAGAAGCGGTCTAAGCAGTTTGGTATACAGGAATTTGTCTCTTCACTCAAGTGGTAGCCATTTTTGCAGGAAGTGCACTGGTCACTGCGGCTCCCTATGCATGACTCACAGATGGACCAGCATTTTTTACAGCGTTTCTTCTCATCACCAAAGAATCCTCTTGGACATTGAGGAACGCAAGTTCTGCAGTTTTCGCAAACAAACCAATCAGACTAAGATCTCAAACTTTTTTTGAAAAAATCATAGAATATAGACAATCAATCCCCCTCAGATCCAAGTAAGCTTCAATAATATCACCTCCAAGGAAATATCCATCGTTTTAGTTCAAGAAAAGTAAGTGGCCTTTCTCAATGACTGTTGCCCAGTAGCTAATACAATTGACCATAATGAAGTGCTTTGAAAGATTAGTAATGGCCCACATATGTGTCAGTCACCCAGAACAACTAGACTCATTGCAATGTGTATACAGGAAAAATAAATGCACAGAGGATGCCATCGCTCTTACACCACATTCATCTCCAGATCACCTTGAAAATAAGGACCTCTGTCAGCTTGTTATTCATTGACTACAGCTCAGCCTTCAAAAGCATCATAATGATTAAGTTCATATCTAAACTCCTGGACCTTCGACTTGGGGTCTCCATCTGCATCTGCCTTCAAACATCCTGACCAGCAGACCTCACTAAGTTAGAAATGGTCATAACACTTCCCCCATCTTGACCCTCAACACTCGTTGAGGCACAACAATACAACTGGTAGACCTGCTGCCTCAAACACTAGAGCTAGGTACAATCCCGACCTCGGGTGCTGTTTGTGTGGAGTTTGCACGTGTTCCCCCTGTGATCACGTGGGTTTCCTCCAGTACTCTAGTTTCCTCCCGCATCCCAAAGACGTGTGGGATTATAGGTTAATTGTCCTTTGCAAATTGCCCTTAAATGAGTAGGGAGTGGATACAAAAGTGAACATAGAACTAGTATTAATGGTGTAATCGATGGTCGGTGTGGACTCAGTGGACCTGATTCCGTGCAGTTTCTTCAAACGAAAACTAAACTAAACTGGTCCCGTCAGGGTTATGCATTCTGTCCCTTGCTCTACCCATGACTGCATGGCCAAGGACAATGCTAGCTCAATCTATAAATTTGCTGATGAAACTCCTGATGTCAGTCGGATCTACAACAACGAGATTAAGTGCAGGAAAGAGATAGAGAACTTTGTATCATGGTGTCAGGATAACAACCTAGCCCTTAATATGACAAAAGAGTTGGCTGTTGACCCAAGGAAGCAAGGGGGTGAAGACAACTCCATCTGTAGAGATGGTGAACAATTTTGTGTTGCTAAGTATCATTCTTGCCAGCAACCTAACACAATCCCTTCACAATGATCAAGAAAGTGCATCAGTAGAATTCTTTTCTTAGGCATCTGAGCAGATTTGACATATCCATGAGTTTAGTGCAGTTTAGAGATAACACACAGAAATTGGCCCTCCGGCCCACCGAGTCCGCGATGACCATCGATTCCCGCAGATTAACACTATCCTACACACACTAGAACAATTTACAATTTTACTAGAGCCAATTAGCCTACAAACCTGTACGTCTTTGGGATGTGGGAGGAAACACGGAGCACCCAAAGAAAACCCATGCAGGCCACAGGAAGAATGTAGAAGCTCCGTACAGACAGCACCTGTAGTCAGGATAGAACACGGGTCTCTGCCGCTGTAAGGCAGTAATTCTACCGCTGCGCCACCATGCCGGACTCCGAGGATTGCAAAGTAGAAGATGGGCAGAATGGGCTAATTTTGCTCCTGTGACCGAACTTCTACAGATATGCTATGATGCTTCTCAGTCTCAGAGGATGTGTATGACAAATCCTCTGTTCTTGACTATCTGAACTTGTAGTGGCGAACACAACCTCATCCATCACAGGCTCATGTCCTTCCATCGAGTCCATCAGTGCCATGCATTGCACCAGGATGGTTAGAAGCATCCTCAAGGAGTCTTCTCGGAGTAGATACAGGAGCTCAAACGACCGGACTTAAATACAGCTTCTCCCCCTTGGCTATCAGACTTCTGAAACAATAACCTCTTTTACATCGCCTTATGAGGTGCTGCCACTTATACTTACTTTTAACTCTACCTGAACTGTTTATTCTGTTATTGTATTTTAATATTTTCTGCACTACTTCTTACTGCACTGGTTCTTCTTACCCCATTCTGCTGTTTGGAATATGTCCTTTCTTTATTGTTTTATTTAACATTGTATACTGCTTGCTCTGTGAGCTTTATGTGAACAATGAGTTTCATAGCACCCAGGTGTATATAATAAACTAATCTGATTCAGTTTCTTAGAAGCTAAGAATTGAAGAATTTCAAACAGCATTATATCGGTGCATTAAGATGACTTAGGGCCATGTCTACAGATGTATATTGCCAATATGTAATCCAGCACTCCATTGGATCAACTGTACGAAGTCCAAATTGGATAATGGCTTTATTAAAGTTTCATACATTACTGACTTCATATTTTTTGAGCACCAGGATAAACATATCACATCGGTTCAATCTTCAAAATGGAATTCCATGGAATAATTGAAAGTAGACATTTGGAGAAGCAATTTCAGCTTAATAAAGCATGTAATTTATTTTCTCCATAATTAATGACCAACTAATGAAATTGCATTCTCAGAAATGGGATATTTCACTGCCATCTACATTTACATTAACTTTTACTTCGTTACTAACATCTTTTTTTGGATGAAGATAAATTTAAACCTTCTAAATTGGTACATTAAAAAAAAACTGGAATGAATGAACGAGTGGAATTATTCATTTGGGGATTTAAATTTGAACATAGTCTCTCATGCCGACATAGTTAGACTGAGGTCATTTGAGAAATGTGATGGTCATGAGAAATGATGGACATAAACAAAAGCAAGCGTGCAAGGAAATACAAAAGGAACCACAAATTAATGAACATTAATGACACCTGGAAGTCAAAAGACAAATAAAAATGAACTTATTGTATAACATTGCTGGAAAGGTTAGCAAACACGAGGATTGCAGTATTCAAAAATGGATGATTAAATATTGAAAGAAAAGAAAAGAAAGAAGCAAAAAGAGAAAAAGAGATTCAATAAATTTATTTAAAAAGATGGGTCTGTTGGAGGCCGGAATGGCAAAAATTGTTATGAGGTACAAGGAAAGGTCGGAAAGGTACGAATTTTGAATCTGTAAACGAAAGTCGCTTGGGAAATAAGTGGGTAACGGCATCTAGGGAGCATGGGGAATTGAAAAAATTTAAGAGACAAAGTTGACAACAACCTTGTGCCTGGTGGTTTGCAATCGATGGATGGCAAAGAGGTTGCATGTTGATGTGGATAGCTCCAATGGGTTGAAAATGAAAAAGGTCAACCTACTATTCAGGAAAAAACAGAGGAAACCATAGATAGGTTTAGCCCGACACCTGTTGTTAGAAAAGCCAAGGTGAAAACTGTTAGACAGTGCAATTAGATTTCTGAAATACATTCAATTAGATACTGCCTAAACGCATATCTCAAGGAATAAACCTTTGCTGTGTAGGCACTGCAAGGGGAAGTCCAGCAATGAACACACCCCACCACCAACTCCTTCTCGGATGGGTGGAGATGCAGAGAATATACAATGAGAGTGCTTGGGAAAAGAATAAAACATTCCAAGAAGAATGCAATTATTTAAAAAAAATAAAAACAGAAAGCGGTAGGAATCTGGACTTCACTATGAGAAGAGTCAGATTCAATTATGGCTTTCAAAAGGGAACTGGGCAAGTACTTGAAACTGAGAATTGCCAGGTTTATGGGAGCAGGGCACTAAGGGAGGTTAGTTGGATTGTAGTTGCACAGAGCCAATACAGATTTAATGGCCCAGTTGGCTTCTATCCATGCAATAAGCTTTCTAAGAAGAAAAAACAAATGTCTTCAAAGACACTTTTATAACATAGAAACATAGAAATTAGGTGCAGGAGTAGGCCATTCGGCCCTTCGAGCCTGCACCGCCATTCAATATGATCATGGCTGAAAGATAACCTTTCTGGTAAAGATCTGAGATGTTTAAAGTGACAAATGACAAAGGACATTTATTGTCACTTACACCAATTGGTGCAGCAAAATTTGAGCTACCATTGCAGCACACAAATAAGAAAAACTATAAACATAAAAACATCCCCCCCACAGCGGAATCAACGTTTCCCACTGTGAGGGAAGGCAACAAAGTTCAGTCCTCTTCCTCTTGTTCACCCGTGGTCGGGGCCTATTGAGGCCTCCGCAGTCGCTGCAACGGCGGGCGGGCGGCCCGATGTTTCAGGCCCTCTCGCGGGATGATGGAACTCCGGCGTTGGAAGAACACTCTCAGCGGCTTGGAGTTCCGAATTGGCCGCTTCATGCCGGAGACCGAGGCTCCCGAAGTCCACAGGCAGAGCGGGGCCGAGCTCCAACACTGGCGATCTCGGCGGAAGATCCCAGGGCTCCGCGGTGTTAAAGTCAGCGCCGCCCGCGGCTGGGAGCTCCGCAGACCACAGCTCCACGGTGTAAAAGTCGGTAGTCCCAGCATTCCGGGGTTTCCAACACGGCGACCTCGGTAAGGTATCGGCCGCTCCGCGATGGTCATTCAGTGCTGCGCCGCCTCTGTGGCTGAAGCTCCGGTAGGAAAGGCCGTGCTAATCCAGATGGTAGGCCGCCAGGAGGGGTCGAAGATGCGGCTCGGTGGAAAGACACATCTTCGACCCAGGTAGCGACTGTGAAAAAGATCCCCCCCACATAAAAGTACTAAAGGGCCTGTCCCACTGCGGCGACCTAATTCGCGAGTTTAGATGAGTTTGCCCTCGACTCATTCTCGCAGCATGGTAGACACGAGGTCTTAAGAGGTCTTTGTAACTCTCCTTCATGCTTGAGAGTAGTTCCCGCGTACTCGAGGCCTCAGCTAGGTCGCGGCATTTTTTTCAACATGCTGGAAAATGTCCGCGAGTTAAAAAAAGGTTGCCATGTAAAAAAAAAATGTTTTTACTCGTAGGTTTAGTCGAGGTAGGTCATAGTAGGTCGCAATGCTATTGTAGGTAATTGAAGGCAATTGAAGCTAATCGAAGGTAGTCAAAGGTAAAGCTCGTTGAAAAAAAAGGTAAATAAACCAACCGGTAATGTTAAATGCCCACTAAACTTTATTAAAAGTTGTCCGGCTTCTTAAAAGTGTCTCCGGTGTGCGCAGTCAATCCGGCTCACGGTTTCATCGCTGACGGTCGATCCAGCTCGAGGTTTTTCAGGCGCGCGCCCACGAGCTTGAAGGTCGAAGACAGTCACTGAAAAGTCACGTGAGTGGGACAGGCACTCAAAAGACCTCCAACACAAAACTTTTACCGGACTAAAAATTAAAAAAAGGATGAAAGTACGAACAACTGCAGGCGAGGCTGCCAGACTCGATGGCGCCACCACTCGGAATGGTTAAGGCAATGTCCAGAAATGGAAAATGCAAGTAATGGGAACTTAATTTTACATTGATATTTTAGTTGGGACATTTCAGTGATTGTAGTACCGAGCAACTGAGCTACAATGAAATAGGGTCATGTATAATGTAACAAAACCTGGCACACCAGATGCAATGTTCTGAAACAACTGGTGAAGATCTGCTGTACATTATCCTATATGCCAACTGAATATGAAAACCATTGACTTTTCATGATTTTATATTTATAACTTAATCTGTAATAACAGTGAATTCTTAAATGTTTTTAATGCATCTTAAAAAAAATAATTGGCTTACCTGGTGTTATTTTTAAACTTGAGGAAGTAATGCACACAATCAATGCATTGATGAGGTCCAGGTCCTTCACAGCCATTTTGACATTCAATGTCACAGGGTCCTAAACAATGAAAGTTTTGGTGCTTGATCTCACTTTTGTCTAGAGAAGCAACACTTCATTTAGAAATCTTAAACAGGCAAGTTGTGAATTAAATCTATAAGAAAACATGGTGAGAGTTTGTTTTTCCCCCCATCTTGCTTCAATGCATGGTCAGCGCCAATTTTACCTTTCAAGATGAAAAATATTAGGGATTGAATGCACTTTATAGAATAGTTCTGACTGGAATTGAAAAAGAGTTAAAAGTTAAGTCTGCACGTCTAATATTGGAATAAGTAACATTCAAATAACCATGGCAGCTTTAATCATGGAGAAGACAGCACATTATGGTATGGGAATCTGCTTATAACTGCTTTCATCTGCTTGATGAAAAATATTTAATTCTTATTTGCCAAACCGTTTTTCAGATCCTGGTTATATATAATCAGTGCAATAGCCTTAAAGCTTTGGTAAAATAATAGACTCCTAAACAGCAACTGGCTTGTCTCCTATCTTCTAAAATAAAAACCCGTGAACATCTACTCACGGAAATCAAATTAATCAATGACAAAATATTTAGTTAGTACTCAGCATCAGATATTACATGCTGATAAACTAATATGACATTAGGGATTCCACGGTTTGCTTCTTACATAATTTATTGTCCATCAAAAGATTAAAGATTTCATTCACATTTTGAGCGCAGATTAGATCAATCTTCGTAGTTATGAGGATTTAAGATATCCATATTGCAGAAGGTGGATTGGAACTCTGCAATCTTAATTATAAATCTCCAAACCTGGCATCAGCCTTTTAAACTTCCTCTGCATCCTCCCTGGTATTATCACATCCTTCAAATAATGGCCTAAACCCACACAATGTAGTCCATCTATGATCTAACCAATGTTATCTCCAGCTCTGAAGAAGGGGCTCGACCCGAAACGTCCTTCGCTCCATAGATGCTCCCTCACCCACTGAGATTCTCCGACATTTTTATCTACCTTCCAGCACTAGAGATCTCTCTGTAGTTACATAAGGCAGAAGCTTGGGAGGGTGCAATGAGAGCTGTTGATATTGGGCCAAGTCCACCACTCACATGTGGGAGTTATTTAAAGGCAAGTAGATGGAAGAGGATGGAATCACAGGACCGTTGAAAAATATAACGAGTAAAGAACACAAGCAGATGTTTGAAAGGAGGCCACAAAACAGCATTGGCCAGTCGGATTAAAGAAAATCTCAAAGCCTTTTATAACTACATTAAGAACAAGAGGGTACCAGAAAGAAGGTTGGATTAGTCAAGCATAAAGGAGGCAATTTATGTTTGGAATCTGGGGATGTAGGTGAGGTGTTAAATGAGTACTTTGTATTCATTTTTACTAAGGAGAAAGACATGAAGGACAACGAGATTAGTATGGAGAAACAAATATGCATGGGTAATTTGAAGAGGCTGTCCCACTGCGGCGACCTAATTGGCGAGTTTAGAAGAGTTTGTTCTCGACTCATACTCGCAGCTTGGTCGACACGAGGTCCTAGGAGGTCTTTGTAACTCTATTTCATGCACGAGAGGAGTCCCCGCATACTCGGGGCCTCAGCTAGGTCACGGCGTATTTTTCAACATGTTGAAAAATGCCCGCGAGTAAAAAAAGGTCGCCATCGGGAAAAAAACATTTATTCATAGGTTTAGTCGTAGTAGGTCGGCATGTTATTCGTAGGTAATCGAGGGTAGTCGAAGGTAATCGTAGATAGTCTTCAACATAGTCGAAGAAGGTCAAAGGAGGTCACATAGTCAAAGGAGGTCTTCAATATGACACTTCCTCAAACTCTCCTAAACTCTTCTAAACTCGCCAATTAGGTCGCCGCAGTGGGACAGCCCCTTAAGATCAAGAAGGTGGTGGTGTTGGGGCTCTTGAAGAGCATCAAGGTGGATAAATCCCCAGGACCTGATGGGATCTCTCCCAGGTTACTTAGAGAAAGAAGAGAGGAGATTGTGAGAGCCTTGATATAGCTTTGAATCTTCTCTATCTAGCCACCGACAAGGTTGGGGAGTAGCTAATGTTACCTAGGTGACGTTTCTTCTTCAGACTGTTTGTAGGGGCGGTGGGGGGGGGGGGTGGAAATAAAAGCTGGAGGAGATAAAGTAAGTTGCATGCTTGCTTTCATAGGTTGGGGCATTCAGTATAAGAGTCGGGAAATCATGATACTATATATTGATTTAGATCGACTGTATAGCATGCCATTTTGGATTTCCCATTACAGAAAGGACAAGGTGGGTTTGGAAAGCGTGCAGAGGAGATTTACCAGAATGATGCTTGGATTATGAGGTATTAGATTGTTTGTTTGGATTGTTTTCTCTGTATGCCAGAGGTTGTAGAGAGACTTGATAAAAGCATATAAAATTATCAGAGACATAGATAGGGTAGACCTTCCTGCCCCAGGTAAATATATCATGGATTAGAGGGTATAGCTTTAAGGTGAGAGGGGCAAGTTTAAAGGCGATGAGCAGTGCTAGTTTTCTTTTCTTTTTTTCCCCGCAGCGGGTGGCGAGTGCCTGGAACACGCTGCAGGGGGTGGCGTTTGAGGCGGCTACAATAGTGGCAGTTAAAGAGACTTTTGGATAAGCCAGTGGATATGCAGGGAATGGAGGGACATGAATTATGAGCAGGTGGATTAGGGTTAGTCTCGGCATTATGTTTGGCACAGACATTGTCGGCCGAAGGGCCTGTCCATGTGTTGTACTCCATGTACATTACAAGTCATGGGCAAAATAGGATAATATCCTGCTGGCCTCGGTATTCACCTAATCCATCTGTCCTACTTTCTTCAATTGTTTAAGGACATGCTTCTTCCTGTTCCCATTATTTATAGTGTATTCTCTTTTCACGGGATCCAAGGGTAAATGGCAAACTCTATGGAAAAAGAAGCTTCGGCTTTGTGGAACAATGTCAATTCCAATGACTGATGGAACTTTTAGTGACTGGATAAATACATACTGTGAGGCTCTGCAATGCAAGATGATACTCTACAACCCTTAGCAGAGATGCCAGTAATCCTACACCAGTTAAGATTAATTGGTACATGGATCGGAAGGGGGATATGAGATAATTAATTTGCACAGGGTCTGAAACTTGCCGCCTTAAAGAATGGTGAAGGCTGAAAACCCCACCACATTCAATGTCCCTGGACAAGCACTCCAAGAGCCATGATCCACAGGTCAAGGTTGGGATGTGGGATCAACCCAAGATGGACATGACCAATATGGATATGATATGCTGAATGGCCCCTGTCTGAGTCGTAAATTTCTATGATTCTTGGACTGCAAACATCACCACCTCTGAGTCACGCACCACACTGACTTTTAAACGGATTGCTCTGCCTGCATTGAGCAGGTTAAATCCTGGAATTTTCCACCAATGATGGAAGTACCTTTAATACATGGCCTGCAATAGTTCAAAGCGGCAGCTCTCAATGACTTTCTTTCAGTCATGGACAGGTCTGTATACAAATGCATTACTTTTGACACCAATGTAGTCAAAAAAAGGGACATACTTTACTTTGGTGGCAATGTTAAATCAATTATTTTCTGGGAATTTCAGCTCAAACTGTACCCTACAATTAACATCAGTGGGTGCATTAAGTATACAAAGACTTTCCATCTCCTAATTAATTTAGTCAAAAGTAGCAATGCTCTGACAATCTAAATGAATACCGTTCTAAGCTATAAAATTAGTGGTACGTTTGTTCAATTATAGGCTGAAAGCAAAGGGTGAAAGGAAAAGAGATGTAGATTGGCATGGACTTTCACCACTCATGGGCCAAAATGACAGACATATGTGTTCCCTACAATAATTTGCAACTTCAAGTCAAGTCAAGTTTATTCGTCACATACACATACGAGATGTGCAGTGAAATGAAAAGTGGCAATGCTCGCGGACTTTGTGCAAAAAACAAACACAAACAGAATGGAACAGAACTTACCAGCCTGCTCCTCTGTGTAATCCTCTGAGGCCTCATCTGGGCTGGATCGTGGTTTTGGCTGACATGCATATGGATGTGTAGATGTACCATGAAGTACAAGAGACCATTCCTTCAGTTTTCCTGAACAAAAGTATGATCACAATACCTTATGACATGTGTTATAACAATACACCTTGAAGTACATGTATATGAAACGGATTAATTTTTTAAACAATTGAATTCTAAACAAGAATATTACAATTGAATAGTAATGATTTTACTATTAGAAAATGGGGGAATAATGTGTTGAATTCTATTCACCTGCAAAATTAAGACTGACGCTGACATTTTCTACACTCCATATAAACCTCACTCCCTAGCGATGACCTTCCACTCTTAGACTGGAAACAAGTGCTTGCCATCTGCATCACCAATTCCTTAGATTCTTCCTCAAAACATTATTCTCAAACTAAAATCCTTATTACTATTAAACCATGACTATTAAATCAAGCATTCTGTGAAAATATGGGACAGTGGGGAGAAAAGGACTAAAGTACAGGACATGTGAACAAAGCTTAATTTTGAAGTTCAACATTTCTAATAAATGCTTTCTTGAAATGGATGCAATCTGTTCCACAAATGATCACCCAATTTGCAAGACTGGATCACAGTGATCAGCAAGTCAACATGTTCCTATACCATGGATTACTTGTGTTTCAAAGCAGGCACGGAAATCGCTATCAAAATATGGAGGGGACTGGGGGACGGGGGGGGGACCACAATTTTTTGCCGGCGCCGCGCGCATGCGTACACACACGCGCGCCCGGCTTCGGAGGCTCAATCCAGCGCTAAATGCAGCTCAACTCTGCCTGTCCCGCCGGGTTAACCTAAGCCCTGCCTGGACTGACGGGACACCTGCGCTGCTTCTCCGCGCTGGCCATATTTCCCGCAAGCCCAGGCAGGTTAACCTGGCGGGGCAGGCAGAGTTGAGCTGGGTTTAGCGCTGCTTCCCTTCGCTGGCTGTGGGCCTGGGGGTACTGCTCCCGTCTGACTCCCGACCTCTCTGGCCACCCATGGGGGGGGGCGCACTCGGTGGGGACGGGACAGCGCTGGAGACCCGGCCGGGATCGATCCTGGCTGCGGATGAGGCGCAGGTCTGTGCGGAGAGTGTTTTGGCACGTCTCCCTCCTCCAATCATCGCACTCTATCCTCAGTTTCAACCCCCCTCCCCAACTCCTCCCTCCTCCAATGATCGCGCTGAATCATCATGTCCTGCCCCCATTGCCTGCTGACCGACGTCTCTCTCGTCCAATCGGCGCCCCCGATCAGCAGTCCCATCTCCACTGTCTTGCGGAAAGCGGAGATTTCACCGGGTTTTAAAATCCGGATAACAAAAACTTGGAGGGGGGATGGCCCCCACCTCTCAAAACAGGGGGGGGGGGCGGGACGTGTCCCCCCTGGCCCCCCCCGGGTTTTCCGCCCCCGTTTCAAAGAATAACACAGCATGCAATTAGCAACACAACTTATGTTGGTTTTTATTTTAAAGTTGATTTGAGTACAAGAACAAAGATGCAGATGCAAGGATGAAACTTCCCCTTGCCTGGATGTGTGGAAGTATGAATCAAAGTCTGGGAATAGGCAAACAGCCATTTAGGAGAAAGGCTTTTAAAAAAGATCTGCACCCAAAGAGATAGTAAATCTCTCACTAATTTCAAGTCAGAGGCTCCAGATATTACTAGAATCCAGGGATGTGGAGTCAATGCAGGAAAAATACAAAAAATGGCCTATTCCTGCCCCTCTTTCTTATTTTCTTCTGGCATAGGGCTTTATTCCAGGTTACATTAGCAATCCAAGCTTCCTTTCTGGGGCTGTGTAAACAATCCATGTCCATAACCGCACACAGCAGGGTCAAAACGGCTACAAAGAAATTTAGATCGCACATCTGTGAAATTACCACAAAACAGCTGTGCTAGACCTCAATATAATTTTATATAAATTGTATATAGATACATACACGAACAATCTGGAATTAGGAAAATAGGTTTTCCATTTAGGTAATTTAAACCATTTCTGGCCAAAGTGATTTGCATTTTGTGTATCTTTACCCAAAAGTTTCATTCCTCCATTTAAAAAAAAACCTCGAACTGAAGCATCCCTTAACGGCTTCAAAGGTTTAACATTTGGCTTCTGATTTAGAGAACAAATGTAAAATGGCATTAAAAAAAAAAATCTGACTCAACACATAACCACTTTCAAATTAAATTATTCTGATCAAAGGCCATTGCTCAAAGTAGTGGCTGAAAATAAGCAGATTTAATGTGATTAACAACACATTCTGAAATACTCTGGAAGAAATTATCCAGGAAACTGTGCCCGAGGGATTGAAATTAGACCCGTCCGTAGTTTTGATGTAATGCAAACGTTCATGATCAGGTGCACCCAGAACTAATTAAACGTTTGAGGATTAACCCATTCACCAGGGGATGTAACCTTGTTATTTCCATTTCCCCTTGACGCACACACTTCTGATGAGAATTTGCACCAACAGAGCTGTTCTTGTGTTTCTGGCACTTCTGCAAGTAACATTACGTTCTGCAAAGGATAATAGGGTTGCCAATCTGTCCACCCTCCTAATGGGCATATTGTGGTTTTGAAGGCACCTGGAACCCACTATACAACACTTTTGATCGATGGAAATCATTTTAAAGGGCCTGTCCCACTGTACGAGTTCTCCCGAGTTTCCACCGATTCGAACTCGGAGAATTACGGTAATAGCTGCTCATAGGTACCCAGGGCTCTCGTGGACATTTTTCAACATGTTGAAAAAACTTCACGAGCTTACCGCGCTTCTCGAGTACCTGCCATTAGTTTTACGAGCCGCTAAGAGACGTCCCGAGCTCCGACGTACCCGCTATGTACATTCTACGTACTTACCACGAGTTTGATTTTTTTTTAAAAACTCGGTAGAGCTCTTGGGTAAACTCATATAGTGGGACAGGCCCTTTAGTTCGTTGGTGTTGCCAAATCTTTGTACACTTACATTTAATTTAATCAACACCCGATATTTTTGATCCCAGTTTGAGATTTTTTTTTCATTGTCAGATACACCAGTGGGCAATGAAATTTCTCGTTAGCACTATCCTGCAGAATACTAATGGGTCACTGTGCCCTTGGCCTCTGAACACGCACAGGTGTGTACTTAAAAAGAAGAAATGAAGAGCAGGAGTAAATAGCGTTGCGGAATAGTTAATGTAATTTAATCCAGATAAGTGTGAGGTGTTGCACTTTGGGAAGTGCATGACAGGCCCCTAGGGAGTTGTGGAGCAGTACATAGTTCACTGAAAATGGCATCATGGGTGGTCAAGAAGGCAATCGGTACATTGTCCTTCATCAGTCAGTGTATTGAGGCCCGAAACGTCGCCTATTTCCTTCGCTCCATAGATGCTGCTGCACCCGCTGAGTTTCCCCAGCAATTTTGTGTACCTATTGAGTATAGAAGTTGGGTTGGTATTTTACTATTGCATGAGATGTTGGTGAGGCCATAGTGGAGGTATTGCCTTCAGTTTTGGTCAGCCTGCTAAAAGAAGAGTGTCATTAAGTCGGAAAGAGTGCAGAGGAGATTGATAAGGATGTTGCTAGGACTCGAGAGCCTGAGCTAGAGGAAGAGTTTGGGCAGACTATGACTTTATTCCTTGGAGTGCAGTAGGCTGATGGGTGATCTTATAGAGGTGTATAAGATCGTGAAGGGAATAGCACAGCATGAAATGTTGAATGCGAAGAGTCTTTTACCAAGATTAGGGTAATCAAGAAACAGAGGATGTAGGTTTAAGCTGAGATGGAAAGATGTCATAGGATTGTTGGGGCAACTTTTTCCAACAGTGAGTTGGGTATATGGAATAGGCTGGCAGAGCAGGTAATTGAGGTAGATACTCTTACAACATTTCAAGGACATTTGGAGAGGTAGATGGATAGGAAAGATTTAGAGGGACATGGGCCAAATGTGAGCACTTCAGACTCATGTAGATGGGGTCTCTTGATCAGTGTGAGCAAGGTAGGCCAAATGACCTGTTTCCATGCTGTATAATTATGATTCATGGGCAGCCATTGAACATAGCCTCCTTGGTTTATGTCTATTATTTCACATAACAGAAGTACAGAAAAGTCTCATTTTGCATGCTATCAAAACAGATCAGATATACCATAAATACAATCAAGCCAAACTCAAGAACAGTAGATAGAGCAAAGGGGACGATACTGAATGCAGAATATAGTGCTCAGCATTATTGCAAAGACAAAGTACAACATTTCTCAATGTGTAGAGATGACACCCTATGTAGACTGATCTCATTGCAACTGATTGTGGATGATCAGCCATCATCACATTGAATGGCGGTGCTGGCTCGAGGGGCCGAATGACCTACTCCTGCACCTATTGTCTAGTGTCCATTGTCTAACATGACTCAAACAACTCCCATGGTATGGGAACACCAGCAAAGGGCTGAGCCCTTACCCAGGTTCCCAGCACAGGAGGCTGTCCGCTCATAGCTATAATGCAGCAATGACACAATTCCACTCATACTCTTGTCCCCGGGATTGCAGCCCAAGCACCAAGCAAGGCACCATTTTGTAACATTTTGATATTTGAATAAAGAAAGGCAACGTGAAGTCATTTATAAATGTTTACAGTGACTACCTGGTGTTTTGAAGTTTCGTAGCTGGGAAGGATTGTCGTGGATTTCAAGTAACCAGTCACCTGCCGCCTTTTCACCCCAACAATGAGTAGTCATGAATTCCCAACTCTTGAAACCTTCCATGGAATGATCGAACAACCTAGTATGAAGGGAAGAAAATAAAAGTTAGACACAAAAGGAGTATTCTTTCTCAAAGGGCAGACATAGATTAGCAGTTCTACACAGTAAGTACGGAAGTTGCAAAAATTGACCTGTAAGGGCTGGTGGCCCCCAAAATTTCAGTGTCTTTAAGCTTCCCTTTGTATAGTTAGGCGTAATCTTAAATTTTAGAGATAGAGGCAGCACAGTTGGTCCAAGTGTTATAGTTTATAAAATGTAATCATGTAGATCACTTTAAAGTGATCTTTGGAGGCAGGTGAGGTGTAGGAGTGGAGGGCGGCTAACATCTCCAAGTTTGCAGATGACACAAAGCTGAGTGGCAGTGTGAGCTGTGAGGAGGATGCTATGAGGCTGCAGGGTGACTTGGATAGGTTGGGTGGGTGGGTAGATGCAGTATAATGTGGATAAATGTGAGGTTATCCACTTTGGTGGCAAGAGCAAGGCGGCAGATTATTATCTAAATGGTGTCAGATGAGGTAAAGGGGAGATACAAAGAGACCTGGGTGTCCTTGTACATCAGTCCTTGAAAGTAAGCATATAGGTACAGCAGGCAATGAAGAAAGCAGATGGCGTGTTGGCCTTCATAGCGAGATGATTTGAGTATAGGAGCAAGGAGGTCCTAATGCAGTTGTACAGGGCCCTGGTGCGACCGCACCTGGAGTATTGTGTGCAGTTTTGGTCTCCTAATTTAAGGAAAGACTTTCTTGCTATTGAGGGAGTGCAGCGTAGGTTCACCAGGTTAATTCTCAGGGTGGCGGGACTGACAAACGATGAAAGAATTAATCGACTGGGCTTATATTCACTGGAATTTAGAAGGATGAGAGGATATCTCTTAGAAATATAAACAATTCTTAAAGGATTGGACAGGCTAGATGCAGGAAAAATGTTCCCCATGTTGGGAGAGTCCAGAACCAGGGGTCACAGTTTAACATGAACATGGTACTGATTCTGAATGATCAGCCATGATCATATTGAATGGCGGTGCTGGCTCAAAGGGCCAAATTGCCCACTCCTGCACCTACTTTCTATGTTTCCATGTCTATATTTCTATGTTGTGCCTTTATTTAAGGGATGCATCGAAAAATCAGGGAACACATGAACATATATTCTCCATCTACTATTGTGGTATTGGAACTCCTATTCTTCCACGGATCATATTCAGCAAGAATAGGTGACAACACATTCTCCACAATAATTCTCAATAATTCTTGCAAGGTTGCATTCTCAGTCCCCGACTGTACCCACTATACACTCATGACAATGTGGCCAAATTCAGCTCTAACTCCATCACCAAGTTTGCGGATGACACCACTGTGATGGGCTGGATCATGAACAATGATGAGATGGAATACAGGAAGGATAGAGAACACATGATGTCAGGCACAGAACCCCTCCCTCAATGTCAGCAAGCCAAAAAGCCTGTTGAGGACTTCAGGACACATGGTTGAGTGCATGCCCTATCAGCATTAATGGTGCAGAAAAATAAATGTTGAGAGCTTCAAGATCCTTGGCATTAATATTACCAATTACCTGTCACGGACCAAACTACATTGAAGTGAAAACCAAGGCGGCATAGCGATGTCTCTACTTCCTTGGGGGACTGAGGGAAATACAGCGTGTCTCCAATGTCACTTACAAACTTCGACAGATGCACCACATTAAGCATACTCACACTCGTACTCTGACTGATTAAGGCCAATGTACCCACTCACACTATCTACTTTACACTCCATTAGCCATTATTTAGCCCACGTGATTGGGGATGATCAGCTATGTTCACATTAAATGGCAGTGCTGGCTCGAAGGGCCGAATGGTCTACTCCTGCACCTATTGTCCATTGTCTATTGTGATCAAGAGTCTGGTGTAGTTTTTGATAGCCATCTTCACCATCTACCCTAACACCCACTTTAATTCCATTTAAAAACTTAATCTTGCTTTGTCCATTCACATCCAAATCGTTGATATGACTGTTATTTCTATTACTTTTTTCGACCATTGTGAAGCTGGTTCAAAGTTTTAAAAAGGCTGCTGTACAATAGTGAAAAGCTTTTAATTTTAATTTTGAAACTAATAACATTCCTTTCAGATTAAGCCATTTTCCCAATGTCGCCAAAGTCTCCAGTCTGTGCACAAAGTTAAACACACCTGGCAATTGGAAGTTTTTAACCATATACAAATTATTTTTTATATTAGATTATAGTAAACATAATTTGATATCTATTAGCTTATGTTCAATGATGTCAACCTGACTCTGAAGTACTAATATCCCAATGGCTGATGAAAAGGAAACATTCAAAAAACCAAAAGAGGAATGACGAGAAAGTCAAGGTTAATAACAGACTATAAATGCTATATAAACATCAAAAGGCAAAAAGATCACAATGTAATGTTTAAACATTTTGCATTTGCTTTACATTATTAAGTAAGAAAAAATACTGGGAAATAAAACACATTGCATAAACAGTAAAAGTTTATTGGTCTTGGAACAATCCGTCCTTGCAGCTGTTTGCAGAAGCCATGCCAGTTTGTGTATAATAATTGAATAAAAGCTCCACTCACATTATACTTTACAATCAACTCAGGGCTGTTCACATTGGTCATGCTGTCGACACAACAGGCTCAATATGCCTGTGGCTGCACAACCCACCCAGCAGGGTTCAATTTATTAAGAGCTTCCGATCAAGTGAAGTTGCACGCAAGCAGCCCGTATACGGTGTGCTAATGGAGTGGAATATTTTTAACAAGACCAGTTTCAACACAGTAGTGGGCCTTTGACTGTTCTGCACCTGCAAATGTTACACAAACTATCCACCAAACAGCTGTTTTCCCTCAGGAATAGCTCCAAACACTCATCAGCTGGCAAAAGGAACTCAAGAAGAAATCCAGGCAGACTAAACAGGTTAATAAAATGTTTCTGTCCAGCTCCTAGAGACAGATTATCCTGGAAATATTTTTCTTCAGAGCAATCCTGGTGTAGACATTCCAGAATAATATACTAAACATGTGTTAAACTGCAAAGTATTTTTGTCCTTCGTTTGTGATAACATTTAATATACTGATTGTCTATGGACAAAATGGTAAATATTTCTCAAGATATATGGGGATTTTCTAAGGCAGTCTCAATTAGTAACATTTGTTTAGTTCAGTAGATTCTTCACTTGGCCCCTTTATGCCTATAGGATGGCACAATGGTGAAGCAGTAGAGCTGCTGTTTTAGAACGTCAGAGATCTGGGTTCAATCCTAACCATGATGACTGTACGAGTTTGCACATTCTCCCTGTGGCCGCATGGGTTTTCTCCAAGATTTTTCCATACACAAAACCTCTACTGTCCACCATTCCATTTGATTAATGTAGCTCACCAAGTCAAATGACTCCAATGCGATTCCTCTCTTGCCCAGTGAGGTGGAACAATCTTTGACTGAATCCTCTCTCAAAGCTTTCCTTCATCTTCTCCCAACTAATTATCATGAACTCATCCCAAAGCCAACTCCAGGAGCAAACCCTGCATTCTGTCACCACCAATTATCATCCTGTACTCAAATTTACTTGGACCATCTCCGACACCTCCCTCCCCTTTCTTGATCTCAGTCTTCATCACAAGAAATAGACTATTGACTAACGTCTATTACAAACTCACTGACTCACACAACTATCTCGACTACACTTCTTCCCACCTTGCTTCCAGCAAAGTCTCTATCGCCCACTCACAATTCCTCCAACTACGCCACATCTGCGCCCAAGATGAGGTGTCCCATACTAGAACATCCAAGGTGTCCTCATTCTTTAAAGAACGGGGGTTCCCCTCTCCCATCATAGATGAGGCCCTCATTCGTATCTCCTCAGTACCCTGTAGCTCCGACCTTGCTCCCGCTCCCCCCAGTCGCAACAGAGACAGAGTCCCCCAGTCCTTGCCTTCGACCCCATCAGCCATCGCATACAACACATAATCATCTGAAATTTCCGCCACCTCCAATAGGATCCCACCACTATCCACATTTTCCCATCTCCATCTCTTTCCACCTTCCGCAGAGACCGTTCTCTCCGCAACTCCCTGGTTAACTCATCTTTTCCCGCCCAAACCACCTCTTCCCCAGGTACCTTCCCCTGCAACAGCAGAAGATGCAACAACACCCGTCACGATACCTCCTCCCTTGACTCTGTCCAGGAACCCGCCAGTCCTTTCAGGTTAGGCAGAAGTTCACTTGCACCTCCTCCAACCTCATCTACTGTATCCTCTTATACATCGGCAAGACCAAACGCAGACTGGATGATCATTTCACAGAACACCTTCGCTCAGCCCGCGTGAACCAACCTGATCACCCGGTTGCTGGACACTTTAATTCTCCTTCCCATTCCTACACAGACCTTTCTGTCCTCTGTCTCCTCCATTGTCAGGGTGAGGCTAAACTCAAATTGGAAGAACGGCAACTCATATTTCGTTTGGGCAGCTTACAGCCCAGTGGTATGAGTACTGATTTCTCTCACTTCAGGTAGCCCTGGCATTCCCTCTCTCTCTATCCCCACCCCCACCCAAGGCGCTCTAGCTTCTCATTTTCACCCTACAAACACCTCACAATGGCCTGTTTCCTTTATTGTCGTCACTTTTTAGCTTATCTTTCATTCATTGTTCTTTATCTCTCCACATCACTGTCTACATCTTGTTTCCCTTATCCCAAAGCAGTCTGAAGAAGGGTCTCGACCCGAAACATCACCCATTCCTTCCCTCCAGAGATGCTGGCTGTCCCGCTGAGTTACTACAGCTTTTTGTGTCTATCTTTGATTTATACCAGCATCTGCAGTTCCTTTTACACACAGTATTTACTGTTCCACAATCGGACCCATTTCTCCAATGCAGCCAATGTAAAATTATTTTACATGCATTAAAGTCTCTGATCTATCAAATCTCTTATTACATTACATTTCTTGTGGCAGATATATTTTGTGTGTAGTATTCCTTTTATGACACCAAGCCCCTCCTCAACCACTGAAGGTGTATTATAACTTAGCACATTCATGAGTACTCCAGGGATCTTACAGAAACAATGCAGGACAAATAATTTGGATCAATCCCAAACACTGAAGTAATTTGTGTTTGAACACAAGTTGCCCGAACACAATACTGGAGTCTGCAATCAGGAACCTAGGAGTTAGCTCCCTCCTCCGTGACTGGATCCTCAACTTCCTGACCCATTGACCACTGTCAACAAGGATAGCCAACAAAACATCCTCCACTACAATTCTCAACGTCAGTGCCCTTACCAGGATGTGTTATTAGCCTCTATACTCTCTATACACTCATGACTGTGCAGCAAAAATCTGCTTCCAATACATTTAAAAGCTTGTAGAAGACATCATGATACTGGGCTAGATCTTGAACAATAACAAGGCAGAGTGTAGAATGGAAATAGAGAGCTTAGCAACATGATGTGAAGCCAACCTCTCCTTCAATGTCAGCAAAATGAAGCGTCTGAAGAAGGGTTTCGGCCCGAAACGTTGCCTATTTCCTTCGCTCCATAGATGCTGCTGCACCCGCTGAGTTCCTCCAGCAATTTTGTGTACCTTCGATATTCCAGCATCTGCAGTTCCCTTTTGATAACCTGAAGGAACCACTTATTGACTTCAGGAAGCAAAATGAAGCGCATTACAGACTGGTGTGGCCGTAGCCCAATCCATCACAGACCAGCCAGTACCATTAAATTAAATGATTTCTCATCTAACAAAGCACATTAATTTTAGGGTATTCCATTTTTTTTTTAAAGAAAAATAATACTTTTTGGAATACCTCAAATTCTTGCCAGTTTATTGTTTCAGCAGATTTTGTTTCAGGCAGCTGCAAAGAAACATCCCTGCAAATATTGCAGGAAGTTGCTCAAACCAACTTCTGGTATTCAACTCTTAATTACATGATTACTCCAGAATTTACTGCTGGAATATATGATTACGTCAGAAATTGCTGCTGGAATATATGATTACGCCAGAAATTGCCGCCAGATTCACTCTATAATCGTAGTTTGCACTCACTTTGTCTTCCCTATTTCTCACCACATGGTCCACATCATTGAATTAAACCTGCTTAACGCAAGAAGCCTAGTTACCTGTTGGACAACAGCTGGGACTTCGTTCCCGACGGAGAGGTCAAATATATCGACAAGTCACCTCGGCGTGGGTGGGCAATGGTAACTCGGACAATAATGTGCTCCAGGTAATTCACATAGTGGTTTGCGTTATCAGAACAGCCAGTGGCTTTATAGACGGCCCTCACAGCATGTTCAGGTCGAATAGTTCTGCAATAGGAAAAACAGATCAGTAGCACTGCATAAGTGGAAATTGTCAGCATGGAGCGATAACATTGCAGACTCAAGGTCAGTTTCAAACTGCTGTTGACGGACATAATTTAAATAATGCTGGAGAAAAGCAGTGACAACAATCTCTGATGAAAACCCCTTCACTGCTGCCTGAGGGAAGGTTCACAAGTTTTACATTTTAATGAAATAAACAGAAAATGCTTCAGTTGAATGGAATTTGAAATGTCTATCATTTTAGATTCATGACATTGAATAGTAAATCACTTGCTTTTCCAGGCAACTGAATTATAAATATATTAAGAATTATTTTACATTATATTTCCTTTATTATTATTGATCAGAATATATAACAATACAAAGAAAATGTCGTATTTTTAATAAATCACAATTGTAATAACTCCAAGCAATTATTACAGAATATAGCCAGAAAATATACGTCCAAAATAATTAATTAAATGAAACGGTTTAGTCATTCTGGGCATTTAAAATACATTGTACAAAAAACAATGTATTCATTTCCATAGACGGGACACAGAAGTAATAATAGTGTTTAGAATTAAAAGACTCTCTGGTTATAGCAAGTTAGCAAAATCAAAAACAAGTCTAGTTAATATGAGAAATGAGGTTAGGAAAAATGTCTGATCTGCTGTGGGCTATTGGAGCAGGAATACCTGTCAATAAGAATAGTTCATTATACCTCTTAAGGGAATATTAGTTCAAGTGTTGAGGTGGTGAGAGACAGATGGCTATGAGGTATTAGTTATAGACTGTTCCAACTAAGAGCCAGCAAAGCCCTACTTCTGAGAAATGGCAAAAAAAACTTTGTTTCCTGGGGTCCACCGAGGAGCTGCTGTTCAATGAAGATTCCCAAATTATTGTATCCTTTTAAGGCTCAAAGTTTAGTAACAGTCCAGAGTTGGGTGCAGAATTGTCAATTATTCCAATTTGCACCAACATTTATCCATTCAAGTGGCAGCATGTCCAAAACCTCTGTAGGTGTGTTATCAAACACAGAAATCCTAGACTTACTGATTCATAATGCTGATTATGTCAGAACTCCGTCTCACTGAGGTTGCTCAGCATGTCAGCCGAGGGAAATAAGAAGCTGCTTTATAGATTCTGTGCTGGGATTCAAGACTCCAGTAATTTTGATAGGGATTATACAGTTCAGAATTTACTTTTAAAGTGTCAGTTCATCTTGATTTTAATGTTGTGTGTTTTTGGTGCTTACAAATGACATCTGTTGATTTAGGTTTAGTTTAGAGATACAGATCACTATTAATCAGCATTATTGTTCAAAGTGTAAAGTTGTTCAACCTCAAAGTAGCATTTTTACAATATCTACTGTTTCAATACAATCAAAATAGATTTAATGGGTTAATGCAATTCAATTCCAGTACAGAGAAGGTACCCGACATCCACCTATTACAGTAATGAACCTGTTGGTCAAAATAAATCTAAATAGATGTATAACACAAATGAGAATAATGGCTGAAGTGAATAACATAAAGAGGATAATGGCTAAACAAAATCGCGCAAAACGTGAAAAGAATGAAACAAAGACAACATAAAAATAAAGTATATTATTACTGGAAATCAGAACTGTAAAATACATTAGCTAACATTATTTGTGGATATTTAGTACCTGCTTTGCCTGTCTGGATTCTCGATACAGATGTGCTGTGCTGGAACTGTTTTCCAATGCAATGCTTTTTCCACCATTGCCTCCGCATCCATTAATCCAAATCCATAAAGGTGACTCACTGCAAACAAGAAATGCTAGCTGTTAGTAACTCGCTGAAATGTAGATCCCTTTTGAATTGAAGGGTCACACCTAATATCAACAGGAATCTTCCCAATAAACACCCCGATTCATATCCCCAGTGTCTTATTCGTTTTTTTAGTGGAATGCTTATAAGCAGCTATAGGTACCACTCACAGGACTGAGGTATTGAATAATTAGGATGATGTCCTTGCCAATAGATCTGGTTATAACACACGCTTGTTTCTTTGTAAGAATTTTCTAAAATAAATGTCAAATTATAACAATAATTAATAGTAAAGATGGTAGTCACTCACATCACCAATATTGTAAGTTTAATTTCAAATATCAGAATTGAAGTTGTGTTCTCTTCAGAAGTCAACAGAGTCTGATTAGGATCAAGAAACTACAGATGCTGGTTTACAAAAGCCACAAAGTGCAGATAGACACAAAATGCTGGAGTAACTCAGCGGGACAGGCAGCATCTCTGGAGAGAAGGAATGGGTGACGTTTCAGGTCGAGACCCTGCTTCAGACTGATCTCAGACTCATCAGTCACCAATTCCTTCCTTCCAGAGATGCTGCAGAAACGCTGAGTTACTGCAGCATTTTGTGTCTATCTTCAGTTTATACCAGTATCTGCGTTTCCTTCCTACACAAAGTGCGGTGCAGGCAAGTAACTCAGCAAGGTCCGGTTGCATTTCGGGAGAAAATGGTTATGTGATGTTTCGAATCTGGTCCTTTCTTCAATTTTGGGGTCGTGATTCTTCTTCAGCCACCTCTCCCCCTCCCCATTAACCTACATTCCTTCCTCTAGCTTCACAATTCGTAACTCTTCAATCCTTTTGTCTTGCACCTTTTGACTTTTCACCTGTCTAACATTTATCTATCAAAAAACCCTCCTCATCTGTATAAACCTATTACCCCCATCTCTCTTCCAACTTTCTTTCTCCCTCCCCAACAATCAGTCTGAGGAAGGATCAATAAGTAGAAATTGAAAAGCCCAACAAACAAAAGTGTTTCCATTAACACAGTTCAAGCATGTTATATGTAGAATGAGCTTCATGTGCTCCTGACCCATTTTCACAAAAAAAACCTCCCAATGTTTAAATTGAAAGCTCTCCATGTGCTTGTGAATAGCCTATTCACTGTGTGAGAGATTCTGCTCAATGTGTTTAATTGCTGAACCAAAAGACCCCCTGGGAGAACTGCATATTTCACTTTACCATGGCTGACCATTTAGAACAGTTTTACCGGAATCTCTCCCAATTTGTCCAAGGTGGGCTTAACTGTAAATGCAGCTATACTTTCTCGACCAAATACTGTAAATTTAATACTGAATTGAGTAGATATCATCTGTGGCTTTTATTGATTCAGTTAAAAAACACATTACTACCCACTGATCATTTAAACCATGCTTATTTTCCATTACTAACCAAGTTTTCATTAAACATTTGATTTGAAACTGTACCATGGAGCTTTTTCCAAGATGTCAGTCTTTGCTTCTGGAACTGATGCGCTACAATGTTGAAATGTATTCTACATTCTGTGTCTCTCCCTTTGTTTTACCCATTGCATAAGTTTGGCTTGATTGTATTCATTTATAGTATTTCTGATCTGATTTGAATCACTAACATGCAAAACAAACATTTTCACTGTCCTGCAGCACAGGTGATAATAATAAATCTAAATCCAAACTTATTTTAACAACAGATTCTAGAGGTGATATAGACTGAAGCCTTTTAATTGTTTTACTGATAGAAACATAGAAACATAGAAAATAGGTGCAGGAGTAGGCCATTCGGCCCTTCGAGCCTGCACCACAATTCAATATGATCATGGCTGATCATCCAACTCAGTATCCTGTACCTGCCTTCTCTCCATACCCCCTGATCCCTTTAGCCACAAGGGCCACATCTAACTCCCTCTTAAATATAGTCAATGAACTGGCCTCAACTACCTTCTGTGGCAGAGAATTCCACAGATTCACCACTCTCTGTGTAAAAAATTATTTTCTCATCTCGGTCCTAAAAGACTTCCCTCTTATCCTTAAACTGTGTCCCCTTGTTCTGGACTTCCCCAACATCGGGAATAATCTTCCTGCATCTAGCCTGTCCAACCCCTTAAGAATTTTGTAAGTTTCTATAAGATCCAAAGATATTGATACAAATAATAGTATGCCCTTTCAGAGAATTGAGTTGAATATTACAATTCTACTATTAAGTTCAATATTACCAGAAATAGGAAAACAAAACACCCCACAAAGAAAAGTCTAGATACAAAAATAAGAAGACAGCTATTTTTGGGTGTAATCCAGAGAATGAGGGTAAGTGATGTATTTTGATAGACATTTATTGTGTGGGATTTCCCAGAATAATTTTTTATAGAGGTAAACAAAATCATGAGACGAATAGATCAGATAGATGCACAGAGTTTTCTGCCCAGAGTAGGGGAATTGAGGACCAGAGGACATAGGTTCAAGGTGAAGGGGAAAAGATTTAATAGGAATCCGAGGGATAACTTTTTCACACAAAGGGTGGTGGGTGTATGGAACAAGCTGCCAGTGTAGGTAGTTGAGGCTGGGACTATCCCATCGTTTAAGAAACAGTTAGATAGGTACATGGATAGGACACGTTTGGAGGGATATGGATCAAGCCCAGGCAGGTGGGACTAGTGTAGCTGGGACATTGTTGGCCGGTGTGTGCGAGTTGGGCCGAAGGGCCTGTTTCCACACAGTATCACTATGACTATAATTTTATACATCGATGCGTCAATTGATGCTAATTTGAAGTGGATTTCAGATTTTTTTTCCAGACTGAAAAGATCCTAGATTAATTTAGTTTAGAAATACAGCATGGAAATAGGTTTGTTTGGCCCATCGTGTCAACGCCGACCAACAATCACTAGTTCGCAAGCACACCAACACTTCTACTTTCATAGAAGGCTTAGGATGTTCGGCATGTCCCCTACAACTCTCATCGACTTCTACAGATACACCATAGAAAGCATTTTATCAGGATGCATCACAGCTTGATTTGGAAACGGCTCTATCCAAGAGCGCAAGAAATTGTAAGGAATTGTGGACACAGGCAAGACCATCTCACAAGCCATCCTCCCTTCTATTGACTCAATTTATACCTTATGCTGCCTCGGCAAAGCCAGCAGCATAATGAAGGATGAATCACACACTGGCCACTCCCTCTTCTCTCCTCTCCCATCAGGCAAAAGGGATAGAAGTGTGAAAACACATACCTCCAGATTCAGGAACAGTTTCTTCCCAGCTGTTATCAGGCAACTGAATCATCCTAACCCTACCAGAGAGTAGTGCTGAACTACTATCTCCCCTTTTGGTGACCCTCGGACTATCCTTGATCGGATTTTGCTGGCTTTACCTTGCACTAAACGTTATTCCCTTATCGTGTATCGATACACTGTAAATGGCTCGATTGTAATCGTGTATTGTCTTTCTGCTGACTGGATAGCACACAAAACCTTCTCACTGTACCTCGGCACACGTTCAAGTTCAAGTTCAAGTTCAAGTTAGTTTATTGTCATGTGTCCCTGTATAGGACAATGAAATTCTTGCTTTGCTTAAGCACACAGAAAATAGTAGGCATTTACTACAAAACAGATAAATGTGTCCATGTGTCCATATTACTACACGTGATAATAAACTAAAGTGTAAACTGTATCCTGCACTCGAGGGACAAACCTACATCTCTTTCGAATGTGGGAGGAAACCAGAGCACCCAGAGAAAACCCACGTGGTCACAGGGAGAACATGCAGACTCTGTACAGATTGACACATAGGCAGGATTGAACCTGGGTCTCTGGTGCTGTAAGGCAGCAACTCTACCACTGCATCATTGTGCCACTCACAATTGAAAACACCAGAAGATTAGCAATTAAAATGCAAATGTCAGGATTAATGACATACCAGAAATAGCATTTAATCACAAACTATAGATAGCAGCTTTGAAGTGCTTTTCTCATATACTATTATCAGACACAAAATGTAGCATATCAGGAGCCAAAGCTGCCATTGGGCAAGGCTCCTAGGCAGCTGATGTTTGGCTGACTGAAAGAAATAAACTTCAAAGGTCCCATTTTCAAGGATTTGGCCTCCAGCTGCAAGTATGCACAGCCAAGCCATAAAAAAACTATTTAGTAAAATCTCCCCATGTTACTGGGATAAAAGGTTGTTCCTCGTAACCATATAGTTTGGATCTGATGCTATTTGCCTTATTTCTTTCAAATATTCAGGAAACACTAGTCATTGCACTATACTGAATGCAGGATTGTCGATTAAAATAATGTGGCGGCACCTTCTAAGCAGAGAGTGCATTGCCAACTTTGACATACAACCCTTGCACCACAGATGAACCTTTCCAAATAGGAATCACAATAACAAGTCAGCAGTATTTGTACATTCAAGAGCAAGACAAGGATAAAAGTGTCAAGGAGTTAGAGTCATACAGCGTGGAAACAGGCCCTTCGGCCCAACTTACCCATGCCACCCAACATGTCCCATCTGCCTTCTGGGCAGGAGCCTTGCCCCACCTGCTCACACTTGGTCCATAACCCTCTAAATATGTCCTAGCCATGTACCTGTCCAATTGTCTCTTAAATGTTATAATAGTCCCTGCCTCAACTACATTCTCTGGCAGCTCGTTCTATACACCCACCACCCTTTGTGTAAAAAAAAAAAGTTACCCCTCAGGTTCCTATTAAATCTTTTCTCCCTCACCTTAAACCTATGTTCTCTGGTTCTCGATTCCCCTACTCTGGGCAAAAGACTGTGCATTTACCCGATCTATTTCTCGCATAATATTGTACACCTCTATAAGATCACTCCTCATCCTCCTTTGCTTTAATGAATATAATTCTGGCCTGCTCAACCTTTCCCTATAGCTCAGGCCCTCGAGTCCTGATAATATTCTTGTAAATTTCTCTTCACCTTTTCTAGCTTGACATCTTTCCTGCAGCATGGTGACCAACATATGGGTCCTTGATATCTTTCATGCTGTGAGCACAGGTCAGAAATAACAGTCCTTGCAGTTTTTTTAACATCAGTTTTGCACTCAGGACTGTAAATTCAAACTTCTGGAAGTCATAGAAGATTGCATTTTAATTTGATCAACAGAAGAATTAGTTTTCACCACTGACAATAATCTGAATTAGAAAATGGAAAGTGCTGCAATGGGTTAGCAGCCATTGGCATGCATGAATCCCAAAACTAATTTGAACCAACAGCAATGAACTCTCAAGAGTAAATTCAACTATAAATCATTGAATCATGGCACCAGTTTCAACCAAGAAGACCACCAAGGCAGGTAAGAATAGTGTTCTTATATTGAGGTATGATCTTGGCACATTCTACGTTGGACATGGTTTAGGAATGCTTGACGTCAATGGGACCAACAGCTATAAATACATTCCTTTAGCCAACACACAAACCTGGTCAATATAAACAGGAGCCATGTCTTGTTTACAATACGAGGTTATGTTGTCCAAACTATACCACTGCCATATTGCTCAAATTTATAACAACTGCTGGCCGAAGGCAGCGCAGCTGGTAATGGTCCCTCCAACAATTTGAGCATGATTTCTACTTTATCGAGAAAATTCCAAATCCCATGCAGCCGAATCAGGCCAATTGTGTAATTTGCAGCTGCCACTAGTCCAATGTGTTCACTATAATGGAATGTAGGAAGTTATTCGAAGGCAAAATTTGTATCATCTCCATGTAACAAAGTATTTGTTTTGCAAAGGAAATAAAGGGACCCATATTTCAATCGCTACTGATCTAATTTAATGTGACAGCAATAAGAGCAGTGCATTTTATGTAATCTCAAGCCACAAATGGAAGCTTATGCTTACTGCTTGTAACTAAAGAGGTATCCCTGCATGGCACCTCAAGATGAACAATAGTATAATTTGAAGCTTTGCATGGGCAAAGGAAACAATTCATTTTGTTAAAATGGGCCATTTTACTTTAACTGTGTGAAGTTCTTAAACAGTTGGGGAAAAATCCACATGCCATGTACCTCTATACCCTGCACCATTGGTCTTCCAATCTGGAGCATTCAGATGGCCAGAGCGTGATGTCTTGACAATAATGTGTTGCACATCTCTCCAATTTAGGTTGGAGCTGAAAAAAAAAATTATTCCAATTTTAAACACACCTTCAATATTTAGTCTGACCTCAAAACACCAAATCAAAATGTAGTCCTCAATACTTTCACTAATTCAGGTCTATTACACAACCTACTTTCTTCACTTAAAAGGCAGCATTCAAGAACAATTTCAGAGACACGAATAATGAAACCCCTGTTGCTCCAATTACTTATAATCTTAACTAAACTGACGCTTTAAATTCAATTGAGAAGGAAAGCTCACAATTGCCCTACTGGGACCTTTGTTATTATCAGCTATATTCATTGCCAGTTAAATTCATCTTAAAATAGATTGGGCTGCTTATCGATTTAAAAAAATCTCTTTTAGGCTGCTTATTGACTAAGAAAACACTGTTCGGCAGTTTATTGACAAATATAAAACACCTTTGGACTGCGTATTGATGAATAAAACCACTTTTGGGCTGTTTATTGACAAATAAAACACTTTTGTGAAAGTCATTTTTTGAAGCCCACCAATTTAATGGAAAGCTATTTCACAGCTATCTCGATGACAATAACCACTCTTATTACTGAGCAACAAAAATAAAATGCTCAAGCAGCTTGGTTAACAATATTCCTTTCTGTTGAGGATCTGATCCATTAAATCTTTCACCACGAAAGCACATAATACAAAGATCGCCATAGACTTAGGAACAAAGTTGGCTGTGGAGGTTTGTCCCCCATTTCCTCACCTGTTTAATTTGAATAGACCATCTTCTGTATTATTTTATTTACGAGCAATATCACTTTCCATAAAAGTATAAATTCTCATTAGGCATTGGCCTTGGTTTACTGAAATAATCATAAACTGTAGGAGTAGATATTATCAACAAGCTATTGTATGACATTAAACACGTTTACCTCAAACCAAACTCATTGGGAATCGCGTCAAGTTCTGATGAGGCAATGAATAGTCTATTTCCAATTTATTAATATATTAAGATGAAGGGGTTAATAAATAAAGAGAGGGCATGATGAAATACCTTAGAAGTTGAATTGTAGAATTTATGCTTGTCAGCTGATTTGACAGGCATGATTAGAAATCATAAAGTCATAAGAGTATAATGTATCACAAGAGACTGTTAATCCAAGATAAAGCTCATGGAATTTGACATAATTTGTTAAATTTACTGGAAAATGTGTTAAATGCTGAGAAACCGAATAAGAAAAAGGAGTAAATGTTCCATCGACAGGTCATGAATTGGGCTACACCACATGAATTTGTGTGGGCAGTTGGGATAGATAGAATCAACAGATTTAAAAACATAAGCAGATGGACATGAGGTAATGCATCTATATTCACCAAAAACTCAGATAGGTTGCATTGGAAAATGGTTCCAACTGTCTACCCTGTCTATGCCCTCTCATCATTTTATGCACTTCAGTCATGTCTTCCCTCAGGTTCCAATGCTCTAGAGAAAACAATCCAAGTTTGTGAGATGTTGCCCGACCCGCTGAGTTACTGCAGCATTCATTAACTATCCAAGTTTGTCTAACCTCACCTTGCAGCTAGTACCCTCTAATCCAGGCAGCATTACCAAATATCTATGTGCCTTCGATACATTAGGAGTGACTAAATAACCAGATACCCAATGAAAAGTAGCATCCCTAATGGGTACAATCAATCAAATAATAATTGAGATTTAACAAAATTTCTTTTGAAACGTATCAAAATATAATTTTTTTTAAACAAATAAATTCGAGTGCTGCATAAAATTGGAGAAAGCAAGTCTAGAAATAAGGCCACATTGTTGCAATCATGCACTTCAAGCTACTGAACAATATCTTCAATCTCCAATCAGCCACTATTTAATAATGCCCGCATGCCAAGTATATGTGGATTTTTGTTTTACACCTGCCTTTCTTACTTAAAAAAAAAGTATTTGAATGCAGCCAGGATAGGCTGATATCATTAGTCATAACTTGATGAGCTGAGCATACATGATATTCTACATTACTTTCACAAATGAAAAGCTACAATTACTAATGCATTCCAAAGTACAAGTTACAACACAGTTTGGGAAATAAAGGGTTGGGTAGAAAAAGAGCTGTACTCATAAAAGATGTACTCATAATCATTTAACTAAAATAACTAACTTAAAGCATCCATTTGTTGCGATTCACATTTCATTTTTTTTAGCTAGGAAAATAGGAACACAAACCTTCCAGTGAATGACGCCAGTAAGCATTCAGCTAAGATAGACTGTCAACACGAGTGCGAACACATTAGGCTATTTCAAATCTACACACCGTGTATTTTGCATCTTGTTGGCTTTGTTAAGGGCCTGTCCCACTTTCACGACTTAATTCACGACCTTTTTTACTTGTGGACATTTTTCATCTGGCTAGAAAAATGCCCCGACCTACTTGATGCCACGAGTTCCTACGGCTAGCATTACGGCCTGCTTCGACCTACCTACGACATACTATGACCATGCTGCGAGTACGAGTCAAGGGCAAACTCGGCAGAGGTCGTGAATTAGGTCGTGAAAGTGGGACAGGCCCTTAAGGAAATTATAGCTTTTGCTAGAAAAAGTTAACATGATGAACTATGACTGTGAAAAAAATCTTCAATAACACCAAATAGTATGTTGGGTGGATGGGTTTGTGGTTTCCAGCTGTGTTTAGATGGGAGCAGCTGCATTGTAAAATATAAATTTACAACAGCAAGAGTCATTACGAACAAGGTCAAATGCACAGTTGGAATAAAAATGTCAAGAACTAATCTCAGCCTCTACTTCCTTAGAAGATTGAGATTCGGTATGTTAACAAAAACTTTCTTGGTATGGGGTAGAGGGCATATTGACTGGTTACATCACAGACTGGTTCAGCAATTCAAATGCCCAGGAATGAAGGAGATTACAATTTGTGGACACCACGCGGTCCAACGTGGGTACTGCCCTCCCCACCATCTAAAGAGATCTACAGTGTTATTGGGGATCCACACCTCCCTGACCACACTCTCATCTCCTTCCTAATATTGGGAAGAAGTTATATAAGAGTCTGAAAACCATGACCTACAGGTTCAAGAACAACTTCTTCCCAAGAAGTTTCAGGCTCTTGAATACTACAAAACATTCAACTATAAATTATCATTTTGTATATATGGTGGGCAGATACAAAATGCTGGAGAAACTCTGCGGGTGAGGCAGCATCTATGGAGAGAAGAAATTGCCGATGTTTCGGGTCCAGACTTCAGGGTCTCAACCTGAAACGTCGCCAATACCTTCTCTCCATAGATGCTGCCTCACCCGCTGCGTTTCTCCAGCATTTTGTGTCTATCTTCGATAGAGTCCATTTAGAAAATTTGGCCCCGTTTACCTTCTGATTGGACTGATGCCCAGCAAATTCACTACTACTAGTCCTGTTTGGTAAATAACCAAATTGCAAGAGCAAAATTGATTCACTAACATACGCACCAGCATCCTAAGAGTATCCTTCATTAACATGAAAGCTTAAAAGTTGTGCCAGGCATGTCCTTATTGGGCTTTTTCTTCAGCTAACATTTTGTATATTTGGACAGTGGTGACCAAAATGAATATACCCATGCAAAATGAAGATATCTTCGCAATCAGCCAATACCATTCAGAATCTAGTTTATAAAAACAGTTTAGACATGACGCAACCCATCTCGTGAGAATGATTTAGATATAGGTATTTAAAATTTATCCAATTAAGACAAATGGGCTGAGCTTGTCAGTATTCATTAGGGTCGCAGAGGGAGTATTTATCGCAGGTCATTGTCCAACAAATTGGAGCTTACTTTGCTTCCAGTGCCAGCGCGATGATTCCTGCAGCCATCGGTGCTGAGGCAGAGGTTCCTGTGTGGCTATCCGTACATCGCTGCCTGAGGTCAGTGGTGATCTGAAACAAGAAAGAGATTCATCATTCCTGAGAAGCTGGATAGACCGGGTTTACATAGAAACAAAGAAAATAGGTGGTCGGCCATTCGAGCCAGCACCGCCATTCAATATGATCATTGCTGATCATCCTAAATCAGTACCCAGTTTCTGCTTTCTCCCCATACCACCTCGATTCCGTTAGCTCCAAGAGCTGTATCTAACTCTCTCTTGCAAACATCCAGTGAATTGGCCTCCACTGTCTTCTGTGGCAGAGAATTCCACAGATTCACAACTCTCTAGGTGAAAAGTCTTGCGATGAAAATTGTTTTTCATGGAGCACAGGCGGCCAAGGGTGTCCCGACATAGACGTTTAAAGTTATGAGCGGCATAGATAAGATAGATGTTAGGAAACCTTTCCGGCTAGTGATATCCAAAACTAAAAGACAAGGGATTAGGATAAGGGGCAAGAGATCTGTTGAAGGACCCTTTCCATTCAAGAGTTTGGCTGGAATCTGGAATACATTGTCTTAGAAGGTGGGGTGCTCTCACAACATTCAAGTAGCATCCAGCCAAATACATGAATTAGCAAGGCACTAAAACTACAGACCAAGTGCTGATAAATGGGATTAATATAAAGAGCTTCTCGATATTCAATATGGATGTAGTGGACTGAAGGACCTGCTTCTGTGCTGCATTCTATTACCTGATTCTATGTGATGCAATTTGAATGAATTCTGATCCAATTGGGACGTACACAAGTTTGGATGGCTTTGTCTGCATTGCTAATTAATTTTATTTCCTTTAAAAAATATTTAAAGGAAATACTATTACACACAGTTGAGAACCAAACCACGAAGAGATGGGAGAAATTAAGAGGTGGGAAAAATTATAAAACTGAAATGCATGGAATAATTTTAGCAATTAAACTCAGAGAAGATTCTCAACTAGTGTTGAAATACATGACAAACTGTTTGTTATCCAATTGAATCATATAATACAACCAGAGCAGAGAAAAATACCAGAGAGCAGAATATAGTTTTAAGAAAATATTGTTAGTACAGCTATAAAAATGAATACGATTTTCAAATGGAATCCTGATTTAAAAGAGTGGAGCGATTGTATTGGATGACAGTAGATCTTTTTCTGGGACTAACACACAGAGAGTCGACACGCTGTGTTGCCACTTGCAAGACAATGCCTGCTATCCAGGGTCAGAGTTCACAGTTAGGCCATTGTCTTAAACATTATTCCTCCCCCACCCTGTCCTTCTCCATACAACTCGACCCAAATATTTCCACCATTTTCAGTTTTATTCTAAGATTTCCACTATCTGCCGTATTTTGGTTCTATGCAAATCTATGCCAAGTATTAGTAAGTTGGCATCATTTGATGGCTTGTTGCTGAATACTCCCCAGAAAATACTGATAATTAGAAGGAAAACATCACGGCACACAAATTCTGGCATTTTCTTTTAAGTGTATATTTTAAATACGAAGCTAGTTAATAATCTGCATTGCTGAAATGAATGACTGTGGCTGAAGGCAGAAGTAACAATTTATTTCATGACTGGATTCAGTACTGAAGCTTGTTCGGGCCCATACGAACACGTGAATCAGGAACAGGGTTGGGCTGCTCAGCAACTGCAGCTTGCTCTGCTAGTCAATAAGATCATAATTGATCAGACTGCAATGTCAATTCCACTTTTCCACCTTGTTCCAGTAACATTGTAACTCCTTACTAATCAAGAATCTATCACCACTGCCTCATAAATAGTCAAGGACTTTGCTTTCATTGCCCTTTGAGGAAGAGAGAAACATCTAAGAAACTGCACAAATTAATATGTCAAGAATTGAGAATGAATACAGGGCTTCAGTTATGTGGAGGGATGGAACTATTTGTATTTAATTTGTTCTTTTTTTAAACCAAAGGTGATTATGGGCAATTTTAATAGCAGGTATTTCAATGGATTGATGATGTAAATAGAAGGGATCCATTGCAGGAGATAGCAACCAAAGAATATAGTGTTCAAAAGGGAACTGCAGATGCTGGAATATCGAAGGTACACAAAATTGCTGGAGGAACTCAGCGGGTGCAGCAGCATCTATGGAGCGAAGGAAATAGGCGACGTTTCGGGCCGAAACCCTTCTTCAAAGGGTTTTGGAGGAACAGCACCTCATATTCCGTCTGGGGTCCTTGCGCCCCTATGGCATCAACATTGAATTCCCCCAATTTGGCTAGCCTGTGCTGTCCCCTCCCCTTCCTTCACCCTCTAGCTGTCTCCTCCCACCCTCCCATCCGCCCGCCCTCGGGCTCCTCCTCTTCCCCTTTTTCCTTCTTTCTTTCCCCACCCCCCATCAGTCTGAAGAAGGGTTTCGGCCCGAAACGTCGCCTATTTCCTTCGCTCCATAGATGCTGCTGCACCCGCTGAGTTCCTCCAGCAATTTTGTGAACCAAAGAATATAGATGTATGATAAGTAACTGGAGGGACGGTGAGGAGACTATTTTATAAGAGATCAGGAAACAGTTTCAGTAATAATTCTTAAATGGGAATTGTATATATAACTAACAAAAAAAATGGGAAAGAGCTGAGAGTAAAACTAAGTGGGGAGCTCTTTCAAAGATTGGGAACGACGTGGTAGGCAGAATGGAAAGCCATTATGTTGCGTGATCCTCTGTTCAGTTTCTGCTATCAAATCCTGTCTAGAAACACAAAAGTTCGTGAGAGTATTTTAATACATATAAAGCAAGAAAGAAAATTGCACTAAAGTAGCAATTCAGGATGGTTAAGAATATAAAGGACTCAAAAACCCCCCCAAAATACAGGAAATGCTGGAGGTGCACAGCATAATGCTGCCTTTAGCCATCATTAAACATTAGAGCATCTGGTTCAGATGTAAACCTGCTGTGCACCAGAGTTCAAATTTATAAATCAATTTCCTTTGTCCCATTCTTTCTATAGCGTTCCTCTCAGTGGCAGAAAGGATTATTTTGTCGAGGTTGATATAACTGCACCCAATCGCCTCACCCCAACGTTAGAGCTAAATACATTTTAGCCACCTATACCAGAAAGCCTTGGGTCCAGCCTCCATCTGATTCATTGCCAAGTTATCTGGTCTTGGCAGCTGCAGTGCGCTTGTTGCTATAATTGACCAGCACAACTCCCAAAGGAGGGGATAATAATTTAATATCTATCCGGGGATAGTTTCTTTCCAGCTGTTATCAGGCATTTGAACCATCTTTTCACCAACTAGAGACTAGAGAGCAGTCCTGACCTACCATCTACCACATTGGTGAACCATGGACTATGTTTAATTGGACTTTTCCATAGTATCTTACAGAAAATGCTATTCCCTTTATCCTGTATCTATATATTGTGGGCGGCTTGATCACAATCATCTATGGTCTTTCTGTAGACTGGATAACACGCATCAAAAAAGCTTATCACTGTACCTCAGTACACATGACACAAAACTAAACTATTTAGAACTTTTGCCTCCAATTGCTCTTTCATCGAGTAACCCTAAAGTGCAAGATTCAGAGAAGATCTATTGCTAAGGACCAGGAAAGACTATCTACAAAGTTAGGACTCAATACCTTTAAATGAAGTTGAAAATAAACCAAGTTGAGGAGAAAAGTATCAGTAACTGCTTTGCAGCATTCTGAATAAATTGTTTACAAAGAACAAGCATTATAGAAGGATTTAGACTGTATGCGGAAACATATACAAAGACTTTGAATTTTATAACAATAGCCTTCACCAAAGATCGCAAACTCAACCCCCCCCCCCCCCAACTAAATTTGATTTCTTCATCTATAGAATAATGCAGATGCCGAACACCTCTACCGCACAGCTCTTCGAAAACCCATCTGATGTGACCATGAAAAAAGATTAAATGTAGGTACAGTGCACAGATGAGATTTCACACAGTGCAGCATTTCAACAAGAGCATGCTGTGGGGCTTCACACTGTGTGAAGAAAGGGTGGCGATGCAAGTGAATGTTGCTGAATTATCATCTCTACAACTGAGCCTAGTTCCCACAAAGATGTGTGCTAATAATTACAGGCAATATATGTGCAAATCAGCCAGCATTTGTGGACCAAGTTCATTAACAATAACCTGCTGGGATCATCTCAAGAAAATTCTCATTCACACCAGCCAAGAAATCTGGTAGCATACTGGTGTCCAAAGCAGGCTTGATTAAGTGTTCTGTGAAAGACTATTCAAAAAAAAAAATGTACGGAGTCACTTTAAAATTGTACTCTTTGAAGACTATTTGTTGGCAATGAACAACCGCTGAAGGTTGCAAGCTTTCACTTGCTAGTGTACATTGGGTTAGTGGAGTCTGGGCATGAATATACTAAGGACTTCACAATGAGCTTCTGCAACGCTTGCATCATAACGCAGAAACGTCAGCTGGGTTATCAGACCTTCAAAACCATGCAATCAAACCCACTATTTTCCCACCTTCTACAACAATAAAAACTTTAAAAAGGTAAGCAGAAACAAAGTTTAAATGTTGCAATTCATCATCCATCCAGGAAATTAATCTTTAATTCTTGAAAATCTCAAGAGAATACCCGAGACTTGGAAACCCTATGTTCCTCCAAACCTCTCACATAATAGAAACATAGAAAATAGGTGGAGGAGTAGGCCATTCGGCCCATCGAGCCAGCTGATCATCCAAAATCAGTACCCCGTTCCTGCTTTTCCCCCCATATCCCTTGGTTCCCTTACCCTGATCTCATTCAGTGAGAGTCAGGAGGGCAATATGGATCAACTGGCATTACATGTATTTCTTGCCCATGTACAGTTAAAGCTACCAAAGGGAGGAGTAAAGAAAAATTGCACTTCTGCCCTTTCCAAGAAATTGATCAATATATTTCAATAAAGAATATTACTTTTAACATAACTATATATCATTAATGCATCTTGATCCAACCCACTACTGTCCCAGGCTCAACAATCCTGTAATTATTACCCTCTGCAGTCTGTTCCTAATCAAAAGCCCGGGACAATCTCACTACCAGCCAGGTCAGTCTCAGATCAAAACAATGCAGATGCTGGACATCTGAACGAAATAATGCTCAAAACTATCAGCAAATCAGGCAACATCTGGCAAAACAGATGGAGATAATGTTTTTGCTTATAGACCATTTTACTGCTTCTGACAATGTCTTTGAAACATTTTCCATATCTCTTTGGATAGATGTTGCCTGACCTGCATAATTTTTTCCAGAATTCAGTTTTAATTTCAGATCCATCTGACGTTGAACCACCCAGCAGGTTCCAAGTTCTAGTGTAGAATCACACTCTGTGCCCAAACCTGACCCAATGTGGGACTTCAAGATCAACTACGATTTATTTTCCAATGGCAGAGTATACATGTGTTCACTGTGCGGGTCAGGTGTCGAAAGCTAAACCTCATCCCAACCATTCTGTCCTCCTCCAGCCTTGAAGCTGATTAACAACATTATTGTGGATAAACAGGAAACATCAATTCTCTATGATACAATTTGAGGAACTATTAAAGGAGGAAGGATGGAGGATAGGAGGAAGTGATGAGAAGGAGACACGAAACTGCAACTGCTGGAATCTTGGCCAAAAAAATAATGTTGGAGGGACATGTCAGGCAGCATCTGTACCCCGTTCCTGCTTTTTCCCTGGACAATCAATATTGCTGCACAATCAATATTTTGGGTCGGGACGCTTATCCAAGACTAGAGGGGAGAAAGAAGCGAGTAGAAGGATGGAAATTGTCACAATGGCTGGAGGAAACAAAGGGCAAGTGAAGGAATCTGATAAGGAAGAAAGACGAGGAGCAAAATGTAGAACCAGAGGGAGAGATGGTGGGTAGATGTGAATGGGGGGGGGGAGATAAATAAGAGACCCGGAGGGGGTAAGGATTGATGATGAGCAGGTGGAGGAGGGGATAGGAACTGAGCGACAGAAGACGTGGGGAGAGTAGAAATAGAGTTGTGCTTGAGACAACCTGGGTAGAACGGAAGGAATGTGGTTAGGCATTTTGTTGAATTTGGGGAATTAAATGCTCATGCCATTAGTGAATTCAATGTTTATTTACTAGCTCTTCTTTCTACCCAGCTACCTCCCCTCTACACCAACATTCCATTAGCTTCCTTCACTGCCTGCTGTACCTGTAAGCCAACTTTCAGTGACCAGTGTACAAGGACGCCCAGGTCTCGCTGCACCTCCCCCTTACCTAACCTAATCCCATTGAGATAATAATCTGCCCCCTTGTTTTTGCCGCCAAAGTGGATAACCTCATATTTATCTATATTATACTGCATCTGCCCACTCACTCAACCTGTCCAGGTCACCCTGCAACCTCCTAACATCCTCTTCACAGCTCACACTGCCACCCAGCTTTGTGTCATCCGCAAACTTGCTGGTGTTGCTCCTAATTCCCTCTTCCAAATCATTAATATATATGGTAAACAGTTGCGGCCCCAACACCGAGCCTTGCGGCACTCCACTCGCTACTGCCTGCCATTCTGAAAAGGACCCGTTCACTCGTACTCTTTGCTTCCGGTCTGCCAACCAATTTTCTATCCATATCAACACCCTAACCCCAATACCATGTGCTCTAATTTTAGTCACCAGTCTCCCGTGCGGGACCTTATCAAAGGCTTTCTGAAAGTCCAGATACACTACATCCACTGGCACCCCTTCATCCATTTTACTTGTCACATCCTCAAAAAATTCCAGAAGATTTATCAAGCAGGATTTCCTTTCCATAAATCCATGTTGACTTGGACTAATCCTTTTACTGCTATCCAAATGCCCCATTATTACTTACCTCTTTAATAATTGACTCCAGCATCTTTCCACCACTGAAGTCAGGTTAACTGGTCTATAATTCCCCGTTTTCTCTCTCGCTCCTTTCTTGAAAAGTAGGATATCATTAGCTATCCTCCAATCCACAGGAACTGATCCTGAATCTATTGAACATTGGAAAATGATCACCAATGCGTCCACTATTTCTCGAGCCACCTCCCTGAGGACCCTGGGATGCAGACCATCAGGTCCAGGGGATTTATCATCCTTCAGTCCCATTAGCCTACCCAATACTATTTCTCGCCTAATGAAAATTTATTTCAGTTCCTCTAACCCCTGTGGGTCGTCAGTGTACAGGAGGAAACTGGAGCACCCGGAGAAAACCCACGTGGTCACAGGGAGATAGTACAAACTCTGTACAGACAGCACCTGTAGTCAGGATCAAACCCGGGCCTCCTGCGCTGTAAAGCAGCCACCGGCCCGCCCCAACCTGAAACACCATCCATCTATTTCCATGCACAGTTGCTGTTTGAGCTGCTGAGTCCCTCCAGCAGTTTTTATTTTGATGAGAAGAAAAGTTTTAACTTACAATTTTCCTGTCATAAGATTCTCCACTGCTGTAGGTTGTTGCGAGAGTCGATGAGCATTCCTCCAAGTACCAAGGCTTCTTTCCACTCTCCGCCGTACTACTAATAGAAATGGTGTAGATGCTGTTTGTGTAGCCGTCACAGGAGCAGTGATCTCTGCTTCGGCCTCCATTACCAGATGCCCACACGTAGATGGAACCCAAACCTCGACGACCCTGTTAATATAAAAATCATATTGTAGCAAGCTGTTCCTTTAACAAGATTTCAAAGAATTTAATTTGGAGTTACAGCATGGAATTAGACCCTTTGAACCACAGAAGAGAGAAAGACAAATTACTGGAGTAACTCAGCAGGACAGGCAGCATCTTTGGATAGAAGGAATGGGTGTTATTTCGTGTCAAGACCCTTCTTCAGTATGAAGTACTATCAACCTTATTTTCAGTATGAAGAAGGTCTCGACCCGAAACGTCACCCATTCCTTCTATCCAGAGATGCTGCCTGTCCAGCTGAGTTACTATGGTATTTTGTGTCCATCTTCAGTGTAAACCAATATCTTCAATTTAAAACAATGTATCCACACTACTAATATCGGTGTAAACCAATATCTACACCTTTGAACCACCAAGTCCATGCCGACCATCACACAAGCTCATTGTCAGCCCACTTTTGCATCCACTTCCTACACATTAGTTATGCTCTCTGTTCATAAATGTTACAATAACAGGAGCTAGGGAATTTTAGATTCAACATGAATGGTGAAAACCACATCAATTATTTGGACTGTTAGCGTGGTCAGCTTTTTGGACATTGGCATAGAACAGAAATGGTACTCTCTTCCAGCAACACTGTCAAAGGTCCTGACCAATTTTCCTTAATATAGCTTTCTTATCCAAAATAGCTTGTTCATCGTTTTCTTAACTAAAACAATGGAATAAATTTAAACAGCAAACGTTGAAGGACATGAAGGCTAAAGAAAGCTAGAGGGAGGGTTGCAAAGACTGAGGGTTGGTTGATTAAAGACAGGTAATTATCACGGATATCAAGGGGAGGAGACTATAACTTGGGAGGCAAACCAAATATGAGCCAACACAAAAGCCAGAAATAGAATATAGGGTTGATAAAATAGGTCAGAAGGTGTGGAGGCAGATTTCATAGATGAGGAGTGGAGGAGACTGAGGGGAGATCTTATGGAGTTGTTTAAAACCTTGAGGGGAATAGACAGGATGAATGCAGAGTATTTTACCCAGGAACCAGAAGGCAGATGTTTAAGGTGATGGGGGAAGAGAATTAACGTGATTGGATGGACAACTGTTTCACTCAGCAGATGGTGCATATATGGAATGAGCTGCCAGAGGAGGTAGTTGATGCAGGTGCTATAATAGTAGTTACAAGATCCTTGGACAGGTGCATGGATAGGAAAGATTAAGGGATACGAGCCAAATGCAAGCAAATGGGTCTCGCTTAGATGGGGCATTTTGGTCAGCATGGACAAGTTGGGCTGCAGGGCCTGGTCAGCACTGTATGACTCTCTAAGACTATGAAATAAGTTGAGAGGGCACATGGGTGGAATGAAGGTCCAGAGAAAGCTGGAAATACAGGGTAAGGTTGGAGTAAACTTCGAGGAAATGACATCCATACATTCCAGTGCGTTATGGGCAATGAGAATGAAGACAACTTGTATTAAGGTGGCTGGAGCATAATAAAGATGCATTTTCTTTGCATTCAGTGATGATCCTGAAATATGATTAGTTTTCGCAGATTAGATCAGGGCCAAATTAAGCTTTATGCAGACTCAAGATTCAAGAGAGTTTATTGTCATGTGTCCCTGATAGGACAATGAAATTCTTGCTTTGCTTCAGTACAACAGAACATAGTAGGCATTGACTACACAACAGATCAGTGTGTCCATATACCATTGTATAAATATATACACACATGAATAAATAAACTGATAAAGTGCAAATAACAGATAATGGGTTATTAATGTTCAGAATTCAGACTCGGAATATTCAGACTCTGAATACCAGCACTCATACTCTCATGGTAAGTGCTTCCTGATTTGCCACATCTTTCCAGTGTTTCCTCTTTCTTTCTGTGAAATGTAAACTGTAATTGTGCTGTGAATAAACTACTTTTAATGATGAAGAGAGAAGCAATACATCAGACGTCCAGGGCTAGGCCATCAACAGCTATCACTGAAATACATTTACACAATAGAAAGTTACGTTGGAAATCTGCAAGAATAAAAACGACCCAGTCGCATGCGTGTTGTCAATTACTGCAACTTCTATCAGAGGTAAATTAGCACACAGCATCTGGAATGAAGGAGGTGGTGTTCAGGACTTCGATGCTGTTGAGTCAGTTCATGTGCAGTTCTTGATATCAACATCCCCCCCCCCCCCAACATAATCAAGATCAAAAGTATTAGACCTATTGACAGAGAGTTCAACAGTTAACCAGAGTGTGCGTTGGTGGTGGTGGGGAGGATGGCAGGGTGCAAGGCAGATCCAAGCCAATTAGGATTAGAAGGATTAGAAAGGACTTCCTCACTAAATATAACGGGTTAAAGTGTACTTACCTTTGTCATGGTTTAGAAGAAAACCCTTGTGGGTCAGGGCATTCCTGAAGTCCACACATGTGCATTATGGGTGGAAGTACGGAACATGCTGGAGGTCAGATGTCCCTGCAGGGTCACTGTAACTGAGCCCATGGATGGCTCCAGATCATCCAAAGAAGGGATGAATACACTTCATACCCGGCCCATCAGCAGCAATGCACACAAAGCCCAGCTGAGGAGTTTTGGCTCGGGCGCCGGACTTTGCGTGCTCCGACCCGACATCCAACTCATGAACCGATGATCGGCCATGGGAAGGATGGGCGGTGGTGTGGGCGGAAAGCGAAGGTCCGAAGGTCAGACAGCTGGTCGGGCTGCCGAACGACGGGGCCACAGGTGAGGCACTGCTGCTACACTCCATGGGCTGCACTACGTCGGGACGGGTGAGGTGGGGTGGGTGAGTGCTCCAACCCGATAGTCCCCTCGACCCAAGTAGTAGCAGTCAAATACGGGACAAAGGCGGTCCCATATGGGACAAACCAATATAGCCCAATATACGGGATGTCCCAGCTAATACGGGACAGTTGGCAACCCTAAATTCAAATCACGTTGAGTAGTATCGGTACCAATCTATATACAATTTCACAAAATGTTCCCCATTTTGAGGTTGATTTAACCTAGCATATTCCTAAACAAAAAGTCTTCAAACATTAATAATTGTTTGAAAATGAAAATAATAATTAGAAAATGGTCAAAAAGTACACAACCAAATGTTGTTGAAGATCCCTATTTAGCATTGAAGTTACTTGCAATAAAGTGTGGACGATAGAAGTACAGCCTCTGCTGTAGGTGGTTGAGTTATTGGCTGTGCTATCTACTAAACTATTCTCACATCCTATTTCTGACAGAAGTGTCCTCACAGCTGTCACAGAGGTGAAATGTTTTACCCTGATGCTGGCAGCATTCATCCCAAACTGCATCAAAATCCATGCTGTCAACAAAATAAATCAATATAATGAACCAAACTGGTACCGTTTGGAGCCCTTACACACCAATTTAGAGCAGACATTCCTTCCAGGTCCACTGCATCAACCCTCAACATGCTTGACCAATCTTTCTGAAATATGTCCACTAACCAAAAAGCTTAAAATAGATCCACCACTGGGAATCTGCAATGGTAGCGCACAAACATAGACCTGATTTGCTGTTTGGAATCATAAGCGTTTATGAAAAATAAAAATGAAGATCTGAAATGATAAAGAACAAATCTCTGCAAATCTTTTCTTTGAAAAGTTAAATAATTCACAAACACTCTGCCAATGGGTCATGACAAAACTAAAACATCTCCACTTGTCAACTTTCATTTTTTCATGAAAATAACTGAATGATACCTGGATGAAGTTGATCCTTACAGATCGACTTGCACCCCCTATCAATAGAACTGGACTTGTATAATACTTTGAATCAATGCATTTAAGCCTCACTAAATGGGAGCCTCCAAAGTCAATGGACAACTTTCATTCCATGACAACTGCTTTTCATAGCCAAAACTGTCCTCTTGAACCACATTATTAGTAAAAGCTAACATGCAAATACCAAAGAACTTATCTTCTAGGAACAAACAGATAGAAAAAACTGATTTCCTCTGGGAGCAAAAGCAGACACCACTTCCAAAAATGGATGCGAGATAGATTGCAAAGATTAACATTTAAGTAAATTGCATCTTATTCTCATAATAATTAATTGAGTATAAGATGGAGGTTATTGTGTCCATCAGATCATGCTGTCATCCAAGAGAATAATCCAATTACTGTCAAGTGGTTAATTATCATATGCACTGGGAACAATACAATAAAAATCTGACGTTGCAGCTCTGCAAGATGGCCCCACAGCTTGGGACTGTGCGCTGATCCCAGAAGATGATTTACTGTCATCCAATATGTTATTTCACTCTTAAATGTCTATTACAATTATAAATCTCAGGATTTCTAGACATTCTATATGGCTGGATTGTACCCATGTATAGTATTATGTGATTTAATTGAATAGCGCACACACACACACACACACACACACACACACACACACACACACACACACACACAAAAACTTTTTACTATATTTTGGTACATACAATATAATAAACCAATACATTAATTAGTCCCATCCCTCCTCTCAATCTCTCTGTACTCGTGTTATTCTCTGCCATACACGCACATCAACTATCTTTTGATTTTCTTTGTTAGTATAATATACCAAGGGGTATTGTACCCAATTTATCTGTCAGCATATCTTTGGGATTCAAAGAAACCTGTACATATGATGAAAATGTGCATATTATACATAATCAATGACCAAGGTCAGTCGCTCAAGCTGTACAGCAGCAATAATAACTGCTGCACCTCTGTACAATAAAAGTTATTGCGCAGACATTCTATCACAGTGCAATGTTTACATGAACTCCATGAAAGAATTTTAATGGAAAAATTGATTGCCCAAACTTTACTTTGTCCTTCGAGGTTTGCCACTGGCCTTCCAACATGAGAGTGTATTAATGTGTGTTTGTGGATCCATGTATTGAATTGAGCTGGAGACCTTGACCCAGCTTACACATTAACAGCTACATGCAGCATAACATCTTATTAGAAATGACACAAAACATATTTGCTGAACAAAAAGCAAAATACTTCTCTGGAGTTGCTGACAGACCAATGAGATTCCACCAACTTTATGGGTCTTATGATTGTCCAGATCAAAGTACCCATATATCATTGTTCTTCATTCAAGCTATATTTTTATGCTAAGAAAGTATTGCTGCATTTCAAATTGAATGAACCATGAACCTTTATAATAATAACACCATGAAAATAATAACAGCATCATAAAGCTTCTTAGATCTTGCATGCCTTAAATGACCGTAAATTTTGTGCAGAAACCTTCCTACCCGGTTTCACAACACTTAAGTTTGTTTGGGATGGCAATTCCAATGCAAGAGGCTGCAGAGAGTAGTGCACTTAACCTCGTACATCACAGGCATCCCACCATAGAAAGCATTGATATGAGACACTGCCCTCAAGCCGATGGCATCTATCAAGGATCTCCAACACCCAGCCCGTTGGTAGCTATGAACACGCAGGAGGTACAGAACCCTGAAGTCCCACACCACCAGGCTCAGGAACATCTATCAGTTTCTTGCACCAATCCGCACAATCCTAATCCTACATTAACTATGGAACACTATAATGATCTACAGCATATATAGAGTAAATGCACAGATTAAGGGAATCAAAAACCAGAGAACAGGTTTAAGGTGAGGGGGGGGGGGGGGGGGGGGGAGGAGATTTAATAGGAATCAGAGGGGCAACTTTTTTCTTTTACACAAAGGGTGATAGGTATATGGAATGAGTTGCCAGAGGAGGTAGTTGAGATAGATACTATCACAACGTTTATGAAACATTGTGACAGGTACATGGATGGGATGGGTTTGGAGAGATATGGGCCAAATGCAGGCAGGTGCAGATGGGGCATATTGGACATTGTGGGTAAGTTGGGCCAAAGGGCCTGTCTTCATGCTGTACATTTCTATGACCTCTTGCACTACAATGCACTTGGTTTCTTTGCACAGTTTTCCTTCTTTAAGAAATGTAATGTATTATTTGTGCTATTTGTTTTTGTGTTTATCTGAGTTTATTTGCCTGTGATGCTGCAGCAAACAAGATAGGATTGTGAATAAAATTATCTGGGAGAATCCACTAACATGACATAGAATTTTAAAATATTATTTTAACATATTACAAACTTGAATAATCTTTCACCATCAAATGAATTTAAGGGGAATGAGACATTCTGCAGAATGCCTTACGTGGCAACACACAGTGGAGCAGGCCTAGAGCTGCTGGCTCACAGCACCTGAGCCCTGGGTTCTCCCTGTGACCGCATACGCTCCATTTCCTTCCACATCCTAGAGATGTGCAGGTTTGTTAATTAATTGGCCTCTAAATTGCCCCTTGTGTACGAAAGTGGGTTAATATTAAACTACTAGTGAGAATGGGTGATTGGTAGGCGACATGGATTCAGTGGGCCAAAGGGTCTGTTTCCATGTTACATCTCCAAACTAAACCACACTAAATATGTGATGGAAAGAACTGCAGATGCTTGTTTAAATCGACGATAGACACAAAATGCTAGAGTAACTCAACTGCCTGTCCCACTGAGTTACTCCAGCATTTTGTGTCTATCTAAAAATGTGACATTTTATAATGGTGGGGTTTCCGTTCAGTTGCAATTCATCTAAAATTTGACAAATTAGTACAAATGGTAGAGTTTAAAAAAAATCATAAATAGTTTATTATATTTTATGCTAGGTTTACAAAACATTCCACTGGGGGCAACTCTGTTCATGTTAGTCATTACAGTACATATTATTTAGTGGTAAGTATATCATGTCGTGGCCCTTGAATAAGAATATTTACATTAAGCTTTCTTGAGATGATAGACGATGGGGAGCAATAACTATACAGTAGGTCTAAATAATTGTGTGTTTTTTTAATAAAAAAGCCATTTCAGAGCAAATCGACAAAACTAGATGGTTTTGTGGAGTTTTCTTTAATAAATATATTCTTTGAAGTTAATGGTATCCAAAGGTAAGGGGTGAGATATTAAGAATAAGCACTTTTGGCCAAAACCCATTCAGTGTGGCACTAATAAAACTGAACAGTGCCCAAATACATCAACACTTGTTTCACCAGTACAAGGAGAACCAAACATTGTTCTAAACTGTGGAAATATTCCACTGATGCTAAAATTGTGATTATGCACATCAGATTCCATAGAAATTTGAACTGGAACTCAAAATGCTTTGTATTTTGAGAGTGGGGCATCGAGTGAGGTCGGGTCGGGTTTGCTAAAATGGCGGACGTCCCGCACCGTTCTGTACTACACGTCAGTCCATTGGATTTTGCAGGAGTGGACCATCTTGCTCCGCTCTATGATCTTTGGTTGCTAGAGCATTATTCATCTATGCAAATAGTCTTTTCCAATTCAAGCCCAACTTATGGTTTGTTGATGATGGAAATGATTTCAGGTGTCAAGAATTAGATGTAAATCACTCACCATAGCAACTTTTGGCCCCAGATCACTAGAACATTTCTCCTTTGATGGCCATTCATTTCAGTTTTGCCAGAGGTCTATGATGCCACACAATTAAAATACTGCCCTGCTATCAACCTCATCTCTAGTATTCCGTTCTTTAAACTATGTGTGGATGAATGCTGCTAAGTGGCCCTAGTGAAACCTAAACAGGGCCTCAATGTGCAAGTTATCTGTGAGTTAGTGCCACTAACAACAATGATGATGAAACTTCCTGTCATTTTGCCGATATATGAGAATAGCCTATGAAGCAGTAATTAACAAAACTAGATTTTTCTTTCAGCAAGCAGAATATACGGTTGTAATGGGAGGCGATTTTTAATTTCTCTGAAATTGACTAGGCATGCCATATAGTGCAATGGACTTGGATGAGGTGGCATTTCTTAAGTGTGTCCAGAAAAGTTAACAATATATAGAGCCCTGCTAGAGAGGACAAAACACCTACAAGTAAACGAGGAAAAGCAAATGACGTCAGTGTCAGTAGGGGAACACTTTGGGATCAGTGTACTCCATTCTTTTCCTCTCAAAGTAGTTATGGAGAAAAATAGAGACACAAGGAACTGTGGAATCTAGAGCAAAACACAATGTAGGTCTCTGCAGGTCAGGCAGCATCCGAGGAGGGAATGGATAGATAATGTTTTTAGACCCTTCTTCCAGACCTGAAAACTCACCTATCTATTCCCTCCAAGGATGCTGCCTGACCAAGCACTTCTTTGATTTTTGTGGAAAGTTCAGAAGTTGCAACATGTTTATCCAAGGAGATACCAGAGACTGGAGGGGGTTAATATTGTACCTTCATTTAAGAAATGGTAGCACAAACAAGATAGGGAGCTATGATTCTGAGGAACAGGATCCACCAGCATTTGGATAGGCAAGCATTGATTAGCGATAGTCAACACTGCATTGTGCATGGGAAATCACATCTCACAAATTGCCCCGTGGCATCACCAATATCTTGTACAAATGTAACATGACCTCCCAGCTTCTACACCTGGGGGGGGGGATTAAAAAAAGACAAGGAACAATTTCTTCATGCAGAAAGTGGTGCATATATGGAACTATTTGTCAAAAGGAGCTGCAGATATAATGACAGTTCGAAAGACATTTAGACAGGTACATTGACAGGAAAGATGGATATGAGCCAAATGGAGGCAAACAGGACCAGCTCAGTTATAAAACCTGGCTCGCATGGATGTTGGCCCAAAGGGCCTGTTTCCATGCTTTATACCTTTGACTGTAACATGCCTGAGCAATTTTCCACATTTTCCAGAGGAAACTAGTGTTGTAACTGCAGAACTACTCCTTGGCTAGAGATGAAGTGGTTTTGCAACACAGCATTTAAATCGTCAGTTGGGGCTTCATCTGGTTCTGTGTGCTTTGTTGTATCCTGTGCTCTCAGCCGCATCATGATATCACCTGGAGCAAATTAAAATGGCCAAAACCAGTGGACTCATGGGTAGATTGTCTACTCTACATTTCTGGCCGACTACAATTGCAAAAGCTTCAGGCTTATATTTAACAACCAAATGACAAACCCCACCACGCATTAGGATGGGATGTCCTTGATTACCCACTATAATTCCTAGTCAGTCGAAAAGGTATTAATCTGATCCATGGAATATAGAACGTAGAACACTGCAGCACAGGAACAGACCCTTCAGCCCAAAATGTCTGTGCCAAACATTATGCCAAGTCAGACTCTTATCAGCCTGCACACGATCCACATCCCCGCATATCCATGTGCCTATGACCTTGGTTGTAAAATCACTGTATTCAACTTATTCTGAATTTTTTTCGGATTTAATCTTGAACTAAACATTATTCAAGTTATTCCCTTCATCGTGGACAGCTCAATTGTAATCATGCATTGTCTTTCCACTGACATTTCAAATGCTTTTCACTGTAACTCGGTACACGTGACAATAAACTAAACATATTGCAAGATACTGTTTTCAGATGGGACCAGAATTCTGAGTACAATTTGCACCTCAGTCAGGAACTCTGCCCATTAGTTTCCCTTCATAAAACAACTGGAAAAAAGATCTATTATTCCATTTGAGAATTGCACTCAAAGGAATCAATAAAATGTAAACATTTTAATACGAATCGACCAGCATTGCAACATTTCAGAAATGTGCTAAATTTGAATCCTGGTATTTTTTTATGCCTTCAAGCTTGCTTCTTGTTTTTTTTTGTAATTTTACAAATATTATTGCTGACAAAGATGTTAAAATACAAGTTATTAAAGGTGAGGACTGTCACATCTATGAATTTTTCATTTTTTTCCAACCATTATTTAATGCTGCCTCACCCGCTGAGTTTCTCCAGCATTTCTGCCTACCTTCGATTTTTCCAGCATTTTCTTAAACATTATTTAAATCCTCATGCTTTCATTTTTTTTTGAGGCCAAAGCACAAGTAAGCTCTTTGTCTGCAGGAACAACCCAACAATATCATGCTGGCCAATATCTTCACCATAACCATTGGCTTGACGCCAGCTTTGATAGCTGCTCAAGCATGACCGAGTAATCATATGTACGTACATACTACGTGGGTGCAGTCATTAGCGTTGCCGATTTCACAATTAACAATGGCAATAAATCAATAAAGGAGAGGCTACTCCCTTGAAATTGAAATGCATTTCAGTACAAACTGAAAGAGCACACCCCATGATTTAGTTAAGAGCTCTCAATCAGGGAGTGCAGGAAGCATGTTCTCGATGTTGGCGGAGGCCAGAATCGGAGCCACAATTTAAGAATAAGGTGTAGGCAATTTAGAACTAAGATGAGGAAAAAAAAATTCACGCAGAGAGTTGTGAATTTGTGGAAATCTCTGCCTCAGAAGGCAGTGGAGGCCGACTCACTGGATGCATTCAAAAGAGTGTTAGGGCTAGCGGAATCTAGGGGTATGGGGAGAAGGCAGGAACGGGTTACTGATTGTGGATGATCAGCCATGATCACATTGAATGGTGCTGCTGGCACAAAGGGCCTACCCCTGCACCTATTGTCAGAAGATTGTGGGTTTGAATAATCCCCTCTCAAGGACTGACCACAACTACGGCCTAATAATGGCGAAAAATTATTACTTAAATTTTGGAAACAGACAAAAGTCCCCACAGTGAAGATGTGGATTACAGATATGTCCGAGACACTACACTTGGAAATCATTAGGCTTGTCCTGCCGGAAAAACCAGATCAATTTCTTAGGACATGGACACCCTTTACTGAATTTTTACAACAATAGTATGGTGAAACACAAATTTAAATTTAAATCCGATGCTACGTTGGGGGGGGGGGGGGGGGGGGGGGGGGGGGGGGGGGAGGGGGGAGGGACAAGGTATATCTCCATCTTTTCTTATTCCTCTTTCACTCTGCTGCACTGCTTTGGTAGCTTAGGGGACTTTTTCTCATTCTTTTCTATTCTATCCTTTCACTTTATCCTTTCTTCTTTTCTCGCTTTCCCTTTGTTTCCTTTTTTCCATTTTTTCAATTTAGGTTATAAGGTTAAAAATGAAGCTGTACAATAGCTGTAGAATTCTAGATGCCGAACGTTTTATCTTTGTACAATAGCTTCTAATATAATTAAAATTAAAAAAATTAAAAAAGAGCAAGGGAGCTATTCCTGGCCAATATTTATCCCTTACTCAATTTTCTAAATTTCAGATTACCTGTTTTCAATCCCACTGTTTTTTTTGAGCATGCCAGATGTTTGCAAATTAGATGCCTATTTTCCACAAAATAACACTGGGTCTTGCACAGGCTAATCTAGTTGTATCTCAACAAAATTGGAACCAACTTCCTTATGAGAAGCAAGGAACTGCAGATACTGGTTTACAAAAAAAGTGTTTAAGTAACTCAAGGGATCAGGAAATATTATTTAGAAAACATGAATAGGTGACGTTTCCAATCAGGACCCTTCTTAAGAGCCAGTCTGAACAAGGATCCTGACCTGAAATGTTACCTATCCATATCCTCCAGAGATGCTGCGTGGCCCATTGGGTGACTACAGCACTTTATATTCTTATAGGAAAGTTCAGAGGAAAGAAAGAGGTCTTTGAGCAGGTTATTTGAGGGGGAAAGGAACATCAGCCAAGTGGGATGTTTTTAAAAGTGTGCTGACAAAAGCTCAAGATATGCATGTCCCATTAGAGAAGTAAAGGGCAAGGCAGGCAAATGTAAGGAAGCTTGCTGACGAGGGAAATTGAAGCATTGGTCAAGAATAAGGACACCACATAGATACATACATGCGACTTAAAAGTAGACAGGTTAGTTAGTAAGATTTCAGAGACCAAGATTGCTGGTGTCACGGATTGCGAGGAAGGTTGCCGAGGTCTACAATGGGATATAGATCAGTTACAGAAATGAGTGGGGAAATGGCTGATGGAGTTTAATCGGTGCAAGTGTGAGGTTCCGCACTTTGGGAGATCGAATGCTAGGGGAAAAATTCAAATAATGGCGTGACACCTCACAACATTGATGCACAGAGGAATCTTGGGGTCCAAGTCCATAGGTCCAACTCCCTAACTTCCTAGTGGAAACACAAGTAGATAAAATGGTAAACGCAATATACGCTGCATTGAGTACAAGTCAGGAGGACAAGGGGGCAGTATAATAAGACATTGCTTCGGCTGCTTTTGGAGCATTGTGTGCAGCTCTGGTTGCCCCATTCCAGGAAGGATGAGGAGGATTTGGAAAGGGTGCAGATTCAGTTTACCAGCACACTGCCTGGATTAGAGAGTATTAATGACACGTCGGACAGACATGGATTGTTTTCTCTGCAACGCCAGTGGACGAGAGGGGACCCGACAGAAGAGCATAAAATTATAAGAGGTATGGATAGGGTAGATAGTCAGAACCTTTTCCCCAGGAAATATCATACAAATACCAAATACAGGTTATGTCCAGCGGATCCATGCGCAAGTCAGCAATGCAGTTGTCACACGTCACCTGTCAGCAAGTCAGGTTGGAGAGTGAGGTGTTACCGTGCATGTGTAAATTTACTATTTGGCGTGGAGACCATGGGGGAGCTCCGATGTGGAGACCACATGGGCTTCCAGGGGCCTAAAGAATTAGGTATGCAAGTGCAAGTTTACGCAAGTTGGGAAATGCCTGTATGAGAGAGCATAGCTTTAAGGTGAGAGGGGCAAAGTTCAAAGGATATGTGTGGGACGAGTTTGTTTTTATACACAGAGGGTGGTGAGTGCCTGGAAAGCATGGCCGGGGGTAGCGGTGCAGACACATACGATGGTGGCATTTTATGAGACTTTAGGATAGGCACGTGGAAATGCAGGGAATAGAGCGATATTGATCATGTGCAGGAATATAAGTGAGGGTTTTGGCTTCATGTTCAGCACATGTCCAAAGGGCCTGCTCCACTGCTGTACAGTTGCATGCTACCCAAACAGCATATGAAGTGCAGCTCCTCCAGTTTGTGTATGGCTTCACTCTGACAATGAAGGCGGCCCAAGGTGGCCCAGGCCAGAAAGGTCACTATGGGAACGGGAAGGCGCGTTTATAAGGTAAGCAACCGAGAAATCCAGCAGACCTTGTGGACGGAGCACGTGTTTGGAAAAGGTGGAACGCAGCCCCCACAGCTCCACTCTTAACCCCCATCCCCCTACTCATAACAAGGACAGAATCCCCTTGTCCTCACCTTCCACCCTATCAGCCGTCGGATACAACATATAATACTCCGACATTTTCGCTACCTCCAACGGGATCCCACCACTGGCCACATCTTCCCATCTCCTCCCCTTTCGGCTTTCTACAGAGACCGCTCCCTCCGTAACTCCCTCATCAATTCGTCCCTTCCCACCCAAACCACCCCCTCCACGGGTACTTTCCCTTGCAACCGCAGGAAATGCTACACTTGTAGCTTTATCTCCCCCCTCGACTCCATCCAAGGACCCAAGCAGTCTTTCCAGGTGAGGCTGAGGTTCACCTGCACCTCCTCCAACCGCATCTACTGAATCTGCTTTTCCAGGTGTCAACTTCTCTACATCAGCGAGACCAAGCGCAGGCTTGGCGATCGCTTCGCCCAACACCTCCGCTCAGTTCGCACTAACCAACCTGATCTCCCGGTGGCTCAGCACTTCAACTCCCCCTCCCATTCCGAATCTGACCTTTCTGTCCTAGGCCTCCTCAATTGCCAGAGTGTGGCCCAGCACAAATTGGAGGAACAGCACCTCATTTCGCTTGGGTAGTTTACAACCCAGTGGTATGAATATTGACTCCTCCAATTTCAGGTAGTCCTTGCTTTCTACCCCCTTCCACCCCTTCCCAGCTCTCCCACAGCCTACTGTCTCCGCATCTTCCTTTTCTTTTTCTCGCCTCCCCCGACCTCAGTCTGAAGAAGGGTGTCGACCCGAAACGTCGCCCATTCCTTCTCTCCATAGATGCTGCCTCACCTGAATTTCTCCAGCATTTTTGTCTACCTTCGATTTTTCCAGCATCTGCAGTTCCTTAAACATTCCTGCCAGCTAAATTATTTCTTTCAAACTCTTTGAACGCCAGCATTCAATATTTCTCATCTTTAGAGATAATGTTTTCAATTCTTCCAAGTAAAGTAAATTGATCAATTTGTGACCATTCACGAACCTAGTCTACACCCATCTTTGTAAATGTATCATATTACACCTCATTTTGTTTGGATTAGACTTTTGGCATTCAATCACTGCTGTTCTTCAAAAAGGATAAAGTGCGACATTTTCGCTACCTCCAACGGGATCCCACCACTGGCCACATCTTCCCATCTCCTCCCCTTTCGGCTTTCTACAGAGACCGCTCCCTCCGTAACTCCCTCATCAATTCGTCCCTTCCCACCCAAACCACCCCTCCCCTGGTGCTTTCCCTTGCAACCGCAGGAAATGCTACACTTGTCGCTTTACCTCCCCCCTCGACTCCATCCAAAGACCCAAGCAGTCTTTCCAGATGAGGCAGAGGTTCACCTGCACCTGCTCCAAACTCAACAATTGCATCCACTGCTCTAGGTATCAACTGCTCTACATCGGTGAGACCAAGCGCAGGCTTGGCGATCGCTTCGCCCAACACCTCCGCACAGTCCGCATTAACCAACCCGGTCTCCCGGTGTCTCAGCACTTCAACTCCCCCTCTCATTCCGTATCCGACCTTTCTGTCCTGGGCCTCCTCCATGGCCAGAGTGAGCCCTACTGCAAATTGGAGGAGCAGCACCTCATATTTTGCTTGGGTAGTTTACACCCCAGCAGTATGAACAGTGACGTCTCCAATTTCAGATAGTCCTTGCTTTCTCCCTCCTTCCCCTCCCCAGTTCTCCCACAGCTCACTGTCTCCGCATCTTCCTCTCTTCTTCCCGCCACCCCCCCCCACATCAATCTGAAGAAGGGCCTTGACCTGAAACGTCACCGATTCCTTCGCTCCATAGATGCTGCCTCACCTGCTGAGCTTCTCGAGCATTTTTGTCAACTTCAATTTTTCCAGCATCTGCAGATCTTTTTTAAACACCTCAGAGGCTAATATGTTTTCCAACAGTGTAATCCCCAGATCTGCTCAGTTCTCCTGTGGTTGTCTCATAAGGGATTTAATAACTATATCATAACTTCCTTCCTCTCATTATAAAGAGCAGCACTCCTTTAACCCTTTAAATTATTTTCCATTCCTGTCCAGTGCATTCAGAAAGTATTCAGACCCATTCACTTATTCCACATTTTGTTACGTTACAGCCTTATTTTAAAAAGGATTATATTCTTTTTTTTTTAAATCATCAATCTACACACAATACCCCAGAATTAAGAAGCAAAAACAGGTGTTTAGACATTTTTGAAAAGTGTGGTAATTAAAAAGAAATAACTGAAATATCAGTATTCAGACCCTTTGCTATGACATTCAAAATTGAGCAAAATTGTCCGTAGACCTCTGGGACGGGATTGTGTCAAGACACAGATCTGGGGAAGGGTATAAAACTATTACTGCAAAGAGCACACTGGCCTCTGTCATTCTTAAATGGAAGAACTTTGGAACCGCCAGGACTCTTCATAGAGCTGGCCGCCCGGCCAAACTGAGCAATCAGGGGAGAAGGGCCTTGGTCAGGGAGGTGACCAAGAACCCGATGGTCACTCTGACAGAGCTCCAGAGTTCCTTTGTGGAGATGGGAGAACCATCCAGAAGGACAACTATATCTGCAGCACTCCACCAATCAGGCCTTTATGGTAGAGTGGCCAGACGGAAGCCACTCCTCAGTAAAAGGCACATGACATCCAGCTTGGAGCTTGCCAAAAGGCACCTAAAGGGCTCTCAGACCATGAGAAACAAGATTCTCTGGTGTGATGAAACTATTTGGCCTGAATGCCAAGCGTCACGTCTGGAGGAAACCAGGCACTGTTCATCACCTGGTTCAGGTGATACTGTGAAGCATGGTTGTGGCAGCAACATGCTGTGGGGATATTTTCTGCAGCAGGAACTGGGAGACTAGTCAGGATCAAGGGAGAGATGAACGGAGCAAAGTACAGGGAGATCCTCGATGAAAAGCTTGCTCCAAAGCGTTCTGGACCTCAGATGGGGCAGAGGTTCACCTTCCAACACGACAACGACCCCGAGCACACAGCCAAGACAACGCAGGAGTGGCTTCATGACGTCTGTGAATGTCCTTGAGTGGCCCAGCCAGAGCCCAGACGGACTTGAACCCGATCAAACATCTCTGGAGGGACCCGAAAATAGCTGTGCATCGACGCTCCCCATCCAACCTGACAGAGCTTAAGAGGATCTGCAGAGAAGAATGGGAGAAATTATCCAAATACAGGTGTGCCAAGCTTGTCGCGTTATACCCAAGAAGACTTGAGGCTGTAATCGCTGCCAAAGATGCCTCAACAAAGTACTGAGTAAAGGGTCTGAATACTTATGTAAATATGATATTTCAGTTATTTTGTTTTAATTACTTTGCCAAAATTTCTAAACGCCTGTTTTCACTTTATTATAGAGTATTGATGATATAAGAATTGAATTGAATCAATTTTAGAATAAGGCTGTAACGTAACAAAATGTGGAAAAAGTGAAGGGTCCTGAATACTTTCTGAATGCACTTTAGATCCTCGAGCCTGTTTGAATTTATCACGTTTGTGCATTTTCACCATTTCCTACTTTCTAAACTCCAAAGTGGATGATGTTGCCTAATGCCGAAATAGCTTGCTCGGTTTCACTCATCTGTTTAATTCAGTTATACTGAGTCTTGGAGGGTCAGAGTCACATCACTCAAATCATAGCCTCTTCAAATCATCACATCCATGCCAACCTTTGCCCAATCCAGGCTAACCCCATTTGCCTGCATTAGGACCATAACTTTCTATGCCTAGCCTATCCAAATGCTTCTGAAAGCAATTATATCCAATTTCATCACTTTCTCTGGTGACACATTCCAGATATCAACCAGTACAAACAATACATACTCCAAAGGTACCCTTTAAATCTTCTACCTCATATCTTCAAGCCATGCTCTCTTTATTGAACGCCTGATTAATTTAATACTACCATTCATTTGTAGGCGGCACGGTGGTGCAGCGGTAGAGTTGCTGCCTTACAGCGCCACAGACCTAGGTTCAATCCTAACCACGGCATTGTCTGTACAGAGTTTGTACATTCTCCCCGTGGCCTGTATGGGTTTTCTCCAGGATCTCCAATTTCCTCCCACACCAAACACATACAGATTTGTAGGTTGCTTGGCTTTGTATAATTGTAAATTGTCCCTAATGCGTGTAGGATAGTGTAAATGTGTGGGGGTCGCTGGTCGGAGTGGACTCGGTGGCTGAAGGGCCTGTTTCTGCACTCTCTAAATTAAACTAATTCATACTTCTAAACATGCCACTAATTTGAGGTATAGCAAACATGTCTCATCATCCAAGTTATCAAAAATATAACAAATAATTCTAACTCCATCACAGATACTTTGTGTCACTAGTTATTTCCTACCAATTGCAGTATTCATTTCTTATTTTTCTATGCTCCACTTTTACACACGGTTGCTACCAAGGCATTTTGCCTTCCATTTCAGGAGCTTCAACCTTATTCAATAGTCTGATATAAAAGACATTATCAAATCAGTGTGGATCTACTTCCCTGCTATTTTAAATGATCTTTTGAATAAAATTGAAGTAGTCTAGGTCTTTGCAAATCCATGCCAGCTCTCACTGATGATGTGTTCAATTACTCTGCCCAACAGATCCCAGGCGAATCAATAAATATCTTAAAACATAAAATATTTTCAATGTTTTGAAACGGAAAAGCAGTTACAAAACAATGAAAACTTTCAGGGCAATTTCTCACAAACCTCTCCCAAAACATTGTGATGGAAAACCCATCTTGCATTTGGTAATGCCACTGCACTATTGTTTTCCTCCTTAATATTATTTACTTACAATCTCTTTTTGTTTACAATCATAGTCGCTACTTGACATCCGATTCAATATTACTGCTTGTATGATGCACTTCGCTTCATCTATGTATGCATTTATAGAAGGCACCAGCTGCAAGGTGCAATTTAGTATACTTGTGCAATTATCAGACTACTCTAATTAAGATAAACATCATGAGTGATGTTAATGACTAGGTGGATTCTCAAAAAACATCCAAATATTAATTAAGTTGAAGCCTCCACTACTTCATATCTTTCCAGGTGCATTTCAGATACACAGAAAGCTCCTGTGATTTACTCACCAGCATTCCACCTTCAAATCATATAATCAAATCTTCAAGCATACAAAGAGAATGGTTACTTGAAGGCAAAGAATACATGAAAATCTGGCTCATCAGCACAATGAGAAGCATAAACAGCACCAGAGGCACCAGAATGATCATCGATCCATCCGGTTCCTGGGCAGTTCTCTAAACACCACTCAAAATGCATCACTGAACGTATCACCTTGGGGCAAAACAGTGGCGCAGCGGTAGAATTGTTGCTTCACATCGCCAGAGACCCGGATTCGATGCCAACTATCGGTGCTGACTGTACGGGGTTTGTACCTTCTCCCAGTGACCACATGGTTTTTCTCCGGGTGCTCCGGTTTCCACCCACTCCAAAGACATAGTTAGTAGGTTGACAAAAATGCTGGAGAGTCTGAAGAAGGGTCTCGACCCGAAACGTCGTCTATTTCCTTCGCTCCATAGATGCTGCCTCACCTGCTGAGTTTCTCCTGCATTTTTGTCTACCTTCGATTTTCCAGCATCTGCAGTTTCTTCTTAAACAAGTTAGTAGGTTAATTGGCTTGGGTAAAATTGTAAATTGTCCCTAGTGCTGTTGTATGGGATGATCGCGGGTTGGTGGGCCGAAGGGCTTTTTTTCCAACTATCTCTAAAAGCTAAAGAATGACGCTACCACACAGCACTCTACACACCTTGGCGGGAAATGGTTGGACAAACTTGTGGAGATGAGAGTCTTTTCAGAAAATAAGTAGGAAGTGGCTGATACAGCTGAGAAGCTGTCCACATTGCAGGGGTGCATGCATCCAGTGTTGCAAAGTGTTAGTTAACCTCAGGAATGAATTTCCACATTTCCATGATGCATGATTTGGAGAGTGGCGGTGTTCCCATCCACCCGCTGACCTCATCCTGCTTGGTGGCTGAGTTTGTGCATTTGGGAGACACTATGAAAATTGCCTGGGTGAGGAACTGCTGTGCATTTTATAAGAGCAGATTAAAGGTCTGTCTGCTATGAAAACCATAATTTGCTGTAGATCATATTAATGTGTTTTATTCAATCTAAATAGCTACTCGCTCAACGCTACATAAAATGACTTGCATGCATAGCTCTGCCCCACTGCAAGTTTGAACCTTCCTTCCCTACACATCAGTAGTCAAACACCTATGTATTTAGCAGAGCTTGAGACCGCTCCCACTATGACATACAGCAGGTCAAAAATCTCTGGGCATTGGCTTTGAACCCACAATCTTCTGGCACAAAATATGCTATTGTGAACTCTGATGGACAACTGAAATTCTCCAATCCTACATTAAATTGTTTTTTTCTCATCACATTCTCATCGACTCTACCGCTCACCTATACCCTAAAGATAATTTGCAAGGGTCAATTAACCTACCAACCTACACATCTTCATAAGGTGGGAGGAACCAGAGAAAACACATGCAGTCACAGGAAGAACATGAAAGCTCCCGACGTCAGGATTGAATTTGGGTCTCTGGCGCTGTGAGGCAGCGGTTCTATGACAGCGGTCCCCCCCCACAAAAAAAAAAATTGGGAATTGCAACTACAGGTGCACAACCTTTTATCCGAAGTTCCAAATAACGAAAAGCTCCGAATACCGGACATTTTTTCGGTCCTTGAAGAAAGGTCCTTGAAGACGTTCACCGAGGGCGGCCCGCAGAGGTGACAGCGGAACCCCCGGTCGGTCCTCGAAGAAAGGGGAACTAAATCCCCATTCATAAAAGAGAAGGTGAGGGTATATTGCGCGGGAGGGTTAATAATTGACAATCTGCTGCTGCCTGCCCGCAGAGTTAAAAAGTTCCCACGGTAGACTCACGATACACAGTGTATCGTGAGTCTTGCGTGGGAACTTTTTAACTCAGCGGGCAGGCAGCAGCAGATTGTCGCTCCCTTCAGTTTCACCCCACCTACACCCCTCTGCTTCCCGGCCATGTGTGTGACCCCTTCCCTCCCCTCTCCAGCTCCCCGCCCATTGCACCGGCGCGGGGGCTTTGCACTGTCTTCACGTCGGCGATGCCAGCAGGTCAGTGCCAGTCACCGGAGATGTCAGGACCAACGGGACACCGACCCCCAGGCCCACTGCAAGCACGGAGATCCCAGAGACCCACAGCCAGCAGCAACTCTAGCCCAGCCCCGTTCCAACTCCAGAGGAACCCGGGTTGCGGATGAGGGGGCGCAGCTCGGGCTGTGGGCGAACTGCCACTTGTCGCCGTAGCGGCCCATCGGAGAGCGGGTTCCTGTTGGTCCTGACGTCTCCGGCCACCCCCCTGGACAGGAGCTGAGACTGGGAACTGAAACGCCCTTGCCCCCTCCCTCTGCAACTGCAAACAACCCCACTCTCCTGCTCACCTGCAAGGGCGGTACAGTTCCCAGTCTCAGCTCCTGGCCGGAGACGTCAGGACCACCAGAAGCCGCTCCCCGATGGGCCGCTACGGCGACAAGTGGCAGTTCGCCCACAGCCCGAGCTGCGCCCCTTCATCGGGACACCGACCCCCAGGCCCACTGCAAGCACGGAGATCCCAGATCAGCAACTCCAGCCCAGCCCCGCTCCAACTCCAGAGGAACACGCTCCCCGTAGGGGCAGAAGCTGATGGTGTGCAAGGTACGTCTTGTTCCTGGGGTGGCGGATGAGGGGGCGCAGCTCGGGCTGTGGGCGAACTGCCACTTGTCGCCGTAGCGGCCCATCGGGGAGCGGGTTCCTCTGGAGTTGGAGGGGGAGGGGGGTATTGTGCTGTTTGATCGCCCCCTACTATCCCAGGGACAGGGAGACACAGCAGCTTTTGAGAATGGTGGGCAATCACTTCCAAAGTTCTGCCCACACAGTCAGTACACCTCTCCTACACTTGTCTCCCGCACTAAGATCATCTCACAGAGAATGATCCCAGCCTAACCCTCCCTATTCTCTCCTATTCTGCAAGAAAAAACTACATTGAAGACTCAAACTCATGATCGAGTAACTGCCGGGATCGAGGCGCAAACTCGCGACCTTGCGGATATGAGCCAAGCACTCTACCACTGAGCCAGCCGTTAAAATCTACGCTAAAAATCTTCCATTCCGAAAGCCGAAAAATTCCGAATTACGAAAAGTGTCTGGTCCCAAGGCTTTTGGATAAAAGGTTGTGCACCTGCACTACCAAATCCTTAAATTAAAGTTAATTGCATAAAAATTGATTATGACTCATGACTTGTACAGGCACACTGATCCAGCAACTTGTGTTGTTCAATAACCTATTGTAGAGAGTTTCAGCAGAGTATACGGTTAAGAAAATAACAGATACAGGACTTGGAGATTGGCCTGTGGACAGCAAAGAGAAAGGAGGAGAGCATGAGCACGGAGGCCGGAATGCAACCACCTTTCAGTAGTGAGGGAGGGAGAGTTAAGGGCCTGTCCCACTTACGCGACCTTGGCTCGCAAATGACGTTTGGCGTACGCTTGAGGCGCACGGGCACAATATGGCCGCGCGGGGACGGTCCCACTTAGAAGCGCGGAGTTGTGCGGGGGTGGTCCCGACATCGCGCGGGGCTCCAACATTCTGACAGTGGCCGAAATCTTCGCGCGCCAAATCTTGGCACGCAGGCGCATTGCGGTCGTACGCAGCGTCTTGACGGCGTACGCAACGTCTTGATGGCATACGCCTAGCGCGTGGCATTGCGTGATGGCATCACCGCCCAATGTCGTGCGACGCCCAAATTCAGTCGGCCCGCCTCCTGCCCAGCTGATTGGTAAGCATGATGCAAATGACGTCACGCGCGTACATTCGCGTGAACTCCGCTTCTGTTTGGTCGCACCAAACGCACGCAATCGCATGCGTAGGACAGGCCCTTTAGTAATTGTGGTGACGAGTATGGTTGGGATCTGGTTGTGGACGCAAGGTCTAATTGACAAACTGGGAGATGAATGCCCATGAGATTCATGAGCTTAAGGTCTAGGAAATGTGGTCGGTGATGGGTGACCAAGAAAGAATTGGGAGAGCGCAGAATCAGTTACTGATAAAGAGCCAGAGTTGAATGAAGAGAAATCCTACGGGCAGAGCCAAGGCCTGCTTTAATTGGCTGCACAAGCCAAACATGTACAAATATAATCTATATTTAAATATTGGCCATAAGGCAGAACTGCTCTCCTCTTTGCTTTAGTGGATCTGATGCACAGGAAACCCATAAGTAAAATCTCAAACCTCTGTTCCACTGCTGATTTGTAACCTGTTTTATATCATTCAAAGTGAATCACAACGCACACAAAAATGTGGCACCACATGATCCAATTTCCAGGCAAACACATCACAGTATTCACAGTAGCCAGGCGGTCTGAGTATTAGACAAAACATTGTCAATAACATTGTAAATTTATTATTACCCAATTGAATATATTGAGCGAATCATCAATCTCAACCCACCAGACAACCAGGGATTTTCATTTCCCATGGGAAAGTTTTCTGGACAGTCTATCTTTGCAAGTCTTCACACCACATTCCCACCAGTACTCAAGGATCCAGCTGAGTGGATATTCACTGCTTGGAGGAACCTTGGGTGTAAACTTGCATCCTAATCTTCGGTCTCATTCACTACTCCGTCTCTCATGCACAATGATACAATGAACAGCTCATGGAGGAGGATTAAATTGTCAGCACTAGTTGAACAGTTTACAGAGCTACATGATCCAACAGCACACCCTCACGTTTAAACACCAGACACAGGAGCAAGCAAGCTGTTGCAAAATTAAAATGCAAGGAAATTATCCCGAGCCACCTGCAAATACCAGTCACCTGGCTGTGAGACAGGCATCCTACTGACAAACTGCACCTACCTTGAAAGAGATGGCAATGAATGATATTAAAAAATACTGAATTGTGGCGCAGCGGTAGAGTTGCTACCTTACAGCACCAGAGACATGGGTTTGATTCTGACATTGGGAGCAGTCTATACGGAGTTTTATGTTCTCCTTGTGGCCACGTGGGTTTCCTTCAGGTGTTCTGGTTTCTTCTCGCACTCCAAAGACATCCAGGTTTGTAGGTTAATTGGCTTCAGTAAAATTGTAAAATTGTCCCTAGTATGTATGATAGTGCTAGTGTATGGGATGATCACGGGTCAACATAGAGTCGGTGGGATGAAGGGCCTGTTTCCGTGCTGTATCTCCAAAGTCTAAACTTTCCATCTTTCAGATATAAAACATCTCATTATTTAATGTGCAAAGACCTCACCATAAGTGGGGAGTAAATGGGAGTTAAAACCGAGACACACAGTGATGTTGGAAGTCAAGCAAGCAGCCAAATAATTCCTCTCGACGTTCTGCAGTCTTACCTGTTGGATGCCATTCTCAAAGGCCCGTATGGCGAGGGATGCCGGCCCATCCACGGTCTTTCCATCATCATCTGGTCCCCAGCTGGCGCTGTAGATGTCAATGTGCTGCGGATTCAGGCTGAGTGACTTTGCTTCCACCATATCCGTCACGTCCCCATCCAACATGCGAACTCCTGAGGACATTTCAGCAGGTTAAAGATGGCATGGATACAACATGCACATGTTACTGTGTGTATATCTATAGTGCTTCATTGTCACTGAAAGGAGGAATGTTCAGCCAGGGTGGAGGTTGGGAAGGGCTGGAGGAAATGAACGTTAAATAAATGCAATTTTATACTGCAATATTTTTAAATCTGATGTATATTTAGAGATGATTAATTATCTTATGTAAAATAAATCAGGATGCTGACTGGATTGAAGAGTATTAACTCAAAGATGGACAAACTTTGGATTGTTTTCTCTGGAGTGTTGGAGGCAGGGGGGGAAGATCTGATGGAAGTTTCTAAAATGAGTTGCAATGACAGGTTTTTGGAGGATAAGGACAGAAAGGTGGTGGGTACCAGGAGCACACTGCCAAAGATGTTGGTGGTAGGAGATGTTTGAAGCTTTTATATATATATGCACATAAATCTGCAGGGACGGAGGGATATGGATCAGATGCAGGCAGTTTAATTTGATATCATGTATAGCACAGACATCATGGGCCAAAAGGTCCCTGCCCATGCTGCACCGGTGAATGTTTTATGTTTCCTGCTTTCTGGAGGGGGCTGCCGGATGAAGACACATCTTGCGCTCCACCTGCCCTGTGTGATGAGAACAGTATTTCTTACTGGTGACCTGGTTGATGGAGGGGAGGGTCAGTGGAGCTGGAGTCAATGTTTTGAACTGGAGCTGGCGTACATCAAAACCTCAGGCAAGAAATGAGGTGACAATTCTGAGGGGGTGGGGGGGGGGGGGGGGGAAGAGATGGTGAACATGATGGAATCCTGGAAAGATAAAACAAAATGTGCTCGAAGCAGAGGTTGGTAGGATCAAGGGAATTCTATCTCTGTTCTCTCTGGGGAGGAGACAGACAGAGCAGATATTTAGGGAGTGGAGGAGCCGCAGGCGAGGGCTGCATCAACCACACTGGTGAGAAAGGCCCGCTCTCTGGAGTAACAGAATTATGATAAACCCCTTTCTCCATTACTTCAGTCCATTCTTCCAACACTGGAGCCAATAAGGCTTTGTGTGAAATTATCCCATGGTATCATTGCAAGGTCCAACATTTTTATTGAAAAATTCAAATTTAACTCAAAATGTTGACCTCAATCCTGTCCATGTTCTATTTCAACAACACCAGCTAAATCATACTTTGGTTGGTTGTTCAGCTGCTAAACTATAAGAACACAATAACTAAGAGCTAGTTTGTGGAGTCCTTGGATTTGTGGGAAATCAATTTCCCTATAAATGAAGCAAGAACCTAATGTTTTGGAAGTCAATTCAATATTGAAAAGAACAATACACAATGCATTTATCTGCCTTCTCAATATAAAACAAACCAAATCTGTTGCAAAATGTCATGCAATTTCTGAACAAAATTATATTGCATTATATTGGTAATGTTCAAGAACAATAAAGAAGCTCCCACACATCTTTTACAAAACGTAGAGATGGCAGCCATTATTATTTGATCACAGTTTGAGTCACAGCCTCACCAAAGCCATGAAACAATTATGAAGAACTCCAAGTGCTAGTAAAGCATTAAATGAGAATAAATGTTGGCACCCTGCATGAGCAATTCAGGAAAATATCCTCAGTCAGAATACAAAATGACAAGTTCGATGTATGAATCATTTGTGCCCTGCAGCCTTAATTGTACATCATTCACTCATTGCCCTGCATATTTAAATGCCCTGTAAACATCATTCTGTGCAAGATAGAAATTCAGAAAGAGAGACTGGGCATTTTGTAAACATGTCTTTTGCAACCTCGGGAAATCAAAATACTTCGTAGTTAACAAGAACAAGAACAAGTTTTCAAGAGAAAGTTTGATTTAGCTCTTAGGGCTAAGGGAATCAAATGATATTGGGAAAATGCTGGAACGGGGTACTGATTTTGGATGATCATCCATGATCATATTGAATGGCGGTGCTGGCTCGAAGGGCCAAATGGCCTACTCCTATTTTCTATGCTTCTATGTTTCTAACATTTGAAATGCTGTTGCTACTGTAACATAGAAAATGTTAGTAATTCATTTGTCCACAGTCGTGAGAAAGCAAACAAAAGATTCATCTAGAAATTTAGCCATATCTATAGCGTTGGTGGCAGGTGGAGATCGTCTCAGGAGCCAGTTCGAGTTGACAATTCTCATATAATGACTGTCAACTTACTAGCAAGAAACAACAAGTCTGCACAACTGCAGTACCAACGGGCTGTAGCACACACTGTTTGAGCCTGGGCTCTCAAACTGCAATCCACTCTATTCCATATTCAGGCAAGAGCATTTTGGGAGTCTCCTCCACACCCTCTGAAGGCTATTAGACCCGGTCTCTGTCATCCAATGTCCAGCACCTATCTCTGGGCAAACTGATTTTGTAGTGAAGTATTTTAAATTTTAGATCCTTTACTTGAATCTGCAAATCTCTAATTCCTACTGGTGTGCATGAGCAAAATACTCAACCTAGTAAACTGCCCAGGTTTGTACTATCTACAAAAAACAAAACAAAAGTAAAATCTCGATTTTCAGCAAAAGGATTTTTTTTGGCTTTCAACGATGCTTCAACCGCTCTTTCATCAATGTCGTGCAACAACAATTTTGTTTCATTCAGGATTTTTTCGACTCTCAGCCACAGCAGAGCCTCAGTTCAGAAATAGAAATTAGAAATCTAGAGGCAAGGCAAGACTGAATATCTTTGATCCCAGGGCAGCATTTGACCGAGCGTGGCCTTGAGAGGCCTGCGTGAAATCAAAGAGAAGAGGAATCAGAGATAAAGAAAACTCTCCTTTGGTCAGTGAACACCTAAAATAAATAAAAGGTAACGATGTCTCTTGCAGGTCAGAAGGAGAACTGCCGGTCATACCCTGATGTTCAGCAATAATATTGTCACTGCATTCCCCACCATCAATCAGAAGCTTAAAACACCTTCGCTAGGTCAGAGATTAGTTTTCTTTTGCAATCAACTCCCCAAGCTGTTTCACTATCTACAAGGTATCAACTTCCTGATATATTTTGTTATTATTCTAATTTTCAGTACTCATGATAATGTCTCAATAATCCTTTATTTGATCTGCTGTAGCTATTCAGTCAGTGGTCTTTTCTTTATGCTCCATTGTTCTGGACTTACAATGAGAGCGGCGCAGCAGTAGAGCTGCTGCCTTATGCCCCTGTCCCACTTAGGAAACCTGAACGGAAACCTCTGGAGACTTTGCGCCCCACCCAAGGTTTCCGTGCGGTTCCAAAGGCTGGAGGTCTTACCTTCCACTACCTGCAACCACCTTCAACTAGCATCGCAACTGGCTTCGACTAAAAAATTACCGATTTTTTAAACGGCAACCTATTTTTAGTCGCGGCCGGTTTTTAATTTTTTTGAAATAATCGCCGGAACATAGAAGAAGCGGAAACTACTTTCGACCATTAGAGAGACTGACAAAAACCTCTGGGAACCTCACGGAAACCTTGGGTGGGGCGCAAAGTCTCCAGAGGTTTCCTAAGTGGGACAGGGGCAGGCGATTTTTCAGGCGACTGCTAAGTTGTAGCAGGTCGCTGATAAACCGTTGACTGGAACAGCGACTGTCAGAGTGGGACGGACACACACACACACACCTTCCTTCACTAGCCAATGTGATACAGACACACACCACGATGAACAGGAAGGTTGGCACTTTAATTAAGACGGTGAAAGCACAGTGTACTGTGGGTCACTCAAGTACTTTAAGGGGGAGGAGGGGGGGGGGGGATGAGGAGTTGGGAGAAGGAATGGAGACAATGTTTAAGAAGCTAGAGATACACGGCTGTGCAGCTCAGCGGACATTAACATTAAAAACATCGGTTAACCTTGGTTCTGAAAACGACTGTTTACGTTTTTTCCCCCCAATGAACCAATTCACCGGTCAGCACCGGCGACAACCTACAACAACCTACAAAATCCTGGCAACCCACTACCACCGCACCTACATCACGAGAATTCTCGCTACTCTCTATGGCGTCAAAATTCTAGTCGCCGCTAATTTTTCAACATGTTGAAAACATTTTCTATACGTTGAAAAATGAGTGGCAACCAGAATTAAGCCACGACCAGTTACGAGAATGCGGGAACTACTCACCACCATGCAGGCGACACCCTAGCAAACCTCCGGCGAACATGTGCGACCTCATAGTCTCCTGTAGTCGGCTAAAAAGTCGCGCAAGTGGGACAGGCCCATCACAGCACTAAAGACCCGGGTTCGATCTTGACTATGTGCTGTCTGCACTGAGTTTGTGCATTCTCCCTGTGACTGCAGGTTTTTTCGCTGGGTGCTCCAGTTTCCTCCTACATCCCAAAGTAGTGTAGGTTTATACATTAATTAAATTGTCCCCAGTGTGTTGGATAGAACCAGTGTTCAGGAGATTAATGATCAGCGTGGACTTGGTGGGACGAGGGACCTGTTCTCTAAACTAAGATAGCCCATCTTGGCCAGGTCACATAGAAAACGAGCAACATTTGCTCAATAAAAGTTCTAAAATGTTTTTTTTTTCTTGAGCCCAAGTGAACTTTTAACTAGATACATCGGAAACTGTCCTTTCTGGTCTGAAACTTGTGTGGACCTGCTCACTAATTGCAGCTCTTTAAACCTGCTTTTCCCGTTACCATGGCAAACCTCCTAAACACCGCCAACAATGTGGTGACAAGGCCAGTGCCAGCAAAGGATCTTCTGATCGCAAGCTCCACAGAAATGTTCGATTGTCATTCCCGTGCCCACTTAATTCCATATCTGTGGAAGCTAGGAATCTTGCATTAGATTAGTCCAGCACAAGCTTCTCAAATTTTATGGATGTGGAATTAAGTTTCAAAGTGAATGAGCAGGTGATAAGCACTAGTTTCAGGGTAAAAATAATAATATACTGCTGAGTCACAATGCAGCATGTAGGATTGTGCTTTTGTCTAGATCAGCTATTTCAAGCCTTTCTTTGCTCTAACTCATCATTCAACATGTTCCAGTTGATGGAGCAATTAATAACATATTGATGAACGGAAAAGCAAATTTAAAATCTTATTTTAGCAAACAACTTTTCTGAGGTAACCCATCCAAGAGGCATTTCCAATCTGATTTTGCATTCATTCGAAAGCCAGTTCAGATTCTCCACAATCCATGCTAAAATAAGTGGGGTATTCATGCTTCTGCATGGCTTATAGATTCATATTCCACACTTGCATCTTCAATCCTATCTTTAAGATAATAATCAGACTTTGAACTACGAACAACGAACACAGCAAAATTGCGTTCGACATTAAAGAACATGAGAATATTTTGAATTTAAATAAAATGACAGCACTATGAATTTGGAAGCTTTCATTTTATAGCTTCCAGCACCAGATTATCATCTCATCTGCACAGTTGGAGCCAGAGTGGATTGTGCACCTGTAGATGAGCAACAGCAAAGACTTGTTTAATGAAAATGTGCCAAGAATGTCCTGGCAATAAATTTCACTGTTGGCTTCGGTGGATAACTGTTCTACGCCTGCCAACCTGGCATTCTGGCACCGGGCAGTGTCACAGATGCATTTGATTTTCAGTTTAAAAACAAATCACAAGCCACAATTTTGAATAATTAGTTTCTGAAACAAAGTCCAAGCTCACCAATCTCTTATCTTAAATAAATTCCAATCATGTGATCTGAATGATATATGCAGAATTGAACCCTGGTCAATGCTGGAACTCTGTGAAATTCTACTTGGAACAATATTGACTTACAGGATCATTGAACAAATTTGTTTATACCATAGCAAGGAACTCCCTACCCAAGCCGGTGAAAGATCTTTGACTCAATTAATTCTGTTCCTCTTCATGTCCCCACCTGACATGTTTCTAGCATTTTTGGTTTGTATTTCCAATTTCCATTTGCAGTTTTCAAATTTTCCATAACAACGAGATCACTCATGTGTTTGACCACATGATTCACTGACATGGCAACACACAATATACTGCATATTGCTTTCTCTCATATAAAATGTATGCAAAAACTGTTCAATGTTATATACTGTCATTACAGATTTATCCTGCTGCCTAGCACTTTTTTAAACATATAAAACAAATATCTACTTAGTTCTGACAAATTGGTCATTGGAACCCACAACCTTTCAACTTAACTCGCTCTTATTTCATGACGGTGCGGCACAGTGGGGCAGCGGTATAGTTGCTGCTTAAAGGGCCTGTCCCACGAGCATGCGACTGCATGCGGCAAGCACGACCAAACCGGAAGCGGGGGCCGCGCGGAGGCCGAGTGATCCCGTACGAGTTGACGTGGTCCGAGCGAAGTCCGCGGGAAGTTCGCGCTAGGCGTACACCGTCAAGATGCTGCGTACGGCGTCGAGGCGGTGCGTACGGCCTCAATGTGGCTGCAGGCCACTGTAAGTTTTTCGGAGCCCCGCGCGATGTCGGGACCAGCTCCGCACAACTCCATACGGCTCCGGCGATCTAAGTGGGACCGGCCCAGCGAAGCAGTACGGATCAAGCGACCACATTAGGTCGCGCTTGCCGCATGCAGTCGCATGCTCGTGGGACAGGCCCTTTACAGCGCCAGAGACTCAGATTCTACCCTGACTACGAGTGCCATCCGTAGGAAAGTTTATACGTTTTCCCTGTCCCTCCACACTTCAAAGACATACTGGTTTGTAGTGCTGGTGTACAAGGTGATCGCCGATCGGCATGGCCTGTTTCCACACTATAATTATGAAGACTTAAACAGTAGGTGACTATTGGTATCAATAGATTCAGCAACATTTCAGAATCGACTGGCACCTCACTTGATGTTTGACAATACAAGCATTAGCAACATGATTTCGGAAAGGAAATCAATGCCTTTACAATACGGGTGACTTTACTGTGGTCACATTTCCAATTTTGCTCAAATGTTCACTGGTCTCCTCACTCTCATTCAGCCAAAATTGATTTACTGTTCCTCAAAACATCAATTGCTACCTGAAAACCCATTCTGCTTCCACTGTCCTCTGAGGAAGAGAATTTCACTGCCTCAACAATTTCCCCTCACCCGTCTTAAATGGGTGACTTTTTTTTATTACACAGTTGTCTAGCGGGTGAGAGAATGGTTCAGTTGCCTTAAAACAGCTGGAAAGAAACTGTTCCTGAATCTGGAGGTATGAGTTGTCAAACATCTGTACCTCTTGCCTGATGGGAGAGGGGAGACAAGGGTGTGAGCAGGGTTAGACTAGTCCTTGATTATGCTGGTAGCTTTCCTAAGTCAGGGTGAAGTGTATCTAGATTTGAAAGGAGGTTGGTTTGTGTGATGGTCTGGCTATTTTCACAACACTCTTGCAGTCTTTGATGGAGCTGTTCCCAACCCATGCTGTGATGCATCCTGATGAGACGCTTTCTGCGATGCATCTATAGAAGTTGGTGAGGGTTGTTGGGAAATGTCAAACTTCCTAAGCCTTTTGTGGAAGTAGGGGTTGGGTGGGCTTTCTGGGTGATTGGATTGATTTGGCTGGTCTAGGACAAATTGCTGTTGATATTTATTACTAAGAACTTGTAGCTTTCAATCATCTCTTCTTCAGTGCCATCTATATAGAAACATAGAAACATAGAAACATAGAAAGTAGGTGCGAGAGTAGACCACCAGGTCCGTCGAGCCCGCACCGCCATTCGCTCATGGCTGAACACTAAACAGACAAACTTACCCACAAACAGTAGACACAAGACACAGAACACAAGACACTACCCTCCCCTTTATACCGCTATCACCCCTCTCCACCCCAAGAACCTCGCGATCTCCTGGGGGAGGCAAAAAACCGGATAAAAACCCAGGTCCAATTCGGGAAAAAAATCCGGGAAATTCCTCTCCGACCCCAATCCAGGCGATCGACACTTGTCCAGGAGATCACTCAGGTCTTACTATACTAACCATACCTAGGTCCATATCCCTGCCCTCTCCCCGTAGCCCCTTATCCCCTTGGCAGCTAAAAAACCATCTATTTTAGTCTTAAATATATTTAAAGTTTCTGCTTCCACTGCTCCCTGGGGCAGTGAATTCCATAAATTAACCACCCTCTGGGTGAAGAAGTTCTTCCTCATCTCAGTTTTAAAAGAGCCCCCCCTTATTCTGCAACTATGTCCCCTAGTTCTAGTTTCCCCGATCATTGGGAACATCCTCGGTGCATCCACCCGATCAAGGCCCCTCACGATCTTATATGTTTCAATGAGATCGCCTCTCATTCTTCTAAACTCCAAAGAGTAGAGTTCCAGCCTACTTAACCTTTCCTCATATGTCAATCCCCTCATTGCAGGAATTAATCTTGTAAACCTTCGCTGCACTGCCTCCAGGGCTAGTACATCCTTTCTTAAGTATGGACCCCAGAACTGTACACAGTATTCCAAATGTGGTCTCACTAATACTGTGTACAGCTGCAGCAAGACCTCCGTGTTTTTATACTCAATCCCCCTAGCAATAAAGGCCAAAACTCCATTGGCCTTCCTGATTGCTTGCTGCACCTGCATACTAACTTTTAGTGATTCATGTACTAATACCCCTAGATCCCTTTGCGTTGCATTACAACGCAGCTCCTCCTCATTTAGAAAATAACTTGCCCTATCATTTTTTTTTCCCAAAGTGAATGACTTCACATTTATTAGTATTAAATTTCATCTGCCAAGTTGTTGCCCACTCACCTAGCTTATCTATATCCTTTTGCAGACTCTTCCTATCCTCCTCATCCCCTACTTTTCCTCCCATTTTTGTATCGTCCGCAAATTTTGATATATTACACTTGGTTCCCTCCTCCAAATCATTTATATAAATTGTGAACAACTGGGGTCCCAGCACCGACCCTTGCGGAACCCCGCTAGTTACCGGTTGCCATCCCGAGTATGAACCATTTATCCCCACTCTCTGCTTCCTATTTGTTAGCCAATCCTCTACCCATGCTAATATATTACCCCCAATCCCATAATTTTTTATTTTTAGCAATAGTCTCTTATGTGGCACCTTGTCAAAAGCCTTTTGGAAGTCCAAGTATACCACATCCACCGGTTCCCCTTTATCCACCCGGGTTGTTACTTCCTCAAAGAATTCGAGCAGATTCGTTAAACAGGACTTCCCCTTCACAAAACCATGCTGGTTCTGTCCGATGAAGTCATGTTTATCCAAGTGCCCCGTTAGTGTTTCTTTAATAATTGTCTCTAACATTTTACCCACCACCGATGTTAGACTAACCGGTCTATAGTTACCCGCCTTCTGTTTACTTCCTTTTTTAAATATAGGTGTTACATTGGCCATTTTCCAATCCACTGGGACCGTTCCTGCCTCCAGGGAGTTTTGGAAAATTATCACCAATGCATCCACAATCCCCACCGCTATCTCCCTCAAGACCCTTGGATGTAATCCATCAGGCCCAGGGGATTTATCCTCCTTCAGTCTCATTAATTTCCCTAATACCACCTCCTTGGTGATCTTAATAGTATTTAGCTCCGCCATTCCTACCGCCCCCTGTTTATCCAGCGTTGGAATATTTTTTGTGTCTTCTATGGTGAAGACTGATACAAAATACTCGTTTAATGCCTTTGCCATTTCCATGTTCCCCACCAACAACTCTCCAGTCTCACCCTCCAATGGACCAACGTTCACCTTAGCCACCCTTTTTCTTTTTATATAGCTATAAAAACTCTTACTATTAGTTTTTATGTTGTTCGCTAAATTCCTTTCATAGTCTATTTTCCCCGTCTTAATTAATCTCTTAGTTATTTTTTGCTGACCTTTAAATGCTTCCCAATCCTCTACCCTCCCACTATCTCTGGCTACCTTATATGCCCTTGCCTTCAGCCGAATACTATCCTTTATAGTTTTACTGAGCCATGGCTGACTGTTCTTACCCTTACCCCTTTTTTTCTTCATAGGAATAAATTTTTCTTGAAGGTTATACAGTATACCCTTAAACGTACACCACTGCTCATGTACCGTCTTATTCTTGAGTCTGCTATCCCAGTCAACTTTGATCAGCTCAGTCCTCATACCTTCATAATCCCCCTTATTTAGACTAAGCACCCTAGCCTGAGTTTCAACCTGCTCCCCTTCTATTTGAATATGGAATTCGACCATATTGTGGTCACTTGTTCCCAACGAGTCCCTAACTATGACATTTTTAATTAATCCTGCTTCATTACACAGGACCAGATCCAAGATTGCCTCCCCCCTTGTCGGTTCGGTGACATACTGTTCTAGGAACCCGTCTCTAATACATTCTATAAACTCTTCCTCTAGTCTACCCTGCCCAGTTTGGTTTGCCCAATTAATATGAAAATTGAAGTCCCCCATGATTACAGCAGTTCCCTTTTTACATGCGTCAACTATTTGCAGATTTATGTTCTGACTAACAGCGTCACAGCTATTTGGAGGTCTATAAATTACACCCACTAGTGTTTTTTTCCCCTTATTATTCTCTATCTGTACCCAAGCTGTTTCACTATCCTGATCCTTCAACGCAATATCCTTCCTCTCTATTGCCGTTATTCCCTCCCTTATTAAAAGGGCCACCCCTCCTCCCTTTCTTTCCTGTCTATCTTTCCTAATTGTCGAGTACCCCTCTATATTTAACTCCCAGTCCTGATCTCCTTGCAGCCATGTCTCCGTAATGGCCACGATATCATAACTATATATACTTAATTGTACCGATAATTCATTTATCTTATTACGAATACTCCGTGCATTTAGATAAAGCACTTTCAGATGATTTTTACTACCCTTCCTTTCCGTTTTTGCCCCTTTTACATCTAGATCTTTATCTTCACAAATTCTGTCTCCTGTCACATTTTGAATTTCCGCTTCCCCACTGATACCCTGCTCTATTTCCTCTACCCCTGCCGTTATTACCCCCCTTGATACCTCCCCCCCGCTACTTAGTTTAAAGACCTCTCTACTGCCCTAGTTATATGATTTGCCAGGACCCCAGTCCCAGCACCGTTCAGGTGAAGTCCGTCCTTACAGAACAGATCCCCCCTGTCCCAGTACTGGTGCCAGTGGCCCAAGAAACCAAACCCATTATTCCCACACCAGTCTTTGAGCCACGCATTTAGCTTTTTAATTTTACGTACCCTCGCCGATTTGGCCCGTGGCTCAGGTAGCAATCCGGAGATCAGTACCCTCGAGGTTCTGCTTTTTAATTTATTCCCTAACTGCTCAAACTCCTTCAGCAGATCCTCCTTCCTCGTCCTTCCTATGTCATTGGTCCCCACATGGACCACGACCACTGGATCCTCCCCCTCCCTCTGCAAATTTCTCTCCAGCATCGCAGAGATATCCTTAACCCTAGCACCGGGTAGGCAACACAGCCTTCGGGACATGTTCTGCTGGCCGCAGAGAACCTTATCTACCCCCCGAATAATACTATCCCCTATCACTACGGCATTTCTTCTAACTCCCCCCTCTTGAATGGCCTCCTGATCCACGGTGCTGCAGCCAGGTTGCTCATCCCTCCCACAGCCCCTGATCCCGTCCTTACATTGAGTAAGAGCCTCGGTCATGCTCGTCAGGGACAAGGGCTGTGGCTCCTGCCGCATCTCCTCCTGGTTCCCCCTACCTGCCTCGCTTATGGCCACACCTTCCTTTCCTTGCTCACTGCCTACTGAATTAGTTAAACTGGTCGGTGTGACCATCCCCTGGCACAAAACATCCAGGTAATACTCCCCCTCCCTGATGTACCGCAGCGTATGAAGTTGGGTCTCCAGCTCATCAATGCGGAGCTGGAGTTCCTCTAGCCTCAAACACTTACTGCAGCTGTAGGGATCTTCTACATCAATGGTGTCGACAAATTCCCACATCTCGCAGTATTGGCACATCTCCTGACCGCCCATCTTATATAGGTAATTAACTGGTCCTGTTTAAGAATCCCCTACTGTATTGATACACCCCTTATTTATATAATCCTACCTCCTATAAATGGGAAAGTACTCACCCCAGCCGTAAATTACCTACTGGTTTGGCTGTCTAGTGGTAATTCCGTCCGCTCTTCCTGTCTGGTCCACTGCTCCCTTGCAGTGCGAGGCAAACCTCTTCAGGTGTGTGCACTGATCCCTGAAGTCAATCACTATCTCCTTTGTCTTGCTGACATTGAGGGAGAAGTTGTTATCTTGGCACCAGGTTACGAGGTTCTCGATCTCCTTCCTGTAGTCCGTTTCATAATTATTTGATATCTGACCCACCACGGTGGTGTCATCTGTGAACTTGTAAATTGAGTTGGATCGGTAGTTGCCTGCTGTCATGAATGTACAAGGAGTAAAGAAGGGAGCTGAAAACACATCCTTGGGGGGGCACTAGTGTTGAGCATTATCATAAAAGATGAGGATGATACTTCGATCAGGTGTCCCCTCAGCATCTGACAATGCAGAAAAAACAATCTAAGTTTGTTCAACCTCTCTTTCCTTCTAATCCAACCAGCATTCTGGTAAACCTTCTAAACCCTCTCCAAAGGCTATCCTTTCTGTAATGGTCAACCAGAGTGGCACACAATATTACAAATGCAGGCGAACCAAAGTCCTATAATGATGTAAAACGACTTTGTGATACTCATACTCATGAAAGCATGCATATCATACGCCTGGTTTACCACTACCTGCTTGTGTTGCCACTTTCAGGGAGCTGTGGACTTGGACCCAAGTTCCCTCTGTACATCAATGCTCTCGCAATCTCTCCTGTGCAAAACGCACCAAATAGATTTGGAGCACATGGATGTTCAACACGTAATAATATTGCTTCAAAACGACAATGCCAATTTTTCCCCGCCGGATATTTTGAACTTAAGTTCATCGTCACCAAGTTGGTATTATTGGTTAATTATTACATGTACTGAGATCCCATGAAAAAGTTTGTTTGCGTACTAACCAGTCAAATCATACTACACTGTTAAGGTCCTTGGATACCGCCAGTGTTTTGACAGATTCTACTTGCCAGGTACAGGAACGTCAAACAACAAAATATTCTTTAATCTAATAACAAGGCACTCCCTGCAAGTTGTTGGACAGAACTACACGCAAACACACCAAAGTGACCTTCGTGCAAATGATAACTGGCAACACCCTCCTGATTAAAAGATGAAGGAAATTTTAATAAAAAATACCCGATATCTAGCTGCATCATCCAGGAAAAAAATATCTGGAGGTGGGCACATTATCTAAAGGCCTACTTCAATTCAATTCTAGATCAATTCTACTTCATCTTGGTCAGATTCCATCTGGAGTTTTTACAACCAAAATGGATATGTTGGTGTTGGGAAAGATCAGGCATAGAGGCTGTACAAAATCGCTTTACAAATTATCTAATTAAATTAGTTACAACTGTAAAAGGAATTTGATAGGGGATAACCACTCGTGTGTAACACTTGGCCTTTCAGAACTAAAAAGAGAAAATGCTTTTAAAAAAAATATATAAGTAATGAAAATATGGAGCACTTCCACCCCCATACCACATATGAAAAGGCTTTAGATGTTGAGTAGATTAAATTCTTCAAACGAAGCTCAATGACTGTGTTACGTTACATTACCAGTCAAAGACTAGCAAACAGAGAAGATAAGAGATCAGCAGGATTCCTTCCTTAATATTTCTTTCCTTTTCAGCCTCTCTTACCCAAGGCTCACCTTAAAACTACTTCTGTTGTGAAAACTTGCCTCTTATTGGCCAAGCATTAATTCGCTCTGATCACACTTCGAAAAAGGGTCTTGAGGCCACGGCATCAATATTAAATTATGGATCTAATTGAATGGTTGAAATGTCTAAAGGGATGGATGGTCATGTGCTCCATGCACAGGATCAGGCTCAAAATTCAGAATTATATACAATTATATACAATTGTATACAAATATACAATTTAGCAACAATTGTATACTAAATATCCAATTTAGTATATCCTGTCAGAACTTATTGCCTCAGCACCAAAGAACTTTGCTCAGCATAGCCACCTAGACCAAGTTCAAAAGGGCACTTGCCAATAAAACTGCTTCCCCTAAAAAACAATTTGAGCGTCAACAGCCAGGCTGCAATATTTTTGCTGTGCCTGAAGATTACTTGCAGAGGTTACTTGCTGGGCTCTTTCCCCTGTGGAGAACAGAGATTGCAGATGACAGGCTTTGAGAAGTGGGCTTCAGGGGCGCATTGGGAAGAATAAAAACAATCAGTAATCACTGCTGCTTAAAGGATAAAGGACAAACTTGACTGGAGGAAATTGCTGTCTTCACATCAATGGATATGCCCAGCAGCCCTGTGTGAGAGCACATGTCCCTGGACATCATACACACAGGGATGTAGCATGAACATCTGATGAGAGCAATGGGTGTACAACATGCTTCAATCATTAGAATATTTGGTAGAATGGTATCATTGTTCAATAAAATATATTAGGCAGAGTTTGCTATTTAAAAACTTCCACCAGTAGAGAGCTAGGTATGAGGAAAGATGATTCTGAATGCTGCCAGGTTGCAGAGTTTTGTTTTGATGACAGGTAGGGGAAGCAGGGGTTCCCTTTATGAATGAAGAGGCCAAATGCAGGCAAATGAATATGGGCCAATTGCAGGCAAGTGGGACCAGGTCAGATAGCCATCTTGGTTGGCATTGAGAAGTTGAGGTTTAATTTAGAGGTACAGTGTGGAAACAGGCCCTTCGGCGCACTGAGTCCTACACACTTGGGGCAATTTACAGAAGCCAATTAAACTACAAACCTACACATCATAGGAATGTGGGAGGAAACCGGAGCAAACCAACGCAGTCACAGGGAGAGTGTACAAAGACCACACAGGCAGCAACCGCAGTTAGGATTGGACTCTGGTGCTGTGAGGCAGCAGCTCCATCACCGTGCCATTATAAAGGGTGAAGGGCATGTTTTTTGTGTTGTATGACTTCCTTGACTCTACGAATAAGTTGAACTTTCCCGTCAGTCAATGGATATTGAATTTAAACAGTTGGACTCCAGTTACTTCAAACAGGTCAAGCTCATCATTTACAAGATAGAACTGTATCAACTGGAAAATAAAACCCTTTTTCCTCTTCACAGAGTTCTCTGGAATTGCCCTGGACAAATACCAAACATGTATTGTGAAGTGAAGCACGTCACATCTGGGAAATTTTTAAATAAGTGAAGTTTCATCTGCCCAATTCTGATGAAGGCTCCCAGACCTGAAACATTCACTGCTTTGCTTTCCACAGATTCAGCCTGACCAACCAGGTGTTCCAAGCATTTTGTTCTGTTTCAAATTTACAACATCAACAGTTCATAATTTTCACCCTATCCAACCCACCTTCTCTTTCAAATGTGTATACGTTTTAAAAGACCTTCAATGAAGTGAGCAAGGTCAGAGGAGTTTGAGTTTAGTTTATTGTCATGTGTACCGAGGTTCAGTGAAAAGCTTTTGTTGAGTACTAACCAGTCAGTGGAAAGAAAACAAATGATTACAATCGAGCCATCCAGAGTGCAGATACATGATAAAGGGAACAACGCACAGTGCAACACAAAGTCCAGTAAAGTTCGATCAAAGATAGTCCGAGGGTCTCCAATGAGGTAGATAGTAGCTCAGAACTGCTCTCTAGTTGTTGGTAGGATGGTTCAATTGCCTGATAACAGCTGGGAAGAAACTATCCCTGAACCTGTAGGTGTGCGTATTTATACTTCTATACCTTTTGCCTGATCGGAAAGGGGAGAAGAGGGAGTGGCCGGTGTGCGGGGCCAATTATAACAAAGGGAAAACACAACAAAGTCAGGTTTAACAAAAAAGATTTTAGCTTGATATTAAAGTTTAAGAAAATTTCAAACCTCCAATCTTCGCATTGAAAGCGACTCCTATTGTGCAGTGTGAATTATTTGCAACAGCTGCGACCTCTCCTGCACACCGGGTTCCATGCCTGTGGGACACAAGGGGAGAAACATTTACACAAAGAAGTCAAAAAACTAAATTCCAAAAATACCCCCAGGGTAAATATGGCAGTGCAAATAAATGGTCATTCCATATGGTTAGCAGGCAAATTGTTTTTTTTTTTTAATGTTTATCTTACGAAGTGCTTTCAATGCAAAGCCTTTGCAATTGGTGTAATCATCTTTATATGAAGGATTACCAAGCATGAATAGTGTTAAATTGGCCAAGAATTGATTTTTTTTTAACACTTTATATCTTTGTATTTTCCAAATGGGATGCATCAATAAAATCATTGTAAGAATCCAGCACCAGATAACATATTTAACCAATGCGGTTGCCATGACAATCGAGCCAAACTATAATGTGGTTTGACATTTATACACTTGAACTAACCTACTGTATATATTTTTTTAAATCCCACTAAACCAGCTTGCATTAGAATTTCTAACAGAGGTCATAAAGTAGAGATCAGAAGGATGAACTCTGGGTCAGAACCATCTCTGCTGTACCCAAGGGCACTGACATTGGTAGGAATACATTACCTTCATCCTGCATAATGCAACGGATATCAAAGAGGGGCCTTTCTTAACCCTTGGGGCTCAGCTGTTCAATGGATAAATGAAAAAGCCACAGAAAGTGTTTTTAAGCAAATGTTAACAATGTCAGTGTAAAACAGATGATAAAACTGCAGAATTGTTATTCAGAAAGAGACGGAAAGTGACTAAAATCATTACGAATCCAAAAGACCTTTAAAAACAATATGAAGAGTTGATATGGATTTAGCATACAAATAAAAACATCAAACAAAGAAATTATTAGGGCCGTGGTTCGATCATATTGGCTTTTATATTGAGGTTCTAAGTACCGAATCAAGGATCAGAATCTAATTATGAGGTCGAATTGAGATCTTATCATAAAACCATTATGAGTTTTGGTGTTCTTACCCCTGAAATGATATAATTGCCACAGATGCAGTACAACACAGAATGACAGGACTACCATATGAAGAGGGGTGAAGTTAATTCGGCTTGCATTCATAATAGTAAATGAATTAGAGGGGATCCGATTTAAATTTACAAATGCCTGGCAGGACGAAGCAGACTTGATGCCTGAAGAGTGTGTTCCCTGGATCAGGTGTCTAGAGTAAGGCTTCATGATCATGGGTTCCAAGCCGAGAGACTTAGGACTGAAATTAGGAGAAATTTCTTCACAGAAGCTGGTGGAATTTGTTACCGAGAGCTGTTAAGGCCAATTCATTGAATATATTGAATGAGATAGATTAATGTATTAGCTCTGATGCCAAGTTGGGGAGGATGAACCATACACCACAATCAATAGCCTTGAAACAACATACCCAAGGCATTGTTAAGAATCCGATCAGACCAGCCTGTGCTACTAAAATACTGTCAGCACATCATTTGTCCCACCACAGACACAAACACTCTTGACTCTTGGGTGAAATCCGAGACCATTGCATTCAAATCAAAACTATGCATGACCATTGCAAAGCCATTAAAAGATGCTATGAGGGAGTTTCAGACCAGGTTAGAATCCCAGGATAACTACGCAAATACCCGCCATTTTAATAAAGGACCATTTACACCCTCGTCAGTCCCGCTTCTCCCCTCTCCCATTGTGCAGAAGAGAAAAGTTTCAAATTATGCATGACTAGATTCAGGAACAGCTTCTTCCCAACTGTTATTGAAGTACTGAACATGCTTCTCATGTGCCAAGGGTGTGGTCTCAATCTTCCAACTAACTTCATTGTGGCCCTTGCTCTTTGGAAATTTGTACTTTCCCTGTGGTTGCAAAACTATTGCTGTAACATTATATTTTGCACTCATTACATTTTCTTTTTGCTCGTATACGATTTGGTTTTACTTATGTATAGTATGATTTGACTAGATAACACGCCGATGTTTTTTATTGTATCATGGTGAATATGACAATGATAAACCAATACCAAACACAAAGATTGGGGAGAGAGCTGTGACCACATTGAATGGGCCAGTCAAAATAATTATTTATTTCTACTCATATGCTCAACATTTTATCCTCAAATCACTCCTATCCCCTTTAATGCAAAAAAGCCACTGGTGCTTCTGAGCAATAATGGCTCATTCAACACTAAGACAATCATAGGTGTTAGAAATAACTGGTGAAACTGCATTTAATGTCAGCAGTAATGTGAAGGAAGGACAGAAGGCAACCTGATATCATTAGAAACAGGGAACTGCAGATACTAGTTTACAAAACAAAAAAATGAAAACAAATTGTTGGTGTAAACGCAGGTCAGGCAGCATATCTGCAGAATATGGATGGCTGAAGTTTCAGGTCCAGACCCTCGTTCTGACTGAAGGGGCCGAAACATCTCATATCCACATTCTCCAGAGATGCTGCCTGACCCGCTGAGTTACTCTGGCACTTTGTATTGAACTGAGTTTAATACATTTTATTAGCCAAGTATGTATACATACAAGGAATTGGCCTTGATGCTTTACTCGCAAGGATAACAGGATATACAGTTGACAACTAAAAATAAAACATTATAATTTAAACATGTGAAGAATAAAATAAAATACCAGAGCAAAAGGAGGCTACAGACCTTTGGCTGTTGAGCAGAGCTACCGCTTGTAGAAAAAGCTGTTTTAGTGTCTGGCCGTGGCGGCTTTGACAGTCCGGAGTCGCCTCCCAGAGGGAAGTACTTCAAAGAGTGTATGGCCAGTGAGAGGGGTCAGAGATTATCTTACCTACTTGCTTCCTGGCCCTTGCAGTGTACAGTTTATCAATGGGGGGGGAGAAAGTTTAGAGCCAACAACCTTCTCGGCTGATCGAACATTGCGCTGCAGCCTCTGGATGTCGTGCTTGGTGGCTGAGCCAAACCAGACCCTGATCGAGAAGGTGAGGACAGTCTCTATGATGGCAGTATAAAACTGGACCATCATTGCCTGTGGCAGATGGTGTTTTCTCAGCTGCCGCAGGAAGTACATCCTCTGTTGGGCCTTTTTGACTGTGGAGTCGATGGTGGCCTCCCATTTTAGGTCCCTGGAAATGATGGTTCCAAGGAACTTAAATGACTCCACAGATGTGACTGTGGTGTTGTTGATGGTGAGGGGGGGGGGGGGGGGGGGGGGGGGGGGGGGGGGCGGTGAGGGGGAGCTCTCCTAAAGTCTCTCCTTTAGGTTTCTCCTTAGTTCTAAAATTTAAAAAAAAATTCTGATATCAATTGCGCAAGTGAAACAAGACTTTGATTTAAATGAACATACCAACACAAGGACCATCTCCTAATTAACACTTCGCTGTATATTCTAACATAGAACAGAGATTCAGATTAGGTCAGGTCTCTGATCTCCTGCATCCAGGTTAGGATAACTTGTTTCACATTACTCTGTGTGTCCCCCCTTCACTTCTTGAACCATTAATAAGTGATAGGATTAACTGAACTATGGTTAACGAAGAATCCTTAATGCAAATGTTCAATTTGCATTTAGCCATTGGAGCCCCAAAAAGGTGACAGGATAGCAAAAAAAACTGGCAACCAATGAGGAAAACTATTTCAACACCACTAACTCAAGGAAGGTTAAAATTGGCACTGCTGTCAGTTACATTTTCATTTCTTCACAGTTTAAGAATCCAAAGTGCCAAGCAAAATACTAGTAGATTTACTATGAAAACAAAAATAATTCACAAGTTGGAATATTCCAATTTCAGAACACGGTCGCCCAGCTGTTCTTGTACAAGGATACTAACTCCAACATCGCTAATGACAGCTTCAGTGTGGTTGGCGCCATACCGAGAAAATGATGTGTGAACTAGAACTTTACAAAATAAATGGATGAACAATTACATTTCTCGCTACTGGATAACACTCTTGTTTAGGTACAGGAGGATATATGAATTGAGGTTAAATGATAAAGTTACATATATAAAATCCACATGAAGTAAATAATTGGCATTATTTTTGCTTGAGGGTCCAGTTACAGCTCAATGAAATTCTATCAATCACATGGAGAGACAAGGAATTGCAGATGCTGGAATCTTGAGCAAACCACAGCAAGGCAGGCAGCATCTGTGAAGGAAACTGCCCCTGTCCCACTTAGGAAATCTGAACGGAAACCTCTGGAGACTTTGCGCCCCACCCAAGGTTTCCGTGCGGTTCCCGGAGGTTGCAGGTAGTGGAAGCAGGTAGGGAGACTGACAAAAACCTCCGGGAACAACACGGAAACCTTGGGTGGGGCGCAAAGTCTCCAGAGGTTTCCATTCAGGTTTCCTAAGTGAGACGGGGCATTATGCACCATTCTTTCAAGGTAACCACTTATTTCAGTAAGATGATCACTGATCTGCGTAATTTTTTATACAAGTGACTTGAATAGCTTCCATTAAGATTTTACAGCTGATATTAAACTCAAACTGGGAGGAATAATCCAATCAACTGCAACACATATAGGGACCCTATATTTAAATATTTGACCAAGAGATAGAAATGGAAATAAAGAACACGTCTTAAATAATGCTGGTGCTCTGTGTATACGGGTGGTGGAAGCAGACACAATTTGAAAAGGAAGTTGGAAAAGCACTCAAGGGAAAGTTAATTTTGTGGGACATTAGGGAATGAGTAAGGAAATGGGAACAACTGGAGTGCTCTGCAGAGCTGGCATGGACTTGCTGAACCAAATGGTTCTCTTGTCTGCCAGAACGACCATGAAGCTGATTGCTGGGTTCCTTCAGTGTTTGCACTGCATGACCAAACACATAGAACAGCTTTCACACAAAAATATTGCTTTATTAAAAACAAATGTTTTCATTGGAATGGCAAGTAAATGAGGCACTTAGCCACACATTCTCGAAAAATAAATATATTTGGCAAACTTTTCATTTCCCGTAACTGATGATCTCATCAAAACACATTGTGTTACTTTAGCATAATGTTTTGACCGAAGGAGAATATTGCCTTGAGATTCAATGGCCGATTCTCCCTCACATTATCCAATTTAAAATTCAATTCTTCCAAACCCCCGCCCCCAACCAGAGGGGAATGTAATGATAACCATTTGCAGTGCGGAGCATGTCACGTGGAAACTTAAAGGACACTTCAGGGCTGGACTTTGCCTGGTCTCCCTGATATGATTTCCAGGACATTTAAAAACAGGATGACATAATTCCTAAAATGCACACAAGAGGCTCACTTAAAACAATTGCCCAAGGAGCGACCTATGTTGTTCAATCCCTCTGAAGCTAATTCTACGCAACACAATACATTCAGGCCCAAGATATTGTCAATAGGCTCATTGAGATTTCCACAGATCCAAGAAGCGTACTGTCCGTTTCTCTCAACCCACAAAACTCAACAAAACAAATTTCTATTTCTACAATATATAAATATAGACAAAAAAAAGATGTATAGAAAGATAAACCATAGCATAGGAACAGGCCCTGGGCCAAAAATGCCCATGCCAAACAATGCAAGATTAAACGATTCTCCTTGCAATTCATATCTCTCAAGTCGCTGCATGTGCCTTTCTAAAAGCCTCTTAATAGTCCTTTTTATATCTGCCTCCAGCCACCCACCAGATTCTATGTAAAACACTTGCCCTGCAGATCTTATTTGCACTTTGCCCCTGCTGTCCTCTAGTCTTTGACATTTCGACCCTGGGAGACCCTGTTTACCGTATCTTCGTCTCTCACATTTATATACTTCTATCAGGTCTCCCTTCAACCTCCGATGCTCCAGGTCTCCCTTCAACCTCCAGGTCTCCCTTCAACCTCTGATGCTCCAGAGAAACCAATACAAGTTTTGTCCAATCTCTTCTTATAGCTAATACTACCGTATCATCCAGGCAGCATTCTGGTAAATTTCTTCTGCACCCTGTCCAAAGCCAGCAATGAGCAACCAGAACTGCTGCCCCAGATTTCCAAGTCTCAGATCGTCACACACAAATGTTATCATTGAAGACGCCAACCTCTCACCAATTACTACTATGTGCCATGACTGACTGGTCTACTTTCCCACCATTGCACAGACCCCAGCTCCACCACCCACCTTTTTGCTGCACCAAGTCAGGGTTTGGGCAGCAGATCTTGACGTGACACCCATTCAAGCACACCGGTGGAGTTGGAATTTAGGCAGAAAAGTCTTCTGTGAATAGGGGCAGGGGGCATTGACTAAATCAATCGCTGTTGCCAACCGAGGTGCCACTCCAGCACCTATTTGGCTGAACTGGCATTTCTAGGCACGCAAGTATCTCTAACGGAGTACACCCATCACGATGTGTAGGATTGAGTTGCAGATGCTGGTTTAAACCGAAGATAGACACAAAATGCTGGAGTAACTCAGGACAGGCAGCATCTCTGGAGAGAAGGAATGGGTGATGTTTCAGGTCGAAACCCTTCTTCAGACCTTTCTTTACCTATCAAGATTTTGTCCTCTGTCATAGTACATCCTTTGTTGTGGAGTGAAGTTGGTAGAATTCCCCTAAACTATCAATTGTAAAACTGATGTTAGAAGCACCATTTATTGGTTCAGCAATCTTCCAAAACTCAATTTTGATCAAGAATTTTCACTTCCATCATGTGCAGAGATTTAACACATGAACCGCATCACACATGCAAAGGCTAACACCAGATGCACTTAATAGCTCAGCCAAGTTCCTTTGCTACTAATTATAGGTAGTGCAGAGCCGGCAATAAATAGTTCAGCAAATTAGAACACGATTCTGCTAACCTCACTAATTGAGCACTTAAATTTGGTTTCGCAAATAAATGTGGGATTGATCTAATCCACACAATCAAAACCTCTTTAAAACCCAACAAAAATCAACCATTTTTCATCTTGCTCTCCTTCACCACCTCCTGTTCGCCCACTAATACTTTTTTCTAATAGGAAAATTTACAACTGCAAAGATTCTGTTCAGTTTCCAAAGACAAAGGTTGGGATTTCTGACTCTCAAATTTCCACATGTTAAAAAACTTATTCATGCAGTTTAAAAAAAAAATAGATGTAGATTTATTAATGTGTTTTTTTTAATTGACAACCAGAAATATACAACAGCCTGAAATCCTGAACTCACAATAGCCAAGAGTACATCAAGGATATAATGACAAACTTTAGATGCATGGAGAAGCAAGGAACTGCAGATGCTCATTGACCAAAAAAAGTGCTGAAGTAACTTAGCGGATCAGACAGCATCACTGGACAACATGGGCAGGTGACTTTACAGGTCGGTACCCTTCTTCGGACCAAACGGTCCCGACCCAATGTCACCTCTCTATGATTTCCAGTGATGCTGGCTGACCCGATGAGCTACTCCAGCACTCTTTTATATTTAAAAAGTGTGAACTTCTCTTAAAGGCACATTTGCTACATTCAAAAACATTTGAAGGCGCAAAGGTATTCTGTAATATGAAGGCTTCCCGACAGGTCGCTTGGCCAGAAGGCTTCCTTACGAGCCTCGGCTGTGGTCTGGGAGCGCGGCCGGAGGCCTTTATCGAGGTGCCAAGGTTTCAATGCCTCCCGGATCGCAGGTTAGAAGCCCGGGCCGGAGCCTCGTGGGTAGAAGCCCGGGTCGAGTGAAGCGGCCGATGGAGGCCACGGCTGGGGCCTCGGTGGCAGCAGCAGTGAAGCCTTGTGACGATGGGTTCTCGGCGGTGCTGAAGCCTCACGGCGGTGATGTATCGATGAGAGCGTGGAGGGCAACCGTGAAGGGGGGGTGGGGAGAAAGGGGGGGGGGGGGGGGAGGAGAAAGAAATAATCGATATGTGGGTATATACAAAGGTGATCCATTTTAGGAATGGATCACCTTTGTATATACCCACATATCGATTATTTAGTTTTTTTCATGACAAACATTTCTTGGTGCTTAAATGGCAAGGCACAAAATTCAGAAAATGATCCAATGCATTAAATTCTTTGACATCCAAGATTAATGTGCATAGATTTTATAACACACTTTGAGCAGCTCCTTCCCAGAACATCATATTCAAGGAGGAATAAAAACTGAAAATATTTTAAATGCCAGTATATTTGAATAAGAGTATTGTAAATGTGCAAATAAAAAGATGCCAATCGGCCATTTCAGCATCCTGCTTATTCAGAAGTCCCAAAGCGCGAATCCATAAATAGACATCCTGCGGTCTACATACTAGCAACTGACCCCATTTTTCACTTTCCTCCTTTTCCATCAGGCTGTTTATGTTTAACATTTCAAATCTTTCCGATGTAATGCCAATGTCACTTTCAATATCATTCTGCTAGTGTTTAGTACTTTGTCATCTATACTGTACAAGTGGTCATCTCAAAATGATTGCATATGTTTTGTCTGTATAACTATGACAAGGCTACAGGCATAAGGCCATAAGTGATAGGAGCAGAGTTAGGCCATCAAGTCTACTCCGCCATTCAATCATGGCTGATCTATCTCTCCCTCTTAACCCCGTTCTCCTGCCTTCTCCTCATGACCCCCGACACCCACATGCACTGGAAAACAGGATTGGTACAGATAGGTACTTGGTTAGCATGGACATGGTGAGCTGAAGGGCCTGTGTGTGCGCTGTACAACACCAGTCTTACACAATTATCCACAGTAGAAAGGAAAGTTTTGCCTATTGTGCTGGTTTACAAGAATTCATCTCACTGTGCAGACTCCCAGGTATCCCCGACCATAAATCTGGTTTTAACTTTACACAAGTTGGAATGACAGGGCAAAATGAAGCAACTGGTGTGTCTTGCAGGAGAAACAGTACAACATGATGCAAAGGCTCACTTCCTGTTAGCTCCCCTGTGACTGTGGAATTCTTTGCCAACGAAGGCTGTGGAGGCCAAGTCAGTGGATATTAAGGCAGATATAGATTCCTGATTAGTACAGATGTCAGAGGTTATGGGGAGAAGGCAGGAAAATGGGGTTAAGAAGGGAGAGATAGATCTGCCATGATTGAATGGCAGAATAGACTTGATAGACCAAATGGCCTAGTTCTATCCTATCATTTATGACTTTATGACTCCACTGCAATTTATGCAGCCTCAAGTGTTAACTCGTGCAAGACATGTAGTTTCAGCCCCCACCCCCCTAATGAATTAACATTGAAATTTGGGCATAAATTCAACTTGGCAAAAATTACATGACCTCAATTACACCCTTATGCAACAAATTAAAAGGGTTAATCTTAGCCTATGGGGTTCGAGAGATTCATGCGTACAAGGGACACCACCTCAATATGTTTCGCTCTTTCTCACATACTCAGCAGTAAACATGATGGTGCTGTAATAATCAACGCACCTTGATTGTATCAAATACAGTGCAAAGCTCCACAGGTCTGGTAGCATCCTCAGAACAATGCTACACAATATAGGGATTGATGCAAAAAGTATTCAGACTCCCACGTTCAATTCTACACAAACATGACACCAGTTTTACTAATTTAGCAGGTAACAAATGTTTGGAGTTAAGTCCAATCAAATCTCATTTAACTTTTTATTATTTTATTATTCATTGAATGTGGGCCTCACAGGCTGAATTGCCTACCCTTGAGGAGAAGGTGGAGAGCTACCTTCTTGAATGCCGTAGTCCTGAAGGCGTGGGCAGGGCCACAATGCGGTGAAAGAAGGAGTCACAGCATTTGACTTTGTGATGATGGAACAGTCATTTGCAAGTCAGGATGGTCTGTAGTTTGAAGGGCAACTTCCAGGTGGTGATGTTGCCATGCGGTTGCTGCCCTTATCCTTCTAACTGGTAGAGGTCACAAGTTTAGTAGGTGCTGTGTAAAGTGTGTTAGTGAGTTGCTGCAGAACACTCTGCATATCATATAAGCTGCTACTACTGTGCACTGGTGTTGGAGTAAGTGAATGGGGTGCCGATCAAATGGACCACTATGTCCTGTATGGTGTAGAGCCTCTTGTGTAGTTGAAGCTGCATTCACCCAGGCAAGTGGAGAGCATTCCATCACATTGCTGACTTAAGCCCTGTGGATGAGGGGCAGACAAGGAACCACAGATGCTAGAATCTTGAGCAAAAGACAAAGTGCTGGAGTAACTCAGCAGGTCAGACAGTATCTGTGAAAAGAATAACCTGGGAACATTTTGAGTAGATGCTCTCGCAATCAGACTTTGCAGAGAGGAGAAGAATTACTTTCCACAGGATTCCTAGCCGCTACACCAGATGTGTTGGAATTTATCTTGTATGATCAGCATTTAGCCACATAGATCAAGGTTTTATTGAAATAAAACAAATTTGAGTCACACGGAAACAGGCGCTTCAACCCAATTCATGCATGCCAATCAAGATGCACCATTTGAGTGGGTCCCATTTACATGAATCTCATGCCTCCAATTAGAAAAACAAACTTCACTACTGCCTTTGGCTCCTACCACCAAACCAATTTAGAAACCAAATGGCTGGCTCATCCCGAATCCCATGTGATCTAATTTTCCATACTAGCCAACCGTATTGGAGCTTGTCAAAATACCTTGTTAAAGTCCATACCGACAATGTCCTCCATCCTGTAACGATTAATCCTCTTGGTGACCTCTTGAAAATACTATCAAATTTGAGACAGGTTCCCCCCCCCCCACCACCACCCCACCACCCCACCACCCACCCCCAGCACAAAGCCACGCTGACCAGTCCTCATCTATCCAGATGTTAACAGATCCTGCCCCTCAGAATCCACTCACCAATCACTACCACCACCTCCATCAAACACAAAAGCAGCCCTACCCAAAAAATCTGGACAATTGGATTTCCAATAATATATTTTAATTTAAATAAACAAGCTGTGAAGTTGGATGGTCTCTTATATCAAGCTAATTGATGGACTTGCCAGCTCTTCAGTTCATTTTAGAGTCCAAAAGGAGAGGTTTATGCACACAAGAAAGCACCTATAGCCAGCTGTAAAGATGCATCCCAAAGAAAGAGTGGTATTTAAATACTATCAATGACAAGTTGGGCTGAATGGCCTAAGGTTATGCTGCAAGATCTATGATAAGAACAACATTAGATGGCAGCATTAAAGATAACTATGGCACAGCCCAATTATGAATATTGGCTACCCTCTGATAATTATAACTTGATTTTTTTTTGGCTTCAGCGTTTTCAATATCTGGAATTGAATCGTTTTAAAATGACTCAAGAGACCAAGATAGAATTCATCGCAAGTGCCTCAGTTGGCACCATGCTCGAGAACACTATTGAATACAGATTACATTTAATTTACAATCGTAAAATACGCGAACAGGCAAATTAACCGCAGCAATAAATGCACAAAGCCAACGTGTTTCAATCACAATCATTCCACCCAACTACTCACTTTACAATCTTTGTAATTTTTAAATTTGTGAACAAAAGGTGATAGAGTCATTTTGCTGCAGGACAGAAACTGTCTCAAGGTTTGTTGCATTATTTACTATAGTTCTTTAAGCATTTCTGCAAGCCTGCTGGGGTTGGTCCAGCTGCAGTCCTTCCATTCTATCTCGCAGCAAAAGTGCCAGTGGCATCCGATTGTGAAGAGAAAATCTTCATAAGCTGTTCCACAGTAATGGACATGTGAAGAAAGCAGAGATAATCACTAATGGCTCAAGAGTCAAGATCACAAACTCCGAAATGGAATAATGAAATTCGTACTGGCTCGTATAATGCATCACTTCCAGCAGGCAAGATTGATGTACAAAATAGATAGTCTTACATCATTAGGCAAGCTCATGCTAGAATAATACCATTTGGCTTTCTAAAACTGAAGGCAACATTGATAGAACTAAGAAAACTACAATAGTTCATTAAAACCTCTATCCAATTACACCCATACTCGATAAACAAAAGGTACCATAACAACAGAACACAAGCGATCTCAGGAGCATTGCACCACCAACACGAGTCATGTTAACCATCTCAATACTTAATGACATCCCCAGCCCTTTATTTCCATGAACCGATAAACCAATTTTCAGACTAAAGGCCTCCACTTCAAGCAGATACCAACAATTACCACTTTTAAACACGTTCAGTTATCAAATTTTAGACTTTACTTTAGAGATAGATTGTGGAAACAGGCCTTTCGGCCCACCGAGTCCATGCCAATCAGCCTGTATACTAGCACTAGTCCTACACACTAGGGACAGTTTACAATTTGTTTTTTAACCAAAGCCAATTAACCTACAAACCTTTAGAGCGTGTATGTGGGAGGAGGGGTGGGGGAACCAAAGCACCTGCAGAAAACCCACATTGCCCACACGGTCACAGGGAGAATGTACAAAGTCCATACAGACAGCACCTGTAGCTACTATCGAACCCGGGTCTCTGGTGCTGGAAGGAACAAGCCTATCGCTGCACCACTGTGCCGCCTGTAATTTCTTCATTTTACTTCCCAAGATGGTTGGACGGCAGTTAGTCAGCAACAATGACAATCATCGCCGTATTGAGGAGCAGACCAGTAGAGGGGTCACATCTGCTTCTGTTCTTACCCTGCAGTAGTTTGTCGTGTTTCATAGTGATTCACATCATGCTCATAATCAGTGCAGCCTCAATTTCACTTCACATGATTGAACCTAGCATCATCATCTTCCTCATCTCTGGACTGGAATGTGATATCTCATGCACTAGGTCAATTTTCAGCAGCCATTTTGTAAATTATCCCCTTCAACATATTTCCACTGAAACATCTGCATGTTACTGGAAGCAAGCATTTTCATGTGCATGTTTTGCATTATAACATCCCAGAAATTCTACTCATTCCTGCAAAGTCTTAGAACAAAAACAAATGACTGAACACATCAAGTACCCTGGCCTTACACCATCACATCATTTTCTTGTCCTACCCTCTACAGACTTAAATTAACTTGAATCCTCTTCTTCCAGTTCCGATGAAAGGTCTTTGATCTAAAGTTAAATGTTTCTCTTTGCACCTTGCCTGTTGAATGTTTCCAGCAGTTTACTTTATATTTCCTGCCTCTGGAGTAATTTTTTAACATTTCTCATTAAAATACTGAGTCACAGCCCAAACTTGCAATTTTACTTCCATGTAAACATTCAGACTTGCATCTCTTCATCTTGGGAGGCACGGTGGCGCAGCGGTAGAGTTTTTGCCTTACAGCGCTTGCAATGCCAGAGACACGGGTTCCATCCTGACTACAGGTGCTTTCTGTACGGAGTTATACGTTCTCCCCATGATCGCGTGGGTTTTCTCCGGGATCTTCAGTTTCCTCCCACACTCCAAAGACATCCAGATTCGTAGGTTAATTTGCTACGTGAAAAAATGTCCCTAGTGTGCATAGTGTTAATGTGCGGGGATCACTGGTCGATGCGGACTCAGTGGGCCGAAGGGCCTGCTTCCGTGCTGTATCTCTGAATTAAACTAAACTAATCTAACACACAACTGGTTATCACTTCCAGGAAATACATTTGTGCAAGTACAGCCTGCAAATGGTGTGGCAGCAATGCTTCACAGGAGGTGCTGGATCTGCTTCAGGATGCTTTGTAGAGCCTAACAGGAGAAACCAGCTACAAGTACACTTTACACTACTTCTCCTTTTCAAGCATATCCCCCACCCATTCCCTCACCATCACCCACCCTCTACCCCACTACTGAAGTGACAATCTTCACACGAACACCTGCCATAGTCTTTCCAACATCAGCCCTTCTCCCTCACCACCATTGCTGCTCGTCACCCGAACCCATTAGCTGCAGGGAAGCACTCGATCTCGTACACAGCAGCAGTCAACCTTCACCCACACACTCTTGACCCACCACACCTCCACTTTTACTGGGCATTTCAAGGAGAGCGAATTGAGAACCATTTAAAAAACTTTAAAATTCCAATACACAAAGGACGAAAATGACGGAATTGCTAATTCTTCATTTGATCACATAAAAAAGTGAAACAAAAATGTTTGCACACTCACAGCGGCAAAACATTTGTTAATTCTTTGAGCCACCCCAAAGACCCATTAACATCGAAAAGTGTATTCACAAAGGTGATGGGGAAAAAAGCACTTCATTTATTGCAATTTTCCCTTTTGTGGTTTCTTTCAGATATGTATATAGCTGGCGAAGCAAACGTCAGGGGCCAGAGTAGGTTGCACAAGAAACACAACCACGTGACAGCTTTTAGAATGTCCTAGAAAATTAAACTTGCAGCATCTCTGGAGGAAAGGAATAGGTGACATTGCTGCAAGCCTCATGTTCCATTGCTTTGTAAATTGTCAATTAAACAAATGTTGGTACTTTTTTCTCCAGATTATCATAAACACAGAATGTACTGGGCCAAATGAGCCAACCTTCGCACCTCGCCAGATGTGGCCAGTAAGCGTTTTGAAAATCCTCCAATGGTGGATTATAAACTCACAATCATTTCTTGGCCTCAAATAAAATTTGCTCTGCCAACAACTAAATCTGCAAGAAAAAGCAGCAGGTTTCAAAGTGTTTTGCCAGCAACTGCATGGGAAAAAATGCTGTCATCAGTACTTCCCCAATGCACAATGGTCTTGCATTTAATAAAGAGAATGACTTGCAGTGCAGAAAAGCAAGAATTATTGTTACCCCCCAGCTATGAACTGACAGACTTGTGGGCATCAATGCTAAGACGAACACATGGAACTGTGGATGCTGTAATCTTGTTCCCTACATATCATTCCTACATCTCTTCCTCTGGCCCCACAATTCACACACCTTTTCTCCTTAGTTTTTTGTCTCCCTTTCATCCGACCTTTGTCAATCCACTTGCCCATCAACCACCCCCCCCCCCTCTCAATAGCATATACCCATCACTTGCCAGGCTTTGTCCTGCCCCAACTTATTTTACAGCTTTCTGCCCCCTACTAGAATCAATCCGAAGGCTGTTTCCTACTCAAAACATATTCTCCAGAGATGCAAACTGACCCGCTGAGTTACTCCAGAATTTTTTTTGCTAATTAAACAGGGCTCTGAAAACACACAACTTTCGCTCTTTTGTAATTGAGAGCCTACACCAGTGTTGTAGTAGTTCAAAGCCTTACATTTTCCAAGTCACCTGCATTGAACTTTCATGGTTTCCTGCTTTGGGAAATGGAGGTCCTACAAATCTGACGTAGGTGGTCACTGACCCCAAAAAATTGCAGCTTTCAAATTATTACGATCATCGTCCATGCATTCATGAACTAGAAAATAATTAGCAAGAAATGTTCAGAAAATTGGCAGAAATTGGTTAGGCGGGACCATTGGGAAGCACTTGGTTCCATCCCACTGTGGTGCTACTGACAGTGGGGAGTGGGGGAAAAAAAAAAGAGAGAGAGAGAGAGAGAGAGAGAGAGAGAGAGAGAGAGAGAGAGCGCGAGAGAGAGAGAGATTATTAATGCAGTCCCATTAATCTCATTCCCTTAAGCCTCTGTCCCACTTACGTGTCCTTAGCACGCTAATTACGCGACCTCGTGGTCGCGTTGAGGCGCAACGGTCCCGCGCGATTTCATTCCTTCGCACAGCCGTCTGGAACGTAAGCTTACAAGGACACGTATGAGGGGCAGGCCCTTTACTGAATGTATACTTTTCTCTGCGGCATCACCCACACTCTTCAAAAGGATCTGTACACATCAATTGCCATTACGCGATGTTTTGCAGCTAACCATGTAGAATATCAAGAACCAAAATTAAACGCTTTAATCTTAGATAATTAATGTTTACAGCAAGACAGACGGCTATCCAAATGGTATGGTGCAATAAGTCTGACAAGAATCTTCAATTATCTGAGCAACATTTCACTATAGATTCGAGCTGGTCTGCAATTCACAAGACAGGCAGTCCAAACAAAATTGATCTTGTCTGTTTTCTCAGCCATTTTATTCTGTACCCAATAAGAGGAACATGAAATCTTTGTGCCATTTACAATAAGATTATACCAAAGGTTAGCATTTCAGTTGAATGGCAAGGAAGTCAATGCGCAATATACCCACAGGTTGATCTACTGAACAAATCAAACTGCTTTAACCATTTGAATGTTTGACTTCAACCACTCGTTATTTAAGCAGAAAGTATAAAAAATGTGATAGAGACTGTGTCCATCCTGCAGTTAGCATCAGGAGAATGTTGGAGTCAAATTAATTATTAAAACAAGTGCTCAATGACAATATTTCCTTGAACTGTCATTTCCCCTGCAAACTCTTGCATTTTATTTGAGTATGCAACCAGCAATGAAAGTATGATCGAAAATGAGACCATAACATGGAAGAGAAGGGGTGGCACAGTGGTAGAGTTGCTGCCTTACAGTGCCAGAGACCCGACTATGGGTGCTGTCTGCACGGAGATGGTATGTTCTCCACGTGACCGACATCAGTAATCTCTGGGATCTCTGTTTCCTCACACACTACAAAGACAGAGGTTTGTAGGTTAATTGGCTTGGTAAATTGTCCCTAATGTGTGTAGGATAGTGTTGGTGTGTGGAGATCGCTGGTCGGTCCGGACTCGGTGGGCCGAAGGGCCTGTGTCCACACTGGATCTCTAAACCAAGATGCATTTTACAATTATATAATTAGTAAATGAACACTTTTTCAAATGTCATGTTAATTAATCAAAAGGTCATCTTTTGCATCCTAAAATTACCTCCTGCTTATTCAGCAGATTGAAACAGCTTGTTCAATCAAATGTCCCAAGGAAAAAAAGGCAAGCCAAAGGAGCAACTTTAGAATGGATGGAGAAAATAAATTGGGATTTCAATCTTAAAAAGAAAAATGTCAATGCTTATGGAAGCAATTATGTGACTGAAGGGACAGCTGTCAGCACTGCAGCAAATGGATTTCAGGGTGCACAGATCCACAGCTATGATCGACTAGGGCCAAATACGCATTAGAGAGAAAAGGGGGGCTGGCTTGATTAAATTTACTGTGGAAACAAAGATGCTAGCCTAAATTTTCTCTTGTTTATACTTGGCCATTAGGTGTTAATCAGGACCGAATTCCAAACAAGCAGAGTGACTGCATAGAGAAAATAACTTAAGAAATAACTTAAAGTGGAACTTTTGTCAAGCTCTTGGTTGCCTATCTTAGCAGCTGCCTATTTGGATCTATCTTAATTTAATAGTCACATCACTGGGACAATTCCTACTTTAAAGGAACAATACAAACTCAGTGATTTTTTTGTTGTCGTTATGGAAAGACTTGGATTTATTTCACAAGCAGCCCTCATTAAAAGAAAGGTTTTGCCTGGAGAATGTGAGGATTATTGCCCAAGCAGAACAAGTGTTTCTTTGTTTCTGAAGTTGTCAGCAGCAAGTCACAAATAAAGAATTTGCATTATTTAGTTGTTGCTCGTTATGAAATTTTGACCAGTGCCAATTACAGAAAAATTGTTCTGCTCAGCAAAGGCAAATTGTGGATTGAGGTAAACCTTATCAACACACTACCAAATCACTGTAGAAATATCCAGTCTACATTGCAGTGTTTCCTGGACCCATGCAATTACAAATAAAACACATCAACACCTCTACTTCCTGAGAAGATTACGGAGATTCGGTATGTCAGAGAGGATTCTCTTGAACTTCTACAGGTACACAGTAGAAAGCTTATTGACTAGTTGCATCATGGCCTGGTTCAGCAACTTGATCGCACAGGAGCAGAAAAAGTTGTGAACACTGCCCAGTCCATCAACGGATCTGACCTCCCCACCATCGAAGGGATTTATCAGAGTCGCTGCCTTAAAAAGGCAGCCAACGTCATCTGAAACCCACACCATCCTGGCCACACACTCATTTCACCCCTGCCACCAGGAAGAAGCTGCAGGAGCCTGAAAACTGAAACCTTTCAGGAACAGCTTCTTCCCTACAACCATCATAAACATCACAACCTCAAAGCACTGAACTTCAATAGACTCTTATTATTACACTACTATTGTTTGCCTTTTTGAGCATGTGTGTTTGTAAGATTTGGGCCACCAAATCCATGCTATCCATTGATCAGCCATTCAGTTCTATGTTATCCCACTTTCTCATCCACTCCCTACACATCGAAGGGCAATTTTGATTAGGCCAAATAACCTACAAACCCATATATATTTGGGGTGCGGGAGAAAAGTGGAACAGATGCTGTCTGTACGCAGTTTGTATGTTCTCCCTGTTACAGCGTGGGTTTTCTCCGGGTGCTCCGGTTTTCTCCCACATTCCAAAGACATGCCGGTTTGCAAGTTAATTAGCTTCTGTTTGGCATGGTGTGCCATGCTCCATCTCTAAATGAGATGTGGTTAAATGAGGAAATTAATCACATAGACTAAACTAAATCCAAGGAAAGTTTGTCCGGGTAGCATTCTACTGAATTACATGGAAATAACCAGGTGCCAAAATTCCATGTCATTGTATCAGTGTTACACCATACGTTTGCCTTGATTCAATATCACACTAGCCTTTTCTTCAAATGTTTACATAGTCCAAGGGTTCCCAACCTGGGGTAAATTTATCACCCGGGGGTAAATTTCACCTACCATGGGGCAAATTTGTCGATTCAGGATTTGTACATAATTGTTCTAATTGACTGACTGCGTTTGGTTCTGGTATACCGGTATTTGTTCATCATCAGTTGTTCATAAATAAGTGAAACAACATTGTTATGTGCTATTAAAGTTGCCAGGGGCAAATGGGATGAAAATGTTTGGTTACCCCTGACCTAATCCATTTTTGAACAACTGTCTCATTCAATTTGCCACTGTTAATCCTGGCCAGATTGGAGAGGCTAGGACTAAAATTGAGTAAAGGCTTCAGGGCTACTAGACCATTTGGTCAATTTGAAAGTGCTCTCTGTAGAACTGGGACAAGCTGCAGAGTGGTGCCAGTTTGTCTAGAGCCCAGATCTGAGCTGCAGGAATAGATTGGGAACAGCTGCAGACCCTGGCTACTAGGTGCAAAATGCATAGAATGGATTGGATGACTGCAAATCAGACATACACCTTGTAAATAATTTTAAATAACGTTGCAAAGCTTAACTTTGCTGAATGTTGAATGGATGACGTATTGAGCCTTGTCTGGTTTTCTTGCATATCAGGGTAAATGTTGCGATGTTCGCTTCCTCTGAGAAACACTGTTTGAATACAATGTATTAGCTACTATATTATTGGGTTTGGGAAATGTCTGTTATGTATGGGGTTAATTGATATCTGTAATTGGATTGTAAAGAGACCACCCTATGTGGTTCGGCCCCTCGAGATCTGGGGACCTATAAAAGTCTGCTGCCATGAGGTTCTGCATCAATCTTCTGGGAGAGCGCTTAAGACTGCGTGACCTTCTGGAGTGTCTCTGTATGAGCAAGGCCTAGAGGGCTTGATCAGGCAGATACGAGGATCGAACCTGCGGTGGTTAAATATAGTAGTTGAACTGTAATTGTGTTTTGTCAAAATAAAGATTAGTTGCGCAAGTGATTGATTCAGTGTTTTTTGACTGAAACTAGACTGGGGGTGGAAGCTTAGAACAAGCTATTTACACCACTGCTCAGAACGAGATTTCTCCTATATACAATCGCAAAAGCTTAAATGTAATAATGTGTCCATGTCACCTCACACAAGGAACAGTCTCATTTTCTACTCTGCCCCTCTACTCACAATTTAAAATACTTTGATCAGAACAGATTTCAGAGTTTCTTGCCAACTGTTATCACGCAATTGAACCAACCTATCAACTAGAGAGCGGTCCTGAGCTACTACAAATCTTGCTGAAGACCCTCAGACTACCGGACTTGCACTAAAACATTATTCCCTTTATCACATTCACTGTGGACGGCTTTTTAAAACATTTATTCCAGGAGGCCGTCTAAGATAAATTTAGGTCGGACCTCCAATCAGTTTTTTTTTTTTTTAGTTTATAACGCAAAACTACACAACAATCTTGAGTGAAAAAACAAGAGAACTGCAAGAGGTTCTCAGCGGGCGTTTGTGGAGGAAAATGGATAGTGTGTTGGATTGCAACCCTTCTTTTGGATTGGAACAGTCGAGGAGAAGGAGCAAGTATAAAGAGGAGCAAGTAGAAAGAGGCCACATTAACCATCCCAACCAAATTGTTTACACACAGTGCCTGAAGCAATCCTGGATAGAGAATCATGACAGCCACTATCCACCTCTGGATTCTCTGAATTCTGCCTCCAGCTTCTTGATTTTGTCCTAATTCGTGATGTTTCATGCATTTTGTTAGGTTACCCCACACTTTATACAGAACCATTTTTTATCCATTTACGAACCTGTCATTTATAATACTGACAATGTCAAAAATCAATGCAATGTGATATGTCGAATTTAAAAAAACTCACCTCAGAGATGCAAGCAAGCATTTATAATGTGCAACTGACTTCTTTCATAGGACAAGTAGAATAATCACTTGCATTATAATATTTGTGTGTGCACCATGGTTAAGTGCAGGTTTAAGTGCAGTGTTTTACTAAGCTACCAAATATTGGTAGGTTTACTACCATATTACAGAAATTCTTGCAATAACTTTTTATAATTAGATGCATTAGTAATAATCTTTCAAAACTCTTTAGATACTGGAGTAGTTCCTGAGGATTGGCGGGTAGCAAACGTAACCCCACTTTTTAAGAAGGGAGGGAGAGAGAAAACGAGGAATTACAGACCAGTTAGTCTAACATCGGTAGTGGGGAAACTGCTAGAGTCAGTTATTAAAGATGGGATAGCAGCACATTTGGAAAGTGGTGAAATCATTGGACAAAGTCAGCATGGATTTACAAAAGGTAAATCATGTCTGACGAATCTTATAGAATTTTTCGAGGATGTAACTAGTAGCGTGGATAGGGGAGAACCAGTGGTGTGGTGTATCTGGACTTCCAGAAGGCTTTCGACAAGGTCCCACATAAGAGATTAGTTTACAAACTTAAAGCACACGGCATTGGGGGTTCAGTATTGATGTGGATAGAGAACTGGCTGGCAGACAGGAAGCAAAGAGTAGGAGTAAACGGGTCCTTTTCACAATGGCAGGCAGTGACTAGTGGGGTACCGCAAGGCTCAGTGCTGGGACCCCAGCTATTTACAATATATATTAATGATCTGGATGAGGGAATTGAAGGCAATATCTCCAAGTTTGCGGATGACACTAAGCTGGGGGGCAGTGTTAGCTGTGAGGAGGATGCTAGGAGACTGCAAGGTGACTTGGATAGGCTGGGTGAGTGGGCAAATGTTTGGCAGATGCAGTATAATGTGGATAAATGTGAGGTTATCCACTTTGGTGGCAAAAACAGGAAAGCAGACTATTATCTAAATGGTGGCCGACTAGGAAAAGGGGAGATGCAGCGAGACCTGGGTGTCATGGTACACCAGTCATTGAAAGTGGGCATGCAGGTGCAGCAGGCAGTGAAGAAAGCGAATGGTATGTTAGCTTTCATAGCAAAAGGATTTGAGTACAGGAGCAGGGAGGTTCTACTGCAGTTGTACAGGGTCTTGGTGAGACCACACCTGGAGTATTGCGTACAGTTTTGGTCTCCAAATCTGAGGAAGGACATTATTGCCATAGAGGGAGTGCAGAGAAGGTTCACCAGACTGATTCCTGGGATGTCAGGACTGTCTTATGAAGAAAGACTGGATAGACTTGGTTTATACTCTCTAGAATTTAGGAGATTGAGAGGGGATCTTATAGAAACTTACAAAATTCTTAAGGGGTTGGACAGGCTAGATGCAGGAAGATTGCTCCCGATGTTGGGGAAGTCCAGGACAAGGGGTCACAGCTTAAGGATAAGGGGGAAATCCTTTAAAACCGAGATGAGAAGAACTTTTTTCACACAGAGAGTGGTGAATCTCTGGAACTCCCTGCCACAGAGGGTAGTCGAGGCCAGTTCATTGGCTATATTTAAGAGGGAGTTAGATGTGGCCCTTGTGGCTAAGGGGATCAGAGGGTATGGAGAGAAGGCAGGTACGGGATACTGAGTTGGATGATCAGCCATGATCATATTGAATGGCGGTGCAGGCTCGAAGGGCCGAATGGCCTACTCCTGCACCTAATTTCTATGTTTCTATAAATAAATTATTGCAATAAATTAAGTGCACAAATTTTTCATGCAACCGAGCACAAATTAAAAACATTACTTTCTATTAGAATTTATAATGAATAATTCAAACAGGCTCAAGCTTAAAAAGGCCATGAATTTGCTTGCTTTATAAATAACTGATTTCAGAACCACTGATTTTAAGGTAGATGCGACTCTTGTGGAGCCAAAATCAAGATGGAACAACATTGAGTTGTCTCCTGCAAACTGCTCATGAAATATTAATTATAGATTTTTATGAAGGCTAAAACACAGACGTCAGTAAGAGCAAATATCTCCTCCTGATCTTCCAATCACCTCAATGGATAAACAAGGCATATGTACCTTGTGGATTAAATATGCAAACTCTCATCCCACAGCCTATTGGCATCATGTATACAAAAACAAATGCACAAGAGCAATTCTCCAGAAATACACAACAATCGTACTCCTAGTTAAAATTAATTGCTTCACTGGATTAAGCCATATACTAAATAATATTGCTAGGACCTGAGGTTTAAAATTTCTAACTTTGCTTGCTACATAAAGCAACCCATTAAGAATAGTATAAAGGGTATATTTCCAAGAACACAATTGAATTTATGTATGCATGAACATATGTTTTTGTTTAAATGTAAAGAGTTTACTAGTAACATCATTAAGATTGCAGATTGGAAATAGTTTAGAGTTGAAATTTGCAGATCAGGAGTACCAACACCTAAATAACACCACCATATTTACTAGCACTGCACAATACTACTGTACAGAACTGCATAATATTAACAGAAATATTTCATATTTGGCTCCTGCTTGATTTAAAATCTTCTGGAGAATATGGATAGGTGTTGCTTCAGGTCAGGACCCTTCTTCTGACTGAACGGTCTCAACTGAAACTGAGACATCACCTATCCATGTTCTCCAGAGATGCTGCCTCACCTGCTGAGCTATTCCAGTACGTTGCATTCATAGCAAAAGGATTTGAGTATAGGAGCAGGGAGGTTCTACTGCAGTTGTACATGGTCTTGGTGAGACCACACCTGGAGTATTGAGTACAGTTTTGGTCTCCTAATCTGAGGAAAGACATTCTTGCCATAGAGGCAGTACAGAGAAGGTTCACCAGACTGATTCCTGGGATGTCAGGACTTTCATATGAAGAAAGACTGGATAGACTTGGCTTGTACTCGCTAGAATTTAGAAGATTGAGGGGGGATCTTATAGAAACTTACAAAATTCTTAAGGGGTTGGACAGGCTAGATGCAGGAAGATTGTTCCCGATGTTGGGGAAGTCCAGAACAAGGGGTCACAGTTTAAGGATAAGGGGGAAATCTTTTAGGACCGAGATGAGAAAAACATTTTTCACACAGAGTGGTGAATCTCTGGAATTCTCTGCCACAGAAGGCAGTTGAGGCCAGTTCATTGGCTATATTTAAGAGGGAGTTAGATGTGGTCCTTGTGGCTAAAGGGATCAGGGGGTATGGCGAGAAGGCAGGTACAGGATACTGAGTTGGATGATCAGCCACGATCATATTGAATGGCGGTGCAGGCTCGAAGGGCCAAATGGCCTACTCCTGCACCTATTTTCTATGTTTCTAGGTTGTGTCATTTTATGTAAACCAGCATCTGCAGTTCCTCTTTCTACAAGTATGCGCTGCCTTGATCATTATCATTACCAAGAACATGATAATGAGAAAATGGGTCAGGTCAGGCAGTTCCTCAAGCAATATGCAGACAAAGTTGTCAATTTCAGTGCTGGATTCCTTAACAGTGGCTCAGCAATCCTTTGAACTACACTTGCATGTGGCCATGTGGTTTCTTCAGGTCTATTGGTCTACCGTACCAAAAGCTGCTTGACGCTGCTTTTTCACCAAGTTTATCATACATAAAATCCACATGTCAGATATGAACAAGAGATTGTTTTTCTCCAAGGAGCGAAAAATTAATTAAAATTGAGACAAGTTGATAAAATTGAGAGGGCAGGCAGTTGGAACCTTTTCTTTCGGGTGGAAATGCCACATACCAGATGAGATAAATTGAAAATGAGCAGGCGGAAGTTTAAAGGAGATGCGCAGGTTAACTTTGTTTTTACAGAGAAGTGGTCTGTGCCTGGAACCTGCTGCCGGGAGTGGTGATGGTGAAGTAGATACAAAGGTGCTTAAGAGGCTTTTAGGTAGACACATCGACATACAGAGTCTGGAGAGATATGGAGTATGTATAGGCAGAAGGGATTCGTTTAAAATGGCATCATGATCAGCAGGTGTCATAAGGTCATGTGACATGAGTAGAATTAGGCCATTCAACCTATCAAGTCTACTCTGTCATTAAAACATGGCTGATGTATCTCTCCCTCCTATCCCCATTCTCCTGCCTTCTCCCCATAACCTCTGACACCTGTACTAATCAAAAATCAATCTATCTCTGCCTTAAAAATATCCACTGAATTGGCCTCCACAGCCTTCTGTGGCAAATAATTCCACAGATTCACCACCTTCTGGAAATAAATCTCACCTCATCTCCTTCCTAAAAGAATTCTGAGGCTGACCTCGAGTCCTAGACTCTCCCACTAGTGAAAACATCCTCTCCAAATCCACCCTATCGAAACCTTTCACTATTCTGTATGTTTCAATGTGGTCACCCCTCATTCTTCTAAACTCCAGCGAGTACAGGCCCAATGCTGACAAACGCTCATCAACCTACTAATTCTTGGGATCATTCTTGTAAACCTCCTCTGGACCTCTCTCCAGAGCTAGCACACCCTTCCTCAGATATGGTGGCCAAAATTGCTCACAATATTCCAAATGTGGCATGACCAGCATCTTATAGAGCCTCAGCATTACATCCCTGTTTTTGTATACAAGCCCGCTTTCTTTACTACCGATTCGACTTGCAGATTAACTCATTGGCCAAAGGGCCTATAACTGCACTGTATTGTTCTATTCATGAATAAAGCAGCTTTGCTGTGGTCCCTTACACACTTCACATATCACTCCAGGACACTAACATTTTCTCAGCATTGGTGGGAATGAATCCAACAGGTACAATGGAAGTTTGAAAAAGGTGCGTCTCGAGGTTTTCCCAAGAAACCTTAGACTGACCTTAGATTAACGCAAATTAAATCACATTGGGGAGCTCGAAAAGTGACAGAGGACAAGACCAAAAAGTTAAGCAAAGATATGTTTGTTGTAATCAGAGGAGAATATTAAGATAGATTTAAAACACCAAAACCAGTTAAATCAGCAGCAGCAGCATTATACACTGCCTTAATCTGAGTTCGGAACAGCATATCCTTCATTTTACGATTACCATCAGGACAGAGGATCAACCTGGTTTAATGAGTTTGGAAGGGTGTGCTAGGTAGAGACTATAACACAGAGCACGAGGGGTCAGCTTAGTGAAGCTGCAATATGAGACTACACATGCTCCAAACAGCGTTCAAAAGAAAGTGTCAAGTGATCTCACAATCCCTAGCCCCGCCATATCTAGATATAATAAATCGCAGTGGACAATTTAATGGATAATGGGATGCAGCTCCAAGAATACACCTGCCCGCAATGATGGCGGGGTCTTGCACTTGACTGTTAAAGAGATGGCCAAATTCTTGATTAGTACAGGTGTCAGGGGTTATGGTGAGAAGGCAGGAGAATAGGGGTGAGAGCAAGAGATAGATCAGCCATGATTGAATGGCAGAGTAGACTTGATGGGTCGAATGGCCTAATTCTGCTCCTATCATTTATGAACTGACAAAAAAGAATTCATAACAATGTTCAGCACAAAATACTGAACAACAGATGAAACCTTGGAAGAGATTTGGCACAAGCAAACAAAAGAAGTCTTGCATATTAGAGCAAGACTGAATGTCTAAATAGTTGACTGGCAGAGATTTCCAGATGGTGCTCCAGCACTGAACTCCTCAGAGTTTGCCTGTCTAAACAGCCTGGTTAAACCCAGCATCGCTTCAGTGACTCCATTCATCTGAATGGAGAGGAACATCCGCAAGGGAGATTGCAAGTCACGGCAAATATTTGTTTTGCGAGTTAATTATTTGGTACACGAGACATTCACAATTGTTTGCGATCTGACAGCTGTATGGAAGCACAGCTTAATCAGGTGTTACAGCATTTCAGTGAGATTGTTGAGTAGCAGGAATCTGCCGTTCTCAGTTCCTTGCCGATCTACTCAGATCGGTTCTTTGTCGATTCATTGCCCAGGGAATCCTTTCCAGGTGACTGAGTTTAGTGGGAATGTGTGAGCTGCCTGTTGCCTGCAGTCACACAAGTGAAATGTTGGGCCTAAATTAACCCTCAACCTTAATTCAAATGTCTGAATTGGCACCAAGTTTGCACAGAATTTTGTTTGTGAATGGTCAGGAAGGTAAATGGAGTCAATTGCAAGGCTGCCAAAAACAATATCTTTGGCTGCCTTACATGTTCAGCTGATTTATTATAGAAACAAGTTCAAACACAGCTTCAGACTAAACTTGAGATATCGCGTGGAAACAAGTCTTTGGCCCACCGAGTCCATGCTGACCATCGATCACCCGTACACTGGGTCTATGTCCTAAACACTAGGAGCAATTTACAGAAGCCAATTCGCCTACAAACCTGCACATCTTTGGAATGTGGGAAGAAACCAGAGCATCGGGAGGCAACCCACTCAGTCACAGGGAGAATGTACAAACTTCACTCAGACAGCACCCATAGTGAGGATCAAACCCGGTTTGCTGGTGCTTCAAGGCAGCAACTTTATTGCTGCGCCACTGTGCTGCCCTAAACTGACATCACCCCTGATGTGTCAAAGCAATTCAGCCAAAGAGATAATAATAAAACCGTGTAAATTTGTACAAACACATTCAAAGTTGCAATAGAAAAGCTGTGGCAAATCGGCATTTACATTTTAAATGATTATGTTGAAAATTGTACATTATTTGTATAATATGACTCAGCTAAACAAGGAGTGAAAATTTTGGAATGAGCCAATATCGGAATCAGAGCCAGTATTTGGAACAGGTAGAACAGTTACTCGTATTTTTAGGATATTCTCTTCATGTACTCTCTAGTATATCCCACAGAGTTAACTAACCCTAGAGTTAACTAACGTTTGTCCCAAAGGTCCAAGCAGAAATTTGATTATTTTATTAAACATATCATTTAATGTGTGTGGCATTTAATATAAACATATTTAACTGTTGTTGGGGTTCGGTGGGGTGGAGTCGAGGTCAGGAGTTGAAGAGTGGAAATGACTCTGCCCTGGTTTGCCCTTCGCTACTTTGACTACGTCCACAGCTAATCCAAGTCCACCTAATCTGGAAACCAATGTTAAGTAGTGGGAGTGTTCTTTAAGTGCAAAGCGTGGCACAAGAAAAATTCCAAAAGCACTAATTAACTTGTAAATGTGTTGTTCAGCTCTCCATCCAGGTACGCACAAAATAACCAAATTAACCTACATTTCAGCTCCAGCGACAGTGCATTCTTCCAGAATCCCAACATCAATCATAAATAGCCATCAGCCAAATCAATGCATTCCTTTAATAGCCTGAACTTAGTAAGTAATAGTAAGAGATCCAGCAAGTGACTCTCTCAATGATTACCTTCAATATGCACATTTAACGTATGTTAGAATGCAGATAAACAAATATTTACATAGTATTGCATAAGGGTAGATAAAAGGGATCAGTGCCAGACTGGTTACCAATCTAAAGTAAATGGGTTATTTCGCTAAAATCTGAATTTACACCATGTACAGCCGTGTCCTTGAAATGCAGAATACCAGCATTTCCCCTGCATTGACCATTACCTGGAGGCATCCAGCTGCTATAATATTTCCACATCTCCTTCTATAATGTTTTGTCTTCATGGTTCTGGGTTAGGTTGGTGAAAGAAATTCTCCCCAAATTGATTGTTCACTTTAGGTTCAAATTGCTAAGCAACACAAAGACTCAAACATATTTGCAAAATAATGTTTTTTTCCCCCCCAAGCAGTCAATTGACAGGTGTTAGAGGTTATGGGGAGAAGGCAGGAGAATGGCGTTAGGAGGGAGATATAGATCAGCCATGATTGAACGGCGGGAGTAGACTTGATGGGCCGAATGGCATAATTCTACTACTATCACTTATGGCAACAAAAAAAGCCAATTTTTAAAAATTTGGCTGAATCCTCTCAAGTAAAGTTTCGTACGATTCCAGTATAAAAGATGTAACACAAGAGTTCCATGTGATAAAGCAATGCAGAAAATGTCATCAAGAATAGATGTCTGCAAACACTGGATTAGAATTTGTATAAAACCAAACAATAAAAAAACATTAAAACTACTAACTTAAAGAGGAACTTGTAATTGTCAACAAATTTCCTTTGTCAATCTAGATATTGGCTGCTTTATTTATTTAAAGGCAGATTGTTCCAATTACTTTCAGATCCAATAAAATCACATCGATCCTGAAGGCAGCCCAAGAAATAAAGCTTTGCCAACCTGATTTTTTTTTTTTTTTTTAAATTGAAGGTCTCTGCTCAACTTTGGTTTCCAAATCCTTTTACTGCATTCCAAGGAGGAAAGTAAAAGAGTCATTTAGAGATAATATCTATTCCTCCCTCCACATATGCAGTCTATCGGCTGCGTATTTTCAGAATTCTGTTTTCATTTCAGTTTTCTAGCACTTACATTTTTGGGATTTTCACTAAGTTACCCATTGCCCAATTGTCATGTCAGTACATGCATTCTCCTCCACCATAAGATCTCCGCTTTAAGACAAAAGAGCTATGTATCAAATAAAAACTTCACCGATCTGAAACATATTTGCAATATTTGAATCTCCAATATTAATATTCAATATGTGATGCTTCACAAAACTTAAATATTTACTATGCAGATCTCGCCCACTCCTGAATAAAACCCACATAAAATGACAATATTTCAATTAAAGACTGCTTTCCCTAATCTCAAAGATCATTCTTTTTTGAACATCAATCTATTGTTAAATGTCTTTTATGACATTTATGCAAAAACATAACCACAATGACCAAAACCAAACCAAAGCAAATAATTTTCTAGTTTGTTTCATTCTTTGGTCACTGCCAACATCTTATAACATGGAGGGACATTGAAGCAACCAGAAATGTCATAAGCCTGCGAATAGAAAGTGAGTGAGGCTGGTAGTATGGATTTGCCGTCTGCCACGGGGCTGGTGGCACCTTCTGTCAGGTGGGAACTTTACTGCAGCTGCATGGACTGTTCGAGTTATAAACCGTTCTCAGGAAATGGAATCCTGCTGTAACCTGGGAACAACTTGTATTAGAAAGCAATCTGAAGGATAACATGGGAGTAGAGGCTTATGCGGAACATAAACCGTACAGGGCAACTGTTCTGCATCTGTGTGTAAAATTCCTTCATTTATTTTTCTCCAAAGCCAACATGAAATGCCCAAGAAACCCATGTTCTGCAGTGAGAAACTGCATTAGCTGGCTACAACTGTTGTTACTTAATCACTTAATTTACAAGGAAGTACACTTACAGTAAACAAGGTCAAACCCTTCTTATTCCAGAGGATAAGAGAAAGGCAAGAGTGTGATGCTCTCTCTTGCAGCTAAGCATTAGCTGCTGAAAGCAAATGACAAACTTAAGTGATAAATATTTTGCTAGTGCAGATTTATTGACAAGTTTATTTTCTTAATTTGTTGCATGGTACCCTGACCTTATTTTCTTATCCCCTCAGTGTATAACTAGGCACAAGCAAAATGTTGTAAGCAGGAGACCAAGTCACAGGCCTTTAATTTTTTGAACAAGGCCAGCCATGGAAGTCTATGACAGAGTACATCAAAGCTGCCAGCTCAAACCCTCAATTACTATGCAGCTGCTGGAAGTCGCAACAAATCTAAAGCTGCTCCAGCTAGTTAAACATTTAGTTTTTTGCAAGACGAAGCCAAGAATTTTGCTAGACACCCTCACTCAAAACCACCAGGGCCTTTCAGTTATTTTTTTCCCCATTTTCACAAATGCACATTGCAGAGTTTAATATTACACCATCCAATAACTGACCACTATCCAAATTAAACAATTGGCTGTAGTTGTATAGCCATGAAGAATCAAATAGAATTCGATTAAGCTCTCAAAACCTAAAGCAGTATGTGTCTTTAATTTATCATTCATGTCATTGAGATAAACATGGCATTAATGTATGTTGGTGTGGATTAAAGAATGTCTATTGAACAAAAAACAGACAATAAGCGTAATGTAGGCACAAAGAAGTGCAAATGCTGTATTTTCTTTAAATACAAAAGTGCTGGAATAATTCTGGGTCAGGTGGCATCTCTGGATAACTCGGATAGGCGACGTTTCAGATTGATCCATATGACAACCTGTCCATTCCAGGTATTGGTTCACTAAGTCTTTTCTGAACTGCTTCCAAAACATTAACATTCAATTAATGAGACCAATACTGTACACTTTTCAATGCCCAATGTAGTTGAAGCATAACCCAAGCACACTTTTGTAATCCAATTTCATCAGCAGTAAAGGCTAGCAAACTATTAGATTTCTAAATTACCAGCAAGCTGGTCTTTGATGAAATGGACACAATGACATCCAGTTCACTTGCATCCCAGCATTGTGGAATCCCTCACTAGTCAAATGTAGTCCCACCACATCGAACATTTTCACATTTCCCTTGCTATACTCCATTTATTAGGCCCCTTCTCACTCGCTTACCCCTATCTATATCCCTTCCTCAAATTCTTATGTCCTTATAAATCTCACCAAAGAGGAAAAGGCACATTCACACACACTTCAGTCAGGCCAGCTGGTATCTTAATCACTCAAGAGACTGTGGCATCTCCTGCAGTGAATTGGAATGTTTGTGTGCATGCTCTGTCAAAGATCTTAATGATTATAAGATTGGTTCCATTTAAACCACATAAGCAGCTCCAGTTTTTTTAATCTGGCAGTGGATAACCATCTTTCATGCCACCCGAGATTTCCCTTTTTTCCTATGATGTTGGGGAGTCCAGAACCAGGGGCCACAGTTTAAGAATAAGAAGCAAGCCATTTAGAAAGGAGACGAGGAAACACTTTTTCTCACAGAGTTGTGAGTCTGTGGAATTCTCTGAGGGCAGTGGAGGCCGGTTCTCTGGATACTTTCAAGAGAGAGCTAGATAGGGCTCTTAAAGATAGCGGAGTCAAGGGATATGGGGAGAAGGCAGGAACAGGGTACTGATTGGGGATGATCAACCATGGTCAAATTGAATGGCAGTGCTGGCTCGAAGAGCCGAATGACCTACTCCTGCACCTATTGTCTATTGTATATCAGGTGCCAAAATGGCCTCTTTCCGAGTCAATGCCAGCTCAGAAATCAAAACCATTCTCCCACAATATATAGTCACCATTCTCCACACCCCCAGTTAGAGGGTGGTGAATCTGTGGAATTCTTTGACAGAAGGCTGAAGAGGTCAAGTCAGTGGATATTTTTAAGGCAGAGGTAGATAGATCTTTGATTGGTACAGGTGTCAGAGGTTAGGAGGAGAAGGCAAAGGAATGGGGTTAGGAAGGATTGATAGATCAGCCATGATTGAACGTGGGGCCCTAATTCTATTCCTATCACTTATGATCTTAAACGTTCTTATCACTGCTTCCCAATATCAAAATGGAACTTTGTGAAGAGTTTCTTTATCCAATCAGCATGTATTATTTAGCCATAATAACATTAAAACAAGTATTCCAATGTCAATGACTCTACATTGATGAAATCAACATGAACCAACAGTGCTTTTAACAATCTACTTTGAATTGAGAAAATTAGCATCAGTTCTTCAGCTTCTGACTGTTTTGCCAAAACTAGTTTCCCCATACTGGTGTCAGACATACAAGCCTAGTGTTAGATGGATCTACAAGTTTACTGCTAGACATTGGGTGAGAGTTGAGAGTGAGAAATTGCGAGGGAGCGTAGCGACCAGGGATGTGGGAGGGGGTTGTTCGGGTTTTGTCCGGATGCCGAACCCCGTCCTAGATGTTTGGCCTCATTGTGACCCCCCCCCCCCATGTTTTACAACCAATTCACCTGGTTAGTTCTATCTCCGGCTGCTTCATGTTGTTGGCGGCTGCACATCCAAACAAGAAAGAAGAGAAGAGATGCGACGTCACTCACAGCCGCCAACTGACGCTCTTTCACAGACCACGCAGATCGCTCTGATGTGGCACAAAAGAGACAAACTGTGCAGGGACTGAAGACAGCGTGAGAATTCTGTCATCAGCGAGAGAATTGGCTGAAATGCGTGACTCTCACGCTCAAAGCGTGAGAGTTGGCAGCCCTGTCTAAGGCCAGGATGTGACAAGAGACACACAGGGAAACACATACACAAAGGAAGACACACACACACACAGGGGGGGAGACACACAAACACAGGGAGGGAGACACACACACACACACACACGCACACACACACACGGAGACAGACACACAAACACAGGGAGGGAGACACACACACACACACAGAGACATACACACAAACACAGGGAGGGAGACACACACACACACACACACACGGAGACAGACACACAAACACAGGGAGGGAGACACACACACACACAGACACATACACAGGGAGACACACAGACACACACAGGGAGACACACAGACACGCACACAGGGAGGCACACAGGGAGATAGACACACAAGCACTCACACACACACCTTTCCTTCCCCCTCCCTCCCTCCTCCCCTTCCTCCCTCCTGCCCCCATCTCCCTCTTTCTCCCCCTCCCACCCTCTTTCCTCACCCTCCCTCTTTCTTCCCTTTCTCCTTTCCTTCCTTCATTCCCTCCCCTTGTCTCTTTGCCTCCACCCCTCCCTTTTTTCTTTCCCTCGCTCTCTTTCCCCCCTCCCTCTCTCTCCCCGGCCGTGAGTTGAAGGGCAGGAGAGAGGGAGGGAGGGAGGGAGGGAGGGAGGGAGGGAGCGAGGTTGCAGCGGTGGCCAGCAACGCAGCGCTCACAGCCGGCAAACAGATGCACTGACACCCGGCGGCTGCACATCCAACCAAGAGAGAAGAGACGCGACGTCACTCACAGCCGTCAACTGACGCACTTCCCCAGACTGCGCAGATCGCTGTCGTGGCGCAAAGAGACAAACTTTGCAGCAAAGATCGTATAGTTCCGCTATAGGATCCTTGCTGTGCAGGGACTGAAGACAGCGTGAGAATTCTGTCTTCAGTGTGAGGGCGTGAGAATTCGCTGAAATGAGTGAGTCTCACGCTCAAAGCGCGAGTGTTCGCAGCCCTGTAGACATCAGATTTTGATGCATAAATTTTGCAATAAATTTTGAGACACGACATTCTGAACTCTAAAATGCAAAATTAAGATGCCTCTTAAGGCTATATTTGAGCAGCATTAGTTATTAAATCAATGTTCAGCTACTGATAAACTCTTTTAGCAATGGAAAATGTTTGAAACTTCCTTGCTTTGAGGATGTGCATATGGACAGATTTATTAATGTAAATTGCAATATTATTCTGGGGTCAAGGAAAGAGCGTTCACGTCGCGGCCCTGTTTCCACCAATCTTTCCACGGCCACGCACAAGACAGACGCCATTTTATGCAGATGCCGAGAAGTGTGTTCAGCTCTGGCTGAACAACTAATCGTGTGTGTGTGTGGACTCGATAAGAAGAATATTATTCTGCCAGTGAAATACATATATTGCCTAATAGAGGGCATTATTATCTGTCTACTTATGGAAGCTAACTTTACTGGTCAGAAACAAATGTCAGACATTTTGGCTTACACTGCATATCATTTTCTGACTATATTTAATTTCTTACATGGTGGCTGTTGCTGGGTGCCAAATTTTACATCTTAGAAATAGGCAATAATTATTCTGATTATTCGAACTTATGTGCTCTTACTAATGCAATTATTCGACAGTCTCAAAATGGTTCAAAATTTACAAGAGATTTCATGTCATGCAACCAACACAGTTTGTCAGGGTGGAATAAGTGGGGAGAAGCATGTCATTTCCTTTCAGTATTATAAAATAAAAACAATGATAAACATAAATAATAATGTGAAATAGAAAAAGCTCATCATCAAACCAATTTTATCTTAAAGTGCTTGTGGTGCCTGAACTGAAGTAGATATTTCCCTTACTTATTCTCGTTGCTGATATCATATCGAGGCATGGGATCCCAGTCATTTCCATTGACATCAAAGCTGGCCATTTGATCCTTCAGCAAGAAGAGAAAAATCACACAACCTCATTAATAAGTAAACACACCATCCAATTCATGCATTCTTAAAAGGTTTTCCATACATAAATGATTCAAGTTAGTCACAAGAACAGAAGGGAACCATGTGTCAATATCGCCTAAAGATAGACACAAAATGCTGGAGTAACTCAGTTGGTCAGACAGCATCTCTGGTGAAAAGGAATAGGTGACATTTCGGGTTGAGACTCGTCGTCAGATATTTTTTAATATCACCCTCTCCATCCTCCTTGAAAAACCTATTGAGCTCTGAATCATGCCCACTGTTTGATTCACAGAATTATTTCCAAGATCATTGAAAATACTGGAAGGCTTCCCAACACCTTTAGTTAACATATTTCAGCAGTCGGTATCATTATCGATAAATAAGTGAACAGCAATTTAATGGAAACATAAGAAGCAAGGAAAAAAGTTTGATTAAAGGAAACAACTGAACAGGAGCTACGTTAAAATGCTTTCAGTGTGCAACTTTGTGCGTTGGTCATGTGGAAAATTACATGCTCAAGCTGCCCTCGTACACCTTTTCTCTTCACACTAATTGGCTATTTTCACACTAATTGGCTATTTTCATCAACATGTCATTGTCGGACAAGTATTTTGTTAACCTAATGGAATGTGCCTAAGATCCTGAAGGTACCAGGAGTACAAACTGAATACTTGCAGTTGGATAATTGCAATGAAAAGAATAGAATAGAAAATGGTCATGAATTGAAGAAATTAGCTATGTCCTGCATTTTATAAGTGTAGAGGTGTGCCAAAGGATTAGATGGAGTAGCCCATTTTGTCCATATTTTTTTCAATAGAGCAAAACACAACTAACCCAAAATTTCTTGCCATATAGTTCATTATCTATATTAAGGGGGGGGAAAGGTTCATTTTTTTAATGTATATTTTTATATTCTAATCGTTCCATCCTGCACTGACTGTTAATTTTGGAAGATTTCTTAGCAGTACTTCCCATTGTGACAGTTATGATACACAAAAACTATGGTGAATGGAATATAAATGGAGCTCAGCACTACCATTTAGTTGCGGCAGAAACCATCAGCATTTACCATTTAAAAAAGGCAAAGTGCAGGAGTATCTCAACGGGTCAGGCAGCATTTCTGGAGAATATGGATAGGTGACGTCTCAGGTTGGGACCCTTCATTAGACTGATCAGAAAGGCCACCTATCCATGTTTTCCAGAGATGCTGTCCGACCCAGCGAGTCACGCCAGCGCCATTTTTTTGTAAACCAGCATTTGCAGTTTCTTGTTTCAACATTTAAATTAGATAGTACAGAAAAAGGTGGTTGAAAGCTATCAGAGCTGTTAGATGGTGAGGAAATATGATTACAAGTGTTTGTTCAAATAGAGGTGAATGCTAGCAAGTCCTTTAGACTAAACAAGCTATATTTGGTTAGCAGCTTATTACCAAGGAATATAAAAACAATATACACATTCCTTTTAAATGGTTTGATAAAGGATGGAGTTTGGAACCTTTGATGACGTGCCAACATGAAATATTCAAGGTGTGACCAAGAAGAAATTCAAAGGGCAAGTTAAGGGTCCAATTCCTTATTTAACTGTTCTCTAATTGCACTCTGTGATTTTAGTGGTAATTGACCTCAAAACATGGGAAAATAAATCTGTTATCTCAAATAGATTACACAGTCCAATTACATCGAACTAGGTTTGTAATCATCAAAAGCACAAATCCAGGTGGAGTGAGAGTTCAAATTCCAATTGAAGCAACATTATGGTTTCAAGATCCACAAAGGAGCAGCAACAATTGTAAACCTCGCAAGCAATCTTGTTTTGGTTTAACTTTAGTGTTGCAAATTCAAGTAACAATGAATTCTACATTCATATTATTATGTTTTAAAAGTGCACTCAAAGGATTTAAAAAGGTACAAGTTAGAACATTTTAATAATTTTTTTATTATTAGTATGAGAACAAAGTAATAACATACATAATTCTGCTGGAGGTCAGGGTGATTTCTCTCAATCCCATCATCCAGAATGGTAATCACCACATTTCGGCCAGTGTATCCTCTTCGCCAGGCTCCTACTATGTTCATGTCTGACTGGCAGTGGTGAGTATCATCGTTACAATGCTGACAAGTAGAGAAAGTAGATAACCTCAAACGCAACAACATTACATTCAGCAAAAGTACCCTCTTAACGACATGGCAACATATTCTATGTGACAACCAAAATAAAACATTGGACAGATTATTTTGCTCTGCGAGGTGGAGACGTTAGTTCTTTAAATGGGCACATTTAAATTGTGCATTAATTGCCTCATACTGTGTTTTGTATTGAATTCTGTCTTTACTTTGTGTACTAGTCATGTCTCTACTATTTATTTAATTCCCCCTCCATGTTTTTCCTCTACAAGCTCAATTTTTGTAAGGTGTCCATGAGACTCTTGAAAGGCGCCCATAAATAAAATTTATTATTATTATTATTATTTTTTTTTATGGATATGCACACACCCTCACTGTGCTTAATGTTTACAAGTGTGAAGGGTCCCACCCCTGTCCCCATTTAACAAAACTAGAAAATCCATGGCTTGTTCAAAGTCAGCACAAACTGCCAAGGAGAAAGAATAGCGGGTGGGAAGTGTGTGGGTATAAACACAGAATAAATAAAATACATTACAACTATGACAACCCACCGTCTGGCTGTTTGACTCTCGGTGGTTCAACATCTAGCTCAGTAGGCACTCATTCCCCCACTCTCTCCAACACCAGGTACCTTGGTCCCTCTTTCTTCACCATACGTGGGCCTCATTTCCCACCCTCCTTTTAAACAAGTAGTTCTCTTTCCAGTGGTCCCCTGAAAAAAATCACCAGTGCCACATTTGCACTTACATGGTTCAGTTTTCTGCACTCCTAATGATTTTAGTTTTAGTTTAGAGATATAGCATGGAAACAAGCCCTTCTGCCCACCAAGTCCATGCCAAATTTAATTTCGCAACACTAATATGCTGACATATAAAGAGCACTGTACTGCCACAAAAACCAAGTATGTTTCGCGCCATTCGTGTACTTACTATATACCACATGCTTGGCCATTTTGGATCATTGAAGTAAGGATACTGGGAAGCACCAGCTTTAAAATCTCTCTTTATCCTCTTTTTTACTATCTGTTGCTGTATCCATTCCACCTGCCAACAAAACACATCATAGAAAGGAAAGGTAAGCAATTATTAAGGTAAAGAGAATGAATTTTGCCATCAGGCAAGGTTAATACTATCGAGGTCAGTGGGAGCAATCCCAAGGTTGAGAGTCCAAGACTGTTTGGACTTAAAACCCATACCCAGGCCAAACCTTTCCATGCAGTAGTATGGAACAACTGCATTATTTGATATCGCTGCTGAAATGAAACAAGTGCAGTCCAAGATTTAATGGCAACAAGGGAAAAATAAGTGCAAAAACTCCATGAGCAAACCATTCAGATTCACTGTCGAGTATCTACCACAGAATTTGTGTTTGTAAATATGCCTTAGATAGACTTTACAATTGGACTTATACTCAATTCCAATTTATTTCAGGAAGTCACAACTTCATGATTTAACCATAATAAATCGGGCAACTTGGGGCTTCCATATTATAGGAAATATTTATTTGTAAATGGATAGACAAGTGAAAAAAAAAAAAAGCAGGTTGTCTTTTTAAATTGCATTGGTAATAAGCAATATTGTTCACCTCAATAAAAAAAATAATTAAATCTCTTAATTATGAACTTTAGGTAGTATTGAATGATAGATTTTGAATTTGCAGAACCATGTTCTCAGCTCAAATAAATTACTCAAGTTAAATATTCCTATTTTAAAATACAGACCTCTACCAAACGAGGACATTTTAAATGCCTAGTACAATATTTTCCTTTGGTAGATGTTAACCTCAAAAAATGTCTTCAGCCTCAGCCTTCCCAACTGTGCCACATGACTATAATATGACAATTTATCACTTTTGGATTGGTTTGGAATAAATCCCATGCAAAATAGAGTGAACCCTCATTTTAATGGACATCTTTATAACGGATTTCAGTTATAGTGGACAGACCTGCTGACGCCACCTCCAGCTCTCGCCGCTTACAGCCCCAGCTTCTGACACCACCCCCACCAGGCAAGATGCAACAGCAAACACTTCTTCACCCACCGCATGGCGACTGTTGTTGCAGCTCATGTTATAGCCCCTGGGGACAGTGCTTTCTTCAGGTCGCTGACACTGACAGGGCACGCTTGAAAACCATGCGGCTCCCTCCCCTCTCACCAGCTGCTATTTCTTCCCTCGGTTTGTCCGTCCCACTGCCTCCTCCTTACGTCACTCCGCCTACTCAGCTTCTCCCCTAACCCCTAACCCTACCCCTCCATCGTTGCCTCCTCCTCCCCCAGGGTCGCTGACGTACTCCACCTTGGAAGATGTCGGTGACAGCAGGGGAGGAGGTGGTGGTGGCAGCGGAGTAGGAAACGGAAAAGCAAAGGAAGCAGCGGTATCTGGTGGGAGGGAGAGGTGCCCCACAGTGACAGAGCCCGTCCTGTTGGTGTACGGCCTGAAGCAAGGGGAGACAACGTGAGCCACAACAACAGCCACTTCAACTAGACTCTGCAGTGGGTGAAGAACAGCTCATTGGTGTTTACTTTTAAAGTGAAAAGACACAAAGTGCTGGAGTATCTCAGCAGACTGAATGGTCCAACGTCACCTATCCATGTTCACCAAAGATGTTGTCTGAGCCGCTGAGTTGCTCCAGCACCTTGTGTTCTTTTGAATATTAACCATCTGCAGTTCTTTATTTCAATTACATACAATGATAATGCATTACTCGGTTACAGCAGACACTCAGTAATAACTGACACTATTCGACAGCCGCCTCTCAAATACAAATTAATTCCTCTCATAATTCTCCCATGGTGAGCAGATGACAGTAACTTAAGCTTAAGATGGTCTTTATTGGTTTGCGTGATAGTAAAGTTTAGAATTCGTGGTGCCAGGTTAGCAGCCGAGCTTATAATGAATTCAAACCCTTTCACAATGCCCTTAGGCTCAAAACTGGTTTCAAAATGACTAGCTGAAACATGGTAGGTAGCACATACTAAAAATAGATGACTTTGGCTGGACGAGTACAAGATGATCATGCAGTTTAGAAACTGGATATTTTTAAGCAAACTGACATTCTGGCGTTTATGCCGTCAAGGACCTTCCAAAGAACAGAGCCAATTAAGTCCTGTCAATTTCGGCAGGGCTGAAGGGCCTGTCCCACTTACGTGTCCTTGGCACACAAATTACACGACTTTGTGGTCGCGTTGAGGCGCACGGGCATCGTGGGGCCGGTCCCACTGAGAAGCGCGGAGGGGTATGTAGTTGTGCGCGACATCGCGCGGGGCTCCGAAATTTTTGTAGCGAACAAAATCTTTGCGCGCCAATGGCCTGTTGCGTAACTGACGGCCAAAGTGGAACAGGCCCAAGACCCTGGCGCGACGCAAGGTCTCACCTCCAACAGCAGCAGAAGCAGGCAAACGATCACCAAACTGGGCCTGGGGCTCACAGCCGTTGCGGTCCAGATCCGCCCCCACTTCTACTCTCAGAGCAAGGCCAAGAAATTGAAGTTAGACACAAAATGCTGGAGTAATTCAGCGGGACCGGCAGCATCTCTGGAGAGAAGCAATGGGTGACATTTCGGGTCAAGACCTTTCTTTTCAGAATGAAAAAGAGTCTCGACACGAAACATCACCCATTGCTTCTCTCCAGAGATGCTGCCGGTCCCGCTGAGTTACTCCTGCATTTTGTGTCCATCTTCAAATGACGTCACACGCTCCAGACGGCTATGCGTATGCATGAAATCGCTTGGGACCTTCGCGGCTCAACGCGACCACGAGGTCGCGTAATTTGCATGCCAAGGACACGCAAGTGGGACAGGCCCTTGAGAATGGGAATGTCAGCACCTCAAACATATACAGCCATTCACGTAGATCACAGCTGGACTGCTCAACTCATCCACGTGTAGTCAGTCAGGCAGAAACAGGCAGTTTGGTCCAACTTTCCCACGCAGACACAATGCCCCATCTACACTAGTCCTAAATCTCTCCTGATTCTTCCTATCCATGTACCCATCTAAAATGTATTTTAAACGATGTTATTGTACTTGCCTCAACTTCTTCCTCTGGCATCTTGTTCCATATACCCACCATCCTGTGTGGGGAAAATGTTGCCCCTCGGGATCCTATCCCTGCACACCTTAAACACATGTCCACTAGCTCTTGGTTCCGCTGCTCTGGGTACAATACATTGCATTTATCCTAACCCTCCATTTCTCCTGTAACTCGCTATTCTTTATATATGAATAACAGAAACGTATGTTTCTTTTGTACATATTTTTCATAGGACACGAAATGGCCATTTCAAAAGGCAGTTGAGAGTCATCCACAACAGTCATCTGCGATAGTGGATCCACAACCTTTAGCATACTTTGAGTCATTAGCGGACTATGGTTGTCATTTACCACTCCAACATTTTATTCCAGATTTATTTAATTACTTGAATTTTGAATTGCCCGGCTGTGGTGGAATTCAAGTTTCCAGATCAAAATCCTGGGTTTCTAGATACAAATCTAGAAACTTAACTCATGCTACTTTATACATGTTTGTTTCTAACTTTAAAAAATTCAACTCAGCTGCTTTTTTCCCCCCCACAAATCTGCACACCTGTGTATTTTGGAGATGCAGGAACTGGAAGTGCAAAGACTAAAGAGGTTAGAGTCAGGGAGTCGGCGCTAGACAGCATGGGAACAAGCCCTTTGGCTCAAAATGTTCACGCTAATGAAGTGGCATTTGGACCATAGCATTCCAAACCCATTATTATCCATGTATCTGTCCGAATGTCATCTTAAAATCATAATTGTATCTGCTTCCTTGACTTCAGATACCGACTACCCTTGTGCGAAAAGCATGCCCCCGATTTTTCTATATAATGTCTTCCCTCTCACCTTAAGCCTGTGCCCTCTAGTTTTAGAATCCTCTACCTAGAAAGACTGCAAGCATTCATTTTACCCATGCTCCTCATGAATTTGTATCCTTCTATACAGTCACTCCTCGGCCTCCTACACACCAAAGAAAAAATGCCCCAGCCTCTCCTTATAATTCGAGCCTGCAAATCTAAAAGCAAAATCCCAGTTAATCTCTTCTACATCCTTTAAAGCAGGTGGTGAATAAATGCTTTCTGACGTAGTGCTCAAATAGCCCAAATCTAAATGTTGTCAGGTCCCATATTCTGGACCTTGCCAAGAAGTTGTTCCTGGGCGATTACTCAATTTTCTGATCTGAAAGACATCAATTTGTTCAACTCCTTAAATCTTCCCTATTCAAGCACACGTCAATCAAGGCAGAAAATAAAGTGGCCAATTGCACAAAGATCCCATGAATAACAGCAAGATCAAAATTGTGTCGGTGTTATTGCAGGATTAAAAATTAACCAGAATACCAGAGATCACTGTTGCTACTCGAAATAGTGTCCACAATCATTTAATCAAATGGGGGGTGTCAGCCTAGATTAGCTGTTAAAATCTTTGTAAAAGGTCTTGAACCTTTGAGCCTCTGGCACATGGTTAAATCAAAATCAAGTCAGAGCAAATTGATTCCTTTTATTATTTGACAAACTCAATGACTTTTTCCATTGATTATTTTGAAGTTTTTGTTAATCAGCAAGGTCTCCCAACCAGCATCAGTGCGTCAGCTAAAACATTTAGCTGATCAGACCAAAAGAATATTGGACACTAGTATCTGGATAGTAGCGAATGTGGACAGTGCTGCTTCTGTTTGTGTGTAGACAGACTGCTGTGGAATAAGATAAACACAGAGAGGTGGTCAAACCCACGATAAATATTTGCCCTAGATTCAAGTTACAAAACAGATCAGTCAGTGTTCAAAAGTTGAAAACTTTGACAGCAAATTTAATCCTGTCATTTCCCACTTTGAGCATGTGGGATTTTCCAAAGCAAACAATCACAAAAACTCTGTTCCTGAATAGAAATGCTCCAAAGGAGAATTTAATTACAGCACCATCCAGCAATTCTCCCAGGTGAACATTTCTGTATCTTCGCAGCAAGCGTTGCCAAACTCAACCATGCGGGAAGGAATCACAGCCAAACTCAATGCAAGTTTTCAATCTACCACAACCTTTCCCCTGCAAGTGCACCCCAGGCAGAAATGTCCGAGTTCTCTGCACGCCATATCTGTAGAAGGGATCTCTGTTAATAATATTCAAAACCAAATTTATGACAGGGGATTGCAAGGAATCTTTTGACAACACACCAGATAGCCTAGACTCTTCCTGGACAGATCCAGACGTTTATTAGAAGGAGAGGGACAAAAGAGAGAAGAGCAGGGTGCACTTGAAAACGGATTCTATGTTGGCATGTGTTAATGGTCCAGCAAACCATGTAATTGACCCGAGAGATCATGGTGGTTCTTCACAAACGCACAAATGATTGTCTGAAAATTCCCAGACGTTAATACAGCTTAAACAGCTCGTACGAGTAAAAAGTAAAACATTTTTTCATCACAAGTATTTTTTTTTACTTGTGGACATTTTCCAGTGTTGAAAAAACTTCACGAGTTTACCGGATTTCCCAGAGTACCTACCGTTACTCGTACGAGCCACTACGGGACATTCACGAACTCCTACGGACCGGCTACGGACATTCTCCGAGTTAGAATCAGGGGAAAACTCGGGAGAACTCTTGATTTACCTCGTACAGTGGGACAGGCCCTTTACGCATTTTAAATTTTGCCTTCATGAATGTATTTATCTGCAAATTTCTGAGGTAAATATTTGAATGATTAGGTTGATAAGGTCCTGCCACATGCTCAGTCACGACACAGGTTCCTAATCTTGTTGGGAGCTGCCAGCATTGGAGCGTCCAAATTGCGATTAACAGCTCCAAGAGGCACAGTTGTTACAGTATAAAGAAATGTAAAAACAAACTTCATTAATGTTAATAGACACAAAAAGGTGGAGTAACTCAACGGGTCCGACAACATCCCTGGAGAAAATGAATAGGTGATGTTTCGGGTCGAGACCCTTCTCCATACTGAGAGTCAGGGGAAAGAGAAACAAGAGATAGACAATGTAGAGAGACATTGAACAAATGAATGAAAATATGCAAAAAAAAGTAACAATGATAAAGGAACCAGGCCATTGTTAGCCGTGAATGTGCTGTGTGTTAGGTGAGAATGAGTACAGACAATGGGACTCAACAAGACAACTTTGAAGGTACACAAAATTGCTGGGGAAACTCAGCGGGTGCAGCAGCATCTATGGAGCGAAGGAAATAGGCGACGTTTCGGGCCGAAACCCTTCTTCAGACTCTCTGGGCCCTCACCCCCTCATCTTCACCATGGATACCCCTTGGTCAAATCCCTCCCCACCTATCTTCTAGACACCTCAGACATTCTCCGCCGCCTCCACGCATTCCACTCTCTGGGCCCTCACCCCCTCATCTTCACCATGGATACCCCTTGGTCAAATCCTTCCCCACCTATGTTCTAGACACCTCAGACACTCTCCGCCGCCTCCACGCATTTCACTCTCTGGGCCCTCACCCCCTCATCTTCACCATGGGTCCCTGCCCTCCAACAAGACAACTTTGAAGCTGGTATAACTTGCGTGGGGGAGGAATGGCGAGAGAGGGCCTGCAGGGGTTACTTGAGGTTAGAGAAATCAATTCTCATACCACGGGGCTGTAAGCTGCCCAAGCGAAATATAAGATGCTGTTCCTCCAATTTGCATTTAGACTCACTCTGACAATGGAGGAGGTCTAGGACAGAAAGGTCAGAGTGGGAATGGGAAGGGGAATTAAAGTGTTTGGTAAACGGAAGATCAGGTAGGTCCAGGCGGACTGAGCGAAGGTATTCAGTGAAATGATCGCCCAGTCTGCGTTTGGTCTTGCCGATGTATAAGAGTCCACATCTTGAACAACGGTACAGTAGATGAGGTTGGAGGAGGTGCAAGTGAACCTTTACGGTTAATTTGTTGAAATTATTACATTGTCCAGTAACTAACACCAGCATCTCAATATCCTTCACATTTTGAAATATCAACCCTCCTGGCAATATTATTTTAAATAAAGAGAATATAGAAACTTTGACTTTAAACATTTATTCCACTTGCCAATTTTCTCCCTAACACAAAGATAGTACAGCTGTGTGCACTGGAAACACCAAAGGCTATGGACCCAACAACATCATGGCTTTATTGCAGAAAACAATATATTGCAATGCTTTAGGCAAGCTGTTTCATTACATCTACAACATGCCAATACTCTGTACAGAAAATGTAGGAGGAATCCAATCTAGTCAATTATTGGCCCATCTCCCAAAATCATTCCCACTAATGAACAAAATACCAAAGATCCTATAGGATCTTTGCAAAATACTATTAAGTTCACTCATTCACCCCTGTTCACCAATAGTCAATGTTGGTTATGCTCAATACAGAATTGGTTGAAACATGGTAAATAATAATAATAATAAATTTTATTTTTGGGCGCCTTTCAGACATCTCAAAGACACCTTACAGAGATTAACAGGAATAAAAAAACATAATCAGAATAAAATAAATAATAAAGACATCACAGAAACACAAATTAAAAACAGAATTCAGTCCAAAAACAAAAAATCAAAAACACAATGTGAAGAGAGAGCAGCGGCAGCTAAAGCGCGCCAGCGTCCACTCTCTCTTCACGGCAGCCATCTTGGACACAGACTAACAGGATTACGTACAGACAAAAAATCATCCCCCCACAATGGATATCACTGTGGGGGAAGGCACAATGTCCAGTCCCCAACCCCAAGTTCACCCAAAGTCAGGCCTATTGAGGCCACCGCAGTTGCCTCTACGGAGGCCCGATGTTCCTGGCCGTTCTCACTGGGTGGTCTTGCCCCGGCGTCGGTAGAGTCCTCTCAGCGGCTGGGCCACCTGGAACGGCCGCTTCCTAGCTGGGGACCGCGGCTTCCGAAGCTGACAAGGCCGCGCCGGTTTGGAGCTCCCAGGCTCCCGATGTTGAAATCGGCGCCGCCCGCACCGCTTCGCAAACCCGCAGCCCGGAGGTGTTGAACTCGGCGGTCTCAGCTCACCGGAGCTCCAGCGCGTCGATCCAGCGCGGCGACCCAGGCAAGGCATCGCCCGCTCCGCTCCACGATAGCGCTCCAGCGCTGTGCTGTCACCGAGGCATAGGTGCTGGGCGGTCCCCGCCAGGAAACGGCGCTCCAAGCCCGCTGGTAGGCCGCGAGGACGGGCAGCCCGGAGAAAAAGCTGCCTCACCGACCAGGTAGGGACCTAGAAATAAAATTGCCACCTACCCCCTACATTAGAAAGTCCATTTCTCCAAACGGACGAGACACAGGACTAACTAAAAACTATAAAAAAAGCGAATTAAACGGACGGCTGCTGGTTAGCCGTTCCCCAAGATGGCTCCTCCTCCTAAAGGTGAAGTCCAAACATGGACCTGATAAAGACTGTATAATACAGCATAACATTTAACCAAGTGTGGCTTCAAGCACCACAGATAAAATGGAAGTTCATCGGGGAAACCCTAGAGCAGTTGACATCATATTGTATCCAATGTTAATAGAATGTAATTTTTGGAGGTCAAATCATTTCCACCAGTTGTGAGTGTTTGTCAGGTTGGCGCCCTTGGCCCAACTATCTACTGCTGCTTCAGTGACTTTTACTCCAAAAATCGTCAAGAGTCGTCAAGAGAGTTTTATTGTCATGTGTCCCAGATAGCACAACAGAATATGTAAACATAATACAGAATGGGAGATAAAGTTCAGTGTGTCTATCGACCATAGACACACAATAAATAAACAGATAAAGTGCAATAGTGATAATAGACTGTTATTGTTCAGAGCTTATTTGATGTTGTGTTTAATAGCCTGATGGCTGTGGGGAAGACGCTGTTCCTGAACCTGGATGTTATGGATTTCAGGCTCCTGTACCTTCTTCCCGATGGCAACGGAGAAATGAGTTGTGGCCAGGATGGTGTGGGTCTTTGATGATGTTGGCAGCCTTTGAGGCAGCGACTGCGATAGATCCCTTCAATGGTGGGTAGGTCAGAGCGGTGATGGACTGGGCAGTGGTCACAACTTTCTGCATTCTTTTCCGCTCCTGGACGTTCAAGTTGCCGTACCAGGCCACGATGCAGCCTGTCAGCATGCTCTCTACTGTGCACCTGTCGAAGTTCGAGAGAGTCCTCCTTGACATACCGACTCTCCGCAAACTTCTCAGGAAGTAGAGGCGCTGATGTGCTTTCTTTATAATTGCATCAGTGTTCTGGGACCAGGAAAGATCTTCGGAAATATGCACGCCCAGGAATTTGAAGTTTTTGATCCTTTCCATCATCATCCTGGTGATATAAACGAGATTGTGGGTCCCTATCCTATCCTTTCCAAAATCCATAAACAGTTCCTTAGTTTTGCTGATGTTGAGAGCCAGGTTATTGTGCTGGCACCATTTGGTCAATCGGTTAATCTCACTTCTGTACTCTGACACATCACCACCTGCGATTCGTCCAACAACAGTGGTGTTGTCGGCACACTTGATGGAGTTCACACTATGTCCGGATACACAGTCATGTGTATAGAGCGGGTAAGGCAGGGGGCTCAGTACGCAGCCTTGAGGTGCTCCCGTGCTGATTGTTATTGAGGATGACATATTTCCACCAATATGAACAGACTGGTCTGTGGATGAGGAAGTCGAGGATCCAATTGCAGAAGGATGCGCAGAGACCCAGATCCGTGAGCTTGGTCACTAGCTTGGAGGGGATGATGGTATTAAACGCCGAGCTGTGGTCTATGAACAACAGCCTGACATACGAGTTTTTGTTGTCCAAGTGGTCCAGAGCGGAGTGGAGAATCAGAGCTGGGAGATTTGATTACATAAACTTTATTTGCAATTCCTCACTGAGGCTGATCAAACCAACATTTAACAAGACCTGCTGAATAACATTTAGCTTTGTCGAGCCATGCCAGATACAGCATTAGCTGTTCAAAAGGTGCCAGGCAACAACCAACTCCAACAATTATTAAAAAACTCAGACATTTACTACAATTTCTATTGTCATAAAAAGTGTTAGTGATGACAGTCAATAAAAAGCCCAATTCACATAAATCTTTCAAGTTGGCAAAACAAATTAATGAACTCAACATAAGGAAAGCAGATTCCTTGATCCCCAAAGTCTTACGAATTATGCATTCGAGAATGGCTGTCAATTGCAGCCTGTAGCCTTTTGCAAGAATGCCAAAGGTTAGATAATATTTAACTGAATGGATGAAGGACTTAAAGTATCATTTCCAAAGAGGAAATTGTTCAGAATGCTAATCCTAGGGTGGCACAGTTATTGCAAATGTTTTCTGGAACATTAGTTTCCAAATTACATTAGAACTAGGTCACAGAACTAAACATTTAACTTGGAAACAAAATAGCCATGCATGTTTTTCCTCTCACCATCAGATAAAGTATATTCCCCATAATCATTTCACTCAGCTGATGAACATTTACTGCAATGCTTGATTGCTTAATAAAAACAGGTGAGATTTGCCAAACAGAGCAGGAGAAGGTCCTATCAGAGAGGGGGGCAACGAGTGCCATTTGGCATGGGCCTCATGCCTGTCTGCTTCAAAGGGGTCTTGATTTGGGGGCTATAATTGGCTATAATTTCTTCAAAGATGCATTCTCCGTTACCCAAGGTTAAATATGATATTTTGGATGGACCGACCTCAGATTATCTTATTTTCCTAAGGCAGGAATGACTTCATCTTAAAGAAAATATTTGATTGCTCTTTGGCACTATTTGCTGGATTGGCCAGTTTTTATGCACAGAATTCAAAGAGAAGAACTTCCCTGGATAAAAGGGTCTGAAGAAGGGCCTCAACCTGAAACGTCACCCATTCCTTCTCTCCAGAGATGCTGCCTGGTCCCCTGAGTTACTCCAGCATTTTGTGTATACCTCCAAGGATAAATGTATCGAACTTCCAGTGTACAGCTCTGTTCTGTGCATGTGTTTCTGCTCCACCCATGTCCCCAACAAAATGTATTCATCACATCCGAGCGACATCCTCTTTTTCCATTCTCCCTTTTGGACACATCTTGCTTCTTAATATAGAACAGATGAATGCTTGGACAGAAAATTAACCACTGGATATTCCCTGGTAAAGGCAGCAGTTCTACATCATTCTCTTATACAAATTCAACACTCGAGTGCAAATTCAAGAAATCTTAACTCACTAACTAGTTCTCAGCCTGAAATTTGTCAGTGAGATTCCACATGAACATTTCATGACAAGTCAGAAAATACAATCTTAAAAAAATGTTGCCTATCTTTAAAAAAAAAAAAAGATCGATTTGGTGTCAAATAAGTCTCTGAAGATCCTATCATTCTGAAACCCTAATCATACTGACAAGTAGATACCAAATAATTCACATTAATAATATTAGTTGTTAATGCATGCCAATATAATAGAGGAATTCTGATAACCATCTGAAATAAAATGTATACATTTAAACATGGAAGTTTTGGTGAGATGGAGCACATGGTTCATTGGTGACATCCGTAAACTGACCTAATATTAATTTTACTGTTTAAATTAGCCACCCTTAAAATAGTGAAAAACCTAAATATTGAGGCGTTACCATTTTTAAATAGCACTAGACCAACTGCAGACCCGTTGGGTCTGCTCCCCGAACGCACCCGTTCCCTACCCGTAGCCCCCACGGAAGGCGTGGTCCTCCAACTCAAGCCGTTCCCGAATGTAAGATTCCAGCACTCTCCTTGCCTTCCTCAGCAGTGATCTTTTAAAAAAATTCCAATTGCACTTGCTCTGCATGTTGCTATAGCAATTTGCCCTCCCCCTTCTAGTCGAGCCATTGTGACATCATTTGTTGCTGGTCGGTTTGAGATTCAAGGTAATTAATCAGCAATGTCGAGAAATAAAGCATAAAGTGTTCAGTGAAAGTGATCTCTGCCTAGAGGGGAAAAATGCGAATCAGAATGTAAAAATCTTGTGAAAGTTGCCTTTTTTTTAAAATCGAGAATAATGTCAAATATAAGATGAAATCTTCATTCATGCTGGTCTCTGCTTGCTGAGCCATTGACATCATTTGAAGCTGTTGTTTTTAATTTTCAAATCTTTTGATGTTTTTAAACTGTAATCAGTAATAAGTTGAGAAATAAAGCATGAAATGTTCAGATAACGTGATCCTGATCTCGACTGGAAAAATGTCAACCGGAATATGTAAAAATGTTATTGTTACCGCATAGTTTTTTCGTGAAGATGTAAAGACAACTACATATACATACACAAACACACACACTAACAAGATCAGAGTTTCAATAAGTAAATTATATCAAGGCCATATTACTACTCAACAAATTCAATGGCACCAAAATATTACATTCCAATTATTTCCCAACACAATTGGCACAGCGGTAGAGTTGCTGCCTTCGTCCCAGAGGCCCGGGTTAGATCCTGACTACAATCCTGACTACAGGTGCAGTCTGTATGGAGTTTGCAGATTCTCCCCGTGACCTTGTGGGTTTTCTCCAGGTGCCCTGGTTTCCTCTTACTCTCCAAAGTTTGTAGGTTAATTGGCTTTGGTAAAATTGTAAATTGTCCCTAGTGCATAGGATAGTACTAATTTAACAGAATAGTGTTGTACAATGTTTAACAGAATAGAGTTCTTAGTCCAGGACAGAGGTCTGAAACACAGCAGAAACAGCAGTGATAGGACTGAGAGAGGTGAGGTGGGGGGGGGGGGGGCAGTTTCATCAACATCCACGTGGAACCTAAACTTGTGTAATCAAACCCAGCCGTGGGACAGTTTTGAGTCAATGTCAAATCAGAAATTTCAAATGTATTCCCTCCAAGAAACCAACAATATAATTTCAATATATGAATCTTAAAATTTGCTACCTGGTATTTCAGTTGGCATTTGTTAAAATCGCTGAATTGATGTCCGAAAGGGCACAAGAAAACAGGAGCAGGATAAGGACACTAGTTTCCTTCAGAATGCCCTTTCATTCAGTTTGATCAGGGCAGAAGGTCACCCATTCCTTCTCTCCAGAGATGTTGCCCATCCCACTGAGTTACTCCAGCTTATTGCATCGACCTTCGATTCAAACCAGCATCTGCAGTTTTTTCATACACACTCGTAAGTGATAAGTACATGAATGATACTCAGATAGACACAAAAAGCTGAAATGACTCAGGTCAGACAGCATTTCTGGAGAAAAGGAATGGGTGACGTTTCAGGTCGAGACCCTTCTCCAGACAGAGTTAGGGAAAGGGAAAGGAGAGATATCGACGTGATATAGAACAAATGAATGAGAGATATGCAAAAAAGTAACAATAAAGGAAACAGGCCATTGTTAGCTGTGGGCTAGTACCAACATATCACACCTTTGCAGTAGATTTAACAAAGACTTTTAAAAAGGAAAACCAAAACAAGCTCAATTTCTATTAAACAGATGAAAATAATCAGCTGCACCCTACAGTGCAAAGACAATTACTGCTTCAAATTTTGGACAGTACATGTAATAGCAGCGAGTTTCAATTGCGTTTACAATTACAACATGAGACTTAATACAATTAAGGAACTTAGGACAAACAGGAAAACTTGAGCCTATACATCCTTTTCTACTGCCCGGATTCCAATAAATTCCCTACAGTCTATCTACATTGTTTGGTCAGAGACACAAGAGACTTATTATTCCGGCATCTGCAAAGTGCTGGAGGAACTCAGCAGGTGAGGCAGCATATGTGGAGGGAAACAAACCAATGAAATTTCAGGTCGATACTCTTCTTCAGACTTGTGGGGGGGGGGGAATTCTGGGAAAAAAGCTGGGATGGATCAAAGCCTGGCAGGTGTGGGTGGCACAGTGATGCAGGGGGTAGAGTTGCTGCCTTTCAGCACCAGATACCCAGGTTCTCATTTGTCCCATTCCCACCAATCTTCCAACTTTTCATCCCACTACAATCAGTCTCAAGGATCACGACCCAAAATACCACCTATGAAGCTCTCCATAGATGCTGCCTGGCCTGCTGAGTTACTCCAGCAACGTTTGAAATTTAACTACCTCATTTCCGTTTTTAAATGATTTACAACAGTAATTTAACTTTTTTTTTTTTTTTTTTAATTATCAACACTTCAATGATTTCACCACGTCATTATAACACCTTGGGAAGTTTATACCGTACTGGATATTGTATGCCGTTGAAAAAATAACTCACTCTAGTTTGGAAACAATGCTAATTTAGTATGTTTTTCTCCAGTCATTAATATAAATATCAAAGCATTTTTATTCAGCATACTTTGCGGGAAAGAAGAATCGTACCATTGGCTTACTCCCAATTCCAAACGACAGAACTACATGGGGGAAATGGGATTAGAGTCTCCAACTACAGCATTAAAGTGAATGAACAGCAAGGAAAGAGAAAAAGTGTGCTGGAGTAAGTAATTCAGCAAGTCAGGCATCATCTGGAGAACATGGACAGGTGACAGCTCGGGTCCAGAGATGAAACTTCACCTATTCATATTCTTCCAAAATGCTGCCTGACCTGCCGTGTTACTCCATCACTTTAGGTCTTTTTATTGTTGTAAACCAGCATGTGGCGCTCCTCGTTTCTGCGAGTTACTCCAGCACTTTATGCTTGACTGAAGATTCCAGCATCTGCTGTTCCTCGAGGTTCCGTGTGTCACTTTGTGCTTAGTTGTGTTGAGGAAGAATAATTCTAGGACATACGGCTTTGGATTAAATTTCAAATATAGATAGTTGTGGCAATCTAATTTAGCCATTTTAAATAACTAAATAGATGATGTGATACAAGGTCAGAATGAAAATAGAATGTCTTTCCATATTTTATGGAAATTCAGAGTTGGATTCCAAAACAATGTAAATATTTGGATTCCAAAAGGATGTTGATAGTTTCTAGAGAAAGATTCTAGTATACACACACACACACACACGTATGATGTACACATATCTTATGTACATCACACAGATATAAACAGAGTCTGGTACAGGTCAACTGGGATCTAATCAAATGAAAGGGCAGGGTGGAATTGTCCACTCCCATGTTTCCGGTATGGAGTAATAGGTGGAAATTTAGACCACCTAGCATCGCCTCCATAGTTTACTGCCACACACCTTCCTCCTCCAAAGACATAACTGTTACGGTCAGACATTCAGATTAAATTTCGAACTAAACACTGAACTTTGTCAATCTTAGATCAAAGCCGATGACACAAATCACTCCATGCCAAAACAGGCCATGATGCAACCAACCAGTTTGCTCTCTACCCCTCAGTCCCATTTGCCTACCTTCTCCCTGTAACCTTTGACATCCTTACTAATCAAGAACCTATCAATCTCCACTTTAAAAAGGTCCAATGTCGGCCTCCACTGCTGTCTCGGACAACAAATTCCACAGATTCACCACACTCTGCCTAAAGAAACTTCTCCATAACTTGAATCAATGCAGCATAGGAGGCCGGAAATTGTGAGGCGGCAACAACACGCATGCCCCATTCTTCCGTTGTATAAATGTGTGACTATTGCTATGTTACAGAATAAATCAATGGAACCATCTATAGATTAGGAAATATTAGTTTAGAAGACTGGAGTACTCAACAATTCAGGACCAAACACAAAAGGCAAAAAATGTCAAAATACTGAGTGAGTCAGCAGCATCTGTGGAAAAAGGAACAGAGTCACTATCCCAGGCCTTTTCAGAACTCTAATGAAACACCACCACAGTTCAGATGGCCAGTTCTGTGACCTGCAGATTTGAAACATAGAAAATAGGTGCAGGAGTAGGCCATTCGGCCCTTTGAGCCAGCACCGTTCAATATGATCATGGCTGCTCATCTAAAATCAGTACCCCGTAACTGCTTTTGCCCCATGATTCCTTTAGTCTCAAGAGATAAATCTAACACTCCCTTGAAAACATCCAGTGAATTGGCCTTCACTGCCTTCTGTGGCAGAGAATCACAACTCTGGGGGAAAAAGTTTTTCCTCACCTCAGTCCTAAATGCTCTACCCCTTATTCGTAAACAGTGACTCCCTGGTTCTGGACTCTCCCAACATCGGGAAAATGTTTCCTGCATCTAGCCTGCATTACATGTTTCTATAAGATTCCCTCATCTTTCTAAATTCCGGTGAATACAAGCCCAGTCGACCCTGGCTCTATTTCTTCATGCAGATGCTGTCTGGTCAGTTGTTTTTAATTGCAGATTTTCAGCAGCTGCAGAGTGCTGACTTTCAACTCAGGACCTGGGTTCCGGTGTGAAAAAGGCAGTAAATGGAGCCATCGGTTGGGGGCAAATCCATTTTCTATGAACAGAAGCAATAAAGATTTGATTACGACACAACCTTTTTCCACGAACAAAGTAGCCAGTATATCTAAACAAGTACGTCTTAGAATACTGAAAACGTTCCAAATATTTGCATAAGTACGAGTGACTTGCTGAAGTAAATGTGTGTAATCGTCCAGAGCAGCAACTGCTGTAGCTTTGACCACATTAGAGTACCGGGGAGTTTGATAAATTAATTTGCTGGCTTGAATTGCTTTAGAGAACCAGCCTGTAGACTTCCTGCCAGTCAATATACACATGTTACACTACATCCAGAGTCAAGAGTGGTTCAGTTTCAGCAATGAACATTTCACATCATTGTATTCTATATAAGCATTGCTTACAAAATCAGTGTCAGAGTCATACGATGTGAAAGCAGGCCCTTTGGCCCAACTTGCCCACATGTCCCAACTACATTAGTCTCACCTGTCTGTGTTTGGCCCATATCACTCTAAGCACGTAGGAACAAACTGCAGGTTCTGGTTTAAACCGAAGATAGACACAAACAGCGGGTCGGAGAGTATCTCTGGAGAAAAGGAATAGGTTACTGCAGGAATAGTCTAGATGCAGGAAGATTATTCCCGATGTTGGGGAAGTCCAGAACAAGGGGTCACAGTTTAAGGATAAAGGGGAAATCTTTTAGGACCGAGATGAGAAAAACATTTTTTACACAGAGAGTGGTGAATCTCTGGAATTCTCTGCCACAGAATGTAGTCGAGGCCAGTTAATTGGCTATATTTAAGAGGGAGTTAGATGTGGCCCTTGTGGCTAAAGGGATCAGGGGTTATGGAGAGAAAGCAGGTACAGGATACCGAGTTGGATGATCAGCCATGATCCTATTGAATGGCAGTGCAGGCTCGAAGGGCCGAATGGCCTACTCCTGCACCTATTTTCTATGTTTCTATGTTACATTTCAGATAGAGACCCTTCTTCAGCAGTGTGAAGAACGGTCTCGACCCGAAATGTCACCTATGCCTTTTCTCCAGAGATGCTGTCTGACGCGCAGTTACTCCAGTTTTTGGTGTCTATCTTCCCTCTAAACCTGTCCTATCCATGTACGTGTCTAAATGTTTGTTAATCCTACTTCATTTTACTGAGACTGCTGATTTTTGGTATTGTTATTCAATAATTTTGCCCAGTTTTAGCCTGCAGCTTTGAGAAACGAGACTTATCGCTTGACTGACTGACTAACAACTTCAAAATCATCAAGTGAAAAAACAAAAAACCCACAATTTAAAATATAAAATGTTCAGAAATGACGTGACCAGCAAATGCCTTCATGATCTTTAGAAGTGGGATGATATGAAGAAAGGCAGATTTATCCTCTGCAGTTTATGGTCTAAGATAGTGCAAGGGTGGGAATATCTATGGGATCCTGCAGTCCTTTTGGTTGGTTACAGCACTGTCATAACTGCATTTATATTTGTCATACAAGGTCTTAAATTACTTCTCTATTCCCTCCATGCTTATTCCATCTAATAGCTTCTCTATTCCCTGTCTGCTCCCTCAATGTGTCAGCTAACAGCAGCTTTAAACACCTTAACGTTCATTACCCTTACTCAAAACTTGGTAATGTGTAGCATCACAGCTACTGGAAATGCTTGTTCCCGCCTAGCTTCACCAAACCTTCAGTTCTTCATTTGGACAGTTACATGGATAGCATAGGTTTAGAGGGATATGGGTCAAATGCAGGCAGGTGAGACTAGCGTAGATGGTGCAGCTTGGTCAAGTTGGGTCAAAGGGCCTGTTTGTGTTGTGCGACAGGTTAACACATGAATTGAGTAGTACACATATCCAACACCAAAATATAAACGGGCAGAAATAAAATATTCCACCATCAAAAGTTGTGCTAACTATTCAGTGTAAATTGATCATGTCAAATGCAAACATTCATCTTCAAATTTTCATGTTATTGTTATGATTATTGAGGAGGAGTGGGATAGAAAAGTTTTTCTCAGCTGGGATCCATGTTCAGAGATCTTGATTAACTTAAATTAATTTTAGAATATACTCAAACATGCAAGGTAGATGGAAAAGCTGGAGAAACTCAGCGGGTGAGGCAGCATCTATGGAGCAAAGGAATAGGCGACGTTTTGGATCAAGACCCTTCTTCAGACTGATGTCGGGGGGGGGGGGGGGGGGGGGGGGGGCGGTAAAAAGAAAGGAAGATCCAGAGACAGTAGGCTGAGGGAGAGCTGGGAAGGGGAGGGGAAGGAGGGAGAAAGCAAGAACTACCTGAAATTGGAGAAATCAATGTTCATATCGCTGGGATGTAAACTACCCAAGCTGTTCCTCCAATTTGTGGTGGGACTCACTCTCGCCATGGAGGAGGCCCCGGACAGAAAGGACGGATTCGGAATGCGAGGGGGAGTTGAAGTGCTGAGCCACCGGGTGATCGGGTTGGTTATTGCGAACTGGGCAGAGGTGTTGCGCGAAGCGATCGCCTAGCCTGCGCTTGGTCTCTCCAATGTAGAGCAGTGGACACTTGGAACAGCGGATACAATAGATGAGGTTGGAGGAGGTGCAGGTGAACCTCTGCCTCACCTGGAAAGACTGCCTGGGTCCTTGGATGGAGTCGAGGGGGGAAGTAAAGCGACAAGTGTAGCATTTCCTGCGGTTGCAAGGGAAAGTGCCAGGGGAGGGGGTGGTTTGGGTGGGAAGGGACGAATTCGCCAGGGAGTTACGGAGGGAACAGTCTCTGCAGAAAGCGGAAAGGGGAGGAGATGGGAAGATGTGGCCAGTGGTGGGATCCAGTTGGAGGTGGAGGATTATATGCTGGAGGATTATAAATTGTATGCGACAGCTGGTAGGGTGGAAGGTGAGGACAAGGGGGACTCTGTCTTCGTTACGAGTTGGGGGATGGGGAGTGAGAGCGGAGCTGCAGGATATAGAGGAGGCCCTGGTGAGAGTCTCATCTGGAGTAGAAGCAGGGAACCCCCATTCCCTAAAGAATGAGGACATCTCCGATGCCCTGGTTTGGAACATCTCATCCTGGGTGTAGGTGCTGCATAGATGGAGGAATTGGGAGTAGGGGATAGTCATAACAGGAAGCAGGGTGGGAAGGAGTGTAGTCCAGATAGCCACTGTCCCCAAACATACATGGTTGTTTAAAAACATTCTATACTAGTCTCTAACCCAGCATTGTGGTCGCGACCAACAACAGAAATTGCTGCCTAGAAAAATGCGCACGATAAATCTGCTTTTCTGGCAACAAAAACATCCAATTAGTTAGTTTGGACTTTGAACAAGACTGAGCATTGAGAAAGGGCGGTGAATGGATCACAGTGAAAGACTGATTATTTCCGCTGCTGGGGGATACTGTATAAGAGCATAGTCTTAAAATTACTATCAGGCAACTATCAATAAGCATTTTTTCCTGCAAAGTTTAATGCAAAGTAAGCTGGAAAATATTTGTGTGCGGAGCAATTGGAGGCTTTAATAACAACTTTCTCATTTAATGCTTTCCCAAAAAAATTCTCCTTGACCAAATTTGGAATGACATGACATTTTAGGCACCTAATGCAAGTTATGTTTGATAACACTCAAAGTTCTTTCAAATGTTTGCTATATTAAAAAGGGTGACATATGCACTCAAGTTGTTTAGATTAGTTCAGTTTAATTTAGTTGAACTTATTGTCAAATGCACCGAAATACATCTTTGAATATATTTGTGCGTTAACCAGTCAAATCATAGCACGACTACTATCATATACAAGTATAAGAGTGAAATGATTGTGGCAGACAATAAAAGATTCTCTTCTGGCACAACACGCAAGTTGTCACACTCCTGCACTATTTTGCAACTTTTAGATTTTGTTTTTGTTCAGTTTTGGTCACACTGCTGTAGGTAGGATGTCATTAAGCTGGATAGAGTGTAGAGAGGATTTACAGGATGTTAAACACAAAGTGCTGGAGTAACTCACCACTAAATGCATCTTCCCATCTCCACCCTTTTCCACCTTCTGCAGGATCCGCTCCCTCCACAACTCCTTGGTTGACACATCCATTGCCACCCCTGCCATTGACTTCCCAGGTAATTTCCCCTGCAACCAGAGATGCTACAACTACCCATATACCTCCACTCCATTCAGGGGCCCCCAACAGTCCTTTCAGGTTATACAGAGGTTCACACGTGCCACCTCTAACCTCATCTACTGCTTCTGGTGTTCCTGATGGAGGCTCCTGTAAATCAGCAAGACCAAACGTGGACTCACTGAACATTTCGCTGAACACTTACGCTCAGTCCGCCTAGGCCTACGGGATCACCTGGTTGCCCGTTCCCATACTGACCCATCTGTCCTGGGCCTCAGACATTGCCAGAGTGAAGCCAGAATGCAAATGGGAGGAACAGCACCTCATATTTCACTTGGACAGCTTACAACCCAGCAGCATGAACATTGAATTAAGCAATGGTTATGGGCCTGTCCCACTTATGTGACTTTTTCGGCGACTGCCGTTGCAGGTGGCGACATATGTCGTTTCGGCGACATAGGCCGTTGCAGGTGGCCGAAAATTTTCAACATGTTGAAAAGCCAGCGGCGACCAGAAAGACACTACGACTCTTTGGGTGACTGAGGAGACTACTCACGACCATACAGGCGACACCCCGGCGACATGTAATGACCCAATGACGGCTGCCGGAAGTCACCGAAAAAGTCGTGTAAGTGGGACAGGCCCATAACCTCAACCCATATTCTCTCCCCTCCCTAGCCATTTTACTAGTTCCACAGTACTCCATATTGTTTCTTGAGATCACATGTTCTCTATTGAACAATGATCCTATGAGGCACTGCTCTGCCAGAGGTAATTTGTGGCTGGTTCTGATTGGTCCTGGTCTTTCCTCACCAAACACACACTTACACTTTCAGTCTGAAGAAGGGTTCCCAGCACTTTGTATCTAAATTTGGTATAAGCCACCAGCTGCAGTTCTGTGTTTCTACTGTTACAGAATGTTGCCAGGACTAATGGGGCTGAGCTTAGCGGGAGAATGGATAGGCTTGGACTTTATTCCTTGCCGTTCAAAGGCTGAGGAATGATCTGAAAGCAGTCCATAAGTCAAGTCAAGTCACATTTATTTATATAGCACATTTAAAAAACAACTCTCATTGGCCAAAGTGCTTTACATTTGTTATAAGAATAGCACAACAAAACAAACTACATACATATATACATGTAGCCCTCACTCAGAGGACGCCAGGAAAGGCTTGGGAGTATAGATAAGTCTTTAGTCTTGACTTAAAAGAGTCGAGGGGGGGGGGGGGGGGGGGAGTTCTGATGGGAAGGGGGATGCTGTTCCACAGTCTAGGGGCTGCAACCGCAAAGGCGCGGTCACCCCCGAGCTTATGCCTAGACCGTGGGATATTCAGCAACCCCAAGTCGGCCGATCTGAGGGGCCTGGAGGTGGAGTGGTGGGTGAGAAGACTTTTTATGTAGGTGGGGGCAAGCCCATTGAGGGCTTTGTAGACATGGAGGAGGATCTTGAAGTTTATATAAAATCATGAATGCAGTGCCTTTTACCCAGAGTTGCGGAATCAGGAACAAGAGGAGGACATGGGTTTAAGGCGAGGGAGAAATATTTAATCAAAATCTGATGAGCAACTTCTGAGGGCGGCATGTATATGGAACAGGTTACCAGAGGAAATAGTTGAGGAAGGTACAATAATAGCATTTAGAAAGACAGACACATACATGGATGAGAACGGTCTCTATGGATATGGGTCAAACACAGATAAATTGAACTAGCTTAGATAGGGTATCTGGTCAGCATTGACAAGTTTGGCCAAAGGGCCTCTTTCTGTGCTATATGCCTCAATGACTCCAAATGCTCACTTGATTAATTGTAATCATCCACATAAAAGACCTTCATTTTGGGACTTGGTTCAGCAAAGACAGATTTTCTGGAGCAATGTTGAAGATCACAATTCTTCTTACCAGATGCTTAGGTGACTAGACAAAAGTCCTACGGCAGTCGCCGAAAAAGTTGACACAATTCTCCATTGCATCCACAGGAAAATGTTGCTAAAGGAAAAATTAACTTCAGCACATTTGTAAAACAAGATGGCCTACTATCAGTTCTCATTACTTTGTGTCCAAGGCCTTTATATAACATCTGGGGTGGGTGCAAGCTGACCGTTAGTCTCTGAACCCTGGAATGGGAGGGGGGAACGAACACACACACACGCAGACGCCCCTCTGTCTCGTTGATCCGGCTGCAACTAAATTAACTACGTCGCAAATACCCAAATCAATACAACATTTTGGACAGGTTCATGAGTAGGACAGCTTTAGAGGGGTTCATGCCTAAGCAGTCAAGTGGGACTAGTGTAGATGGAACATATTGGTCCGTGTGGGCAAGTTGGGCCAAAGGGTCTGTTTACACACTGTATGACTATTGTTATGTTATTTAAAGAAAAAAACAGATGCTCAATTATGGGTGACAAAGGTTTAAAAAACTTTTTATTTTTTATTTATTTATTTTTTTTTTAAAAAGGCTGACAATCACTAACACAGTGAACAGGCATTCTAAGCAAATCTTTCTGGGTCTTTTTAAAGGATCACTACAAAGTTTACAGTAATTATTCTTTCCCATGCCCATCGGAGACTAACAAAAGATCTCAACTGCTCATTGATTAAAGTCACTGCCTGACATTGCAATGAGATGACATACACAGAGACCACAGTTCACAAGTCACTTAGCATCTGATCAGGTGGAGTTGTTTATTCCTTCCACCTACAACAGTGGAGACAGGAACCAATATTCAATCTCAAAACACCAACATTTCAGATAGGCGACTTCAGCACAACACTGTAAAATTACACAGGCTACAAAGTCAAGGATGTAATTAAACAAACATCAAAATATAAAAAGTCTCAAAATAATTTTTGAATAAAAACATGAAGTCCATTATTTTGCTATGTACTACTTTCACCATATTATCATCACCACATTAGTACCAAAACCCCACCAATGAAATGCAATGGATTTGAACACATCGAACAGTGCACCACATGAATGATGCCAGGTTAAATTAATCTCCACTGTCTCGATGTCATCCACATACTTCCATTCCCTGCATATACACGTGCCTCTATAAAAGCATCTTGAATGCCACTATCGTATCTGCCTCCACCACCACTCCTGGCAGCACATTCCAGGCATCCACCACTCTGTGGAAAAGGTCTGCCCCACATATTTCCTTTACATTTTGCCACTCTTGCCATAAAGCTATGCCCTCTTGTCTCTGACATTTCCACCCTTGCAAGAAGTTGTGACTGGCTTCCCTATCTATGCCACTCATAATGTTATAAACTTCCAACAGGCCTCCACTCAGCCTCCATGCAGACTCACCTTTCAGCCAGTAGAGTTAATTCTGCTGATATATTATATTATCATTTGGATAATATTATTTGAAAATGTTAAATGACTGCAGAGGATGGTAATCTGAAACAAAAACAAAGTACTACAAACACTCAGCAGGTCAAATGATACCCATTGAAAGAAAAGTGGAAAGCAAAACAGTTAACATTTCAAATCAAAGAAACATCATCTATCCATATTCTACAGAGATGCTACCTGACCCACTGAGTTACTCAAACTGTCTTTATTTTGCGAGTAAACACACATTTGTTTTATTGAAGAGTGAGTGGGGTAGGGATGTACAAGAAAAAGGGAAGAAGTCTGGGACAGCTGTGAAGAGGTTATATTTGAAGTTGGTAAGTTAACCAAGGGCACTGAGAGCATGAACATGAAAAAATAAAAGCCTCAAACTGCTGAACTGAAGGAATGAGAAATATTGAGTTAGTATTGTAGATGGATGACCTATAGAAGAAATGGCCAATTCTGATACCAGAGTACAAGATGCCGGACATTCTAGAATTGGTAGAACCTCGAAAGGCTACAAAGCGCAGAGATATGAAGAGATCCTGTTCCTGAAGCTTGCATTGAGCCTTGTTAAAACAATGCAGAAGCCCACAGAGGTCAAAGGGGGAGTGGGATAGTAAATTAAAATGGCAGACAACAGGAAACTCAGGAATACCCTTGCAAATGAATTAGGATTCATGAACTTGGAACACTGTGAATGGCTAGATTGTAATCATGTATTGTCTTTCTGCCGACTGGATAGCATGCAACAAAAGCTTTTTCATTGTACCTTGGTACACGTGACAATAAACTAAACTTGGGTGCTCCACAAAGCAGACACCCAATCTGCAGTTGTTTTCTCCAAAGTGGAAGTGAGCAATTACCTGCTAGGATGGCGGAAAACAAAAAGGTAAAAGGACAAATGCCACATTCCTCCAGCTGCACGTAAAGGGCTGTAGGATGGGAAATGGTTGGTGGAAATGGAAGAGCAGATAAGAGAGTCATGAAAGTAAAGATCTCTGTGGAATACTGAGCCACCACGCACGATATCCGGAGGCTGCAGCAAATCGGACGATCAGCTGAGAAGGTTATTGGCTGCAACCTTCCCGCCATTGGCGAACTGTACACTGCAAAGCCCAGGAAGTGAGCGGGTAAGATCATCTCTGTCCCCTCTCACCCAGGCTACAAACTCTTTGAATCACTTCCCTCTGGAAGGCGACTCCGGACTGTCAAAGCTGCCACATACAGACATAAAAACAGCTTTTTTCCCCCACGAGTAGTAGCTCTACTCAATAACCAAAAATCTGTAGCCTCCTTTTGCTCTGCTATTTTCTTTAATTTACATGTTTAAACTATAATGTTTTATTATTAATGTTTAATGTTTTATCTGTCAGTCCTAACTGACACTATGTCATGTTGTCGCTTGCGGGTGGAGCACCAAGGTCAAAGCCACAGTTTAGGAATGAGGAGGTATGGAAATTACAACTTCAGTGATGGAGAGTCTTGAACCCAAAACATTTATTCAGTTTCTCTTTCAGTAGATGCTACCTGACCCGAGGAGTTTTTCCAGCACCTGCAGCAGTTTTTGCTTTATCAACTTTAAGCAGCTCTTTAACTCAGCCTTATGGTGATGTCATTTAAAGAACTTGGTGTTCCAGACTCTCGAGCCATAACAGGACCTTGACTTGTACTAACATGTGAACCATTAAGCCTGCAAGATTGGATTTTGCCGAGTAGTTTCCACATCTACAAGAGATACTGAAATGTGACGAAAATGATCTGGATGAAGGAATATTAGTCCTTCAAAATAAAACTTAGACCTTTTTCATGCTGGAAAATAGGTTGCATTTAAATAATGATACATTCAGTTTTCTCATTCTCCGAGCATGTGCAAAATGCGCTGCTCTAAAATCCAGCTGTCGATCATCAATTCCAAGACACAGGGAATTGATAAAGGGATTGAAAGTTATAAACAGACAGATGGCAACAGTGTGAAAGACAGAGATCCTAATCCCTGGTCCATACTGAGAACTATTCTTCAGTTAGTTTGATTCATATCATACCTCCTGATGTGCTTTGAAACTCCGACGGCTTCCTAGGAAAAAGTTCTGATGCCTCATGTTTTGTTAACGATTCACTGGAAGTAAAACCAACTTTGCTGATGTGCTTTTGGACACAGATCCAGATTCAGTTTGTGCTATTTTACTAATACTTCACTGCATGTGGATCCATAGGTGCGAGTTTTTATGCCAAAACCCATTTCTCGGTTTTACGTTAACTTGAGGTTTAGTTAACAGATTCATTTAATTAAAATTAGGGAATACCAAATGTTCATAAACAAAATTAATTACAACGACAATTCTCAATTAAATATTAAGTCGTAAATTTGGCAATTATTTTATGGCCATTTCAATAGTCAAATATCATAAATTCATAGGTTATAGGAGCAGAATTAGGGCATTCAGCCCATCGTCTACACTGCCATTCAATCATGGCCAATCTATCTCTCAACCCCATTCTCCTGCCTTCTCCCTATAACATAGAAAATAGATGCAGGAGTAGGCAATTCAACCCTTCGAGCCTGCACCGCCATTCAATATGATCGTGGCTGATCATCCAACTCAGTATCCTGTACCTGCCTTCTCTCCGTACTCCCTGATCCCTTTAGCCACAAGGGCCACATCTAACTCCCTCTTAAATATAGCCAATGAACTGGCCTCGACTACCTTCTGTGGCAGAGAATTCCACAGATTCACCATTCTCTGTGTGAAAAATGTTTTTCTCATCTCGGTCCTAAAAGATTTCCCCCTTATCCTTAAACTGTGACCCCTTGTTCTAACCCCCGACACCCTTACTAATCAAAGATCGGTCAATCTCCACCTTAAAAATATCCATTGACTTGCCTTCCACAGCCGTTAGTGGCAATGAATTCCATAGATTTACCACCCACTGACTAAAGAAATTCCCTTGGCTCTTTTATCCTTTATTTAGTGAGGGATAAAAGTTATTAGTTGTGCAATTTCTGTGTCTTTCTTGTACACATCAATAATTATACTTAAGATTCCAGGATTAGTTTCCACACTGAATATATCCATTATCACATTACCCATTATCCTGCTACTCGTGTTTAAGGCCACCATAATTACAGTTTCTTGGATCTACATACCCGCACGTTATTGAAATGTGGGAAGAAACCGGAGCACCCAGAAGAAACCCATATGGTCAGAGAAAACTTGTAAACTTCACACAGATAGCACCCAAGGTCAGGATCGCACCTGGGTCTCTAGCACCGATAGCAGCTCTACCAGCTGCACCACCCTAAGTTTGAACTTGATTGGGTTTTGCACTGTAATTATCTTTGCACTTCATCTGCTGATTAGCAAACCTTGGCCCATTACTTCAGATCAAACGTTACAATGTGAGCCCTTCTAGAAATGTGTAATTATTTGACCTAGTTTTCAAATGTCACTTTAATTAATTAGACAATGAACGTTTTATTCTGCATGGTGATCACTCTATTCTTCGTATCTAGTGAACACTCCCCAAATCTAATCAAGTCCGCAACATTGTTCCCTTTCATTTGCCACACAATGTGTCAACTCTTCCAAACTAATCACGCAATCTCAGAACATTTCCTCGTATGACATTACTAATTAATTATTAAACAACACGTCTTCATAACCAGAGCTTTTCACCTCTGTTGAAATGAGAGAAACAAGAATAATAGCGTCTGCACACCTTTGGCTCCATTGAGATGAAGTTGTGTGTTCCTCTGCTAGAAATTGTTGATCTCTTCATTGTCCTACTGTGGTAGAAGTGGTAGTAGTCTCTCAAGGACCCAATCTGTAAAGGAAAAAGAACGAGTTTAACTCATATGGCTCCATTAAAACTCTCATCCTTTTGTGTGTCTTGCATAAATTATTCAATTTAATTTAATCTAGAGGATCTCAAATGTTATTTTGACCTTCAGGATTATCTTTCACGGAAAGAAAGAACAACACGGCACAAAAAGAAACCATTAACCTTTCATGAGTTTGGTTTTAAAGATCATGCTTTCACGTACAATTGACAAAGCTTCCATGACAGCAGTTGTTTGTTTCTCTAGGAGAGATATTTAAAATGTCAAAAGGCCAGGGATTGAAACAACGAAAGCGAAATTAATAATTATACCATGTGGTCGTCAATTGTCATCCGACCCACTACTAAAAGATATGGAAGTAGTTGACAAACCTTGCTGGAGAATGATTTGCTCAAAGGCAAGAAATACTCCACAGAAGCTTGAAGACAAGTGAGATAACATTTATGTTTCACACAAGTTTATCTTAAATAATTCACCACTCCACTGCATTCAAAATAAGAATACAGAATAAGAAAACACTGCACGTACAAAAACCCAATGAGAAAAACAGTCAAAGCCAGAGCCCCAGATGAGCCAATTCCAAACCCATGAGCTATTGACTTTAACTGCAAATAGACTACATAATTGATGAAGCATTTACTGAAAGCTTGACATACTTATCGACATGATCATCGTCGACCCCAAGCAGAATGGAACTTTCCCTGCTCACTGGCAACAGAACCAGGATCTTACCAGGATTGCCAAAGATCAGTGAAAGGACACATCTGAAAAAATGTAGAAAGCACACATGGAGCCAATGCTCATGGGCATAATTAAGCTTACGAGCCAGAGCTACGACAAAATTGCTCCTTTGATCTATCTAAAGCATCTTGGTATATTTGATCAGATGGGAAATTAACCCCTTTGTTGCATTGGTGATCTGTAAACAACGTGGATTGTCCGGATGTAATATTTGTTGCAATGATACAGGTTTGGTCCTTGAAAAAGCACAAAAAATAGCTTCAAGTAGAAGACCAAGAAAGCCTTAACATAGACACATGGAACTACAGGTGCTAGAATCTTGAGCAAAAACAAATGTTATAAGCCACAAAACTCAATGGGTCAGGCAGCATATGTGGAGGAAATGTAGTCAAAGCCTCTATTGAGCTATTCGCTATCAAGCCATGACACAATATGGATTGAAAGTCTGATGCTGAAATGTGGTAATCATATTCTACAGCAAACAAAACATCAACTAATGACAATAGGGAGCAGGAAACAAAGTCTACTTGGGTGATCTAGTTGCCTTGCCTCAGTTCTTCAATTTAATACTGCCTAATGGACGAGCATTTACCATGCCTTATCTAGTCATAAAAATACCGAGTAACAAAGTCACACTAATCTGTGTGTGCGTGTGCGTGTGTGAATCACCGTGCTCTGGGAACACAAAGACAAACATTACATTCATTTGGAAATAGAAGCTCAGGTCACAGCCTGTCCAAACATCAACCAGGCAAACAAAGTAATGAGGAACTCGGCAGGTCAGGCAGAATTGGTGGAGGGAATGGATCAACAAAGTTTCATATCAGGACCCTTCTTCAAACTGATGGAATGGAGGGGGACGGGGGGGCAGAGGAGAAAGAGCAAAACAGAAGAGAGGTGGGGGTGAGGCAATGCCTGGCAAGTGACAGGTGGATGCAGCTGACATTGGAGAGTCAGTGACATATGGGTGAAGTGTCAAAGGCTGAAAGGCTGGAGGTGAGGAGTCAAAGGGTGTCAGAAAGGAATGAAAATGAGTGAAATGTAAAGCCAGGAGAGGGGGTGTGGGGGGGAATATGGGTGCAAAGGAATGGCGAGGGGAAAGAGGAAGGACAAGAGAAATTCCAGATTTGGGGATGTGAAAATATTGCATGGAGAAGAGGAAAGGAGCAGGGTGACTGGAGTGGTGGATTAAATGTGTGCAGATCAGTGTTGGGGAAAGAGGGGGTGCAGGCGGGCCATTACTTGTAATTTGAAAATTCACTGTTCATACCATTGGGTTGCAAACTACCCAAGCAGAATACCAGGTGATGTTATCCCAGCCTACACGTGGCCTCACTCTGGCAATGGAGGTGGCCAAGGACAGAAAAATCAGTATGGGAAGGAGGATTTACAACTAAGAGCTCCACACCTTGTGTCCGCACCTTGGCGGACAGAGGGCAAGTGTTCGGCGAAATGACTGCACCAATGTCGGCCAGATCGTGTGTAGAGTGCAATAGATAAGGTTGGACAAAGTGCAAATTCTCGACCTTGAAGGATTGCTGGGATCACTGGATGGATGCAAGAGTCACAGTATTGCACCCTGATATCTGAAACATTCTGCTATAACATTCAACACTATCAGAAAATAATGAATAGACTCAACCCACTCAAGAGTTATGGAGCTATCCAGCACAAATAGGCCTTTCGGCCCAACTCATGTATGCTGATCAAGTTGCCTAACCATACTAGTCCCACTTGGCTATACCTTGCCCATATCCCTCCAAACCTTTCCTAACGACTTCAACTGCGTAATCACATATCTCAAGTCCAACTGAGCATTACCTTTGGGAATTCAAGTTGACCCCAACACCGAGTTTGCAGTGCCATACACTGCTCCCCCATCATATGCTGTTATGCCCAAGCTCTTCAGGGAAGGGATGCAAAGCATCACTCAATGTTACCGGGAATTTTAATCACCTTATTATGGACCCATAATTTTAACCTTCAACAATGATAATTCAATCTTTAAGTTTGACAACTGACAGAGCTCTCAAGAAATGATAACAAATGTCAAGGTCACTGGTTGCAATCTTCGTAAAACCCAATTTATAACCTGTTCTCCTAAACCATAACAAAACAAATAGTTGATGCACAAAGATGACTGCAGTCCCCACAACAGACCATTCAATGCACAGTTCACTAAAATGCAGAGGCAGCATCCTTCACTAGTTTTAGGGTACAATTAGCAGTCATAGACAACTGTATCGCTTATACTGCTTGTTGCTTTACAATGAAATCAGACATCATAATTTAGATTTAATTTGATGTGCAGCATGAATGATATTCAATCTAGTTATCAAATTGTTTTTTTGTATTATTACCAAGGAAGCTCCTGCTCACCTTCTCGTATATGGATTTAATAATTAACTGTGCAGGAAATAAAAAAAGGTTTGACCTTTCTCTTCCAATCCTTCATGACTGGAAACTGCTCAAACGAGCTGCAAAGTAATCTTGCTACCACCCTCCTATAAATAACTTCATCTCCAACCTCCTGTGAGCTCAGATGAATGAGGCAGTGCCAATATAATGTTTGTAGTGATTTCTGGAAAGTTTCCATGAGAAACTCGATGGCTGGCAGCTGTAATCGACAAAATGCACAGCGGTTTCATGCCTAGGTATTTCCAAAGCACTTCCTAAATCTGTCCTTACTACAACTACAGACTGGGGCAAGAGTTCAAGAGAACTCTGGCATCTACACACTCTTTTACAATTTGCACATTATTCCTAACTTGGAAGTATAATTACTTTTCAGACAAATAACAGTCATTGAGGTTGAGAGAGGGAGAGAATAAGGGAAAGGGAAATGTAGGAAATAGGTCTGAAGGGTCTCGATCCAAAACGTCACCCATTCCTTCTCTCCAGAGATGCTGCCTGTCCTGCCGAGTTATTCCAGCTTTTTAATGTCTATCAGGAAATAGGATTAATGGGTTTGCTGGTTTAGGAACCAATATGGGCACAATGCACTGAATGGCATCCCATTCTCAAGAGTCAATAGTTGTTTTAGTGTCAAATGTCCCAGAACAATGAAATTCTTACTTGCTGCAGCACAACAGAATATGTAATCATAATAAACAATATAACAAAAACTCAGAAAAAAAATAACAGTGCAATAATAATGATAGTCTATTGTAGTTCATAGCTTATGAGGTAGTGTTTAATAGCCTGATGGCTATGGGCAAGAAGCTGTTCCCGAACATTACAGTTCTCAGACTCCTGTACCTTCTTCCCGATGACAGCAGTGATACGAGTGTGTGGCCAGGATGGTGGGTCTGATGCTGTTGCCTTTGAGGCAGTGACTACCAAAGATCCTATAGGATCCTATAGGATCTTTGGTGACTACAATAGATCCCTTCAATGGTGGGGAGGTCAGAGCATATGGAACTGCAGTGGTTGACCACATTCTCAGGGCCATTAAGGATAAACACAACTGCTAATCTTTTCCCATTATACCTTCGCTTCCTACCTGTACACCATTACCTTCATGCCATTGTTTTTCCATTCCTATTTCTATACTTGTTTAAGGCTTTGCTAGATAGAAATCAAAGTTAGAGGGTCTTCAAAAATGAAAGAAGGGTCTCAACCCAAAAGGTCACCTATCCATGTTTAAGAGATGCTGTCTGGCATGCTGAGTTACTCCAGCACTTCGTGCCCATAAATGAAAGTTGTTTTAAATTGAGAAAAAGGACAGGAGGTATACAATGGACACAAAATGTTCTGTCTACTAAGATGCCCCATCTACACTTGTCCCACCAGCCCAAATTTGGCCCATATCCCTCTAAACATTTCCTATCTATGATAGTTCCAATGTCTCCGGCAATTTATCAGAACAAATAACTTTTCATGTGCCGGCGTTGGTAACCTATTGTCAGACATAACACTGTATTTTGCAAGGTACTATCATGGGGAACCAATCATACGAAATAATGCCCAGGTGATATTTACCCTAACTAAATAAAGAAAGCGAGTTATGCGATCCTCACCAACACACCCCAGTACTGTTCCCATTTGAGTATTCTGCAAATGTTAATAAATAACATGCAATGATTTACAACACACAGCAGCTTTAAACATGACACTGTGCATCTCATTACGTCACATGTTCTAGTTTAGAGGTCACAGCAGAAAGATAAGGGTGAGCTCAATGGAAACATGCAGATTAACTATTCTCAAAACATTTGATTTCTGGGAAAAGAAGCAACAGCAGTCACTTATTTATATAATTTTTGCAGAATAGTAATATTTTAAAGAAAATAGCTACAAGAACATGAAATAATGGAAGATATCCAAAATAATCAAATTGAGGTACATAATTGAAAATACACAAATAAACTTTTCTGCACAATGTCATTGGACAGAGGCTAGATAAAATAGAATAATATATTTTTAATATTGATAATATTGATGTATTTTAGCCAAGTCTTTATTTGGTTGAGATGTTTCATAGTCCTCTATACAATTTATGTCAAAGTAAAGCACTGGAAAACTTGATTCAAGCTCATCGTTGTTATTCAAACAGATAATCACATTTTTCACAAGCTGGTGTTACAAACTTCCCAATAATTAACAATGAGGGGCATGTATTCCTCTTTAGTTCAAGGCATAAATAATAACCAGAAGAAAAAGAGCAGGATCCACCTACTGGATCCCTCAAAACAACATTGTTAATAAAACCATGGCTGATCTATGCTGGTCCCAATTCTGTGCAAGTTCCCCATAACCCTTAATCTTTCTAGTATAAATCTGTCTCAACCTTAAATACATCTAATGATCTCCTGGGTCAGGGGATTCCAGAGATTCACAATCTTCCCAAGAGAATAAATTTTAACTCAGCTTTAAATGACCAGCACCTGATTTTGTAGCTGTGTCCCCTGGCGCATGACTCTCCCATTAGTGGAAAACGCCAACATCTACCATGTCAGGCCCACTTAAGATCTTAAATAAGGTCACAACTCATTTGTCTAAACTCAGAGTAATAGAGAACCAAATTGTTAGCCTCTCTTGATAGGACAACCTTCTAATTTGAGGAGTTAGTCTGGTGAATCTCTTTTGTATTCCCTCCATACCAGTATTTTTTTTTATGCAAGGCAACAAAAAACTTGCACAATCTTCCAGGAATGGCGTTACCAACACCTTGTGCTAGGGTAACAAAACATCTTTATTCTTAAACTCCAACCACTTCACAAGGCTGCAACAAGCATTGTGGTCATTAATTACTTTTTTGCACAATCTGCTCACTTTTTATGATTCATGCACCCGGACACCCATATCCCTCTGAACTGCATTCATTTAGATTGTATTCCACCGTTTGATTCCTCTTACTGAAGTCCTCACACTTACCCATATTAAATTCTATTTGCCATGTTTTCCCCCCCAATCACTCAATGTTGTTGCAGAATCACAATGGTACCCTCACAACATGCCCTTTCCCTTCCATTGAGACAAATATCAGCAGCAAACTTGAAAATCTTACATTAATGATCTGGAGGAAGAAGTGCTTGAGTAACTCAGCAGGAAAATCAGCATCTATGGAGGGAACGGGTAGGCAATGTTTAAGGTTGAGACTCTTCTTCCGACTGTTTGTAGTGGGGTGAAGAAGCTGGAAAAAGAGATGGTGGTGGAACAACGTCTGGCAAATGATAGGGGGGGTAGCAACAAGAACCACAGAGGGGGAAGCAGTGAGAGGGTCTCCAGAACTCCAATCAGAGGAAAGAGTTCTTCAAAGTAGGCAATATCTCGAGGAGATTTGGGTGCATAATATGGGACAAGGCTGTATGATATTATGATAGGTAGTTGGGTAGGGATGAAACAGAGGTATCAACTCCTAGGCATCTGCTCGTGTTCTTGGAGAAGGCTCCTATGCATTGATAAGTGGTAGAAACTGGAGGGGTGTGGGAGAAGTAGATGACAATGAGTAAAGTAAAGATATCCAAGTTATATCGGATTTTCAAAAAAAAAAAAAAGTGAGGGAGTTTAGGAAAGACTAACAAAACAAAAATCATGAACATGGCCAATACCTGCAATTCGATTGTTACTGAAGGGCCACATAAATTGTACTTTTTGTTTTAAGGAATCATTGAAAGAAATGGTAAAACAGGGCAAAGACCTTCTGATATCAATCAAGATCAGAATATCAAGCAGTGAATAGCATCATTAATCCCCTATTTTAGATGGTCAGATATGAAAGTATTTGTCACTCGTGTTTAAGTATATAGCACGAAAAAAGGCCATTTGACCCACCATCCATCGATCACCCGTTCACATTAGGGGTAAATGAACCTATAAATGTTGGGATATGGGAGGAAACTGGAACACCCAGAGGACACTAATGCGCCCATGGACAAGAGCTGCAGGAGTAGGCCATTCGGCCCTTCGAGCCAGCACCGCCATTCAATGAGGTAATTGCCGATCATCCCCAATCAGGACCCTGTTTCTGCCTTCTCCCCATATCCCCTGACTGCTATTTTTAAGAGCCCTATCTAGTTCGCTCTTGAAAATATCCAGAGAACCTGCCTCCACCGCCCTCCGAGGAAGAGAATTCCACAGATTCACAACTCTCTGTGAGGAAAAAGTGTTTCCTCATCTCCGTTCTAAATGGCGTACCCTTATTCTTAAACTGTGGCCCCTGGTTCTGGACTCCCCCAACACCCCCAAGATAGAAGTTTGTGGATTTTGTACAATTGCATTCAAAGAAACACATCTACAGTTTGAACACATTTATCTTCATTGCATTGTCAACAGAATTTGTTGGCCAAAATGGGTCAAATAGCAGGAGCAGTAATTGCACACGCATCATAACTTTCATTCAGATATATGGTGGAGGCAAGTCACATCACATGCCCACTTCACAGTATTTGAATGTAGGAATGCTTGCAGTTTTAAATTCTTAACTGCCGATTTCATTCACATGGTTCTCTTCTGCTTTGTGCTCATCAGGGTCAACATTCAGTCATAGTGCTGAAACACAAGACTGACTTGATGACTGTGGTAGGGATACAGACTAGTTGCAATTTGTAGTTTGCTCCACATTGCACTTCTTTACTGAACTGTGGGATATTCCCACATCACACCTTTAGGACTCTCCATATTAAATTGACTACGAAGATAACCTGAAGAACTGAAAGCTCAACGAGGCCCTCCCAACAATTGCGAATTCTGTTTAAACCCAAAGGTGGAGACTATGTTAATTCTGAAGTCAGAGTCTGAAGAAAAGTCTCGACCCAAAATGTCATCTTTCTTTTCTCGTCAAGCCAACTTTATTTGTCTTCTCTGCCGTCTGATCTGCTGCATTACTCTGGCACTTTGTGCCCTTTGTGTACATTAATTCACTTTGTCAGTATCCTTACCAAGCCAAATTTTAACTGAAGTTATGGAATTGTATTGGAGCCATGGGGTAGATGATTTTAAGGTTTCTACTCGTAATGATTTATCAAATAGCTTAATACTATATCACACTGCTTAATGGCAAAAGACAACTAACCACAAGAACAGGAAACTGGATTTAAATATTCCCATTTCACTTTCAGTCACAGCACACTTTAATTGTCTATAGTAGACTAAATTTAAAAGTTCAAGCATCAGCTACAGTAGCTGAGGAACTATATAGGACTGTGCAACATAGAAACAGGCCCTTGGGCTCACAATGTCTGCGCCGAACGCGACAACAAATTAAACAAATTACTTTTACCTGCTTATAATCTATACCTTTCCTTACCCACGTGCCTATCCAAAAGCATCTTAAATGGCACTACTGTACCCACTTTACCACCATCCCTGGCAATGCATTCCAGGCACCTGCCATTCTCAGTGTAAATAAATATCAGGAATAGATATAATAATTATCAAGAATAAACCTTTTCTGTGAACTATGAATCATGTTTAAAATGAAGATTTTAATCTTTTACTTCAAGACTAAAGTGTAGCTTAATTAATAATGCTGTTTTACTCTCAGATACATCCTGTACACCTGTAAACTTTCCCCCTCTGACCTTGAAGTTAAGCCCTCTAGTCTATGACATTTTCAGACAGGAAAAAGGTTCTAACTGTATACCTTCTCCATGTTGATCATAATTTTATAAATAGACGATAAACTTCTATCAACTGGAGAAAACCATGTTTGTCCAACCTTCCCTTTAGCTAATACCCTCTAATCCCTACATCATCCTCGCCAAAGCCTCTGCACATTCCTATAATGGGATGATCGGAACTGCATACAATACTCCAAATGTTGCCTAACCAAAGACTAATCATTCAACACTTACTTTGACTCAGAACCAATTTAAAATAACATCTAAATGATCCCAGTGTAAACAATATTTCAAGTAAAATTACCACATAGGTCACAGTGAAACTGGGGTGGAGTTTGATCACAAATGACTGGGGCAAGAAAACAAAGTGCAAATCTTGTGCCTGCGTCAAATATTTAGATTTTATCTGGGAAGGGAAATTAGTTTACGGGTGGTTTTGGTTGACTGAGCACAAGCTTCCATATCTGGAGCACAATTTGCTTTGGGTTAGATAACGAGAGATTGGGCAGAAGAGTTCTAGTTGAGCTCCAAATCTCCCCTCTAAGGAAAGTAGGGAGATACCACAGAATAAATGGGAAGACAGTAAACCAGGACAAAAATGTCAAGACAAACAACACTTGAAATTATTTTAATCAATCATATGCTGGATATAATATCAGGAATAAAAACTTTTACAAACTTTGAATCGTGTTTAAAATTAAGATTTTTAGCTTTTACTTCAAGGCTAAAGTGTAGGTTAATAAAGCTGTTTTACTCTAATATAAAGAGGAAACCATCCCCTTTTATGAAATGGAGGAATTGAGATATTTTCCTACACCGATCAGCAATTCTGAACTCACAAACAAGCACTTAACGTTCTTCTTATAGTTCATTTACATAAGGTATACATTTATGAATGATTTATTATTTTAATATTTATTGATCATTAAAAATTAAAACCAAAAATAATGCATGACAGAATAATTCATTGCTTTATGTCAACCATCTAATTTAACCCTTACACTTTTCAAAAATGACAAACTGCGTTTTCATGCCTCTTAGCATAAAGGAATAGTTAATTGAATCTGAGCATAATGGTTGCATTACAGGACCAGTAGTCCTGAAATCTAGATGAATTATCCAATTTTTCCTGGTTTCATTCATCTGGATCTCACTTTTACTTTGGGAACTTTGTTTTAATTAAATAATTCTTTAATTAAAAAGCTAACATCAGTAAGGCACCCACAAAATTAAAACACTTTCAAAACAAAAGCTTGCTTTACTAATCTTCCTTAGGGAAGGAAATTCTCTTTCCTAACTTACTGACTTAAGTGCAATACCAAACTCACAGGAGCATTACTGACTGTAAAGAGTTCTTACTATCCAAGTGTGTATACAGTTCTAGTTTAAAATAGTACCCCTGTCCTAATCACAGCCACAGACATTCCAACCTCTTGTCAATGAAATGCAAGGGAGATTCATGGAAATATAAATAGGTATATTCAGAACAAACAACATTTGAAGCTGCAAAATGGAGATACAAGATATTGGAATCTTGAGCAAAGAGTTCTCTCAAATACCTTAGAAAGCCATTCAATTATAAGCCCTGTTTCAAGCCGGTGGTTCACCAACACCGTCTCAGGGAACTAAACACAAGCCCTTGTCATATCAAATTTCCACACATGAATAAAAAGACATGACCGTACAATAATAATGAAAACTCTTTACATCAATCCAATTGGAAAACTTTTTTCTGTGCTTGTCTCCCTAAAGTGAACTGGAAATTCTTAAATTATATTGGGTTTTATTGAAGATCTGTAATAATTGATTCTACCAAAAAAAGTTATATTCAAAGCAGTTATAATGATCAATCATTAACAGTACTATGCAAATATAATACACATCTCACAATCCAGTTTAAAATTCATATTGAAAGCAAAATCCTTCTCGCATAATAAACCAATGCATTACACCAGTGGTGGGGAAGTTGCTGGAGTCAATTATAAAAAATGAAATAGCTGAACATTTGGATAGCAGTAACATGATTGGTCCCATTTACGAAGGGGAAATCATGCTTGACTAATATTCTGGAATTTTTTGAAGATGTAACTAGGAAAATGTACAAGGGAGAGCCAGTGGATGTAGTGTACCTGGACTTTCAGAAAGCATTTGATAAAGTCCCACATAGGAGATTAGTGGGCAAAATTAGGGCACATGGTATTGGGGGATAGAGTGCTGACATGGATAGAGAAGTGGTTGGCAGACAGGAAACAAAGAGTAGGGATTAACGGGTCCCTTTCAGAATGGCAGGCAGTGACTAGTGGGGTACCGCAAGGCTCAGTGCTGGGACCGCAGCTATTTACAATATACATCAATGATTTGGATGAAGGAATTCAAAGTAACATTAGCAAATTTGCAGATGACACAAAGCTGGGTGGCAGTGTAAACTGTGAGGAGGATGCTATGAGAATGCAGGGTGACTTGGACAGGTTGGGGGAGTGGACAGATGCATGGCAGATGAAGTTTAATGCAGATAAATGTGAGGTTATCCACTTTGATAGCAAAAACAGGAAGGCAGATTACTATCTAAATGGCGTCAAGTTGGGAAAAGGGAAAGTACAACGGGATCTGGGGGTCCTTGTTCATCAGTCTATGGAAGTAAGCATGCAGGTACAGCAGGCAGTGAAGAAAGCGAATGGCATGTTGGCCTTTATAACAAGAGGAATCGAATATAGGAACAAAGGGGTCCTTCTGCAGTTGTACAGAGCCCCAGTGAGACCACACCTGGAGTATTGTGTGCAGTTTTGCTCCCCTAATTTGGGGAAGGACATTCTTGCTATTGAGGGAGTGCAGCATAGGTTTACAAGGTTAATTCCCGGGATGGAGGGACCGTCATATGCTGAGAGAATGGAGCAGCTGGGCTTGTAAACTCTGGAGTTTAGAAGGATGAGAGGGTATCTCATTGAAACATATAAGATTGTTAAGTGTTTGGACACGCTAGAGGCAGGAAACATGTTCCCAATGTTGGGGGAGTCCAGAAATCAGGAGCCTCAGTTTAAGAATAAGGAGTAAGCTTTTTCTCACAGAGAGTGGTGAGTCTGTGGAATTCTCTTCCTCAGAGGGTGGTAGAGGCAGGTTCTCTGGATGCTTTAAAGAGAGAGCTAGATAGGGCTCTTAAAAATAGCAGAGTCAGGGGATATGGGGAGAAGGCAGAAACGGGGTACTGATTGGGGATGATCAGCCATGATCACATTGAATGGCGGTGCTAGCTCGAAGGGTCGAATGGCCTACTCCTGCACCCATTGTCTATTGTCATAACCAAGCAAATCCATTTAAGATAAAGCCAACATTAATTAGGGACTGAAACATCACTAATTGTTGAGCTACGATTGCCAGGAATATTTCAGATGGATGAATGGCTAATGCTTAAATCCTCTTGCAATCCTGTTGAAAAGTGCACAGAATTATGCAGAGTCCAGCATTGCATTTAGTTTCATTCATTCAAACGATGTGAGCTACATAGGCCAAGCCATCATTCAAATGCCCATCCCTAATTGCCCTTGAGAAGGTGCTAGTGAGCTGCCTTCTTCAAATGCTACAGTCCTCTTAGTGTGGGTATGCCCACAATGCTGTTAGAGAGAGAGTTCTAGGATTTTGACCCAACATCAATGAATGAAGGAATGGCAATACGTTTCAAAGTTAGGATGGTGTGTGACTTGGAGGACAACCTCCAGGTGATGGTGTCCCCATGCTTTAAGGTCATAAGGAATAGAAGTGGAATTCAGCCAATCTAGTCTACTCCGCCATTCAAACATGGCTGATCTATCTCTTCCTCCTAACCCCAATCGCCTGCCTCTCCCCATAACCTCTGACACCTGTACTTAGCTGTCCTTATCCTCCTATCTGGTAAAGGTAGTGGGTTTGGAAAGTGCTGCTCGAGGACTCTTATGAGCTGCGACAGTGCATCCTGTAGATGACGCAAACTGCTGCCACCGTGCATCTGTGGCTGCGTGAATGAATGGTTGTGGATGAGGTGCCTATCAAGCAGGTTGTTATATCCTGTATAGTGTAGAGCTTAATGATCTTGAAGCTTCACTCATCCAGTCCTCACTATAGCGCCCATCAACCCCCTAATGAGGCACTGCAGGGGCTTGCGAATATTATACGTTCCTTGGGGGACATCCATTGAGTACTCCATTACACTCCTGACTTGAACCTTGTAGATGGGCAGGTTTTAGGTGGCAACTTACTCACCAAGCCTCTGACCTGCTATTGTAGCTACATTGTGATATGACTACTCCAGTTCAGATTCTTTAGACTTTACACTTTAGAGAGACAGCTCAGAAACAAGCTGTTCATCCTGCCAGTCTGCACCATCCAGTGATCAGCCCATACACAAATTTACTGAAGCCAATTAACCTACACGCCTGCATGTCTTTGGAGTGTGGGAGGAAACAGGAGACAACTCACACAGTCACAGGGAGAACATACAAACTCTGTACAGACAGCACCCATAGTAAAGATCAAACCAAGGTCGCTGCTACTCTACCACTGCGCCACCCAGATCAGTGTTTCTGGTCAATGGTAACTCCCAGGATTTGATATTGGGATTGTGGGACTGATTGCAATGCAATTGAATGTCTACTTTGGGACGACAGATGGCACAATGGGCTAAGTGTTCGGCTGGCAACCAGAAGGTAGCCGGTTCGAATCCCGCTTGGAGTGCATACTGTCGTTGTGTCCTTGGGCAAGACACTTCACCCACCTTTGCCTGTGTGTAAGTGATTGGTGGTGGTCGAAGGGGCCGTAGGCGCAGATTGGCAGCCACACTTCCGTCAGTCTGCCCCAGGGCAGCTGTGGCTACAGAAGTAGCTTACCACCACCGAGTGTGACTGAGGAGTGAATGAATAATGCGATGTAAAGTGCCTTGAGTATTAGAAAGGCGCTATATAAATCCCATCCATTATTATTATTACTAGATGGATCTTTTTCTGCCAGATATCATTACCTGACATTTGTGTGACATGAATGTTACTCGTCATCACCCCAGCCATGGATAGATTATATAATCGCCAGTAGCGAGAAGCAAACCTAATGAAAAATGGAGGCTTGTGAACGGAAGATTGCCTCTCATTGAACCAGGCACAATATTAAAATAGTTGGGGGGAAAAAAGTATTGGGAATAATGACCACATTTGCAGATGTTGGAGCAAACACAAAGTGGAGTAAATCAGCGAGTCAGGCCGCATTTCTGGAGGACATGGACAGGTGATGTTTCAGGTCAGGACTCTTCTTCAGACACATTCACGTCATCAGTGCTGCTGCCTGACCCGTTGAGTTACACCAGCACTTTGTGGTTTATATTGGAGAACAATCTTGATTAGGTGGAAGATTAAGTTTGAGGTGTGCCTTTATAGCAGATTCTGTAGACAAGAAACACTCTTGCTCCATCTCCAATCCAAATGAGTCAGTGAATTAGAAATGTATTAACCATTTACCAAGTGCAGATAGACGCAAAATGCTGGAGTAACTCAGCGGCACGGGCATCATCTCTGGAGAGCAGGAATTGGTGCCGTTTCGGGTCGAGACCCTACTTCGGTCTGAGAGTCAGGGGAGAAGGAAGTTAGAGACATGGAAGGGTACAAAAAACATGCAAGATGTGAAAAGCATAGTAGAACTTTGTTATCTGCCATTATCTGATGCGTTTCATATAACACATCAGTAACAACTTCAAAGTATTTCATTCACTGCAAATGCTGTGGGATGCTTGAAATGAAGTACAAATAGAAGTTCAAATATTTTTTTTAATCGCTCTCCTACAATTTCCTTTGTATTACTGCGCGCAATAGCCCGGTTCTATTACCTCCTTCACCTGCACTCAACCATTATCTTCTCCCAAAAAGAATACGTCTCCATTAAAGCCTTACTATCCAAGTGCGAATACAGTTTTAAACATTACCCCAGTTCTAATCACAGCCGCAGACATTTCAATCTCTTATCAATGAAAGGCAAGGGAGATCCATGGAAACATAAATAGGTGTATTCAGAACAAACAATGTTTCAAGCTGCAAAATGGAGATACAAGAAGATGTTGGAATCTTGAGCAAAGAACTAACTGGAGGAACTCAGCAGGTCAGACAGTATCTGTGGAGTGAATGGACAAGCGACGTTTAAACTTCACTGGGGCCGGTGGGAACATTGCTCTTTGAAACAATGCAGGTGTGTAAATGGGAAGCTTTGCCAAGTAAAAAACTCACTGAAATCAAATTCCTAAGTCCCTGCACGAGTTGGAGAGCTGTGTGGATTTCCACCGGATCCTTCCGGAGTACATGCAAACTTTGGAGAATCAAAACGTTTAAATATCGTGATTTAAACCACACACACACACACACATGAAAAGAAAGATTTGGCCTTTAAGGGCGGAACTGAAGTGCAGGCGATGTCCTGCTGCCGCTCGCCCCTTAAACTGGCAGTGAGCGGGGAAGTGAAAGAACCGCCCGGTTCAGGCTTGGTCTGGCTGGGGACTGGATCTCTCCCGAGAAACAGCAGGTCGCCAAAGACTGATCGGGTATCTCAAACCCCCTCACCTCACCCCGGGCAACTCTCCATAACCCACTCCCTCCGCGCCTTTCTAAGAACAGAGAGATCAACATGGGAACAGAATACGAGACAGAGAGAGAGCCATCAGCGTGACCGGGCTCAGTCGAGCTGAGCGCTGTTAGCGGCCCACTGGCCCGGGACGGGTCTCATCTCCGGCCAGCCGGACGCACAGACACCTGTGCCTCCTCAAAGCAATTGCTTAAAATGCAAAACAAGTTGTGATCATTTAACTCGCTCCCATTACGGTACGACATGAATAGATGTTTCCAAATATCGTTTCGTGTTTTTTTTTTCCATTTAGCAGTGAAGGCGCGATAAAAGATTTACGCTCTTACGCTCTGCTACGAAAAACCTAAACGATAAATCCAACGTTAAACACTTATTTCAATAAAACATAGCAAACAAAGTTGTGTTGCTTCTGAACGGCTTGCTGGGTTCGACTAAAAAAAGTTCTTCGGATCAGGCAATACACCAGATGCGTGTGAATGAACGCTGAAACAGTTCGCCTTCTTACAGAGAAAATCACATCGAAATCTTGCCAGGCAAGTAAGAAATCACAAATCGCTCTCAGCTACTCCCAACAATGCGGTCAAAACACACAAAAAGGAAACCGGGCGTGCGGTCTGGCCGTTTAGTATATAGCTCGGGATGCACCTTACCTGTCCCAAGTTTCTGTATCCGTATTTACTTGCTATCGCATTGGCTTCTTCGGAGCCACCGTTTATCCTCACTGCCCAGTGGTTCGTGTACGTCAAGGTTCTGCAAAGGGGGATTCCAACCCCGAGAAACACCACCACAGCGAAGAGAAGATCCCGCCACCAATTCGTTGTTCGACCCATATTTTTTGTTTTTGTTTTTTTTTTAAAGCAAAAAATTAAATGAAATCTCACTCCAAGTGCTCACACTGACTTCTCTTGTTAATTTCAGAGCGGTCAAATAAAGCGTGGATCTTCACAGGTCTATCCCCCGCTTAACTAACTCGCCCATCCTACCGCAAGCACGGTGTCCGCTCTCGGCTGTGAACCTTCCTATCGCAAATTAGCCGGGCTTTTTGATGATTAAACCAGATGAAGAGAGAAATAATTGGATTAAGCGGCAGTCAATGCCTTTGGTTTTGGACGTACTCCGTTGAATTGTGAACTGCTGTGTTACCCCTGGTGCAGCTGTAGTCTGCAGCCCTTGTCTATGACATACATCTATGTAGGTCTTGTGTGTTCCTGTGTAAATGCAAGTGAGCGCTGTTCCTCACTCAAATCATCTTTGCCTTAAGATGGCTACAGCGCCACCTCCAACTCTAACGGTAACTCAATTAACCCCCACCCCCGCTGGAGAAATTCACCAGAGAGAAAAAAAAAGACTTCCACTGGTCCTAGCGCGCCACACCCGTATTTCGTTCAAACACGCTGATTGCAAATTTATCTTAACCATGTATTCCAACAAAATGATCTGCGACTTTCCCGCAGGCGAATAAGGCAACAAGATAGATAATCTTTCTCAAACCTGCAAAACATATGAATTATGAATGTTTTACAAATATATTTTATGATAAATACTTGATTATTAAATTGTTGATTTTTTTGTTGATTATATATAATCTATGTGTATTGCTTTTACAGCCCTACTATACTGCTGCAGGATTTTAATTGTTCCCCTGACGGCACATATGACACTTAAACACTCTTGCCTCTTAATCCAGGAATTAAATTTAAAGTGAAGAAAACAATGTCAGTGTGCTTGAACCAATTACCATAACATATGAGCAAATGGGTACATGATATGAGGCTAACAACCAAATAAAATAGCTTATTGCTTCCATCATCATGAAATGCTTTGAGAGGTTAGTTATGGAACACATTAAATCCAGTTTACCAAGCGACCTAAACCCACTGCGGTTCGCCTACCGCCACAACAGGTCCACGGACTCTGCCATAGCCCTAGCCCTACACTCATCCCTGGAATATCTGGATAACAGAGACATCTATGTCAGACTACATGGACTATTTATAGACTACAGCTCTGCCTTTAACACCATTACGCTATCCAAGCTCATCACCAAACCCGCGGGACTTAAACCCCTGTCCCACGGTACGAGTTCATTCAATACAATACAATACAATACAATTTATTGTCATTTGAGCCTCAGTGAGGCTCAAACGAAATTCTGTTTCCACAGCCATACAAACAAAGACAATTCCTAGACATACACACAATTTAGTTCACACAAACATCCATCACAGTGGACCCACTGTGATGGAAGGCAAAGTCTTTTCTCTCCCCTGTTCTCCATGTCTCTCCCGATGTCGAAGCCCCAGGCGGGCGATGATAAGTCCCACGGCCATTTTATGCCGTGCCGGGCGATTTACGGCCCCGCTCCCAGTCTAGAAGTCTCGAAGTTGGAGCCCCCGGCGGGCGCTGGAATGTCCTACGGCCATGAAGCCGTGCCGGGCGATGTATGACCCCGCTCCGGGTCTTTCCAACCCTGCGACACGGGCTGGAGAAGTCGCGTTGCGGGAGCTCCGGGAAGCGGTCTCTCTCTCCCCCCGGACCCGTGAGCTCCCGATGTCCCAGTCCACCGGACCTGCGGCTGCGTTGCTGGAGCCTCCGAGCCCCAGGAGTCGAGTCGCAGCAGCGAGTCACCACCGCTCCCCACGCTCCGAGGCCGGCCAGCCCCACGATGGTGAGTAGTCCGCAGCTCCGCAGTCTCCCGAGCCCCCGGGTCGTTCAGGTTGGAGGCCGCTCCACGGTGCTAGGCCCCAACGACAACGGAGACCCGACAGGGAAAAGGTCGGGTCTCCCAGACAGGGAAGAGATTTTAAACGGTTTCCCCCTGCCACCCCCCCCCCCCCCCCGCCCCCCACATATACACATTTAAAACCAGTGTTAAAAAACACCAAACACTACATTTAACAAGACAAAAAATAAAGAAAAAGACAGGCAGGCTGTAGGGGCCGCTGCAACGGGTGAGTCGCGCCGCCAAGAGCTCTCCCGAGTTTGCCCTGATTCGAACTCGGAGATTTTTGGTAGTGGCCACTCGTCGGTACTCGGGGCTCTCGTGGCCATTTTTCATCATGTTGAAAAATCTTCACGAGTCTTCCCATGCTTATCTGCCGTTAGCGAGTCTTCCCGAGTACCTGCCGTCTGCGCTAAGAGACGTTCCCGAGCTCTGACGTACCCGCTACGTTCATTCTCCGTGCTTACCACGAGTTTGATTTTTTTTAAACTTGGGCGAGCTCTTGGAATGAACTCGCACTGTGGGACAGGGCTATTAGAGTCAGCACTCATCTGTGTAACTGGATCCTCGACTTCCTGACCAACAGACCCCAATCAGTGAGGATGGGAGACAAATCATCCTCTCCGATAATCCTCAACACTGGTGCTCCGCAAGGATGCGTTCTCAGCCCTCTTCTTTACTCCTTGTACACTCACTACTGTGCAGCCATGTACAATTTACAAATTCGCAGGTGACACCACCATTATGGGACGGATATAAAAAATGAGTCAGAGTACAGGAAGGAGATAGAGAACCTCGTGACCTGGTGTCAGTAAGACAAAGGAGATCGACTTCATGACGCGAAGTGAAACACATACCACAGTTTGCAATGACGGCGCCGAAGTGGAGATGGTTGATAACTTCAAATTCCTAGGAGTAAATATCATCAACAGCTACTTCTGGACCACCCATATTAAAGCAACGACCAACAGGCATGGAAATCGCTATCCAAACATGGGGGGGGGGCACAATTTCTTGGCGGCCGCGCGCATGCGCACACACACACGCACGGGCGCACATGCACACACACACGCGCCCATGCGCACACACGCGCGCATGCGCACACATGCGAGGCTTCGGCTGTGGGCCCTGTGGACGGTAACATCGGAAGCTGACCTGGTTGTTGATCGATTCCAAACTCCAGCAACAGCAGCTTCGTCCGCCCAAAATCGTGGGGCTTGAATCGGCCTGTTAGCGGGGCCTTTAATTGGCCGACGGGGGCTTCAACATCGGGAGCCTCGATCGCCTCGATGCAGCAGTTTGATTTTAAGCCGCGCCGATTCAGCCCTTAGAAAGCGTCTGATAAAGTCCGGATTACAAAACATGGGAGGGATTGTCTCCCACCTCGCAAAGCATGGAGGGGACATGTGTCCCCCCGTCCCCCACAGGATTTCCGCCCATGATGACCAATGCCTCTACTTAGGAAGTTCAGCATGTCCCCAACAACCCTCACTAATTTCTACGTATGCGTCGTTGAAAGCATTTGATCAGGATGCATCAGAACTTGGTTTGGGAACAACTCCATCAAAGTCAAAGTCAATTTTATTCGTCACATGCACCCAAAGGTGCAGTGAAATGAATTTGCCAGCATCGATACACTTAAAAAGGACACACAATACACAATAGAATTTAACACAAACATCCACCACAGCATTCTTCACTGTGGTGGAAGGCAACAAAGTTCAGTCAGTCCTCCTCATTGTTCATCCATGGTTGGGGCCATAAACCCTCCGTAGTCGCCGCTGCGGACAGCTGGATGTACAGGCCCTCTAGTCGGGATGATTGAAACTCCGACGTCTGGATGGTCGAACACCCTCCACGGCTTGGAGGTCCCGAACTCGACACTTTCCTACCGGAGACCGCAGCTTCAGGATGGTAAGTCCACGCTATGCCTGTGGCTAGAAGCTCCGCAGACCATGGCTTCAGGATGTTATAGGCCGCAGGCTGGCGGTCGGAGCTCTTCTCCGGCGATCCCCGGCAAGGGATCCCAGGCTCCGGATGGTAAGTCCACTCCACGCCCGCGGCTAGAAGCTCCACAGACCACAGCCCCATGATGCCAAAGTTACCAGGCCAGCATTCGGAGCATTTCTCTCTGGCGACCCCCGGCAAGGGTTTGCCTGCTCCACAATGGAAAGTCCACGCTGCGCCTGCTGCCGATGCTCCGAGCCCGACTCCGGGAAAGGGTGCTCCAATCCATTTTGTTAGGCGGCGAGGGAGGCGACATGGAAAAAGTTGCCTCTCCGTGGAGGAGGTGACCAAAAACGGTCCCCCCCTTTCCCCTCACCACCACCCCCCACACAAGACACACCGAGAGATAGCCAAACCAACACGAGACACACCAAAAACCCCCAAAAAGGTAGAAATAACGAACACGCTGCTGGCAGGGCAGCTATCTCTCCCAAGACCACAAGAAATTTCAGCGAATTGTGGACGCAGCCCAAACCATCACACAAACCAATCTCCCTTCCATCGACTCCATTTATACCTCACGCTGCCTTGGCAAGGTCAGCAGCATAACTAAGTATGAATCACACCCTGGCCACTCCCTTTTCTCCTCTCTCCCTTCGAGCAAAAGGTATAGGTGTGAAAACGCGACCTCCATATTCATGGACAGTTTCTTCCCAGCTGTTATTAGGCAACTGAACCTTCCTACCGCAACCAGAGAGCTGTCCTGAACTATTATCTAAGGTAAACAAAAATGCTGGAGAAACTCAACGGGTGAGGCAGCATCTATGGAGCGAAGGAATAGTTGACGTTTCGGGTCGAGACACTTCTTCAGACTGATATTGGGGTGGGGGGGGGGGGGGGAAGAGGCAGAAACAGTGAGCTGTGGGAGAGCTGGGATGGGGAGGGGAAGGAGGGAGAAAGCAAGGACTACCTGAAATTGGAGAAGTCAATGTTCATACCGCTGGGGTGTAAACTACCCAAGCGAAATATGAGGTGCTGCCCCTCCACTTTGCGGTGGAACTCACTCTGGCCCAGGTCGGACACGGAATGGGATGGGGAGTTGAAGTGCTGAGCCACCGGGAGATTGGGTTGGTTAATGCGAACTGTGCGGAGGTGTTTGGTCGAAGTGATCGGCAAGCCTGCGCTTGGTCTCACTGATGTAGAGCAGTTGACACCTAGAAGCAGCGGATCGAGTTTCCCAGTTTTCGAATTTCCCAGAAAAGATCAATATTATATTTCCAATCAATAACGCGTTGGGTTGCCGGGATTTTTAATTCATCCTGATTTAATTTACTCTCTTCCTGACTTCCACCAACCGTCACCTCAGAAATGTAAATTTATGTGAATCGTGGCTGCAAAATTACTTTAAAACGTGTTCAAATTGTGGGCTACTGAATTTTAACAAAAAAAGCCAGGGCATATAAAATGGAATAAAGTCTTGTGCAAAACATCCCGTGTGATTATGATGTACCCAAATATAAACCAATGTTTTAAATAGAGGTGAAGACTGTAAATGATGTGCACGCTTGCTGAATCTTCTTAAAATTAAAAATATGTTAATTTCAGGAATTGGGATTAGCCATAAGAGAAACGTCAACATATGATTGTTTTAACGCAACGTTGACAAGATAAATGCTAAATGCAATTGAAAATACATTATTTAATCGCGCAAGAATGTTAAGCATCTTGCATCCTGTAAAACAAAACGCTTGTTGCATTTATTGAACCACTTTGTACTTCTGATAATGTATGCGTGCTGAAAGAGGGGGCCCAATGCCGAGCAAACATAATAAAGTTATCAATAATTTTCATTCTTGATACTATAATTGCAGACGATATGATTTTACCTAATCTTCCTTGGAATTGCTACTATTATGCTCATCAAGCGAGGCGATGTTGATAATTTGTGACAATTCTTTTATTATGTGTAATGTTTTCTAGATTTTTTAAATCATCACTATTGTATTGGAGCTCAGTGCGTTTTACGCACGCTTTGATAGGGAGAACACTGATGTGCCTTCTCGAGCCCCCATTCGCTGTGATGGTATTTCAGTCTCAGTCACAGAAGCCGATGTCAGAAAATCCTTCAGAGGGGTGAACCCTCGAAAAGCGCCTGGACCTGATTGTATACCAGGTCGTGTTCTAAAAACCTGTGCAGACCAACTGGCTGGAGTTTTTGCGGACATTTTCAACCTCTCACTTCTGAGGTCTGAGGTTCCCACCTGTTTTAAAAGGGCATCAATTATACCGGTGCCCAAGAAGAGCAAGGTGACGTGCCTCAATGACTATCGACCAGTGGCACTAACGTCAGTGGTGATTAAGTGCTTTGAGAGGTTGATCATGGCGCAAATCAACTCCTACCTCGACAAAAACCTGGACCCACTGCAGTTTGCCTACCGCCACAACAGATCAACAGTGGATGCGATCTTGCTGGCCCTCCACTCCACTCTGGACCACTTGGACAACAAAAACTCATATGTCAGGCTGTTATTCATTGATTACAGCTCGGCATTTAATACAATCATCCCCTATAAGCTGGTTACCAAACTCTCAGAACTGGGTCTCTACGCATCCCTCTGCAATTGGATCCTCGACTTCCTCATTCAAAGACCACAAACTGTTCATATTTGTGGAAATGTGTCAGCCTCGATAACAATCAGCACTGGAGCACCTCAAGGCTGCGTGCTCAGCCCTCTGCTGTACTCACTCTATACTCATGACTGCCTAGCCGGTCATAGTGCGAACTCCATCATCAAGTTTGCTGACGACACCACTGTTGTGGGACGTATCACTGATGAGGACGAGTCAGAGTATAGAAGTGAGATCGACCAACTGACCAAATGGTGCCAGCACAATAACCTGCTCTCAACACCAACAAAACCGAGGAACTGATTATGGACTTTGGAAGGGGTAGGATGGGAACCCACAGTCCCGTTTATATCAATGGGTCGATGGTGGAGAGGGTCAAGAGCTTCAAATTCCTGGGCGTGCATATTTCTGAACATCTCTCCTGGTCTGAGAACACTAATGCAATTATTAATAAAGCACATGAGCGACTCTACTTCCTGAGAAGATTACGGAGAGTCGGTTTGTCAAGGAGGACTCTCTCTAACTTCTACAGGTGCACAGTAGAGAGCATGCTGACTGGTTGGATCGTGGCTTGGTTCGGCTACTTGAGCGCCCAGGAGCGGAAAAGACTACAAAAAGCAGTAAACACTGCCCAGTCCATCATCGGCTCTGACCTCCCTACCATCGAGGGGATCTATCACAGTCGCTGCCTCAAAAAGGCTGGCAGCATCCTCAAGGACCTACACCATCCTGGCCACACACTCATCTCCCTGCTACCTTCAGGTAGAAGGTACAGGAGCCTGAAGACTGCAACGTCCAGGTTCAGAAATAGCTACTTCCCCACAGCCATCAGGCTATTAAACTCAACTGAAACAAATCTCTGAACATTAATAGACCATTATCTGCTTATTTATTGATGTGTGTATATATTTATATAATGGTATGTGGACACACTGATCTGTTCTGTATTCATGCCTGCTATATTCTGTTCTGCTGAAGCAAAGCAAGAATTTCATTGTCCTAACTGGGACACATGACAATAAACTCTCTTGACTTGACTTGACTTGACTTGACCTAAATTAAATGCGTAAACTAATGAACTCAGAGATCGTGCTGGATGGATACATCCATAGTATTCATCAAAGTGAGTGGCATAGTAGAGCAAAGATATAATAGATATATAAAATATAAAATAAAACAAAGAGCGTATATCATCGCGAGCGTATAATTCTTTTTATCGGGATTGCTAAGTCGTCTTGGTCTTCGCTTCAGTCAGAAAGCTAACCGACTGTGCTGTTAACGTTCCTCACTTCTGCCCAAATTATCACACATATATATATATATATATATAACGAATATATATGTGTTTATATATAAATAACATTATAAAAACACACAAACTGTTCCCCCACAATGCTGATTACAGCAAGTTTAATACAAAAATTGATTCAAACACAGGACATGAGCCATTTAAAAAGAACATTTAAAAAAACATTGAAAACATTTAAAAACACACACTGTTCCCCTGCAACGCTGATTTTACTGTGAGAGACAACTGAAGTCAGGTCGGGTTTACTGAAATGGCGGAAGTTAGGCTCCGTAGCATACTACACGTCAGTCCATTGGATTTTGCAGGAATGGTCTATCTTGCTCCGTTCTATGATCTTTGCTTCTGACTTTAGTACAATAGGCAAAGCAAAGGGTAAGATAGAAGGGTCCGAAGAAGGGTCTTGACCCAAAACGTCACCTATTCCTTTTCTCCAGAGATGCTGCCTGACCCGCTGAGTTACTCCAGCTTTTTGTTTTTTTCTTTGGGGAAGATACAGTTCCGAATATAGTTCTCAGCATTGTCGTGCATTGTAGTGCATCAGGTCTTCAGACAAAGTGCAACGTTTGCAATAGGGTAGAGGTGAATTGAGCATCACCCTAACTTATGGAAGGATCTTTTGATCTATTATCTTTGAGGGGCAGGGAACTAACAGTCTGCATTTCCGTGTTCAACAGCCAGGGCCTTTGAAATAAATATGTGTACATTTTTTTCTGAATATGGGAAAATTGAAGTAATGTAAGTAATTTCCTCTCCCTAAATATATATTAAGGTGTAGCAGAGGTATCAGCATTACTCTAATTTCAACAGTCGGCTTTTATTCTGCTATGTTTTACTGACAATCAAAAAATCCCCAAACCTATTGATATTGGACACATACTTATAATTTCCAGAAGAAACTATGAATAGTGATCAGATGTGGAAACCTTACTCCCTTCATGCTGCAGTCGGTTAAACTATGCCATTCTGATTTTTTTGTCTAGTATTCACACCTCATCCAGATAAACCTTTACATACCTTTGTCTTCACACCTGTTGATAAGGGCGGTGCCGTTGTAGCCTGGCAGACTGCCCTCTATTGTGCTGAAGCCAGGCGTCAGATTTTGGACACCACTTCATACCTATCCCTTGAGCATGACTCCAACCACTGGCTCCCATCTCTGAAACCATCACAGATCTTATCGCTTCTGTAAATTTCCCCTCTATAACCTGCAACCTGATAGTTCCCCAACCCTGCACTGCTGATTTCTATCTCCTGTCCAACAGGTCGGTTCTTCCAGCACTTAATTATTGCTCAAAAGTTTGATTGTCTTTTGTTGTCACCTTTATCGCTCTGTAACATTGCATTATCAACAGTCACTCAATCAAATCTCATGTTTCTTCAACCTATCATGATCTTATTACTCACTGGCACTCTCCATTCTTCTGCAATTTTCTTGCTTCATTACTAAATTTTTCCAGTTCTAATGAAAGGCCAATCACCTGAAACATTTGCTCTGTTTCTCTCTGCTGATACTATCAAATATGCCGTGTACTCCAGAATATTTTGTTTTAATTACTGATTTCCAGTATATGCAGTATTTTGCTTTAGGTTTACTTCCCTATCTCTGCAACATTAAGACCTGTAACATCTCACATTATTTTTGCCTAAAATCATTCAACCCAGTATATTCCTGGGATTAAATCTGGAGCCACACTTATACCACTCCTCCTGCAGATTGTTTATTGTTTAAGATTCCAGCATTTGCAGTTTATTTTGTTGTGACACTTATCTATATGGCTAGTCAATACTTCAATACTTCATAGAAAATAAGTGCAGGAGTAGGCCATTTGAGCCAGCATCGCTGAGCATCCAAAATTAGCACCCCATTTCTGCTTTCTCCCCATATTCCTTGATTCCATTAGCCCTAAGAGCTATATCTAACTCTCTCTTGAAAACATCTAGCAAATTAGCCTCCACTGCCTTCTGTGGCAGAGAATTCCACAAATTCACAACTCTCTGGGTGAAAATGTTTTTTCCTCATCTTAGTCGTAAATGGCCTACCCCTTATCCTTAAACTGTGGCCCCTGGTTCTGGACTCCCCCAACATCGGTTAATTTTTCTTGCATCTAGTCTGTCCAATCCGTTAAGAATTTTATGTTTCTGTAAGATCCCCTCCGATCCTGCTAAATTCCAGTGAATATAAACCCTGTTGAACCATTCTTTTATATAACCCCAGCTGATCCATTCTTTAATATAAACCCAGTTGATCCATTCAAGGGAGTGTTTGGTTGGTTTACTCTTAAATTCCCAGGATGTTTGCAAAAGGAAAGGCTGAAACGTTTCTCTCAGAAATTATTTAGACAGCAGCCAAATGACTAGGGAAAAGTAGTAAACTGCTGGAGGAACTCAGGTCAAGTCAAGTCAAGTCAACTCAAGTTTATTCGTCACATACACATACGAGATGTGCAGTGAAATTAAAAGTGGCAATGCTCGCGGACTTTGTGCAAAGGTCAGGTAGCATCTGAGGAGGGATACGGACACAAAATGTTTCAGGTTGGGAATCTTCTTAATTTCTATTTTGTAACTACTCATTTCCACAAATCATGTCAGATATAATTGATTTCAGTTTTAAAAATTTACAATGGTTCAGAATATAGTTGACTAATAAGAGAAGATGTTGATCTGAGTGACAAGTTAGAATACTTCATTGCCATCATGCTAGATATTGCACATTTCACTGGTTTACAAAGATGGCATTTATGGTTTACCTTGACAGTCTACATAAACTTCGTAGACACAAAATGCTGGAGTAACTCCGCAGGTCAGGTAATATCTCTGGAGAAAAGGAATAGGTGATGTTTTGGGTCGAGACACTTCTTCAGACTTAGAGTCAGGGGAGAGGGAATCTGAGGTATGAGGGTGCACAAATAAGGAGGTATGAGGAGGTTCATAATTCTTTGTACCTCTGCACACCTCCAGTTTCCCTCTTCCCTGACACTCTGTCTGAAGAAGGGTCTTCACCAGAAATGTCACATAGTCCTTTTTTCCAGAGATGCTGCCTGAGCCGTTGAGTTACTCCAGCATCTTGTGTCGACCTTCGGTGTAAATCAGCATCTGCAGTTCCCTCCTACACATAATCTTTGTAACTGTTCTATTTATTGGATTACAGTGAGGTAGAAATCTTTAAATCTCTGCAACACCAGAGGCCATCACACTGGGCTCAGTAGATAAGAATGCTTTTGATTTCCAAAACACAGAAGCTGGAGCCACAAGTTTAAACAAACATTGGCAAGAGAAGCAAGTAGCTGAAGAGCAGGTGATAATGGCAGCGTCACTCTCACAGATTTAATCTCTCTGATCTGGAGGCTGTGAAAAGAAAATCACTAGAGTTGGTGTTCAAGAAGGAACTGCAGTTGCTGGAAGCTCGAAGGTACACAAAAATGCTGGAGAAACTCAGCGGGTGCAGCAGCATCTATGGAGCGAAGGAAATAGGCGACGTTTCGGGCCAAAACCCTTCTTCAGACTGATGGGGGGTGGGGGGGAGAAGGAAGGAAAAGGGGAGGAGGAGGAGCCCGAGGGCGGGGGGATGGGAGGAGACAGCTCGAGGGTTAAGGAAGGGGAGGAGACAGCAAGGGCTAGCAAAACTAGAGTTGGCTCTGGATTAGGCAAGAAATACAAGTCAACCATTTACTTTGCAGCAGATAAACGTGCAGGATATACTCATTACAAATGGAGTTTTATAAATTCAGTTGTTACCAACAATAGTTCTGTATTGATTGCAATAATGGTAATCAATCATTTGCTTATGTGATTTTTCCAATCAGGACAATAATTCCGTGTTATTTAAACAGTCTCTCATCATGTTTCTTCTGAGTTCACCCAGTCAAAACAAAAGCAAAAGGTTTGCATTCATGTTCAAAATAATGTGATAGAAGCATAATTAGGCCATTCGGCCCTTCAAGTCTACTCCGCCATTCAATCATGGCTGATCTATCTCTCCCTCTCAACCACATTCTGCCACCAGGGTCAAGAGAACATTGGACCACTGCTATACGCCGTTCAGGAAGGGCTACAAGGCCGTGTCACTTCCTCCCCTTGGAAAATCTGACCACGCTGCCATTTTCCTGCTGCCGGAGTATAAACAGAGGATAGTTCGGAAGGGGCAGAGACGAGGGATGTAAAGCGGTGGTCCGACCAGTCAGAGGCCATGCTGCTAGATGCACTGAGCGATGTCGACTGGAATATGTTCCAAGCAAGTTCCAGTGACGTCAGTGAGTTCGCGGAAGCAGTCATGGACTTCATCGCAACAATAACCGACAACATCGTCCCCACGGTAAGGGTAAGCACCTTTCCGAATCAAAAACCCTGGGTAGACAGGTCCGTTCGTGTGGCCTTGAATACTCGCACCGCTGCCTACAATTCGGGCCTGGCATCAGGAAACATGGACGTCTACAAGGTAGAGTCCTACCGACTGCGATGGGCGGTGAAGGACGCAAAAAGGAGGTACAGGGATAAGATGGAGTCACAGATGGAGCAGCAGGACACCAGATGCCTGTGGCAGGGGCTACGGACTGTAACCAACTACCGGAGCCCCCCCCCCCCCTCATCCGCAAGTGCCGGCACCTCCCTAGCTGATGACCTGAACTCCTTTTACGCTCGTTTCGAGATGGGCAACATCACCCCAGGTCTGCCGACTATCGACAATACCGCCAGCGGGCTGGCCACCGAAGCTGAAGGGAGGAATGTGCACACATTCTCGTTGTCCGAGCACGACGTGAGGAGGGCTCTGACACGGGTGAACACGAGGAAAGCTGTAGGCCCAGATGGCATCTCGGGGCAAGTACTTAAGTCTTGTGCTACGCAGCTAGCTCCGGTGCTCACTACAATATTCAACCTCTCCCTCGACAAGTCCGTGGTCCCTGCCTGCTTCAAAAAATCCATCATTGTACCGGTACCAAATAATGCCTCCCCAGCCTGTCTGAATGAATACCGTCTGGTGGCCCTCACCTCGGTAGTCATGAAATGCTTTGAGAGGCTGGTGAAGAAACACATCTGCGCCTTCCTCCCTCGCAACATGGACCCGTTACAGTTCGCATATCGTCCAAACAGATCCATGGACGATGCGGTCTCCCAGGTTTTGCACACCACTCTCTCTCATCTTTACAGCCAGAAGGGGGGCTACGTGAGGATGCTGTTCATAGACTTCAGTTCAGCCTTCAACACGATAGTCCCCACCAGACTGGCCGAGAAGCTACTGGAATTAGGGCTCAACACCCCCCTGTGTGCCTGGGCCCTGGACTTTCTCACCGCCAGGTCCCAGGTAGTCAAGATGGGAGGGAATACATCGAAGTCCCTCACCCAGAGCACAGGATCACCCCAGGGTTGCGTCCTCAGCCCCCTATTGTACACACATGACTGTGTGGCTAGGTTCAGCTCCAACTCAATAATCAAATTTGCTGATGACACTGTGGTGGTGGGCCTGATCTCAGACAATGATGAGAAGGCCTACCGGGAGGAGGTGGCTGATCTAGCACTCTGGTGTCAGGACAACAGCCACCTCTTGAACATCAAAAAAACTAAGGAGCGAATCGTGGACTTTAGGAGGGACATCATCCGAGGACGTACACACCATTGAGGATAAATGGGGATACTGTGGATAGGGTGAGCTGTTTTAAATATCTGGGAGTCCACATCTCTGAGGATATGACATGGACATCACACGCCGCAGCACTCGTGAGTAAGGCAAGGCAGTGCCTTTACCACCTCAGGCAATTGAGGAAATTCAGAGTGTCTCCGAGGATCCTCCAGTGCTTCTACTCAGCGGCTGTGGAAAGCATCTTGTCCGGAAATATTACCATCTGGTTTGGGAATTGCTCTGCCCAGGACAAGAAGGCTCTGCAGAGAGTAGTGCGTTCGGCCGAACGCACTATGGGAACTTCACTCGCCCCCCTGCAGGAACTATACATCAGGAGGTGCAACTCCAGAGCTAATAAAATCATGGGAGACCCCTTCCACTCCTGCAACGGACTGTTCCAGCTGCTACGGTCAGGCAAACGCCTCCGTTGCCATGCTGTGAGAACGGAGAGGTTGAGAAGGAGTTTCTTCCCAGAGGCCATTAGGACTGTAAACTCCTATCTCACCAGGGACTAACTTTACTGTACCATTCTACTGTTTTTTTAAAAATTGCTATTTTTTTCCCTTTTTCCTTCCGCCCACAATATTTAATATGTAAAAGAATATGTGATTCTGTTCCATTCTGTTTGTAGTTTGTTTGGTTGTTTGTTTGTTTGGCTTTTTGCACAAAGTCCGCGAGCATTGCCACTTTTCATTTCACTGCACATCTCGTATGTGTATGTGACGAATAAACTTGACTTGACGTGACATTCTCCTGCCTTCTCCCCATAACCTCTGACACCCATCATGGGGTCATGATCTGATCATCATGATCGTTATGATGATGAAAGTCATACTAACTAATGGAGACAAATATTCATTTTAATTTCTCAAAAAATATATTGGAAAGAACCTTCAACTGTCAATTGCCACTCTTTCTACTTGAACAATGGGTGAATAGCAACTGATAATCAGCAACTGATAATCTTGCCGAATCTTGGTGGAAAAGTCAAGAAGCTTTTGAATGTGCACTTAGCAGACCCACCCAAAACAGACGGGAAGGCTGTTAAACATCCAAGAATGTTGGAGACCTCCCCCATATATATCATATTTGAAGATTTCTATTGAGGTATCAGATTATTAGCACACAATCTTGCTATGTGTTGGTTTATTCCATGTTGTTATTTTACTGATTTCACTAAATCCAAATAGTGTACAATCCAACACCACAAATATTCAGTAGAAACAAAGAACTGCTGTTGCTGGTTTACACCAAAGATAGACACAAAGTGCTGGAGTAACTCAACGGGTCAGGTAGCATTTCTGCAGAAAAAGATTGGGTGCCATTTTGGTTTGGGACCCTGCTTCAGACTGAAGAACTCTGAAGAAGGGACCACAAATATTCAAAGTTGGACAAAAATGCTGGAGAAACTCAGCGGGTGCGGCAACATCTATGGAGCAAAGGAAATAGGCAAAGTTTCGGGCCGAAAACCTTCTTCAGACCCTTCTTCGGCCCGAAACGTTGCCTATTTCCTTCGCTCCATAGATGCTGCCTCACCCACTGAGTTTCTTTTTTTTGTCTACCTTCGATTTTCAGGCATCTGCAGTTCCTTCTTAACCACAAATATTCACTGGACTTCAAATCTATGAACCTCGTGCAGTTTTTCTACCTGCAGGCAAGAGTAGACTTGTTTCTTGATAAAATATTCTTGCAGTTGATCTGAACAGTCATGGGCCTGCCCCACTTAGATGATTTTTTAGGTGAGTGCAGGAGACTCTGCGCTCGCCACATGGCCGCCACATGTTCGCTGGTGGTATCTGGTGAGTCTACTTCATGGTCACGAGGAGTTCCCGCATTCTGGGAACTAGTCGCGGCCTCAGTATGGTCGGCGCAAATTTTTCAACATGTTGAAAAATTTTCTGCGACCAAAAATTGGTTGCCATGGAGAAAATCGATAATCCTGTAGTCGTGGGTGCAGTTGTAGTGGGGTCGCCATGTAGTTATAGGTAGTCAAGGTAGTCGTAGGTAGTTTTAGTTAATCGTCTTTGCTGACCGGTCATTTTCAATGGCTCATTGGGGGGAAAAAACATACGCACAAGTTTGCAGAACCAAGGATAACCGACCGGTAATGTTAAATGCCTGCCGAACTTCACAGCTGTGTATCTCTGGCTTATTAAAAGTTGTCTGGCTTCTTAAAAAGTGTCTCCACTCCTTCTCCCCCCTTCTCCCCCTCCACCTCCCCCCTCTTTTAAAGGACTTACCGTACACTGTGCTAGCCGTCTTAACCTTCCTGTTCATTGCGGTGTGACTTTCAGACAGCGCTCCCCCTGCTTGCCCTGGCCCCCGCCTTTGCGATGAGTTTGTGTGTGTCTGTGTGTATGTTCCACTCTGACAGTCGCGTTCCAGTTCCCGTTTTTTCAGGCGACTGCCGGCGAATTGACAGTCGCCGATCGCCTAAGTGGGACAGGCCCTTCAGCCACCAAAATTATACTGATTCTTATTGTGTAGGTTTACCATCAAAGAACTGATGTTTTACGCGTAAACTTTAAAGGAATCTATTTTCTATCTTTGTCAAAAACATGATGGTGACCAATAAACACAATTGAAAGCAGGAATACAGAGACGCTCTACTCCAACTTGGTTTAAATTGTGCTCAGACGTCATCATTCGTCCGGAGTTCTGCAACACAACTTTTACAACTAACATGCAGCCTGTGTTCTGTTCATTCTTTATAGTTTCAAAAGTGATGATGTACGGGGAAAAAAATGGCTGTAGCTTCATTCACAAAGCAATGAACAAATTAATTAAAACCATATCAAACAGAATAAATGAAAAAAAAAAATCAGCCCACTAAGTCTGCACTGATCAACAAGCACCCCATACACTAGTTCCATCATACACACTGTGGAGAATTTACAAAAACCAATTAACCTACAAACTTGCACCTCTTTGGAATGTGGGAGGAAACTGGGGGACCCGGGGAAAACCCTCGCAGTCACAGGGAGAACGTCCATTCAGGCAGCACCTGTAGTCCGGATGTTACCCGGGACTGTGGTGCTGTGAGGCAGAAGCCCGATCACTGCGCCTCTGTGCAGCCCCAATTGTATTTCTTTAACTCACAGACGAAAGGAAGTAAAGAAAGCCTGCTATTATTTCAGAGTGAATTACAATAGTGAAATGGAACTGCTTAATAAAGCTCATGGTAAATGGATTCCATTAGACAGATAGAATGCCAAGAAACTGAGCCTTATGGCTGTTCAGATGCCCATTCCAGCCATTGGAACAGAGGTAATGACATAAGGTGAGTTACAGCATTTTCAACTCATGTTTGACAATTTGGTGCTGCACTGTGACATAGCGGTAGATTTGTTGCCTTACAACACTAGAGACTCAGGTTAGATCCTGACTACTCCTGGTGACCACGTGGGTGTTCTCTGGGTGCTCCAGTTTCCTCCCACATTCCAATGACGTGTAGGTTATTGGCTTCTTTAAATTGCCTACTAGAATAGAACTGGTGTGTGGGTGAATGCTGGTCACCATGGACTCAGTGGGCCGGAGGACCTGTTTCCATGCTGTATCTCTAGTCTAAACTGAAAAAAAGTAGCTTCAGAGTTTCTCATTGCAACATTTCATTTACAAGGAAATAATTACCAATTCTTTCATCCTTCTCAAATAACTAAATCTCAGTGAAATAGAAGTCCAGATAAGTAGTTGAGGGGAGACTTGATCAAAGTATATAAAATTATGAGAGGCATAGATAGAGTAGATAAGACCTTTTTCCCAGGAATGCCAATGTCAAAGACTGGAGGGGCAAAATTGCAAGGAGAAATGCGGGGCACGTTTTTTTACACAGAGGGGGGCAGTGTTTTAAACATATTGGTTTATAATATTGGCATATATGTTTACACACAAAGATGCAAAAGTAAAAATAAGAAGTAACTTGTTTTAGTGCCTTGATGTCTGATTACATAAAATAGCTGACATCTGCGGGCTATGATAAATGTTTTAATCTTCTATAGTAGGTGCCTGGAACACATTGTGGGGAGTAGTGGTGGAGGCCAGTACGATTGTGGTGTTCAAGATGATAGGGACATGGGATATACTGTACAAGGAATAGAGAAATATGGATCATGTGCAGTCTGATGAGGTTAGTTTATCTTGAATTAAGTTTATCATGCTCGTCACAGACGATATGGGCTGAAGGGCCTTGTTCCTGCACTGAACTGTTCAATGTTCTCTGAACCTACAAGAGATCGCAGATCTGAAGCTAAAGAAAAACTGCCAGAGGAGGAACCCCTGTAGGTAGGAACTGCAGATGCTGTTTTAAACTGAAGATAGAAACAAAAAGCTGGAGAAACTCAGCGGGACAGGCAGCATCACTGGAGAGAAGGAATGTGTGATGTTTCGAGTCGAGACCCCTCTTCAGACTCAAAGTTACGGGAAAGGGAAACGCGAGATAAGGGGAGAATGAGAGGAGGAACTCAGCAGATCGTGGGTGCAGTTGTAGTGGGGTCGCCATGTAGTTATAGGTAGTCAAGGTAGTCGTAGGTAGTTTTAGTTAATTGTCTTTGCTGACCGGTCATTTTCATTGGCTCATTGGGGGGAAAAAACATACGCACAAGTTTGCAGAACCAAGGATAACCGACCGGTAATGTTAAATGCCTGCCGAACTTCACAGCTGTGTATCTCTGGCTTATTAAAAGTTGTCTGGCTTCTTAAAAGTGTCTCCACTCCTTCTCCACCCTTCTCCCCCTCCACCTCCCCCCTCTTTTAAAGGACTTACCGTACACTGTGCTAGCCGTCTTAACCTTCCTGTTCATTGCGGTGTGTGTCTGTATCACCTTGGCTTTGCACCATGTGACTTTCAGACAGCGCTCCCCCTGCTTGCCCTGGCCCCCGCCTTTGCGATGAGTTTGTGTGTGTCTGTGTGTATGTTCCACTCTGACATTCGCGTTCCAGTTCCCGTTTTTTCAGGCGACTGCCGGCGAATTGACAGTCGCCGGCAGTCCGCTTAAAAATCGCCTAAGTGGGACAGGCCCTTCAGCCACCAAAATTATACTGATTCTTATCGTGTAGGTTTACCATCAATGAACTGATGTTTTACGCGTAAACTTTAAAGGAATCTATTTTCTATCTGTTTTGTCAAAAACATGATGGTGACCAATAAACACAATTGAAAGCAGGAATACAGAGACGCTCTACTCCAACTTGGTTTAAATTGTGCTCAGACGTCATCATTCGTCAGGAGTTCTGCAACACAACTTTTACAACTAACATGCAGCCTGTGTTCTGTTCATTCTTTATAGTTTCAAAAGTGATGATGTACGAAAAAAAAAATGGCTGTAGCTTCATTCACAAAGCAATGAACAAATTAATTAAAACCATATCAAACAGAATAAATGAAAAAAAAAATCAGCCCACTAAGATGCTGTTTTAAACTGAAGATAGAAACAAAAAGCTGGAGAAACTCAGCGGGACAGGCAGCATCACTGGAGAGAAGGAATGTGTGATGTTTCGAGTCGAGACCCCTCTTCAGACTGAAAGTCACGGGAAAGGGAAACGAGAGATAAGGGGAGAATGAGAGGAGGAACTCAGCAGATCAAGCAGCACCCATCAAGATAGAGGAATAATCAACATTTCAGGTCAAAACTCTGCATCAGGACTGAGGGAGCAGACAAGAGATAGCTATGTGCCCCTCATCTCCGCCATACAGGGTTAATCTGCCAACCCCTGCCTCACTCTCCCTCTCACCTCTTTATACTGTCTATCTCCCCTCTATGGTCTCAGCACTGATGCAGGGTCTCAGCCCAAAACATTGACTGTCCCTCTCCGTCAACGGATGCTGCCTGACCTATTGTGTTACTCCAATAGCCTGCTTTTGTGCCTGATAAATGTAGACAGTTGCTCACTAGTGTAAAGCATGGTCAGATACCTAAAAACATGGGAGATGGGAGTTGTGAAGGCCATTTTGCCCTTCAGGCCTGTTCTGGCATTGAGTACTATTGTTGCTGATGTGCCACACCAATACCATATTCCAACTCACCCCCCTTTCTCCTTGATGTCTTTTGTTTCCAGAAATTCATTTATCTCTTTCTTAAATATATTTGGTGGCTTGGCCTCAGTAACCCTATGTGATAGAAAAGTCCACAGATTTTTCACCCTCTGAGTGAAGAAATGTCTCCTAGTTTCTGTCCTAAATGCCACCTCATACCCTGAGACGATGACCACTTATTCTGGACCCCTACACATCTTCTTCACCTTCAGCCTGTAAAGAAAGGTCTGTCAGAATTTTGTATATGCCAATGCGATCTCTGCTCAAACTTATAAATCTAGAGAGTACAGGTTTAATTGATCCAATTATACTATGACAATCCCACCATCCAGGAGATCAGTATGGTGAGCCTTTATATTTTCTATACAAGTATATTCCCTTTCTGAAGAAAGGGACCAAGACTGCACATAATACTACTCGAGGTGATCGCTGGTTGGCATGGATTTGGTGGGCCGAAGGGCCTGTTTGCTCACTGTATCTTCAAAGTGTAAAGTCTAAAGAATGGGTCTGATCATGAATTCCTTGCTCATGTCCTTAAAACCTTCTGCAATAAAGGTCAACACACTATTTGCCTTCTTACTGTGACTATAATATTTGCTGCACTTGCAAGTTTGCTTTCCGTGACTGGCGTACAAGGACAACCATAGTCCTATGAATGTTAGCATCACCCAGTCAATAACCATTTAAATAATACTTTGCCTTTCTGGTTTCCTAATATTTATCCATGTCATGTTGCAACTGCTCTGTCTTTGCCCACTCACCCAACTTGTTCAAGTCACCTTGAAGGCTTTTCGCATTCTCCTCACAACTTCCAATCTCACGCATTTCTGTGTTGTCATCAAATAGGCAAATGTTACATTTTGTGCCCTCATCCAAATTAAAGTTCTACTTTTATAGCAATAATGAGGGAAATCATTCAGCCTACTGAGTCCATACCGACCCCATTCCATCGGTCTCATTCCCCTCCTATTTTTTGCATCTCTGCAACAAATATTGAAAATAGTGAATGGAAAAAGATTTCCAAGATATTGCAACTCTACAATTACATGACATATCAAATATTATCCTTGCACATAGTATAGTAGAAACAAAGAATGGCACATGCTGGTTAATGCACAAAAGGACACATTTCCTCTGAGGTTGCTCTCAGGAATTTGTTTTGGATGACTGATCACAAAAGGACACAAAATGCTGGTGTAATAGGGCGGCATGGAGGCGCAGCAGCAGAGTTGCTGTCTTGCAGCACGACATCAAATAAGCTCTGAACAATAACAATCTATTATTACCATTGCACTTTATCTGTTATTTATTGTATATATATGGTCTATAGACAAACTGAACTTTTATCTCACGTTCTGCATTATGTTTACATATTCTATTGTGCTGCAGCAAGTAAGAATTTCATTGTCCTATCTGGGACACATGACAATAAAACTCTCTTCTTGACTCTTGCCAGAGATGCGGGTTCTACCCTGACTATGGGTGCTGTCTGTACGGAGTTTGTATGTTTTCCCTGTCTCCACATGGGTTTTCCTGGGTGCTGCGATTTCCTCCCACACTCCATAGACGTACAGATATGTAGGTTAATTAGCTTCGGTAAAAATTGCAAAGTGTCCCTAGTGTGTAGGTAGTGCTAGTGTATGGGGATCACTGGTCGGCACGGACTCGGTTGACCAAAGGGCCTGTTTCTGCGCTGCTATTCTAAACTCAACAGATCAAGTATCTGGGTCACATGGCTAGGTGACGTTTCTGATAGAGATCCTTCTTCAGGCTGGACATGCATACGTGACAAAATGAAACAGGCCATTCGGCCCACCCAGTCTGTGAGGAAATGTCACCTATCCATGTTCTCCAGAGATGCTGCCAGACCCATTAAATTACTCCAGTACTTTGTATCCTTGCACAAAACCTTATCGTTCCTCTATTACCTCAAATCAGTCATCCGAAACAAATTCCTGAGAGCAACGTCAGAGGAAATGTCTATGCAAAAATAGTCTACAGTAACAAAAATCATTGGAAATAACAACAATGTTGCTCTGTGACCTGCTGATCCAGCATATCCATCACTCTACCATTACAGTCAACCAAGTGGACTAATCCTGGCTCAGCGAGGACTGCAGGAGGGTGTGCTGCCAGAAACACCAGACACATTTAGCATTGCGATACCAATCTCGAGATGCTGCAACACAGGCTGAATGTATGGTAACCAGCACACACAACATGCAAATAACACATTTAATAGATTCCACACCCATCAGGTGACACAGTGGTGCAGCTGGTAGAACTGCTGCCTCTCAGCACCAGAGACACAGGTTTGATCCTGACCTCGAGCACCTTCTGCGTGGAATTAGCACGTTCTCCTGGTGGGTTACCTCCAGTGCTCCTGTTTCCTCCCACATCCAAAAGATGTGTGGGTTTGGAGATTAATTGGCCTCTGCAAATTGTCCCGAGTGTGTAGGATGCAAATGAGAAAGTGGGATAAGTGGGAACTAATGTAAACATGTGATCGAATGGTCTTTATGGACACATTAGGCCAAAGAGCCTGTTCCCATGTCAACTAAACTAAACATCAGGTCATTTCAAAATGCTGCAAACCTGCCACATCTAGTTTAGTTTAGTTTAGTGATACAGCGTGGAAACAGACCTTTCGGCCCACGCCGATGAGCGATTTCTGTATACTAGCACTATCCTACACACACTGGACAATTTACGATATTACCAAATTGACCAACAAACCTGTAAGTCTTCGGAGTGTGGGAGGAAACCGGAGCGCCCGGGAAAAATTGACACAGTCACGGGGAGAACATAAAATTCTTTACAGACAAGCACGTGTGGTCTGGGTCGAACCTGGGTCAATGGTGCTGTAAGGCAGCAACTCTACCACTGCACATTCGTGTCATAGTTGTAAATGGCAGTGGACGACTAAGCAGCAAATGAGAGCAAAAGGCTTCAATAAGTTTCATCCTCCATAGTCCTTTTCTTTTTTTTTCCCCTTTTAATTTCAAGCTTTTGTGTACCTTGTTGTGTGTCGTGACTGTTGGCAGACCAATTTTAATGTGTCGTATCATATCATAAAATAGTAGAGATATCACTGCAAAGAGCAATAAATGATGAAACTTTGTTACAGTGCATCACCTACAATGAGGTTGTTACACCAAGGATCCAAGAAGAGCGAAGGTGGGTGTCGATGAGGAAGGGAAGTAAGCGTGGATTGCAGGAGACCCCAGTGGCGGTAACTATTGAAAACAGTTACATCCTCTTGGAAGCTGTTGGGACGAACAACACTTGAGCGGACAGGTCTTTCAATCAAATCCTGGTGCTGAGGCTCAACCAGAGAGACCCACGTCAGGCAACGCTGTAGTGATAGGTGACTCAATAGTGAGCGGTATGGACAGAAGATGCTGTTGCAAAGGGCAAGACTCGAGGATGATGTGTTGCCTCCTTGATGTCAGGGTCCAAGATGTCTCGGACCAATTGCTGGGCATCCTCAAGGGTGAAGGAGAGCAGCTGGAAGTGGTTGTGCATGTCGGCACAAACAACGTTGGGAAGGCGGTTCTGCAACGCAAGTTTAGAGACTTAACGTGGATGACATCCTGGTTTATGGAAAGGACGTTGCCGAGCACGACATGAACCTCCGCTGCGTCCTGGATCGGGCTCGACGGATCAACCTGAAGCTGAACTCTAAAAAGTGCAGGTTCCGGGTCTCGGAGGTCACGTACGTCGGGCATGTCTTCACTTCGAACGGACTAAAGCCCGACCCATTGAAGGCTGCTGCAATCACCGAGATGCCGGCTCCCACCGACGTGCTCGGTCTGCAATGATTCCTGGGTATGGTGAACTACCTAGGGAAGTTTATACCCAATCTCAGCAAGCTAAGCTCGTCCCTGCGGCAACTGACCAGAAAGGTCACCGCTTGGTCCTGGTTCCCGCAACACCAGCAGGCGTTCGACTGTCTGAAGTCCAAGTTGATCAGCACCCCGACACTAAGGTTTTTCGACCTACGGCGCCCGATCACTGTCACCTGCGACGCCTCCAGGTTCGGGCACGGTGCGGCCTGCCTACAGTCCTCTGATGATGGATCGTTGTATCCTCTCGTACGCCTCCCGCACCATGACCGACACCGAACAACGGTATGCTCAGATCGAGAAAGAGCTGCTCGCGGTTGTGTTCGCCTGCTCCAAATTTAAGGACTTCCTTTTTGGCAGCCGTTTTACGGTCGAGACTGACCACCAGCTGCTGGTGACCATTTTAAACAAGCTGATCCATGTCGCTCCTGCCAGGCTGCAGCGCATGATGTTGCAGCTGCAGCGCTTTGACTTTAAACTAGTCTACAAGAAGGGCACGGAGATGCACGTTGCCGACACTCTCTCTCGCGCCCCACGGGCTTCCTGCGACCGCCACCCCTACGAACAAGAGGATCTACTTGTGCTCGGCGTTAACTTTGTCCCCACTAAGCAGCTCCAGTGCCTGGCCGAGCACACCGCTGCGGATCCCGCTCTGCAGCGACTTTCTTCCGTGATCAAACGTGGCTGGCCAAGCAAGCGCGCCAGTGCACCGGCTGAGGCTCAACCCTTCTTCCTGGTCCGCGACAAGCTGGTGATCCAGGACGGCATCATAGTTAAGGGTCACAAAGTCGTGGTCCCTTCCTCCCTGTATGACCAGTACTTCAACGTGGCCCACAGTGGGCACCCTGGGGCTGATGCGACGATTGCCCACGCTCAGTGCCAATTCTACTGGCCTGGCATGGCCAAGTACATCCGAGACCGCATCTCGTCCTGCTCTACCTGCAACAACCTTGTGCCCCACCAGCAACGTCAGCCACTTTTACAGCAACCGGCGCCTGCCATGGCCAGGACTTCGCTGGCTGCTGACATCTTCGAATGGCGTGGCAAGCAATATCTCGTCCTGGCCGACTCATACTTGAACTGGTTCGAGGTGGACTTTCTTACTTCCCTCACGTCCGAGATGGTTATCCGCAAGCTGCGTAGACATTTCTCCACTTTCGGCTCCCCGGTCCATTTGCAGACCGACAACAGCAGGCAGTTCACAAGCAACGAGTTCAAGGCATTCGCCAGCAAATGGAACTTCCACCATTTCACCAGTAGCCCAGAGTACCCACAGAGCAACGGTCTTGCGGAGCGGGCTGTCCGAAGTGCCAAACTTTTAATGGAGCAATCGCGCCTGACAAAATCCGATTTTTACCTAGACCTCCTGAACCTCAGAAATATCTCCAGAGACCCGACCATGGATTCACCTGCCCAGCGCCTGATGTCCAGGACGACCAGGCCACCGATCCCGATTGCTCAACACAAGCTGCTGCCTCAAGTGTTGGAGCCTGCCTCGACATGACGTCCAACGGCGGTCCCACGACAGGTCGTGCAAACCTCTTAAGCCTTTGCTGCCAGGACAGGTCGTTCGGCTGCAGACTGCCAGCGGCTATTCCCGTCTCGCGACAGTGGTTGGCGTGGCCGAGTCTCCCCGCTCCTATCTGGTTGACTTTGAAGGAACTGTTTATCGCAGGAGCTGTCAGCATCTGCTTGCTGTGAACCATAAGGAGGTAATGACCATGATATGATGTTTTAATCTGCAATTTGTGAGGGAGAGGGAGAAGTGTCAGTGTTGCAGTTGAACAAAGGAGACTATAGAGGCATGAGGGAGGACCTGGCCAAAGTTGACTGGAAAGGGACCCTAGCAGGGATGACGGTGGAACAGCAATGGCAGGAATTTCTGGGAATAATCCAGAAGATGCAGGATCATTTCATGACAAAGTGGAAGAAAGATTCTAAGGGGAGTAAGAGGCGACGGTGGATGACAAGGGAAGTCAATGACAGTATAAAATTAAAATAAAACAAGTATAACATAGCAAAGATGAGCAAGAAGCCAGAGGATTGGGCAACAAAGAACAACAGATGGTAACTAAAAAGGCAATATGGGGAGAAAAGACAAAGGGGTGAAATCACCAACTGAGCATACGCGGATACCGGGTCTAGCAACCCTCCCCAACTGCGCAGGAATGGCTGAGGACCCATTGGGTCCCCTTTGTGACGCCAGTCAAGTACACATGGAAGTATTAACTTGTCCCGTTCACAATATAAAGTTTGTAAAGTGATTTACTTTGTAAAATAGAACAAAACTTGATACTGCACACCGCAGGCGAATGGTGAGTAAGGTGCCCCTTGTTGCGCTATCGTGTATTTCAGGAACGTACATACATACAAATACATACATACATACATACATACATACAAGATGAGACTTTTATTTATATATAGATGGTATTGGGTTAGGGTATTGACATGGTTAGAAAATTGGTTGGCAGACCGGAAAGAAAGAGAGGAATTAACGGGTCCCTTTCAGAATGGCAGGCAGTGACCAATGGGGTGCCGCAAGGCTTGGTGCTGGGACCACAGCTATTTACAATATATATTAATAATTTAGATGAAGGAATTAAAATGAACATTAGCAAATTTGCCCCTGACACAAAGCCGGGTGGCAGGATGAACTGTGAAGAGGATGCTATGAGGATGCAGGGTGACTTGGATAAGTTGTGTGAATGGGCAGATGCATGGCAGATGCAGTATAATGTAGATAAATGTGTGGTTATCCACTTTAGTGTCACAAACAAGAAGGCAAATTATTAACTGAATGGTTTCAGATTAGAAAAAAAGGGAAGTGCAACGAGACCTGGGTATCCTTGCACATCAGTCACGGAAAGAAAGCATGCAGATTCGGCAGGCAGTGAAGAAAGCTAATGGCATGTTGGCCTTCATAATGAGAGGATTTGAGTATGGCCATGTATGAAAGTTAGCATCATTGTATTAATAACCCATGTTTTTCTACCATTAATGGTTTATCTGTTTAAGTGTTTCACACACAGATTGGGTTACTGCATGAAACCACAAAGCTTTGAAGGCTTCACGTAGTCACTCACGTGACTTCAATATAAAATAGAAAGATTAAACGAGAACTTACCGTTTGAAGTTTGATCTTTATTTTATGAGAAGTTGAAGTGAGGGAACACGTGCCCTCCACTCCCAACCCTACTTCTCATAAAGATCATTCGGTAATTCTAAGGTCGTTAATCTTTCTATAGCTTAAGTTCAGCAACTAGTCTGTGGTTTCATACAGCTGTACTGAAGATTGACGTGCAAGCGGGCTGGCGGGCTCTTCACGTAATCCCTCACTATGCTCCAAGACCACACGGCAATACATCGGCAGCCAGCGAGATCGGCTTCCAGCCAGTGGACCAAACCCGTCTTCTGGGCAAGCATCTCCTTCAACCTGGTGAATGCAATGTCACACTCTTTGGACCAGTGCCATTCGATGTCCTGTTTTTGCATGTTAATTTGAGGAACGACATTCTTGCTATTGAGGGAGTGCAGCGTAGGTTTACAAGGTTAATTCCCGGGATGGCGGGACTATCGTATGCTGAGAGAATGGAGCAGCTGGGCTTGTACACTCTGGAGTTTAGAAGGATGAGAGGGAATCTCATTGAAACATATAAGATTGTTAAGGGCTTGGACAAGCGAGAGGCAGGAAACATGTTCCCGATGTTGGGGGAGTCCAGAACCAAGGGCCACAGTTTAAGAATAAGGAGTAAGCCATTTAGAACGGAGATGAGGAAACACTTTTTCTCACAGGGAGTGGTGAGTCTGTGGAATTCTCTGCCTCAGAGGGCGGTGGAGGCAGATTCTCTGGATGCTTTCAAGAGAGCTAGATAGGGCTCTTAAAAATAGCAGAGTCAGGGGATATGGGGAGAAGGCAGGAACGGGGTACTGATTGAGAATGATCAGCCATGATCACATTGAATGGTGGTGCTGGCTCAAAGGGCCAAATGACTTACTCCTGCGTCTATTGTCTATAGTGTATTGTTATTCTTGAACTTGCTGACCATGTTGCAATCCATGGTCGATGTCAATGCCATAGTTGATCCATCAAAGATCAAGGTGTTCATGTCAAGCTTGAAAGCATGGATCCATCAATGGCGCACAGGGATGTACCTTCTTCACCAACGATGATCGGCGGCAACATATGTGTCATACCTTTACAGGAAACGGCGACAGTGCGTTTGCCTTTCATGGGAATGGGCTGTTGTCCGTATCCAAAAAGGCGGATGTTGGCCGGTTTCAGTTTCGGCAATCCGATCCTCTCCCAGATGTCCTGACCCACTAGCAACACAGCTGCACAAGTGTCCACCTGGAATTGTAGATCGATGTTCGTGACCCGCAGCGAAATCCTCGGCTTGTCGGTGATCGTAGACACACCGAGCACTTCAATAGCAATAGTCTCCACGATTTGGTCGACTGTGTTTTGCGCTTTTTTGCCCTTTCTCAGCTTTCCTACGGATTGACACACTGCCTGGAGATTACCTCTTCGGTAACAGGCATAACAAACGGACTTGATGTACGGGCACTCACGGTGATGATCAGCAGTCGATCCGCACCGGTAGAATTGTTTCGATCCTCCCCCCACAGGGGAATGGCTCTTCTGAAACTGTTCCTCCTTCTCCAGATTTGCTCTGGGTCGATCAAGTGGTTTCTGGCGTTGCGGGCGAGTCTGACGAACTGTATGCACCTCCTGAGGGAGCTTCGACGCTGTTTCGCCGGCCATTTTGTGCAGTTCTTTACTCAGCAGCTTGGCCATCTTAGCATACTACAGCACATTCTTCAATGAGGCATCCGATTCCTTGAGAATCGCCTGCTGGATGAATGCGCGCCTGCAGCCCATGACCAATCTATCCCGCAACGCATTGTCTTGGCATTTTTCGTAGCATTGAGTATTAAAATCACACGCCTTTGCCTTGGTGCGAAGTTCGGCAAGAAATTCGGTTATCGATTGCCCTTCCTTTTGCAGTAGAAATCCAAGCGAGCTGCGAGGAAATTTTAACTTTCTTTCGAAATGCAGCTGCAAAGCCATTGTGATTTCAGCATATGAGGCTTCAGTTACTTCTTCTGTAAGTAAATTTTGAAGCAGTGCAACGTTTCTGAAGACATTGATGAACACAAGAGAGCCTTCTTCCTCTGGTCAGTCGTAATTGCCATACTTTCAAAATAAAACTCAGCTCGCATACGTCGAGTACCTTTCTCGCTCGGGATCGAAACGATCGAATTGCCGAGACATGTTAGTTAGTTTTTAAAAATAAAAAAATAGGCTCTTATCTGAGTCTTTGGACGCAACCGAAGTATCCCAATTCTGACACCACTTTCGTGTTCCTTTTCTAGGTCTGCACAAAACTTGAGAGTCTTTAATTTACAACAGAAGTCTTCAATGCTTTACTCAATGCTGGCAGCAAGACAAGTCAAAATGGCTGCACACACACTATTTACAGACAGGATAAACTATATACAAAACATCTCCCTTCGTCCTGTGCAGTGCCACCTGCTGCACGGGAGGAGCAACGGGTCCTCCCACCCCACACAGTCCACCAAATATCACAATGACATATGAGCAGAATTAGGCCATTCGGCCCATCGAGTCTGCTATATCATTTGTTCATGGCTGATCTACTTTTCCCTCTCAACCCCATTCTTCTGCCTTCTCCCCACAATCTTTGACACCTTTACTAACCAGTCAATGAATAGGTTATGTTCTCAAGTGAAATAAGTGAAGGGATATACTGCAGAGACAAACATGTTTGAAGGACATGCTGCGGGGTCAACCAAGTGAAGGCAGATGCAGAATGGGAAGAGTAATAAGCAAACAGTGGAGAAGGAAAAAGAATAAACTGCGAAACAAGGGAGCTCAGTGAATGGAGAGAAAAATGAGTGATGACAAAGTGCAGAAAAATGAAGTGAGGACGTACGTCTGAGTGAGATGGCTGCAGCCGATACATTGTAGAGTAAAACAACTGGATGAGGAGACACTGCAGGGGGAAATAAGTGAAGAAAGTTAGCTGGAGAGTGAAACCAGTGAAAGTATTATATTGCAGAATGAGAAGTGTGACGCAAGAACACTACAAAGTAAATAAAAATGACACAAATCCATTGCAGAGTGAAGCAAGGGTGGAGGCTATATTCAAGTGAAATAGGGGCCACATACACTATATGTTGAAGCCAGTGAACGGACTACATGGCAGATTAAGACGAGAAATGAGAAACATTGCAGGACAATGCCAGTGAAGGAATTATGCTGCAGAATGAAATAAGAAGCAGAGTGAAGCAAATGATGCAAAGATGCAGCAGTGAGATTTGAGTGAAGGGAATAAAATGCAGAAAAGAACAAGTGTTGTTGAATGAAATAATGAAGGAAAATGTACGGTGGAGTGAAACCATTAATGGTGTTATGCTACCAGATGCAATGAGTGAGGGGAATACTCTGTGGAGAGAGAAGGGTGATGAAAGAACACTGCAAAGTGAAGAACAGGAAGACGATATGCTACAGTGTGAACCAAGTGGAGATTGTGAAATGAGGAACCAGAAATAGGGGGGGGGGGGGGGGGGGGGGGGGGAATGAGGCAAGTCAATATGGAGAGTGACAAGAATGCAATGGTGAGCATGATGAGTGATGCAGATGCTCTGCCGAGTGAAACAACAGGATGTGAAGATGCTGCATGGTGACATGAGAGTGTGAAATACGCAGTGCAAAGCACTAAATACTTTACAATGTGAAATTATGGCCCTGGAGAAGCTTTGGGTATTTGTGAACAATTAATTATTGGCTGAAATGCAATAAACAAACAAGCGGCATGAGAAGTGCTTGTGAAAAAGAAAGTTTGGACAGTACGTAACAGGTGGTGTGGTGTGAAACCAACAGTTGTCATTTAACAAGACAATTAAACCCATTAAATAATTTAAACAATAAAAGATGTTCCATCTTATTTTTAAAGTAATATATTATTGCCTAAAGGTCATAATTACATTTCGAGGTGTGTACCAGAGTTTTATGGAGCAGACCACTCAGCCCCTCAAGCCTATCCCACATGATCCCAACATGATCCTGGCTGATCAATGCTACCCTCTGCTCCTTCCTCTTTAGTTTTTGTTTTTCAATTTTAGGGGCACAATGTGGAAACAGGCCCTTCGGTCCAACAAGTCCACTCCAAACAGCAATCACCCGTACGTACACTGGTTCTGAGCTGCACATTGGGAAACATTTCCAGAAGCCAGATAACCTACAAACCCACTCGCCTTTGGAGTGTGGGAAGAAATCGGAGCAGCTGGAGAAAACGTACACGGTCACAGGGAGAACGTACAAACTCCGTACAGACAGAACCAGTGCCACAGAAGGCAGTGGAGGCTAATTCACTAGATGTTTTCAAGAGAGAGTTAGATTTAGCTCTTAGGGCTAATGGAATCAAGGGATATGGGGAAAAAGCAGGAACGGGGTACTGAATGGCGGTGCTGGCTCAAAGGGCTGAATGGTCTACTCCTGCACCTAATTTCTATGTTTCTATGTAGCTAGAACCGTAGTCAGGATCTGGCACTGAAAGGCAGCTACTCTACCGCTGCCACTGTGCCAGTTCCCCATACCTTTCAATTCCTTAACATTTTAAATCTTTATTTATCTCCACTTTAAATATATCTAATATTTCCAATCAGAGGCAGATATATGTAGAAATTTACTAATTTCCGAGACAGGACATTCTTGATACATTATTTTAAGAATGCCAGGTGCATGCTCGCTGCCATTTACACAGCTGTGGTGTGTACAAGTGTAGGTGCCCATCCTTGAAAGGCAAGAGACTTTATTGTCATCTGTAGATCAGGCTTCCCAGTGTAGTTGGAGTCCTGGTTTATCAGATACCGGTCAGAATTCCCGGAGCTCGGTGGAATGGAGACATATGCTGCCAGCTGCTGAAAATCATTGCCTTTCACAGTGCTCTTCACTCCCTACATGAACTCCCTAATCACAGTCATTTGACCCCTGTCTCTTGAACCTGAGGGCTCCCTCCAGTCATCCATTACATCCTCATCCCTTTGCTCCATCTACAAAGAGGAGTTTGATCTTTACTGATTGCACGCTCCGATGCTTCTCCTCACAGAGGCCTGCATCATCCCCATTGGAAGAATTCCAACCAGTTTTCATCTTCTCAATTAATGGCAACAGTTGGAGCCATCCGTCATGAAGTTGGCTGTGCTGCGTATTTATCATGTTTCAAATCTGGCACAGCACTGGAGCAGCAGGCACCGTTTAAGCCAGCTTTTGTGGAGAGGAAATGTGGTCTCCTGCCATTGGTGTTCTTGCACAGCAGCTGGCAGAGCTCGCAGTCTGGCCAGCTGCTGGGAGAAAGAGAGGGAGAGAGAGAGAGGGGGGCAGGGGGGAGAGAGAGAGAGAGAACGAGAGAGAGGGAGGGTGAGCGAGAGAGAAAGAGAGTGGGAGAAAGAGAGAGGAGAGAAAGAGAGAGGGGGGGAGAGAAGGAGAGGGAGAGGGAGAGAGAGAGGGAGATGGAAAGAGAGAGAGGGATAGGGAAGGAGAGGGAGGGAGGGAGAGAGGTGGAGAGGGAGAGGGGGAGAGGGAGAGAGAGGGGGAGGGGGAGGGAGAGGGAGGGTGGGAGAGAGAGAGGGAGGGGAGGGAGAGGGAAATGGAGAGGAAATGGGAGAGAGAGGGTGAGAGAGGAATAGGGAGAGAGGGGATAGAGAGTGGGAGGGAGAGTGGGGCTGAATTAAAATAGACATTCCATGCTGTTAAATCTGATTGGGTCCTCAGGCTTTTGGCTTTTCTAACTTCCCTCTATGCCAATAAAATGGAAACAATGTCAAAAAATAGTCAGGAGGTCAAGCAGCATCTGTGAAGGGAAAAATAGTTAACTTTTCAAGTTGATTGCAACTGGGAACACTCAGAGATGTGGAGAGGTTGTGCTGCTTAGATGTCCATGGAGATACCTGCAAACAGTCTACCGGTCATCATAATTATCCAACAATAATTCTGACAAATTGGAAGTATAAAGATGGAGTTAAAGGGGAAGTGAATGCAGGAAAAGTTGCAAAAGACTCCCAAATTAATGGGAAGGAAAGTTCCAGAAGGGATAAGAGAGTAAGGTCATGGCCAATAGTGACCGGAATGAGAGGGGAGGTGAATACCGAAGTCAAAGTGTTGTATATGAATGCTCGAAGTATAAGAAATAAAGTGGATGATCTTGAGGCAAAGTTAGAAATTGGCAAGTATGATGTTGTGGGAATTACAGAGACATGGCTGCAAGAGGGCCAGGGATGGCAACTGAATATTCAAGGCTATACGTCCTATCGATAAAACAGACAGGTGGGCAGAGGGCGTGGGGCAGCTCTGATGGTGAGGAACGAAATTCAGTCCCTTGCGAGGGGTGACAAAGAATCAGGAGATGTAGAGTCAGTATGGATAGAACTGAGGAATTGTAAGGGTAAAAATACCCTAATGGGAGTTATCTACAGGCCCCAAACAGTAGCCTGGATATAGGGTTCAAGTTGAATCAAGAGTTAGAATTGACATGACGTAACATTAATGCTACGGTTGTTATGGGAGATTTCAACATGCAGGAAGACTGGGAAAACCAGGTTGGTACTGGATCCCAAGAAAGGGAGTTTGTGGAGTGCCTCCATGATGGATTCTTAGAGCAGCTTGTACTGGAGCCTACCAGGGAGATGGAAATTTTGGATTTAGTGTCGTGTAATGAACCAGATTTGTTAAGGGCATCGAGGTAAAGGATCCATTAGGAGGTAGTGAGCATAATATGATAAGTTTTAATCTACAATTTGAGAGAGAGAAGGGTAAATCGGAGGTGTCAGTATTACAGTTGAACAAAGGGGACTATGGAGCCATGAGGGAGGAGTTGGCCAAAGTTGACTGGAAAGATACCCTAGCAGGGATGACAGTGGAACAACAATGGTAGGTATTTCTGGGAATAATACAGAAGGTGCAGGATCAGTTCATTCCAAAGAGGAGGAAAGATTCCAAGGGGAGTAAGGGGAAACCATGGCTGACTAGTGAAGTCAGGGACAGTATAAAAATAAAATAGAACAAGTATAACATAGCAAAAATGAGCGTGAAGCCAGAGGATTGGGTAAATTTTAAAGAGCAACAGAAGATAACTAAAAAGGCAATATGGGGAGAAAAGATGAGGTACGAAGGTCATCTAGCCAAGAATATAGAAGGGGATACTAAAAGCTTCTTTAGGTATGTGAAGAGAGGAACAGGGTAGACAGCTAATTTACGATATTTTAATCTAAACATAGTGGATATTATCTTAAAAGTCCTGCTTGCAGAAAAGGGAATTGCATAGGACACAGTGACATGGCAGTTGACCTGCTGCCTCACAGCTCCTGCAACATGGATTCAATGCTGTTCTCAGGTGCTGGCTGGGTGTGTGGAGTTTGTACGTTCTTCTTTGAACTATATAGGTTTCCTCTGGATGCTCTGGTTTCTTCCCACATTCCAAATAGATAAAGGTTTCTATGTCAATTGAAGACTATAATTTAACTCTAGTATGTATCTAAATTATATAACCTAGAGATGACGACTGGAATAGAGGGAGAATATAAAAAATAGTAGGATTAACCGAGGGTTAATGCGAGTGGATGCTCAATGGCCACCATCGTGGTGTTGGACTAAAGCGCTTGTTTCCGTGCTGTATGTCACTATGAGTCTCTGTCTCTTTGACACATGAGCAGCCTCTTAGACTCTAGACTTTAGAGATACAATGCAGAAACATGCACTTTGGCCCACCGAGACCAGGCCAACCATTGATCACTCTGTAAACTAGCACTATCCTGCACTCTAGGGACAATTTCCAGTTATTTTATCAAAGCCATTTAACCTACAAACCTCTATATCTATGGGATTGTGGGAGTAAACTGGAGCACCGGGAGAAAACCCACTTGGTCACAGGGAGAACATACAAACTATGTACTGACTGCACCCATCGTTAGATTCGAACCCGGGTCTCTGACGGTATTGTGGCGATTCTACCGCTGAGCCACTGTGCCACCCCTAAGCTTGCTCACTGAGACTGTTCAACTCCGCCCAAAAACATGTTAATGGGGGAGATAATTGAATTGATAATCAGGAGAGTTGTACATGGAAGCGGTATCTACCTATTTTATGCCACAAACCAAAGTTTAAAAAAATCACTTCAAAGTATCTCTTTTATGTTTCACTGCTTGCTGTGGCATGTTTCCGATCATTCTGGCTTCGACTGAAATAAGGATCACTGATAATTATACATTTTCCTTCGGTTTCTGTGGCTCTTTAAAGAACAAAATTAAAGTGGATGAGAAAGAGAGTCACCCTGGAGATTCACATTGTGTGCTCAAATCATCCCTGGACTGGAATTCACAACTTTCTGACTCATAAGAGAGATTATATCAACAGTGCCACGTTGGCATTTCTATACAAGTAGTGATATGGTAAAGAAGGAAATAATAAATAAGTGCAAGGTGTAAAGGTTGATATAGAAAAGATAGAAGGATGACTCAAAATTGCCCGAAGGGCCGAATGGCCTACTCCTGCACCTATTTTCTATGTTTCTATGCAACCAAAAAATAGTCAATATGAAGAATACAAAGGATATGTAAGGATGCAATTGAAAGCAATTAGGTAACTGGTAGTGTTCTCTGGACCTCTGGACCACCTATCCAGGTGAATCCAATTTTTCAGGTGGACACAAGGATCTACAAATGTTGGTTTACAAATAAAAACCATAAAAAAAACGTGCAGGTGTAACTCAGTGGATCAGACAGCATCTCTGGAGAATATGGATAGGTGATGATTTAAGTGTCGATCCTTCTTCAGACTGATTAGAGTGGATGGAGAAATCGGGTAGAGAGGTGGGATGGGACAAAGTATGATAAGTGATAGGTGGATACAGGTGAGGGGAGAGTTTTGATTTGCAGATGGTTGGACAATGGCCAGAGATGAACAGACAAAAAGTGTGAGTTAATGAGATCTGGATAGAACAGGCGCAAAATGTGAAGGCAGTGGAAGGAATATAGGTGGAAGAAGACAGGAGTAGGCAGGGTGAAGGGTAAGGGAGAAATGGGATGCACATCCAGATGGGGAACAGGAAAAAGAGATGGAAAATAGGGGTGGGAAGTGGGCGTGAGGGGTGGGGGGGGGGGGTTGAGTTGTGGTGTTTGTACCTAAAATTGGAGAATTCTATGTTCATACCATTGAGTTGTAAGCTACCCGAGCGGAACAGGAGCTGCTCTTCCTCTTGTTTGCGTGTGGCCTCACTCTGGCAATGGAGGAGGCCCAGGCCAGAAAGCACAGAATGGGAATGAGAAGAAGAGTTAAAATGCGTGCGATCCACAGGCCTAGGCAGACTGATCGTGTGTTCGACAAAATGGGCAAGTGGCCTCTGCTTGATCTCGCCGATTTAACAAGTACTTTGTTTATTAGAAAAACATGGATATTAGTGCAGACAACAGTAAGGGAACACAGCATATTTTTGTTCAATTTAAGTTGCTTAGATAAGTTATTCTAACCTTGTGTGTGATAAAGAAATAATTTTCACACATTATTCAGCAATTCATCTAAACACTTTGTCAGAAACTGCAGAGAATTCAGGAGTAGGTTGGAGATTCCCTCAGGGCTATCATGCTAATTTTTCAAAGTGAACCGTTATATGTGGCTGCTTTCTGGAATTCAAATAAATGAGCAGGGCTCTTAAACCTGAAGGTTTTGGCAACATTTCAATGGGAGGTTTAGGCTGGGATGGAAGCTAATTTGTGATCATGACAAGGATCCTCTACCAACATATCAATAGGTTTGATGATAGGACGGGTGTAGCAGGTTATGGGGAGAAGGCAGGAGAATGGGGTTAGGAGGGAGAGGTAGATCAGCCATGATTGAATGTCATTGACTTGATGGGCCGACTGACCTAATTCTACTCCCATCTCTTATGGTCTTATGATGTCTTCTTTCTTGGATGTGCAAGTCCACATTTCTTCTCAACTATTTTGTATAAAAGACACAGCCCGGTCCGTCAAGGGGGCCGACCTTCCCACTAATGAACAAATCTATAGAAGGCACTGCCAGCATTATCAAAGATGCTGCATTCTCATTTCATTCCTGCCATCGGGAAAAAGGTATCGAAGTCTGAAAACTGTGGCCACCAAGTTCAAGAATAGCTTCTTCCCAACAACCATCAGGCTCTTGAACATTACAAACACTTACTAAACTATGAACTATAAACTGTTTTTTGGTTGCATGAAGGACTTTGGACTTACTTGCACTAGTATTGGGTGACTAATTTTTTTAATCTATTGCATGTTATCTATTAGTATTGCGTTTACAGTTTGTTATGCTGCTGCAAGTAATAATCTCATTGTTCCGTTGTCGGTACATACGACAATTAAACATTCTTGATAACTTTTGAGACATTTATTATCCAAGGCAATGCATCTCTCATTGAAGTCTGCAATGAAATTGGCAACAGTTTCATCAGAGAGGCATGGAGCTATTCAACATTGAAGTAGACCATTTGGCACCATTTGACAATGCTGACCAAGTTGTCTAAATGAGATAGTCCCAAATGCCTGTCCCTGGCCCTTGTTCCTGCAAACCATTTCTATCCATGTAGCTGTCCAAGTATCTTTTCAATGTCGTGATTGTACCCACCTCTACCACTTCCTCTGGCAACTCATTCCATGTCGACATCGCCCCCTGTGTGAAATGTTTGCTCCTCAGGACCTTAAATTGGCTCTTGGGCTCAACCTTAATACAGAAGGATGCATTGGTATGGTTAGAAGTTTAAAGATGCCAAAATGGACAATGATTTGAAACAATTTTGAACCCAGCAGCTTCTGCTTGTAACTGCAGCTTAACAGCCTTTAGTGGGTAGCCCCTTGGGAGGAGCAGTTTGTCAATTTCATTGTGTTAATCTCTCAATTACAGAATGTTAAAGGGCCTGTCCCACTATACGTGTTTACCCAAGAGCTCTCCCGAGTTTAAAAAAAAAATCAAACTCGTGGTAAGTACGTAGAATGTACGTAGCGAGTAAGTCGGAGACCGGAACGTCTCTTAGCGGCTCGTAACGCTAACGGCAGGTACTCGGGAAATGCGGTAAACTCGTGAAGTTTTTTCAACATGTTGAAAAATATCTACGAGAGCCCCGAGTACCTACGAGCGGCTATTACCGTAATTCTCCGAGTTCGAATCAGGGGAAACTCAGGAGAACTCTTGAATTACCGCGTACAGTGGGACAGGCCCTTAAGCATGGCGTTAGCAATTTATGGTCTTCACTGAGTTTCTTCAACTTCATCAGTATAAATAAGGATAAATGCAATCGGAATTGAGGGGCTAAAGGCAAAAAATGGTAATGTAAAATAATTGCAGATGCTGCAAATCCAAAACAAAAACAGTTTAGCAAATAGAACATGGAAACATAGAAAAATAGGTACAGGAGTAGGCCATTCGGCCCTTCGAGCCAGCACTGCCATTCAATATGATCATGGCTGATCATCTAAAATCAGTACCCCGTTCCTGCTTTTTCCCCATATCCCTTAATTAACCATATAACCATATAACAATTACAGCACGGAAACAGGCCATCTCGGCCCTTCTAGTCCGTGCCAAACACTTTTATTACTTTTGCCCTAAGAGCTAAATCTAACTCTCTCTTGAAAACATCCAGTGAATTGACCTCCACTGCCTTCTGTGGCAGAGAATTCCACTGACTCCCAACTCTCTGGGTGAAAATGTTTTTCCTCATCTCAGTCCTAAATGGCCTAGACCTTATTCTTAAACTGTGACCCCTGGTTCTGGACTCCCCCTACATCAGGAACATTTCCCCTGCAACTAGCCTGCATCTAGCCTGTCCAATCCTTTAAGAATTTTATATGTTTCTTTAAGATATCCTCTCATCCTTTCAGATAGCTGAAATTGCCTAATTAAAGTTGCCTTGCCTAATTAAAGTTGCCTTCTATATAATTAAAAGTCCAATCTTGACCACTTCCTGCTTGCTCTTTATATTGATTTTAGAAAAACGCTACCATGTACGGCTGTAATTTTTGGCCATCTTACTCAGAGTCCCCCTCCGCTCATCAGGTGCCGAGGATTTTTCCCATCGATTAAAATTAATAGAGTTATTAGTGTTTAGAAAATGTTGAGATTCTCTCTCCTGTCAATCACGCCATGAAGGCCACGCCCCTTCTGGTGGGAGGGGGTGAGGGACTTTAAAACCCAGAAGTGTGGGCGTGGCTCAGTCTCTGCAAGATGGAGGAGGGAGAGGTCACGACTCGCTGTCTTTGGTGGCCTTGCACCCTGCTTGAAATGGTATGAAACTGCACTTGAATTTGGTGGCCTTGCACCCTGCTTGAAATGGAATTTTAAGGAATAGTGTGAGTCAACTGCCAGCCCACCAGATGTGAGTGAGTGAGCTGCCAGCACAACAGGCTTTAGTGACTGAGCCACCAGCCCAAGAATCCATTCGGCCCACAATGTCCATACTAGCCCTCTGGAAACCAGTCCTTTCAGCCCACAACACCCATACTAGTGCTCCAGAAAATACCTTCCCCCCCCCCCCCGAGCAGTTGAGGATCAAGTTCTCAGCTAATGACTCTCAGTTTGAAGGGCTTGCAAGAAATCACCAGCTACATGGACTATCATCAGCTGACCAATGACCTGAACGAGTTCTACTGCAGGTTCGATAAACAGAAACTTAATCCCTCTCCCCCTCCCCAACCAACACTTCACACCTACTCACAGCCTGACTCCAGTTTGAAAAGACTGGACCCTTCAACACCCACTCCTCCCCAATCACCACTTCACACCTACTTAAAGCATGACTCCAGTCTGCGAAGGCTGGGGCCTCGTCCACTACCCACGAATGAACGACACTCCCGGTTTCGCCCCGGTGGTGGAGATTTTCTTGTAAATTACGTTAACATGGCAAAAAAAGGCTGATTTAGGCACTCAATCATGAACAAGGTATTATCTTGCTGAAATCATCAAAGAAAGCATGAAAAGACACGTGGCACATGGCAAAATCCTGGCTTAATGAGATTTTAAAATTATGAATGCAAAATCACCGAAAACCTGAAGGAGAGGGTTCATGACCATCATAGAGTCATAGAGTGATACAGTGTGGAGACAGGTCCTTCCAGTGTGGAGACAGGCCACACAAACCAACATGTCCTAGCTATTCCCACCTGCCTGTGTTTGGTCCATATCCCTCCAAATCTGTCCATCATGTTAAATTCCAGAAGAGCAAAGAAGCCTTAATGCGGAAAGGAGTTTTTTAATTGACCCTATAGTGAATGCATGAAAGTTGAAGGCATTGGCAGGACTAATGAACCTGAGAATGCTTGAAAATGAGATTTTTCTTAAGCATGGTTGCAGTCAAACCTTGGAGTAGTATTAACACTGTTACATCAAGTTGAAAGATGAATGAGCAGAGTGCTGGAGTAACTCTGTAGGTCTGGCAACTTCTCTGGATAGGTGATGTTTTGCATTCAGACCCTTCTTCAGACATTGTAGGTTGAGGGGAGAAATAAAACTGGATGAGAGGAGGGACAGGACAAAGCCTGGCAGATAATACACGGACACAGCTGAAAAGGTTATTGGATAGGCAGGTGGTTGGCACAAAGTAGGATGAACTGTGGTGGCAGGGAAAAGAACAGCGGACAGCATTAAATCTATGCAAGAGTAGTCACGAGTGCTTTCCAGTGCACTATGACAAAACTGCACTTACGCCAGCTTGTGAGCTCTCCATTGGGACTAATACACGTCATATAAACAGAAAAAGATCTGAAAAGGCTGAAAAGATCTGAGCGTTTCGCCGAACACCTCCGTTCAGTCCGCAATAACCTACCTGAACTCCCGGTGGCTCAGCACTTCAACTCCCCCTCCCATTCCCAATCCGACCTCTCTGTCCTGGGTCTCCTCCTTTGCCAGAGTGAGCAACAGCGGAAATTGGAGGAACAGCACCTCATATTCCGTCTGGGGACCTTGCGTCCGGATGGCATTAACATTGAATTCTCCCAATTTTGCTAGCCCTTGCTGTCTCCTCCCCTTCCTTAACCCTCTAGCTGTCTCCCTCCCACCCTCACATCCGCCCGCCCCGGGCTCCTCCTCCTCCTCCCTTTTCCTTCCTTCTCCCCCCCACCCCCCATCAGTCTGAAGAAGGGTTTCAGCCCGAAACGTCGCCTATTTCCTTCGCTCCATAGATGCTGCTGCACCCGCTGAGTTTCCCCAGCAATTTTGTGTACCTTCTGAAAAGGCTTGCTGCTTTTGCATTGAAACACAAAGAGGAAGACAGGAAAGGGGGCATTGAAAACCATATTTGGGATCTTTCTCTTTGCTTTGCTTTTTGTAGTTGTGTTATACTTGATTGTATTCATGTATTTTATTGACAGATCTGATTTGATAGCATGCAAACCTAAACTTAAACAAGATGCCACCAGTTATTGTTGGGCAGAGAATTCATGATTGTCAGCTACAAAAAGTTCTTGCTGGCCATGTTTGTATCCACAATTCAAAAAATGATGGACTCAAAAATTCAATAGGGGGTTAACTCCTATTTCAATCGGATTATGACATTCAGTGTCAATGAGAATGTCATGGTGAATGCATTATCATCTTCTGAGAAAGCTGATACAAACTTAGAGAACACAATATTTTCCTCAATCCACAACTTTTCCTCAATCTCGCAGATTGAGGAAAAGAGATGAAGATAAAATTCCTGTAAGAGTGTGGACAGTAAGCAAATTGACTCATAATGATCAAGTTTTAAAGCAAGTATACAAGTACATTTTGAGTGGCTGAGCTAACTCAGATCAATGTTTTGATGGGAGTATAAAATCTTTCCATCACAGATGTTCTGATCTGTCCACAAATCAGGCCTGCATCAAATGAGGTCACAAAGTAGTTATACATGTGCAACTTCAAAGCAAAGTGATGGAGAAACTCCAGCAACATCTGGATGCTGTTAATAATAATGAAGCAGCAGCAGCTTGTGGCTTTGTCCGTTGATCCAGCGAGATAAGGATTTGGAAGAGCTTCCCAAAATGCACAGTCTGCTCACACTGCAGAACACAGCCATTGGAAGCACCAAATGGGGAAGTGGCCTGGTGGGTAACTCCGTCATGTGCACATAAGCTACTGCAAGAAAAGTGCGGACAACCTCCTGGTGTTGATAGACAATCATTCAAAGCTGATTGAGGTAAAGTGTGGGAGCAAGCACCACTCATGGAATGCACTTCAGGATAACTCAGATCCATTTCACAACCACATGTTCTTCCTGAGTAGATTATAATAGTCAATTACTTTAGACTTTATAGATACAGTATGGAAACAGGCCTTTCGGCCCACCAAGTCAGCACGACCAGTGATCACCCCGTACACTAACACCCATCCAACACACTACGGACGATTTATAATTTTACAAAAATCAATTAACCAACAAAACTAAAACATCTTTGGAGTGTGGGAGGAAACCGTAGCACCAGAAGAAAATCCATGCGTTCACAGGGGGAGAACGTACAAATGCATACAGACTGCACCCGTAGTCAGGATCGAACCTGGGGTCTCTGGCAACATTAAACTATTGTAAACTGGCATAGTTACCATACGTCCACTCTCATTACATTGTTAGCACCTTTTCACACCAAAGGTAGTCATTTAACTCAGGTAAAACACAAAGTGCTGGGGGAATGTAGCGGGTCAGGCAGCAAATCTACCGCTGCACCACTGTGCGCCCCACATTGGTTCACAATTTCTGCCATTTCAATTATGAAATATTCCTTCCAACCAAATATCTCCACAATCTCTCTAATATCCCATTTCTTATCTCCAAGCTCCATGGCGATGACAGCACCAGTGAATCTTTTCTTGTAAAGTGAATGGGAATAAACGTCACCTCACACCCACTTTACCATCCAGTCCCAGGCAAAGAACTGACAGATCAGTATATATAGTGCAAGCAACACTAAAGAAACAAGTTATGCAAGGCAGGTTAGGTCTCTTTATAGACCATTGACTTACAGACTTTCTTCTGAGCGATAGGTCGCTGCTTCCCTATAGAACAGAGTACACTTCTGCAGAAATACTGACAAGAAGTAGATTCGTGGCTGAGTCTGCTTCGGCCAAATCTGTTAGGAAAGTTGAAACAAAACAAACATCACAACATGCACTGTGAAAGGAAAGGGTTCAGATTGCATGAAAAGATTCACGTGCTGGCACCAAGGTATCTTGAAGATGTGAAAATGGGATATTATAGAGATTGTAGAGATATTTGGTTGCAAGGAACCAAACATAATAGTTGGTGAAAGATCCAGAGAGTTTCATGTCAACCAATTGATCTCTGTGCAAGATATCCAAGAATAGAGTGCGGAGGATTGTGTTTGAAGATCTTAATCTCCTAAAGATTAATTAAGAGTTGACAATGAACATTTCTGAAGAGACCATTACAAGAGTCTGGAGATGAATGTGATATCAGCAATTTCTGCTGAGTCTCTAAAATCAATGCAAGCAACAACGGTAGTTACAAACAAAAAATAAAGTGCTCAAGGAGTTCAACAGGTCAGGCAGCATCTGTGGCGACAAATGGGCAGACAATATTTTGGGTTGGGACTATTCAGGCTACTTGCATCTCCGGTATTTACGTATATTGAAATGACTTCAAAACTCATTTGGACACAAAGTGCTGGAGTAAATTAGCAGATCCGGCATCTCTGGAGAACATAGAACGGTGACGTTTTAGGTCATGGTCCATCTTCAGACTGATTTAAATGGTTAAACTTGTGTATTACTAAATGTTATTAAAACTAGTCTCACCCTTCTTACAAAGGAAGCAGTACTGTATAGTGTGGTGTCACTATATGATCTATTTCATCATGTGCGTTTTATTAAGAATTTGTGTACAGCTCAAGAAAGATTTTATACAAGCAAGGCACCATGTTTCTGGCATAATACTCTTGCACACACCGGCGCAACGTGGTGCAGCAGTAGAGCTGCTGCCTAACAATGCTAGAGGCCCGAGTTTGATCCTGACTATGGGTGCTTTCTATATGGAGTTTGTACGTTCACTCTGTTACCACGTAGGTTTTCTCTGGGTGCTCTGGTTTCCTCCCATTTTCAAAGACGTGCAGGTTTGTAGGTTAATTGGCTTCTGTATATTGGCCCTAGTGTGTAGGATACGGGTGGTCATTGGCTGGTGTGGACTCTGTTTCCACACTGTATCTCTAAACTAAACTAAATACTGCATGTTATTATTCTAAAAATGATGAATGCACATAGCTGTGTGCATTACTGTCAAAGCCCTCCTTCCTTTTACATTTCCTTAGTGGTGGAAATCTGTACTTGCAAATATCAAAAGAGAATGTGGTGATTTTTTTAGGATCTCAGTATCCAGATTTTGTGCAGAAAGACACATGCACCAGCATGTTTATTAAATAAAACCCTTTCTGACTCTGAGGTGTCAATGCCTTTGATCAAACTCTGCCCTTCTGGGAGTCATCCTACCCTAAACATTGATCTTCTCCAGATGCTCTGTGTTTTCCCTTGGAAAAGTGCTGGAGTCCTTCATCCTGGCATAGTACTCGAACTGTATGTGCACTGGTAAATGTTACCTCAAGCAGATGGAAAAAAGTCATTTGCACATAAATTCTCCCCATCCTTTAGATTATGAATATCTGACATGGACACCTGTACACATGAACGAGCTGACTTACAAATTTTTTCAAAAATGTTCCTATACATTTTTAAATTATTTTTGAAACAATTTAAGCATCCCTAACTTTAAAGTGGAACTTCACAGGTCGGTGTGGGGTGGAAGATTGCAACCTTCACGTGGTCTGCCCTGTTTCGACTAATGCAATCAACTCAACGTGCACAAACGGAAGATCAAATAGAACAAGTTGTCCAACAACTTTAGGCTGTGCACGCCACACGAAAGAAGAAGACAGGTCGGTGTGAGGTGGATCAAGTGATTTGGAGTTAGCCAGTGTGGTCAGAGCCTAACTGTGCAGTTAAACACTACCAAGGCCAAGATTTTCAGAAAGAAGAAGTGATTTGAGCCACTGTGCCAAGTGTTTGGAAGACTGTCTGGGATAGCTTTGTTGGCAGAAGTATGGGTTGCAGGTGGTATTTTTCATGGTTAAGAGGGATATTATTCCAGTCTTTTGAGAGGCTGGCGGGATGGATGAGAATGGAGATGCAAGTACCTGCAGATGCTGATTTACAAAAACCCCCACAAAGTACTGGAGTAACTCAGCGGGTCAAGGCAGCATCTTTGGAGAAAAAGGATAGGTGATGTTTCGGGTCGGGACCCAGTAGCACTTTATCAAATGTCTTTTGGAAATCCATATACATCTCATCAACCACACTGATCTCATCAACCCCTTCTGTTATCCCAATATAAAACTCAGTTGGCTTTGGGAATCAGGATCTGACTTTTTCAATTTCACACGGCCATTCATTATTCAACCCATGCTCATCCAGTTTTATCCCCGATTAATGATTTCATGCTTATCCCTCACCAAGATTAAATGTACTGGTCTAGTACTGCTCTATTTATCCTTATGCCCCTGTCCCACTTAGGAAACCTGAACGGAAACCTCTGGAGACTTTGCGCCCCACCCAAGGTTTCCGTGCGGTTCCTGAAGGTAAGACCTTCCATTACCTGCAACCTCCGGCAACCACCTGCAACTTCCGGCAACCACCTGCAACTAGCATCGCAATCGGCTTCGAATAAAAAATTACCGATTTTTCAAACGGCAACCTATTTTTAGTCGAGGCCTGTTTTGAATTTTTTTAAATAATCGCCGTAACGTAGAAAAAGCGGAAACCACTTTCGACCATTAGGGAGACTGACAAAAACCTCCGGGAACAGCACTGAAACCTTGGGTGGGGCGCAAAGTCTCCAGAGGTTTCCGTTCAGGTTTCCTAAGTGGGACAGGGGCATTACTCTCTTTTTTGAACATGGGCATAATATTTGGTCACAGCTGTCTTAGTCATAGCTGCTTTGTTCAGTATGAGAGACTTGTTGCTTATTACAACCTTGGTCCTGAAGCTGAAAGGTTCATAAAAGTTTTACTAGATTTGAAATTCCAAATTGACAAATTTTATAACTGATCCATTGGGTACATGGTGCCATATTCACTTTCCTTTTTCTAAATCCATCCACCTAATTTTCACTCTATTAAATATTAGTCAGCGCAGTGACATAAGCAATCAAAATCATTCTGCATCTGTTTGTAATGTTCCTAAGTTTTTGCACTGCCGCTTATGTTGGATCAATCGTGACATTCAAAGTTGACTAAATGCAGGATTTTTAATTACACTGATTATATGTTGAATTAATTGCAAGTATAAATCAGATGTTTTCCACTGACTGCAGTGTAAGATATCTCTGAGTATTAATCAATGCTGATCCAACTCTAGTTCTTTCTCTATGAAATTCTTAATCATTACTGGTATTAATATTTTTGCATTCTTTATGCTCAGAAATGTTAAACTTTGTGTGCTCTATGATTCCTACATATATTTACATTTAAATGTGCTTTCACTTTGCTTTAGTTATTTCAGTGTTCTTTTTAACTAAATGACATGGAGTGGACATGCACATGACTGTAGGAGAACTGTAACTTAATAGCGCTGCTCTATCAGGCACGGTTAAACATGTAGGTTTACAATTTTGTTCATAGATTTACTCTAGCTCGACTCTTGAGAAACTTCTATCTAGACATAATGCAGAACATTTTCATGGAGACATGAGAAACTGCATATGCTGGAATCTTGAGCGAAACACAAAGTGTTGGATGAAAGCAGTCAGGCAGCATCTATGGATGGAATGGAGAAGTGGCATATCGGATTTGAGTTTGAAGAAGGGTCCCTTCCTGAAATGTGGCCTGCTCATTCCCTCTTCAACCACTGCCTCATCTGCAGACCATTTTCAGATTGATTTTAAGATGTTTGTCTTTGTTTTCAAAACTCCACATGGCTTCACGTGGTCCACCCTGTCTCAAGGTTTAACTCTAATGCACTCTGAAATCTCCATAATACTCAGTTTTGGTCTTTATTAATGGCTGGCTATGTTCCGTTGTGCTCTCATCTGCCTAAACTGGGGATGGGTTAACACTCATGCCTGTATAGTCATAGAGTCATACAGCGTGGAAACAGGCCCTTCAGCCCAACTTGCCAACCAACATGTCTCATCTACACTAGTCCCACCTGTCTGCTTTTGACTTACATCCCTCTAAACCTGTCCTATCCATGTACCTGTCAAAATGTTTCTTAAACGTTGGGATAGTACCGGCCTCAACTACCTCCTCTGGCAGCTCTTTCCGTACCCTCACTACCCTTTGTGTGAAAATGTTACCCCTCAGGCTCCTATTAAATCTTTCCCCTCACCTTTAACCTATGTTCTCTGGTTCTATTCTTCTTCTTCTTGCGTATGGTATGCACAGCCTAAAGTTGTAAGACAACTTGTTCTGTTTGATCTTCTGTTTGTGGACGCCAGGTTGATTGCATTCATTGAAACAGGGTGGACCATGTGAAAGTTGCAATCTCCCACCCCCTCTGGTTCTCAATTAACCAAATCTGGGCAAGAGACTCTGAATTGAATTGAATTGAATTGAATTGAATTGAATTCCTTTATTGTCATTCAGACCTTATGGTCTGAACGAAATTTCGTGCCTGCAGTCATACATACAATCATACAATAATAAACAACACTAAACACAAATTAACATCCACCACAGTGTATCCTCCAAGCACCTCCTCACTGTGATGGAGGCAAAAATCTTAGGGCTGCAGTCTCTTCCCTCCTCTTCTCCCTCTGCGCTGAGGCGATTCCCCACCGGGCGATGGCACAAACAGTCCCGCGGCTCACTGAACCCCGCAAACGGGCCGGCTCAAACACCGCAGCCCGGGGTGGTCGAAGCTGCCTCCCTCCAGTCCAGCGGACGCAGCCGCTGGCACGCGGCTGAACCCCGGACTCAGGTCATAGCCGCCAGAACGCCGTCCCAGCCACCGGAGCACCGTTCCAGCCCCGAGCCGGATCGCCCTCACGCGAGTGCCGTTCCTCCCTCGAGCTGGGCCGCTCCGATGGGAGCGCCATTCCACCCTCGAGCTGGGCCACTCCGACGGGAGCGCCATTCCACCTCGGGCTGGGCCGCTCCGACGGGAGCGCCATTCCACCCTCAGGATGGGCCGCTCCGACGGGAGCGCCACAGCCCCTCACGGGAGAGTCTCAGCCCCTCGCCAGGCCGCCCTCACGGGAGCGTCACAGCCCCTCACGGGAGCGCCGTTCCAGCCCCGAGCTGGGCCGCCCTCACGGGAGCGAGCCCAGGGTGAGTCCTGACTGGCTGCCTCCGGAGTCTCGAGGTCGCCAGCTCCGCCATTAGGCCTCAGCGCAGACGGTGGCAGAGAAAATCGCATTTCCCCCGAAGGGAGAGACAGCAAGCCCCATTTCAACCCCCCACCCCCCCCCCCCACATAAACACAACCTAAAAACCAAAAACTTAACTAGACAAAACAAAAAAAAACAACACAAAAAAGTAAAGACAAACGGACTGCAGGCGAGCCGCAGCCGTTCACCAGCGCCGCCACTTCCACCACTTCTACACGACCTATTCCTCTCATGATTTTGCACACATGTACTCTTTAACTATACATTGTAAATTGAAGTATTATTAGTTCATCCAAATCCAGAGACAGTTAAGAATGGTGTATTTCACATGTTATCTTAAAGCAAGATCCATCTACTCTTTCAGCTGGATATAAAAGATTTTATAGCATTATTTTGAAGAAGAGCAGGGGAGGTTTTTAAATGCAACCAAATCCTCCTCTTGCAGCATGGCAACCTATTTTTAGTCGAGGCCGGTTTTGAATTTTTTGAAATAATCACCGGAACATAGAAGAAACCACTTTCGACCATTAGGGAGAGTGACAAAAATCTCCGGGAACCTCACGGAAACCTTGGGTGGGGCGCAAGGTCTCCAGAGGTTTCCGTTCAGTTTTTCTTAAGTGGGACAGGGGCATTAGTGTTTGGCGAACAACTACCCTCTTAATCAATGCATCAAAAATAGATTATCTGATTTTTGTAACTTCCTCTGTGAATTTATCGAACAAATTAAGCATTTCAGAGGAGGGATGATTTTCTAAACTTTTCTAATTCCTAATTGTTAGAGAAACCTATTGCCACATTTGTTATTTGACAATGACATGAGTTCAAAAGCACTTCATTTGCTGTAAAATGCTGTGGAATATCATGAAAGGTTCTACATAAATGCATTTATTTTTTATCTTTTAACTTAATCTTAAAGCTACCACAAATCACTCACATCTTCTGCTGCTCGGGATTCACTTTTCTGCCTCTCTACCACTCTTTATTTACTCCTTTAATATACGCTTTAAAATCTCATTGGCCATCTTAATTTGTCCTCATAGAACTCCATATCAAATTGGGTTTAATAGTGCGTTTATGAAGGACTCGGGGAATCATTAATAATTTTTTTTAAATTCTATATAAATGCAAGTTGTTGTTGTGGCTGAAATCTTGCTTTTGATCAAAATCAAGTAGTGGATAGACTGATTTACCCATGCACTGTACCCATTTTCAAGCAGACATTTTGAAAATAGTTAGGAACCTAATTCATACATATAGATAGGGTTGCTGATAATGCAAGTAATGTTTTTGCCAAAGGAATATCGCAAATTCTTGTCTTCACCTGCCACCCCATGCCAAAATAATTAAGGAATAGTTATTTTCTTTGATGGCTAAATGAAGCTGGTTTGTGCTTTTGGAAACATGTTTCATGTTGTTATTTTGAGTTGTAATTGACAGATTTAACACATCAGAGAATACCCCCACCTGACCAGGCACATGGAAGCTTTCTGATTTCACAATGAGTTCATCAATTCCTGATAACAATTCATTTCATTTTCCAGCCCTCAATTATTTTCTCGTGGCAATTTCTGAAAATTATTTATCAATTATTTATCTCTTTCTGACCTAGACACAAAATGATGGAGTAACTCAGCGGGTCAGGCAGCATCTCTGGAGAAAAGAAATAGGTGACGGTTTGGGTCGGAACCCTTTTCAGATTCTAACTTCGGACTTTCTGACCTACCATTTGTGCTTAACTAATTCCTTAACATCTCTTTTAAATGGCAAGTATTTGAAAGGTGCTTGTCTTCAGAGGAACCTAGGTATCGTTTTAGACAAGAAGGGTCTCGAACCAAAACATCATCCATTCCTTCTCTCCAGAGATGCTGCCTGTCCCGCTGAGATACTCTAGTATTTTGTGTCTATCCTTTTAGACATGTTGCTGAAATTGTACTCAGCTAGAAATTAAGAAGGCAAGTGGTAAATTGCCATAATTGTTAAATATTTCAATATAGAATAGAGACAAAACATTCCAGTTATCATGTGCTATGCATCTGGAGTACAGTATTCAGGTTTTGACTCCTTACCTGAGGAATGGCATACATGCAGCAAAAGTCGTAATGTGTGTGTGTGGCAAATGTTCACATTTCAGGAATGGTAGATTTGTTGTATGAGGAGAAATTGAGCAGAATGAGTTTAGAATAACTGCACTGAATTTTTATGGGGCTTGACTACATTGATACAGGGTTCATGTGTCCCCTTCTTGGGATGTCCAATACCAGGGGTCATGGTTACAAAATGAGGGGTTAAGCAATCAATACAAAGATATGATGAAATTCCTTCCACAAAACCTAGATCTTTGGAATTCACAACTCAAGAGAGTGATGAAGGCTCAGATGCAGAATATATTCAATTCAGAGATCAATAGATATTTAGATATTAAAGGAATCAAATGATATGGGATTGGTGAACGAAAGTTGTACTGATGTATAAGATTATCCATGATTTTGTTAAATGTTAGAATAAAGTTGAAAGAATGAATACTGCTTATTACTTATTACTGCTACTACCTGAGATTTCTCCTGCAATAAACTAGGGTCTCTGCTTCCTTCACTGGGTGGCTCTTCCACAACCCCACCTACCATTTTATCACAAGTGAACATAGAAAAGGACAGCACAGGAGCAGGTCCTTTGGCCCACAATGCCTGTGCCGAACGTAATGCCAAGTTAAACTAATTTCCTCTGCCTGTTGATCCATACCTTCCATTCCCTGCAGATCCATGTGCCAACCCAAAAGCCTCTCAAATGCCACTATCGTATCTGCCTCCACCATCACCCCTGGTAGCGTGTTCCAAGTACCTGCATGGTAAAAACTGCTCTACTGCACTGCCCTTTAAAATTTGCCCCTCTCACATGGAAATCTCTTCCAGCCTCCCCATGCAGTGTGCCTTGGCTTGGAAATGTTGGAATCTTGCAACATAAAAGAGAGCTTTTCCATGGCATTAGCCCAGATAATGACAAATGTAATTTAATCATTCGCAGTTGCCTGTGGTCATTTGAGACATCTGGCAAACTCAAAACAAGAACATATTATTGAGCCATCGGACATAGGTTCTACAGTAAAACTCTGAAAATCTGCTCGCTGATGTTCTGAAATCCCATTGGTTTTGGACCTGACTCTTCAAGTGATATTTGCCATGCTCCATTTCCATTCACCTAGGCCCTTTTTACAGTGCTCACTCTTTAAACTTAGCTGGTTCACTGGAAAATTCATTGCAGTGCTGTGAGAAGTGAATTAAAAGTACGAGTCAGGCAGCACTTTGTGTCTACCTTCAGTATAAACCAGCACCTGCAGTTCCTTCCTCCATGTGAATTAAAAGTGCATTGCTTCTTTTTGCTTCTCAATATTGTATTATAACAGCACTGTGGGGTGTAAAAAAAATACTTGCCTGCTTTTAGAACATCAAGGGAACACTTCGACTGTGGCAGTGGACTCACTAAACTAAAACATGAAGCATGATAAAAGCAATGTTACAACCAGTAATTGCATGGCACATTATCTTGAGCTAATGGCAAGGCACAAAGCTCAAGAAAGCAGCTATACTTGCAACTAGTTGACACACACACAAAGGCCTGCATAAGAGTTAACAAAATTATTGACAGTTCAAAGGCAGCATTGAACAAATGCCACAGAGGGTGCAGTGAAATACTTATATTTCTCTCTCTGAAGTGGCATTAAGCTCACAGTAAAGTTTTGGTAGATGTGAATATAGACATTGGAAACTGGAGCAACACAGTGGAACAGGGGTAGAATTGATGTCTCACAGCACCAGAGATCCAGGTTTGATCCTGACCACAGGGTCTGTCTGTACGGAGATTGTACAGTCGCCCTGAAACTGGTTGGGTTTTCACCAGGTTTTCTCCAGTTTCTTCCCACATTCCAAAGACATAGAAACATAGAAAACAGGTACAGGAGTAGGCAATTCAGCCCTTCGAGCCAGCACTGCCATTCAATATGATCATGGCTGATCATCCAAAATCAGTTCCTGCTTTTCCCCCATAACCCTTGATTCCGTTAGCCCTAAGACTAAATCTAACTCTCTCTTGAAAACATTTCACAGATTTACAACTCTCTGGATGACAAATGTTTTCCTCATCTCAGTCCGAAATGGCCTACCCCTTATTCTTAAACTGTGAACCCTGGTTCTGGACTCTTCCAACATGGGGAACACTTTTCCGACATTTAGCCTGTCGTTCGTGTTCGTTGTCTAGGTCTGCACAGAACTTGAGAGTCTTTAGCTTACAACAAAAGTCTTTAGTGTTTCACTCAATGCTGCCAGCAAGACTAGTCACATTGGCTGCCTGCATACTGTCTGCCGACTGGATAAAATATATACAAGACATCTCCCTTTGTCCTGTGCAGGGCCACCTGCTGCACGGGAGGAGCAACATGTCCTCCCATCCCACACAGTCCACCAAACATCACACTCCCCCTTTCCAGTTTGAACGTCTCTACTCCTGAATGAGTCGCCTTGGGAGAGTACCACGATTGCAACGTGTCGATCGACGAAGGACCACAGGCAGATCGGCGGGGAGTTCATCTAGCGGAACCCCGTCAGGCCTGGGAAGGGGCAAGTGTCAGGCGCTCCAGTATCCACACGATTCAGCACCGGGGTGTACGACTGCTTGGTTTTGGTTAGGTTCTGCGCAGTCTTCGCTGGAGGCACGCGGCTTCTTAATTGGTCATCATGCCGTTTGAATTGTCTGTCTTGTCCTTGGACAATGTACATTTTGGTTCCAATATGAGCCATGATCCTGCCAGCGCACCATTTGCTTTCCTTGGCCGTATAATTGCGGTAATATACGTAGTCGCCAATGTTGAATTTGGATTTGTTCGACTTCGTTGGCTGAGTGCGCGCCGTATAAGAGTTACGGGTCGGGTTCAAAACTGATAGGGGAGAGCGCACTTGATATCCGAGCATCATCTCCACTTGCGTTCGACCGGTAGAGCAGTTTGGGACGGTTCGATATTGCTGTAAGAAATCGCGCAATGCCAATCGTTTCGATTTTTTTTCGATTACTACAGCACGTTTCATGGCCTGCTTGAAAACGCCGACGAGCCGCTCTGCCTCACCATTTGAGGATGGATGAAAAGGTGCTGATGTCAGATGCACGATTGAGTGTTGTTTGCACCAGTCATCGGACATTTGCGAAGCAAATTGGGGTCCATTGTTGCTTACGATAGTTAAGGGCAAACCTCAAATGGCAAACAAATCGTCGAGCGCAGAAGTGGTTGTTATCGGTGGTTGGATACTTATTCATTTGGATAACATGTGGCCATTTCGAATGTGTGTCCATGACGACCAGCCACATGTCCTCCAGGAACGGTTCAGCAAAATCTATGTGGATTTGCTGCAATGGTTGGTCGGGGACGGGCCATGCGGAGATCTCTTCCGGCGGATTTGGCGCTGTTTCCGCACATGGTGTGCAGTCCTTGCAGTGGTCGACTATATCGGTCTCGATATTCGGCCACCGCACATGCATGCGGGCGAGCGCCTTCATTAGCACAATTCCAATGTGTGTCTTGTGCAACATTTTCAGAATTAGCGATCGCAGTTCCGTCGGAATGATTACTCGACCATCGCAGAGCAGAATGCCATCCTTTGAGGAGATTTCTGTTTGCGCATCTGGACTGTGCGGAATTCCTGGTGCAGCTTAGGACTGTTCGGCCACCCCTGAGTGACAAAATGTCATACCTTCGACAAGTGCCCTAGTGAGACCACACCTGGAGTATTGTGTGCAGTTTTGGTCCCCTAATTTGAGGAAGGACATTCTTGCTATTGAGGGAGTGCAGCATAGGTTTACAAGGCTAATTCCCGGGATGGCGGGACTGTTATATGCTGAGAGAATGGAACAACTGGACTTGTACACTCTGGAGTTTTGAAGGATGAGAGGAAATTTCAATGAAACATATAAGATTGTTAAGGGTTTGGACACGCTAGAGGCAGGAAACATGTTCCCGATGTTGGGGCAGTCCAGAACCAGGGGCTACAGTTTAAGAATAAGGAGTAAGCCATTCGGATCGGAGACGAGGAAACACTTTTTCTCACAGAAAGTGGTGAGTCTGTGGAATTCTCTGCCTCAGAGGGCGGTGGAGGCAGGTTCTCTGGATGCTTTCAAGAGAGCGCTAGATAGGGCTCTTAAAAATTGCGGAGTCAGGGGATATGGGGAGAAGGCAGGAACGGGGTACCGATTGGGGATGATCAGCCATGATCACATTGAATGGTGGTGCCGGCTCGAAGGGCCGAATGGCCTACTCCTGCACCTATTGTCAATTTTCTAATGGGGTCTGTGCTCGTATACTTGGCAACCGTCCTGCGGAGACGGGGAAATCGGCGAAGACCCGCGTGTTTAGCACGTTCACATCCGTCTCAATTTCCATAATTTCTTCCTCTTTATCGAATGTCAGGTCGGGTCCAATCGGCAGACGAGACAGTGCATCGGCATTGGCATGCTTGGTAGACTGCCGGTAAATGATCTGGTAATCATATCCCACTCCTGACACCACTTTCGTGTTCGTTTTCTAGGTCTGCACAAAAGTTGAGAGTCTTTAGTTTACACCAGAAGTCTTTAATGTCTTCACTCAATGCCGGCAGCAAGGCTAGTCACAATGGCTGCCCGCATACTGTCTACCGACAGGATAAACTATATACAAGGCATCTCCCTTTGTCCTGTGCTGCACCACCTGCAGCACGGGAGGAGCAACGGGTCCTCCCACCCCACACAGTCCACCAAACATCACCCTGTCCAATCCCTTAAGAATTTTATATAAGATCTATAAGATTTATAATTCTATATGATCCCCTCTCCTCCTTCCAAATTCCCATGAATACAAGCTTAGTCGATCCATTCTTTCCTCATATGTCAGTCCTGCCATCCTAGGAATTAACCTGGTGAACCTATGCTGCACTCCCTCAATAGCAAGAATGTCCTTCCTCAAATTTGGAGACCAAAACGGCACACAATAATCCAGGTGTGATCTCACCAGGGCCCTGTACAACTGCAGTAGGACCTCTCACAATGAAGGCCAACATACCATTAGCTTTCATCATTGCCTGCTCTACCTACATGCTTACTTTCAGTGGCTGATGTACAAGGACACTCAGGTCTTGTTGCACTTCCCCTTTTCCTAATCTGACACCAGTCACATAATATGCCTTCCTGTTCTTGTCCCCCAAATGGATAACCTCACATTTATCCACATTATACTGCATCTGCCATGCATCTACCTACTCACCCAACCTATCCAAGTCACCCTGCAGCCTCATAGCATCCTCCTCGCAGCTCACACTGCCAACCTGCTTTGTGTCATCCGCAAACTTGGAGATGTTACATTTAATTCCCTCGTTTAAATTATTAATATATATTGTAAATAACTGGGGTCCCAGCACTGAGCCTTACAGCACCCCACTAGTCACTGCCTGCCATTCTGAAAAGGACCCATTAATTCCTACACTTTACTTCCTGTCTGCCAACCAGTTCTCTATCTATGTCAAAACCCTGCCCCCAATACCATGTGCTCTAATTTTGCACACTAATCTCTTGTGTGGGACGTTGTCAAAGGCTTTTTGAAAGTCCAAATACACCACATCCACTGGCTCTCCCTTATCCATTCTACAGACGTGCAGGTTTGTACGTTAATTGGTGGCTTCTGTAAATTGCCTTTAGTGTGTAGGATGCAAAACTGGGATAACATAGCACACATGTACAGGTGATCTTATGTTGGCATGGACTTGGTGGGTCAAAGGTCCTGTTTCCACACCGCACCTCTCGAAGTAAAAATTACACTGGAAAATACATGTAAATGCGCAAGGTTTATTTTCCTAAAGATCTGGACACCCTACTCCTCAAATCTTAATTCAGCTAATATTATTCTGTCCCTTTTCTAGTGTTTTGAAGCCACTCACAATTATGCCTGTGAAACTAAAAATAGTCTGTTCTGGAAGGGCAAAACTTATTTGTAAAAAAAACTTCATTTGTGTTAAGTTTAAATGAAATGTGTCAACATCCTATTATTAATTTAAGAACGGCAAACATATCTGTTGAGCAATTTTTAGGCTGTCATTTTAACATTGTCAAAAGTGAATAAATAATTATACGGAAAATATATATAATTACTCATTGCATTCATCCATAAGAGTAAATTGCACTAAAGTGGGCTCCAAGTTAGATTTGACTGCTTTCAATTATGCAATATTTCAAATGAGCAATTTGTCAAATATTGTCTTTTCTAGTATATACAGTGGCTTGCAAAAGTATTCATACCCCTTGAACTTTTCCACATTTTGTCTCGTTACAACCACAAACGTAAATGTATTTTATTGGGATTTTATGTGATAGACCAACACAAAGTGGTGCATAATTGTGAAGTGGAAGGAAAATGATACATGGTTTTCAAATTTGTTTACAAATAAAAAACTGAAAAGTGTGGTGTGCAAAAGTATTCAGCCCCCCTGAGTCAATACTTTGTAGAACCACCTTTCACTGCAATTACAGCTGCAAGTATTTTGGGGTATGTCTCTACCAGCTTTGCACATCTAGAGACTGAAATTTTTGTCCATTCTTCTTTGCAAAATAGCTCAAGCTCAGTCAGATTGGATGGAGAGCGTCTGTGAATAGCAATTTTCAAGTCTTGCCAGAGATTCTCAATTGGATTTAGGTCTGGACTTTGACTGGGCCATTCTAACACATGAATATGCTTTGATCTAAACCATTCCATTGTAGCTCTGGCTGTATGTTTAGGGTCGTTGTCCTGCTGGAAGGTGAACCTCCGCCCCAGTCTCAAGTCTTTTGCAGACTCTAACAGGTTTTCTTCCAAGATTGCACTGTATTTGGCTCCATCCATCTTCCCATCAACTCTGATCAGCTTCCCTGTCCCTGCTGAAGAAAAGCATCCCCACAGCATGATGCTGCCACCACCATGTTTCACAGTGGGGATGGTGTGTTCAGGGTGATGTGCAGTGTTAGTTTTCCGACACACATAGCGTTTTGCATTTAGGCCAAAAACTTCAATTTTAGTCTCATCTGACCAGAGCACCTTCCTCCACATGTTTGCTGTGTCCTCCACATGGCTTGTGGCAAACTGCAAATGAGACTTCTTATGGCTTTTTTTCAACAATGGCTTTCTTCTTGCCACTCTTCCATAAAGGCCCGATTTGTGGAATGCACGACTAATAGTTGTCCTGTGGGCAGATTCTCCCACTTGAGCTGTGGATATCTGCAGCTCCTCCAGAGTTACCATGGGCCTCTTGGCTGCTTCTCTGATCAATGCTCTCCTTGTCCGGCCTGTCAGTTTAGGTGGACGGCCATGTCTTGGTAGGTTTGCAGTTGCGCCATACTCTTTCCATTTTCGGATGATGGATTGAACAGTGCTCCGTGAGATGTTCAAAGCTTGGGATATTTTTTTATAACCTAACCCTGCTTTAAACTTCTCCACAACTTTATCCCTGACCTGTCTGGTGTGTTCCTTGGGCTTCATGATGCTGTTTGTTCACTAATGTTCTCCAACAAACGTCTGAGGCCTTCACAGAACAGCTGTATTTATACTGAGATTAGATTACACACAAGTGGACTCTATTTACTAATTAGGTGACTTCTGAAGGCACTGGATTTTATTTAGGGGTATCAGAGTAAAGGGTGCTGAATACTTTTGCACGCCACACTTTTCAGTTTTTTATTTGTAAAAAAATTTGTAAACCATGTATCATTTTCCTTCTACTTCACAATTATGCGCCATTTTGTGTTGGTCTATCACATAAAATCACAATAAAATACATTTACGTTTGTGGTTGTAACGTGACAAAATGTGGAAAAGTTCAAGGGGTATGAATACTTTTGCAAGCCACTGTATCCTTCAATAATGCGATATTTTGGTTGTTATCACATATCGGGGTGGTGCAGTGGCACAGCGGTAGAGTTGCGTCAGAGACCCGGGTTTGATCCTGACTATGGGTGCTTGTCTGTACAGAGTTTGTACATTCTCCCCGTGACCTGTGTGAGATTTTTTCTGGAATCTCCGGACTCCTCTCACACTTCAAAGGTGCACAGGTTTGTAGGTTAATTGACTTTGTATAATAGTAAGTGTACGTCAGTGTTAGTGTGCGGGGATTGCTAGTTGGTGAGGACTCAGTGGGCCGAAGGGCCTGTTTGCGCTGTATCTCTAAACTAAGTGAAATATCTGCTTGTGGGGCCAATTGTGCACAAATGGCCAACCATGTTTCCTATATTATAACGTAATTACATGTCAAAAAGAACATTGTTGACTGTAAAGCATCTTTAGAAAACTTTAGATAATGAAAAGTATCATATAAATGTTTTTCTTTTAAATTTATTGATTATGAAAGATATTCTTCGCTGGTCACGGTGAGCATTGACTATTCCAATATGGTTGTTGATGGTGTTCTTCTAGTTGACTGCTTGGCAACATAGGAAACTTGATCATAAAAACAAAGAGCTAGGTCACAGAAGATGTCAGGTCATTGTGAGCCACACAAACCAACGTTCCTTTGAGACCTGGCTAATCCATTACAGTCCATTCTATAAATGCAAGTACTACAGGTGCACAACCTTTTATCCGAAGATCCAAATAACGAAAACCTCCGAATAGCGGACATTTTTTCGGTCCTTGAAGAAAGGTCCTTGAAAACGTTCACCGAGGGCGGCCCGCAGAGGTGACAGCTGAACCTCCGGTCGGTCCTCGAAGAAAGGGGAACTAAATCCCCATTCATAAAAGAGAAGGCGAGGGTATATTGCGCGGGAGGGTTAACAATTGACAATATGCTGCTGCCTGCCCGCTGAGTTAAAAAGTTCCCACGGTAGCACGATACACAGTGTATCGTGAGTGTTGCGTGGGAACTTTTTAATTCAGCGGGGCAGGCAGCAGCAGCAGATTGTCGCTGCCTTCAGTTTCCCCCCACCTACACCCCTCTGCTTCCCGGCCATGTGTGTGACCCCTTCCCTCCCCTCTCCAGCTCCCCGCTCATTGCACCGGCGCGGGGGCTATGCACTGTCTTCATGTCGGCGATGCCAGCAGGTCAGTGCCAGACACCGGAGACGTCAGGACCAACAGGACACCGACCCCCAGGCCCACTGCAAGCACGGAGATCCCAGAGACCCACAGCCAGCAGCAGCCCAGCCCCGTTCCAACTCCAGAGGAAAACTGCAAACTGGCCGGAGACATCAGGACCACCAGAAGCCGCTCCCCGATGGGCCGCTACGGCGACAAGTGGCAGTTCGCCCACAGCCCCCTCATCGGGACACTGACCCCCAGGCCCATTGCAAGCACGGAGATCCCAGATCAGCAACTCCAGCCCAGCCCCGCTCCAACTCCAGAGGAACACCCTCCCCGTATGGGCAGAAGCTGATGGTGTGCAAGGTACGTCTTGTTCTTGGGGTCGCGCAGCTCGGGCTGTGGGCGAACTGCCACTTGTCGCCGTAGCGGCCCATCGGGGAGCGGATTCCTCTGGAGTCGGAGGGGGAGGGGGGTATTGTGCTGTTTGATCGCTGCCTGCTATCCCAGGGACAGGGAGACAGGACGTTCACCGAGGGCGGCCCGCAGAGGTGACAGCGGAACCTCCGGTCAGTCCTCGAATAAAGGGGAACTAAATCCCCATTCATAAAAGAGAAGGTGAGGATACATTGCGCGGGAGAGTAGGAATCCCAAGACAAAGTTGAGTGAGCGTTCACCGAGGGTGGCCCGCAGAGGTGACAGCGAAACCTCCGGTCTGTCCTGGAAGAAAGGGGAACTAAATCCCCTTCATAAAAGAGAAGTGGAGGGTATATTGCCCGGGAGGGTATATCGCCTACCTGGAAGTAACCGGACATTTTCCCCAGGATATCGTCTGCACACCAAAGCTCACCAAAGCTCACGTTTGGCGCCAAACGCACGTCGCCTCTGCTGCACACGGATATAAGAGTGTGAAAATGTCCCCTAAGGGCATGTAGCCCCGCTAGGGTGACATGAGTGCGAGAGGTGATTCAATGCTGCGGTCACATTTATAAATTCAGGAATTCATTCAACACACTGCATTTCATACAGACATTTATTCTGCAAGAAAAAACTACACTGAAGACTCAAACTCGCGACCGAGTAACTGCCGGGATCAAGGCGCAAACTCGCGACCTTGCGGATATGAGCCGAGCACTCTACCACTGAGCCAGCCATTAAAATCTACGCTAAAAAAAATCCATTCCGAAGACCGACAAATTCCGAATTACGAAAAGTGTCTGGTCCCAAGGCTTTCGGATAAAAGGTTGTGCACCTGTACTGCAATTTGAGTTAGGCAAAATATCACACATGCATTCTTTATTTCCAAACACTGACCATTTTGCAAGAGCTGTATATGAATCAATACAGTGATTAACACGTTCACCTCACTGAATAAATGCTTTATATCAGAAAATTATCTGTTGTTGAATTTTAAAGTTAAAACATTGCATAAGACTACAGATGAGGAGAACCAATAAGTTACCACAGCTGCATTTTCACTTTGTTTGATAACTGCAACCATTTTGACGATAAACATTAACAATATCTGTTGCTACCTGTGTCAAAGAACATTAACTTATTTGAAACCAATTCTGCCTCATTTTCAACACAATCTAAAATGTTCATAAAAATGTTCTCACAATTGTCTCTCCAATGGATATTTACAGTTTTAACAGTTTTAACGATATATCAGTTGTACATAGTTTTAATGTACAACTGATATTACTGATTCATATTGGCATCTTTTAATCTCAGTAAAACAAGAACTTTTATGAAATATTTATAATCAGGCCTACCTTGAAAATGGCCATCATACACTGCAGAAATGAAAGGGAGCTGGTCTAACATATATGTAAGAAAATAGTTGACATTCAATACAAATGTGTTAAATCGCTAATGTTAGCAATATGCCTGCACCACCAAGAACTTCATGGTAATTTCACACCTGACACTATGGATTTAAACGTCTGGAAACAAACTAATTTTTTCAAATGATAATTGGTGCCTTTAATAATTTTCTGCACACTTCTTGGCACCCTGACATAAGCAACAACATCTTTGTTTATATAATTCATCTAACATACCAAAAACCCAACAAGACATTTTTAGTAGTATTACTGGACAGCAAATTGATACCTAACAACATTTTGGAGATGGTAGGCAGATAAACCAATAGTTGAATGAACGAAGGAATACTTTATTGTCACATGTGACAAGTCACAGTGAAATTCTTTGCTTGCATACCTTGCCAATAGTCGCCCATGAAGCGTGCTTACAACATTACAAATTTCACCAACCCCCCCCCCCCCCCCCCGCACCAATTCCCCTTTTGCTCTTTCACCTCTTTATCACAGCAGACCTTCGTGCCGGGTTCCCGGTGCTCTTCCCCCTTCCTCACAGCAGTCCCCCCTCGCCGGGTCCTCCTTTGTTTCTTCCCTCGGCTGCGAAATCCTTACTTCACGAGTCCGTCTCGTGCGTTGGTCGGTGCCATCATCAACCGCCGCACTGACCTCTCCACTAATGCTGCCAGGTCCTCTCCTGTGGCCTCCATGGTGATGACTCGGGCCCCAGGCGCAGGCTCCATTGACTGCACCAAAGACTTGGGCTCCGTTCAGACCCGGGCTATGGCTCGCGAGACGAGGCTCCTCCAACCCATGCGCCCCCAGTTGGGCTCCGAGCCGGTCTTCTCCGCGGCCATCCGGGAGGCATCGAGACCATGTCGCCTTGATAAAGACCTCCGGCAGCATTCCCTGTCCGCAGCCATGGCCCGGCGGAAGCCTTGTCATAAATGTAGATTTTAAGGGACAACATAAAGGACAAAGAAAGATTGATTGCTTTAGGGAGGGCATTCTAGATCATTGGGCTTGGCCGCTAAAGTTGGAGAAATTAAATATGTGAACAAGCGGCTTGAATTAGATCAGAATGTCATGGGGCAAGAACAGATTACAGAGAAAGGAAGAGGTAAACCAGTGGCAGGATTTAGAATCGTAGCGTCATACTGCGTGGAAACAGGCCCTTTGACCGAACTTGCCCACACCGGCCAACATGTCCCATCTACACTAACCCCACCTGCCTGCGTTTGGCCCATTTTGCTCTAAACCTGTCCTATCCATGTACCTGTCTAAATGTTTCATATAGTTGCAATTGTACCTGCCTCAACTACCTCCTCTGGTAGCTCGTTCCATGCACCCACCACCCGTTGTGTGAAAAAGTTACCCCTCAAGTTCCTATTAAATCTTTCCTACCTCACCTTATACCTATGTCGTCTGTTTCTGGTTTAAAAACAAGACTTTGTAGAAATGTCAGTGCATGTAACAAGAAAAGTAATGGTGTGTGAATGAATGCTTTAGGATATTAGCCATTGAGTTTTAGGTGATCTTTTGTGTCTTAACACTTAAAAAAATTTGGTGAATAAGTTCTATCCCTTATGGGCCTGTCCCACAAGCGATTTTTCAGGCAACTGCTGGCGACTATCAAGTTGCCGGCATTCGCCTGAAAAACTGGCAACTGAAATGGCGACTGTCAGAGCGGAACATGCACACACACATCGCTTCCTTCACCAGCCCGTTATGCAGGTGGGGGACAGGGCAAGCGGGGGGAGCGCTGTCTGAGTGAAATTCACACGGTGCAAAGCCAAGGTGATACTGTGATGAACAGGAAGGTTGGCGCAGTAATTAAGATGGCTAAAGCACGGTGCACAGTAAGTCCGATAAAAAAGGTGGGGGAAGGGGGAGAGGGGGGAGAAGGGAGAGAAGTAGGGGGAAGAAGTGGAGCCAACTTTTAAGAAGCCAGAGATACACGGCTGTGAAGCTCGGCGGACATTTAACATTACCGATTAGTTATCCTTGGTTCTGAAAACTACTGCTTACGTTTTTTTCCCCCACTGAGCCAATGAAATTCAGTCAGCACCGGTTACAACCTACGAGAACATATGAGACAGGCTCATTAGGCGATTTTTCAGGCGACTGCAGGAGGCTGAAAAATCGCCTAAGTGGGACAGGCTCATTAGGAAGTTTATTTGTTTTCTTCAAGCCTGCTGAGTGCATATGTCAGCAAAGACAGCCCTTGCTGAGATTGAGCAGAATGGACTATGCCAAAGGTCAAAATAGAGACAAAAGATAAGCTTCCCAAAGAACGATGACTTATCTGCTGGCTTGTCGAAACCACATATTAACTTAGTAAATAATTTACCCTACTATATGACCTCAAGTTTAAGGCAGGTTGGTAAAAGGCTGTCAAGTGTGCACTGGAATTTGCAGGTAACATTTGCACCAATGAGGATTTCAGCAGCAGTTATACTGCAACAAGGTTTTAGTTGAGTGATGTTACAGAGGTGGAAATAGACCATCATATGACAGCAGAGACTGTAATGGGGACAAAAGGTGATGACTTCACATTTCCCTTTATTAAACTGGAGAAAATTTCAGCTCATCAAATACTGGGTGTCAGAAATATAGGCTGGTGATCAGAAAAGGTCATATATGAGGTCAAGCTATGTGTTTTGAGCTTGCACCAATACTGTACAAAGAGCAGCAGTTAATTGAGAAACTGTAGCGGGAGATATGACAACCGATATCAAGTGTCAAGGTTCTTAAACATTCAGAACTATTTATTTGACAATTCTTCTTCTTGGTAGACCCTTTGGATCAAAAATTGACTTGCTTCCATTGGTTTTGAGATGGGTGAGAGTGTGGAATCCATAGATCAAGTGGGGGTTGTGCTCGATAGGATGGATGGGCAGAAAATTGCTGTTCCTACCACAGTGTAAAAAACTTCTGAATGTTATAGACTTTAGAGATACATTAGACTTCAACGTGGAAACAGAACCTTTGGCCCACCAGATCTGCTCCACCCTGTACACTAGCGCTATCCTACTTGCAAGGGATAAATTACAAGTTCACCGAATCCTAATTAAGCTACAAACCTGCACGTCTTTGGAGCATGGGAGGAAAACAGAGCATCCGGAGAAATCCCATGTACAGGGAGAAATAACAAACTCCATACGGCCAGCGCCCGTAGTCAGGATCGAACCCGGGTCTCTGGTGACTCTACTGCTGCGCCACTGTGCCACCCTTGCCGCTTCTGTCATAGAGAGTTGAAGCACTCCTGATGGTTTGTTCTCCATTTTGAATAGTTAAAGGCCAGGGCTTTGCATTAGTCAGTGGCCAAAGGTGGGTGCACTGGAGTGATGATGAATTTAATCAATGATAGCGCCCGCCGGGGGCTCCAACACCAAGACCCGGACCGCGGCCTTGCATCGCCCGGCACGGCTTTAATGGCCGCGGGACACTTACCATCACCCGCCGGGAGCTTTGACTCTGACATCGGGAGGAGAATGAGGAGTGCAGGGAGAGATAAGACTTTGCCTTCCATCACAGTGAGGAGGAGATTCACTGTGATGGATGTTTGTGTAAATTGTGTTGTGTCTTGGTTCTTTTTCTTGTGTGTATGACTGCAGAAACCAAATTTTGTTTGAACCTCAATGAGGTTCAAATGACAAATAAATTGTATTGTATTGTATTGAGTTAGATGTGGCCCTTGTGGCTAAAGGGATCAGGGGGTATGGAGAGATGCCAGGTACAGGATACTGAGCTGGATGATCAGCCATGATTATATTGAATGACGGTGCAGGCTCGAAGGGCCGAATGGCCTACTCCTGCACCTAATTTCTATGTTTCTATGTTCTATGTTTCTATGTTAAGTATTATCAGATCTGATTGGACAACTGGCAAAACAAAGCTTTTCACTGTACTTCAGTACACATGACAATAATAAACCTAAACCTCAGCTATAGAAACCCCAATGGGCTCATTGTATATCTTCATCATTCTTGTGCAACAGAAATAGGTTTGTAGACTCTTTTATTTTATAGATAATGTGAATAATTACATTGATTGGTAAACAAATATCATCCGATCAAGTGACCTTGAGTAGAGATGATGGAGATTGGCAAATTTCCATTTTACCCTGTGGACCAGGTCCTCTCCAGTGAGGAGTTCTTGCAGGTCAGGTGCAATATTGCAGGAGAAGATTTGAGAAGAGGTTTGATGAAGAAATTCAAAATTAACACTACATTCTGTTGCTTGTCATTCTGCATTGACTCACCAATTCTCCAGGAGTTGCACTAGTGCTTGATTAGAATGTAATTGCACTCCACAATGGCAGAGAAAAGAGAGACACCACATGTATATGATACCTTGCTTTGCACTTCATGATATAACAGATGGGAAGCATGGAGGCGCAGCAGTAGAACCATTGCCTTACAGCGTCAGAGACCCGGGTTCAAACCTGACACTGAGTGCTTATCTAAACGGAATTTGTACGTTCTCCCCATGACCTGTTTCATGGAATGCATCACAGTAGAAATTGAGATTGAGAAATCAAAAAATATTTTGGTAAGCTGCATGTATAGAAAACCAGGATATTGTATTGATACGTTTAAGGAAACATTAGTGGAACTTTACAACAATATAAATAACAAGAAAATGGTTTTTGTCTGTGGATATTTCAACATTGATCTGCTAAACCCACAAGAACACAACTCAACCACAGAATTTATCAATGCAATGTATAGCAGCAGCTTATACCCCACAATCACACGACCAACCAGAATAACAACACACAGTGCTACACTTATCGACAATATATTCACAAACGTTATGGATAGAAAAGTAGTGAGTGGCTTAGTAATAAATGACACAAGTGATCACCTGCCAGTCTTTGCAACTATACAGAGCTGTACCAGGATCAAAAAAGACACCAAAACAATCAAAATAACCAGACACAAAACACTAGATGCTGTTAATTCCTTCAAAGAAGACCTATCGAAACAAGATTGGAACAAAGTTGATGTAAAAGATGTAAATGTAGCCTACGAATCATTTCTGTCAATTGTATCAGGACTGTACGAAAAAAATTGTCCTCTAGTAAAGAAAATAGTGAAACTAAAATATGCTGATAAACCATGGATAAATAAAGGAATAATAAATGCATGTAAGGAAAAACATTTATTGTACAAATTAAAAAAAAAAAAAAAGAACAGCAGAAGCTGAAGAAAAATATAAGACGTATAAAAACAAACTAACAAAAATCATGAGATGCAGCAAAATCGATCACTATAGTAAATTACTGGAGAACAACAAAAACAATATTAAAAATACATGGAATGTATTAAATGCCATTATTAAAAAAGGAAATGGAAAGGCACAATACCCAAACCATTTCCGGTCTAAAAACAACACAATAATCACTGATATGGCCTCAGCTGCAAACGAATTCAACAAATTCTTTGTTGGTGTTGGTCCTGATTTGGCCGGAAAAATTGCAAAGACTGGTAGCAGCGATGGTGTAGAAAGTAATGAGATATATGTAAAGGATACAATATTTATAAGAGGGACTGAAAAAAAAGAAATTATTGACACTGTAAAAAAACTCAAGAGTAAGAAATCCGCAGACTGTCATGATATTGACATGTTTACAGTTAAAAACATTATAGAATGCATAGCAAGACCTCTGACTCACATTTGTAATCAGTCCCTTCAAACCGGTGTATTTCCCAACAAAATGAAAACAGCTAAAGTCATACCAATATATAAAACTGGAGACAAACATGTACTTTCAAATTACAGACCCATCTCATTGCTTCCACAGTTCTCCAAAATACTGGAAAAAATATTTTACACAAGACTGGACGAATTTATCACCAAACATAACATACTGTACGAACAACAATATGGTTTTAGAGCTAACAGAACAACTTCATTTGCAATTATTGTATTTATAGAAAAAATTACTAAGGCAATAGTAAAGATAAAAATAAAGAGTATGCAGTAGGGATTTTTTTGGACTTAAAAAAAGCATTTGACACCGTAGACCACGAGTTATTAATAAAGAAACTACAAAGATATGGTATTAGAGGCATCGCACTATCATGGCTATCCAGCTACCTACAGAACCGGGAACAATATGTCGAAATACAAAACTATAAATCACAATTACTGCAGGTTACGTGTGGGGTGCCCCAGGGCTCAGTGTTAGGGCCATTATTATTCATTTTGTATATCAATAATATATGTGAAGTGTCAAAAACTCTTGAAACTATTCTCTTCGCTGATGATACTAACTTACTCTGCTGTGGAGACAACTTGGAACAGCTCCTGGATAGTATGGAAAAGGAATTGAGCAGGATGAAGATCTGGTTTGACGAAAATAAACTCACATTGAATTTAAGTAAAACAAAATTCATAATATTTGGAAATCGATCAACCAACACAGAGAAAAAGCTCATGATAAATGGCACAGAAATAGAAAGAGTATCTGAAATAAAATTTCTTGGAGTATTAATTGACAACAAATTAACTTGGAAACCTCACATAAATTATATTAAAGCCAAAATATCCAAATCAATTGCAATACGGAATAAAGCCAGAGACCTACTAAATCAAGCCTCCCTGTATATGTTGTACTGCTCCTTCATACTCTCATACATGATCTACTGTGTGGAGGTATGGGGGAACACATACAAAACAAATACACATCCAATCTTCATCCTCCAAAAAAGAGCAATATGAATTATACATAAAACCACCAACAGACAATCAACAAAACCATTATTTATCAGACTAAAAACATTAAAATTTCAAGATCTGACAGATTATAAAACTATCCAAATTATGTTCAAAGCAGCTAATCAGCAATTGCTTTATAATATCCAGGGGTTGTTCCAACGGAGAGAAAGCAAACACAACCTGAGAGGAACCTATATATTCGAAAAACCAGCAATAAGAACTAATGCAAAACTCCATTGTGTTACAGCAAAGGGTGTTAGTCTCTGGAATAACTGCCATGATGAGCTGAAAAAATGTAAGACTCTATTCAAACTAAAAACACTCTTCAGAAACAAAAGATTGAATGGTTATGAGCTGGACCAGTGATTTTCTTTTCTGTTTGGTTATTTCTTGTGTTGTGGACTGTTCAACAGATTTTGGGTCCATTTGTTCCCATTATTTTGTTTTTCCATGAAAATGTATAGAAAATAAGAGGGGGTAGGACCAGAAAAGTTTTCGAACTTCTTCTTACCCCTTTTGAACATGAACGATATTATTTGTATTATTTGAGTTACTTATTTGTTTGTTTTCCTTTGTGTTTTCTTTTCTTTTTTTATTGCTTACAAGTTTATTTGTGTTTGTATTTTTTAACATGTTCAATAAATTAATAAAGTAAAGTAAAGTAAAGTAAAATCACCTATCCACTTTCTCCAGAGATGCTGCCTAATCTGTTGTGTTTCTCTATCATTTTGCAATTTATATTATTTACCTGTAAGATGAAACAATTTATCCAAGTAATAAGGAAGTGGAATCATTACCACAGTGGAGACAGTAGCTCTCAAAACTTGAACTGAATCGACACAGAGGAAAAAGAAAATTGCAGAAATATGGGGAGAGATTATGGGAAGGGATGTACAAACTTACTGTCTTGTTCAATAATTGCATGAAACTAATAGATCTTTCTCATTGCACTCACTGATCATTAATGACTGTCCAGTGACAGTTTCTTCCCTGCTGTTAATAGGCAACTGAATTATCCTACCACAACCAGAGAGCGGTGCTGAACTATTATCTACCTCATTGGTGTTCCTCGGACTATCCTTGATCGGACTTTGCCGGTTTAACCTTGCACTAAACGTTATTTTATTATCCCCTTATCATGCGCCGTGGAAAGTATCCTCTCCTATGGCATCCTGGTGTGGTTTGCTAGCTGCACTGTGGCTGAAAGGAAGGCACTACAGAGAGTTATTAATACAGCACAGAGCATCACAAACGCTCAACTACCCTCCCTGGATGACATTTACAGGGCCCGATGTTTACGCCGGGCCACAGACATCAAACAGGACTCATCCCACCCTGCCAGCCACCTTTTCTCTCTGCTGCCCTCTGGGAGGCGATACAGGTCTCTGAAGGCCCGCACTTGTAGATTAATTAACAGTTTCTACCCACGTGCCATAAAATAACTAAATGCAAATAGATAACATTGCGGGCAACACAACACTATTTGTGGGGCAATATAATACGCAATATTTTTTATATTTCTGTTATCTATTTATTAATCTTATTTTATTAATTTCATTTACTGATCTTGCTGGTATATGGGAGTCAATGTGTGTTTTTGTTCTTATAATCTTTTATCCCATGTCTTCTATGTATACCACTGAAGGAGATGCAATGAAATTTTGTTGTACAGTTGTTGTGCAATGACAATAAACGTATTTGATTTGATTTGATTTGATTTGATTTGATGTATCTATACACTGTAATGGCTCGATTGTAATCCTGTATTGTCTTTGTGCGGATTGGATAGCACGCAACAAAAAGCTTTTCGCTGTACCTCGGATCACGTGACAATAAACTGAACTGAACTGAAAAGCTTTCAGTTTTTACGCTTTCTGTATGAACGTGCCAGAGTCCCCACCTGCTTTAAAAGGGCATCAATTATACCGGTGCCCAAGAAGAGTAAGGTGACGTGCCTCAATGACTATCGACCAGTGGCACTAACGCCGGTGGTGATGAAGTGCTTTGAGAGGTTGATCATGGAGCAAATCAACTCCTACATCGACAAAAACCTGGACCCACTGCAGTTCGCATACCGCCACAACAGATCAACGGTGGATGCGATCTCGCTGGCCCTCCACTCCGCACTGGACCACTTGGACAACAAAAACTCATATGTCAGGCTGTTATTCATTGATTACAGCTCGGCATTTAACACAATCATCCCCTCCAAACTGGTTACCAAACTCGCAGAACTGGGTCTCTGCGCATCCCTCTGCAACTGGATCCTCGACTTCCTCGTCCACAGACCACAGTCTGTTCGTATTGGTGGAAATGTGTCGGCCTCAATAACAATCAGCACGGGAGCACCTCAAGGCTGCGTGCTCAGCCCCCTGCTGTACTCACTCTATACCCATGACTGCGTAGCGAACCACAGTGCGAACTCCATCATCAAGTTCGCTGATGACACCACTATTGTGGGGCGTATCACTGATGGGGATGAGTCAGAGTACAGAAGAGAGATCGAGCAACTGTCCATATGGTGCCAGCGCAATAACCTGGCCCTGAACACCAGCAAAACCAAGGAACTGATTGTGGACTTTGGAAGGAGTAGGAGGGGGACCCACAGCCCCATTTATATCAACGGGTCGATGGTTGAAAGGGTCAAGAACTTCAAATTCCTGGGGGTGCACATCTCTGAAGATCTTTCCTGGTCCGAGAACACGAACGCAATTATCAAAAAAGCTCATCAGCGCCTCTACTTCCTGAGAAGATTACGGAGAGTCGGATTGTCAAGGAAGACTCTCTCTAACTTCTACAGGTGCACAGTCGAGAGCATACTGACCGGTTGCATCGTGGCTTGGTTCGGAAATTTGAGCGCCCTGGAGAGGAAAAGATTACAAAAAGTAGTAAACACTGCCCAGTCCATCATCGGCTCTGACCTTCCTTCCATCGAGGGGATTTATCGCAGTCGCTGCCTCGAAAAGGCTGGCAGTATCATCAAAGACCCACACCATCCTGGCCACACACTGATCTCCCTGCTACCTTCAGGTAGAAGGTACAGGAGCCTGAAGACTGCAACAACCAGGTTCAGGAATAGCTACTTCCCCTCAGCCATCATGTTATTAAACCTGGCTCGGACAAAACTCTGATTATTAGCAACCACTTTCTGTTATTTGCACTACCAGTTTATTTATTCATGTGTGTATATATTTATATCATGGTATATGGACACATTTATCTGTTTTGTAGTAAATGCCTACTATTTTCTGTGTGCTTAAGCAAAGTAAGAATTTCATTGTCCTATACAGGGACACATGACAATAAACTCACTTGAACTTGAACTTGAGATGGAAAACAAGCAAAATGATCATTTGATTATTATTGTGATTTCCAATGTCAGGAATGGGATTAATTTGAGATTAGTCACCTTGGATTGTTATCTGCAATCACAAATATTAATAGATGGCAACTCTCTAAAATCAACATAATGTCAATTTCCCCAAAAACACAAGCCAACAATGTGAATATTTAGACATGATTGTGCATTTAGTTGTCGCAGGCTTCAAGCTTACCAATGGAGACATCAAACATCTGTGACTCTTCCTCTTCACTGCCAAATTTAAACCGCAGAATGCATGCATATTCAAATCAAGGACTGACGTTAACTTCCTGATGCCTTGTGGATAAATAAATGGGCAGCGTGGAACCATGCCAGTTGGAAAGGTCAACGTTTCTAACAATGAAACTGTTTGTTTTCAGCCAGCGTGGCTGGCAGCAGACATGCCCCACACAGGTACAGCAGGAAGATGAAAGATAGGGAAATTAAGCTGGAATCCCAATTTATTCTCCTCTGCTGGTAAATTGTTCCCTGCATTGGTATTGAAAACAAATAGGATCCAGATAAATTGTCCTGCCTTTCACAGTGAAGTAAAACCATGAAAAACGAAGAAGCAATTCAGGGCATCTGACATCTAAACAAATGTACACCAGCATGAAATGGTACCTTCACGAGTGGAAGGTGAAAACATTGAAAAGGCAGCATGGTATTTGATGCTCAGCATGTGTTTATGTCTATAACATTTCATGCTGTGTTCCTGATCTCAACCATGGTGGAGATATACTTTCCACAACGCAGATTTATCACTGGTGTATATGTAACGTTTTCCTGTCAGTTTCTGAAAACAAATGCAGAATGTAATGGGTCCAATATTTAAAAAAATGAATGATAGAATTATGAGTTGAAGTAAATGTGTGACCTGCTATTGCAACTCTGGCACAGATTGCTTGCCTAAGGGTGTCAATATTGATTGAAAACTGTTTTATTTTCTGTGACAACAATTAAATCATGGCAACATGTAGCTAATATTTTAGTCATGAACTAATTAATCACGTGCCACATTGAGTTTTTTTGTACATTAAATTAAGAATTAAGGGACAGAAGTTTAGGGGTAACATGAGGGGGAACTTCTTTACTCAGAGAGTGGTGGCTCTGTGGAATGAGCTTCCAGTGAAGGTGGTGGAGGCAGGTTCATTTTTATAATTTAAAAATAAATTGGATAGTTATATGGACGGGAAAGGAATGGAGGGTTATGGTCTGAGCGCAGGTATATGGGACTAGGGGAGAATACGTGTTCGGCACGGACTAGAAGGGTCGAGACCTGTTTCCGTGCTGTAATTGTTATATGGTTATATGGTTATATGGTTATAAATGGAAATGAGGTACAACATTACCCATGTTCAGGCACGTATGTTGCAATGCATGGAACAAAACTTCTATTGTGATGCTATTACTTTCTTACTATAAAATACAGGACACCACCTACTGTTGTTTAATATCCAGCAAAGGAACCCAATTCAATGATGAATGAAGGCAGTGCCCCAATCTTAAAGCTTTAAATTTTACATTATGTTTAATCATTCTGAACCACATTTTTTCACGTATTTATTCCAGTTTAGCAACAGCAAACGGTCACAGAAACATTTTTTCCATCCAAAGCATTAGATAGATTCCATCTGCTTTCAGAATCAGGGAATTAAATGTTTTCTATGAACAAGAATGCCTGATTCCTTTGAAGTGATGACCAATACGGCAGTTCAACAGAAACTGCTGAAAACACTCAGTCAGTAATGCCCCTGTCCCACTTTGGAAACCTGAACAGAGACCTCTGGTGACTTTGCACCCCACCCAAGGTGTCCGTGCGGTTCCTGGAGGTTGCAGGTGGTTGCCGGAGGTTGCAGGTAGTGGTAGCAGGTAGGGAGACTGACAAAAACCTCCAGGAACCGCACGGAAACCTTGGGTGGGGCACAAAGTCCCCAGAGGTTTCCTTTCAGGTTTCCTAAGTGGGACAGGGGCATTAGGCAACAGCTGTGGATAAAGAACTGGAGACAATGTTTCAGATCAATGACTCTCCATCACAATAAAGTTGAACTCCCTGTACACAGTCCACGAAGTGGCTGCTTTGTCCATTTCAGAAACTACAGGAAAATATTTGGATTGCACAATTATTCCATTTCAATAAATGGAAGCCTTCAAATAGCGCTGCTTTTTCACGCATTTTACCAGAATCGGAGCATCTCCGACAAGACTTATTTATTTGCCTCGAAGGAAGATGGTGGCAACATTCATTTCCAAGAACGTTCTTTTGAAAGAGTCCATGGCATTGGTGAGTTCAGCCATGTAGAGTTTGGAGATTTTCTCCACATAGGGCATTAGATGGATTTTTACAACCTAACAACTTTGATGATTATCACTATTTTTGTTTTTTTAAGTTATTACTTGAATTGGATTTGATATCAGAATTAGTAGCTCCATAACCCAACCATGACACCATCATTCATGCAGTTTAGTTTAGTTTAGTTTAGAGATACAGCACGGAAACAGGCCCTTCGGCCCACCGGGTCCACGCCGACCAGCGATCCCCACACATTAACACGATCCTACACCACCCACTAGGGATAATTTTTACATTCACCAAGCCAATTAATCTACAAAACTGTACGTCTTTGGAGTGTGAGAGGAAACCGAAGATCTCGGAGAAAACCCAAGCAGGTCACGGGGAGAATGTACAAACTCCGTACAGCCAGCACCCGTAGTCGGGATGGATCCCGGGTCTCCGGCACTACATTCGCTGTAAGGCAGCAACTCTACTGTTGCGCCACCGTGACCACCCTAAACGTGTATATTCCTGATTTGATAAGTAACTCACTCAAGGTATTTAAAGGGAAAATGCCAGGTAGTTTACTAGGAATCTGCATCATTGTCCCATGTGAATCTACATAAATTAATACATTTCCTCATTCCTCCACACATCTGATAAAAGAGAAGATTGGGAATTAAAGTAAATGCCATTAATAGAAACATAGAAACATAGAAAATAGGTGCAGGAGGAGGCCATTTGGCCCTTTGAGCCAGCACAGCCATTCATTGTGATCATGGCTGATCGTCCCCAATCAATAACCCGTGCCTGCCTTCTCCCCATATCCCTTGATTCCACTAGCCCCTTGAGCTCTTACTCTCTCTTAAATCCATCCAGTGATTTGGCCTCCACTGCCCTCTGTGGCAGGGAATTTCACAAATTCACAACTCTCTGGGTGAAAATGTTTTTCTCACCTCAGTCTTAAATGGCATCCCCTTTATTCTAAGACTGTGGCCCCTGGTTCTGGACTCGCCCAACATTGGGAACATTTTTCCTGCATCTTGCTTGTCCAGTCCTTTTATAATTTTATATGTTTCCATAAGATATCCCCTCATCCTTCTAAACTCCAGTGAATACAAGCCTAGTCTTTTCAATCTTTCCTCATATGACATTCCCGCCATCCCAGGGATCAATCTTGTGAACCTACGCTGCACTCCCTCAATCACAAGGATGTCCTTCCTCAAATTAGGAGACCAAAACAGTATGCAATACTCCAGATGTGGTCTCACCAGAGCCCTATACAACTGCAGAAGAACCTCTCTACTCCTATATTGAAATCCTCGTTTTATGAAGGCCAACATTCCATGAGCTTTCTTCACTGCCTGCTGTACCTGCACGCCAACTTTCAGTGACCAGTGTACAAGGACACCCAGGTCTCGCTGTACCTCAACCTAAACCCATTGAGATAATAATCTGCCCCCTTGTTTTTGCCACCAAAGTGGATAACCTCACATTTATCTATATTATACTGCATCTGCCATGCATCTTCCCACTCACTCAACCTGTCCAGGTCACCCTGCAACCTCCTAACATCCTCTTCACAGTTCACACTGCCACCCAGCTGATCGGACTTTTGATTTGATAGTCCTTTGCTGGCTTTATCTTGCACTAAATGTTATTTACTTATCATGTATCTATCTGTACACTGTGAATGGTTTGATTGTAATCATGTATTGTGTTTCCGTTGACTGGCGAGCACGTATCAAAAGCTTTTCGCTGTACCTCGTACACGTGACAATAAACTAAACTGATACTGAACTGATACTACTAGTTACTGCATGGAGTTCACTGGGTTGTAGAGCACAGTAACAGGTTCCTCAATCCTCAATGTCTCTAGCAACTGGTAAGGCACTATCTACCTTAACCCTGTAGCTTGGGTTAGCTGTCCAGGATTCACCCCACCATTGTCACTGGCAGTTGAATACACTGGAACAGATATCAGGCATCTCTGGTGATGATTGGATGTTTATTCTGATCTGATTTACTGATATTCATCAGGGAAGGTGTCCTGTCTGTCCTTATCTGCTCTCCTTTACATTAAGCTTCAAATCTGCAGCAGTGTATGTGGAATAAGTTTTTCCTCACTCTTTCAGAATTCACTTTTACAATTTTAACTAAGACAACCAGCTGGAGGCTTTAACTGGATAGCTTTGCTGAGACTGTGATGTTTTTTCTGCAGATAATATCAATGTTCCCTCCACTTCTATAATTTACTTAAATTATTTCCTAATGAATTAAACTACCTTCAATTCACAGTTCCACAATTTAACCAATACTTTCTGCGTACAGGTGTTCCTTGGGGAGTCAGACTGGACTGACATATGATCTCTGGAGCTGACTGCAGCTCAGCTGCCTCTAACTGAAGCAGCACCATTGTTTACACTCCTTGTTCTTTACCCTCATTTTCCAATGTTGTTGATGAGTGATCAGACCCCGAATGGCCATCAAAGCCATGTATTTGAGTGTTTTCATTACAAATGTAACTCATCATTTTTTTGTCTGTAAGTAATCCTGTTAGTCTTTGTCCAAGATGGCGGTCGGAAGGGAGAGTGGACGCTGGCGCGCTTTAGCTGCCGCTGCTCTCTCTTCACATTGTGTTTTTGATTTTTTGTTTTTGGACTGAATTCTGTTTTTAATTTGTGTATCTGTGATGTCTTTATTATTTATTTTATTCTGATTATATGTTTTTTATTCCTGTTAATCTCTGTAAGGTGTCCTTGAGATGTCTGAAAGGCGCACAAAAATAAAATTTATTATTATTATTATTATTATCATGGTGTGCTGGGTTATTAATCCCTGTGAAGAGTTGTGTCTGATAAATCCATGAAGCCCTTGTTTGTCAGTCTACACTGTCCTTCAAAAGATTGAAGCCATTTCTTGTTGTAACATACTCACAAAATTCCAAATTCTTGCTGTTAAATCACCGCGTTTATTTTTTCCACTTTTCCTTTGAGGGTTTTGTTTCACAATTTAACTGCTTAACCACTGATATTCAGGAGGATATTTCACAAATAGTTGAATCTAAGTGACACAGCCAAGCACAGTATTCATTTCCAGGGCTTATGCAGCTGTACAATGATTGATGACATTACCTGCAGCAGCCACTCCCCATCACTGAATGAAAATTCCATGGCTTACTTCACTACAATGTTTTTTCAAATTGCACTTCACTGAACTTAATATCACTTTGGTTGTCTCTATCAGACCAAATACACCTCCACTTATGCCAGCTATGGTAAACCCTGCATTAAACTTAAAAACATTGCAATTGGGGTCATGGAAGCAATATAATACAATGTATTATTTCAAAATCAGTAGAGAAATCAGAGCATCAAAATCAAATTTTGTTTCAAAATATAATTTAGATTTTATGCAGAAATGTGTTGCATATTTTGGGATAATAGCTATTAGGGCAGCACTGGCCCAGGCATCAACAGCACCCACTATCATCCTACTAGCTGACACACTAATTGGTCCAGAGCACATGCTTCAAATACTGTTGTTTGCCACAGCAAGTACAATGCGATGGTAAGTCAGACACCTACCATTGTCAGAAGAGCTGAAGTACCAGCACATGGACATACGTAAATTAATTAAAGTCTAACCTCTTCAATAATCTTTATCCTATAATTAAGCTTTTGCTTCAAATACCATAATCCTGCTAGAATCCCCAATGAACTCATGCCAGAAAGATTCATTAAATCAATGAGTATGTCAGTGAATGAATAAAAAAACTTCCATGGTCCCTTACTATTTTGAGCAGATAATGCTTTCCCAGTCCAGTTTTGGTCTTAGAGGTACAGCATGAAAACAGGTCAACAAGGTGTCATTAGATAATTGAAACTAGGAATAGTGATTTGGGAGAGACGACTGGTGTTAATTTGCTTATCCTACCATAGATGTAGAGCAATTTGTGGAGACGGTATTGGTGACATCCCTCCAACGCTTTGACATACTTACTATAAATGGCATATGGGTTGGGATGACTGTTGCTTGGTCCATGATTACTTGATCCATTGGTGGTGCTAGGTCTGAGGTCTTGAGCGAAGATTGTTTTTTTTACTTAGTCAAAGTCTTAATGTAGAAACAGGGAATTGCTACCTGGGTTAGAGGGTTTCAGCTACAGGGAGAGGTTGGATAGACTTGTATTGTTGTCTCAGGAATTGCAGAGGTTGAGGGGAGACTTGTTAGATGTATATTAAATTATGACAGGCATGGAAAGAATAGACAATCAGAATATTTTTTCCAGGCCGGAAATGTCCAACACTAGAAGTCATAGCTATAACGTGAGAGGGAGAAAATGTAATGGAGCTCTGTGGGGCAGGTGTTTTACACATTGGGTGGTGCGGGACAGAAATGCATTGCCTGGGGTGGTGGTGGAGGCAGATGCGATAGTTGCGTTTAAAAAGATTTTAGAAAGGGACATGGATTTGCAGGGAATGGAGGAATATGGATCACGTGCAGGAAGATGAGATCAGTTTAGATAGGTATCATGTTCGGCACAAGCATTATGGATGCTGCACTGTACTGTTCTATGTTCTATGCTTCTATGTTCTATGCTGGTTTACACAAAAGGACTCAAAGTACTGCAGTAACTCAGCAGGTCAGGTAGCATTTCTGGATGACATGGATAGGCGATGTTTCGGGTCAGAACCCTACTTCAGACTTCAGAGAATCTGAAGAAGGATCCCAACCTGAAATCTCACCTATCCATGTTCTCCAGAGATGTTGCCTGACCCGCTGAGTTACTCCAGCACTTTGTGTCCTTTTGTGGTCAAACTCTTCACCGGTACACAGGTGGTGGACTTTGTCTATGATGTCTGCCATCTGAGAGGTACCGGTAATCACAAATATGGGATGTGCTCGACAGTGAATAGTCCGGTGCAGTGTTCATCAGCTTCTCTTTCCCTCTCAGTAAAATACAAGTATCTTCCAATTAAGGTAAACTCCATTTATGGTGAAGGTCGGATAAATGTATTATGTTATCTCGTTCATCCATGCCTGCTGTTGTGGGACCTTTAGTTCTCAAAAGAACATCCACCCAGGCTATTATTTAAGCATCCATTACAATACAGACAGTCTTGCATTTATATGAGACATTTTGCATTCCCTTTAGGAGGCGTTGAAATACTTTAAAGTTCATGAGATACTTTAGAAATAGTTACCGCTGTTGTGCAGGTAGGAAATATAAAGGATTTTAGTTTCACAAAATTCCCATTCATGGTATAAATCTTGGTTGCATGCAAGCAAGAAATCAAAGCACAGAAGCAGATCTGATGCTGTTACCAAACATTGATGTCATCAGAACAATAGCTGGGATTGCTCACAGATGGTGTACTCAACTTGCAGGTGATATCTATCGGATATCATCATGTCATGAAATGCCCTGAGCTATTCGAGGTAGGCAGCTTTCTTCAGAGCATAATGCACAGTGAACCAAGGCCCAAACCTTTACTCTGCCGATCAGGCAAGATTTCTATTATGTTGACAAGCCAGATCATGTGACTTGTGAGTTGAGATTTTTAAACTCATTTGTTTACCTCATTTTCTCTTTTCATTTTCCTTGAGGGCATTGCCTTAAGTGGGAATGTGACAATTGGCTTAATGGTCATTCCCAGATCAGAACACCAATACACATGGTGTCCGTGACCCAGGCTCTGCCCACATCTTCCAGGAATGGGCGGCATGGTGGCGCGGCGGTAAAGCAGTACAGCGCCGGAGACCCGAGTTCGATTCTGACTATGGGTGCTGTCTGTACGGAGTTTGCACATTCTCCCCGTGACCTGCGTGGGTTTTCTCCGGGATCTCCGGTTTCCTCCCACAATCCAAAGACGTACAGGGTTGTTGGCTAATTGGCTTGGTATAATTGTAAATTGTTCCTAGTGTTTGTAGAATAGTGTTAGTGTGCGGGGATAACTGGTTAGCGTGGGCTCGGTTTGCCGAAGGGCCTGTTTCCGTGCTGTATCTCTAAACTAAACTGAAATTGAATCTGAAATCCCAACACAAATTCAATTTTGCACGAGACAAAGGCTCATCACTTGCTTCATAAAATGAATGTTGACCACGCAGCGATGGGCCCCAGTGAAAGTTGTCATGGCCAATTATCAGAGTTGAAGGGAGGCAAAATTACCGCCTCATTCTACGGCCCATACCACTTTGCTAACACCACTTTTCTCAAGAAAAAATATACCTGAACATTGTATTTTTTAAGTCATGTGGATGTCCAATCTTATTTTCATGTTTACATGCACCTACTTCTCGATGATGAGTAATGATCAAGAAATAAAGTTTAGGCTACGCATTTCTTTCTTCAAAGATAGAGTGTAGAAACTTCCTGCAATAGTCCCCTTGCCACTCCTGAGGCCAACCAAATCAGGCATGACCTGGTGGGAGAGATTCAGAATCATTTTTGATGTGTAGCGTGGATATTGATTGAAGATTGAAAGATACAGCACCTCAGCCCATCTTGTCCATGACGGTCCAGTTGAGATATTGGTATCTTGTCCATGACGGTCCAGTTGAGATATTGGTATCTTGTCCATGACGGTCCAGTTGAGATATTGGTATCTTGTCCATGACGGTACACAAAATTGCTGGAGGAACTCAGCGGGTGCAGCAGCATCTATGGAGCGAAGGAAATAGGCGACGTTTCGGGCCGAAACCCTTCTTCAGACTGATGGGGGGTGGGGAAAGAAAGAAGGAAAAAGGGAGGAGGAGGAGCCCGAGGGTGGGCGGATGGGAGGGTGGGAGGAGACAGCTAGAGGGTGAAGGAAGGGGAGGGGACAGCACAGGCTAGCCAAATTGGGGGAATTCAATGTTGATGCCATAAGGACGCAAGGTCCCCAGACGGAATATGAGGTGCTGTTCCTCCAATTTCCGCTGTTGCTCACTCTGGCAATGGAGGAGACCCAGGACAGAGAGGTCGGATTGGGAATGGGAGGGGGAGTTGAAGTGCTGAGCCACCGGGAGGTCATGTAGGTTAAGGCGGACTGAGCGGAGGTGTTCGGCGAAACGGTCGCCCAACCTACGCTTAGTCTCACCGATGTAAATTAGCTGACATCTAGAGCAGCGGATGCAGTAGATGAGGTTGGAGGAGATACAGGTGAACCTTTGTCGCACCTGGAACGACTGCTTGGGACCTTGAATGGAGTCGAGGGGGGAGGTGAAGGGACAGGTGTTGCATTTCTTGCGGTGGCTTGTCCATGACGGTCCAGTTGAGATATTGGTATTGACGTAAGTTCATGGTGATCATCGTTCACACTAATTCTATATTATCCCTTTTTCATACCTACAACCCTACAAACTTGAGCGGATTTGCAGAGGCCAATTAATCCCCAAACCCACAGGTTTTTGGGATGTGGGAGGAACCAGGAGCACCTGGAGGGATCCCACATGGTCTCAGGGAGAATGGAGAAACTTCACACCGACAGCACCTGAGGTCAGGATCGAACCCGGGTCTCTGGCGCTGTGAGGCAGCAGCTCTACCAGCTGTTCCACCGTGCCGCCTGTGAATATCATGAGTTCAGAATTGTCCCTCAAAGTGAGCAAGTCAGGCAGTGGACAGAGGAACAGAGTTAGTATTTCAAGTCAACGAGCCTTCATCTGATCAACAACTCAAAACATTAAGAGTTTCTTAGTTTAGTTTAGAAATACAACATGGAAACAGGCTCTTCAGCCCATCGAGTCCATGCGGACCAATAATCACTCATACAGTAGCTCTATCCAATACACTAAAGACAATTTACAGAAGCCAGTTAACCTACAAACTTGCACCTCTTGTGGGAATGTGGGTAGAAAACGGCAGCACCCCGAGAAAACCTACACTTCACAGGGAGAACGTACAAACTCCACACAGACAGTCAGGTTCAAACCAGGAACTCTGGTGCTGCAAGGCTGCAACTCTACCACTGCGCCACTGTGCTGCCCTTAGTTTATTTTATTTTAACTAGTTTCTCTTTCCACAGATGCATGCTGTGTGTTTCTGACATTTTCTGCTTTTATTTAAGAACTTCAGCATCTGTTTTCCTCTCTTTTCATGTGGTTAATCTATGTGGCTAACCAGTTCCCATTTCCTGACTCACTCTGAGGAAGAGTATCGACCCAAAATGTTGTCAGTCCATTCCCTCCACAGATGCTGCCTGGCCCGTTGAGTTCCTCCAGCTTTTGACTTTTGCTCAAGATTCCAGCATCTGCAGTTTCTTGTATCACCATTTCAAGTGTTCAAGTGATCAAGTGAGTTTATTGTCATGTGTCCCTGTATAGGACAATGAAATTCTTGCTTTGCTTAAGCACACAGAAAATAGTAGGCATTTACTACAAAACAGATAAATGTGTCCATATACCATGATATAAATATATACACACATGAATAAATAAACTGGTAAAGCGCAAATAACAGAAAGTGGATGTTAATAATCAGAGTTTTGTCCGAGCCAGGTTTAATAGCCTGATGGCTGAGGGGAAGTAGCTATTCCTGAACCTGGTTGTTGCAGTCTTTAGGCTCCTGTACCTTCTACCTGAAGGTAGCAGGGAGATGAGTGTGTGGCCAGGATGGTGTGGGTCTTTGATGATACTGCCAGCCTTTTTGAGGCAGCGACTGCGATAGATCCCCTCGATGGAAGGAAGGTCAGAGCCGATGATGGACTGGGCAGTGTTTACTACTTTTTGTAGTCTTTTCCTCTCCAGGGCGCTCAAATTGCCGAACCAAGCCACGATGCAACCGGTCAGCATGCTCTTGACTGTGCACCTGTAGAAGTTAGAGAGAGTCTTCCTTGACAATCCGACTCTCCGTAATCTTCTCAGGAAGTAGAGGCGCTGATGAGCTTTTTTGATAATTGCGTTAGTGTTCTCGGACCAGGAAAGATCTTCAGAGATGTGCACGTCCAGGAATTTGAAGCTCTTGACCCTTTCAACCATCGACCCGTTGATATAAATGGGGCTGTGGGTCCCCCTCCTACTCCTTCCAAAGTCCACAATCAGTTCCTTGGTTTTGCTGGTGTTGAGGGCCAGGTTATTGCGCTGGCACCATATGGACAGTTGCTCGATCTCTCTTCTGTACTCTGACTCATCCCCATCAGTGATACGCCCCACAATAGTGGTGTCGTCAGCGAACTTGATGATGGAGTTCGCACTGTGGTTGGCTACGCAGTCATGGGTATAGAGTGAGTACAGCAGGGGGCTGAGCACGCAGCCTTGAGGTGCTCCCGTGCTGATTGTTATCGAGGCTGACACATTTCCACCAATACGAACAGCCTGTGGTCTGTGGACGAGGAAGTCGAGGATCCAGTTGCAGAGGGATGCGCAGAGACCCAGTTCTGCGAGTTTGGTAACCAGCTTGGAGGGGATGATTGTGTTAAATGCCGAGCTGTAATCAATGAATAACAGCCTGACATATGAGTTTTTGTTGTCCAAGTGGTCCAGTGCGGAGTGGAGGGCCAGCGAGATCGCATCCACCGTTGATCTGTTGTGGCGGTATGCGAACTGCAGTGGGTCCAGGTTTTTGTCGAGGTAGGAGTTGATTTGCTCCATGGTCAACCTCTCAAAGCACTTCATCACCACCGACCGGCGTTAGTGCCACTGGTCGATAGTCATTGAGGCACGTCACCTTACTCTTCTTGGGCACCGGTATAATTGATGCCCTTTTAAAGCAGGTGGGGACCTCAGACCTCAGAAGTGAGAGGTTGAAAATGTCCGTAAAAACTCCCGCCAGTTGGTCCGCACAGGTTTTTAGAACACGACCGGGTATACCATCAGGTCCTGATGCTTTTCGGGGGTTCACCCCTCTGAAGGATTTCCTGACATCGGCCTCTGTGACTGAGACTGAAATGCCATCACAGCGAATGGGGGATCGGGAAGGCACATCAGTATTCTCCCTGTCAAAGCGTGCGTAAAACGCATTGAGCTCGTCAGGGAGTGATGTTACACCGGCATTCGAGCTGCCTCCTGGTTTTGCCTTGTAGGAGGTGATTGCATTCAGACCCTGCCACAGCTGCCGAACATCTGTCTCGTCCTCATTTCCTGAGATTTGTTCAGTTTAGATTGCTATTAGATTCAGTTTAAATTATTTTAATTCAGCAATATTTTAATTTTAAATTAATTCAAACTGTGCTTTTAGAATTATGCTTGGACATGAGTAATGAAGCATTTGACAACACACACAATAAATAAATTAAGTCGGCAGTCTTGGAATCGGTCATGCAAATAATGCCCTCTGCTGTGCTACACTGAATGGTTTTCATTTTATTAAAGCAAGTGCCTCTAATTTCATTAGTAACATATTTTAATACAAATATCAATCCTCCTCTGCCCTTCTGTCTAATGTCCATTGAGACTGTACATCAGACAAATCTAGAGTGTAGAAATACTAAAGCAATCTTACTACTTCAAATGGTGATATCACATCTTTTCACACTTTCTACATCTCTTTACACCCGGCTTAAAAATGATGTTGCATCCAGATCATCTTCATCCATTTACACTGTCAATTTCTAATGGAGTGAATCCAACGAGAAATGCATTCTTCATAAAACTTGACAGGTATAAGAATCCTCCTCCTGTGGCCAAGGATTCATTAATGATCCCAGTGCCTGTATGAATGCACAAGTTCGATGCATCATTTTTTGCAGCATACAAGTAACAGAGACGGCCTCCCAAGCATCTGATTTCCTTTCAACTGCCAGAGGGTTTGAGATTCCCAAAGTGCATTCACAAGTATAGAAAATAATCTTATTTGAGAGCGGTTTCCTCTTGAGAAGTTAGAACATCATAGCACCTTCAGGGAAATTAGTGTTTAATCAATCTTCTCTCTGCATCAGTGTGTGAGATATCTGTTGGTTATTAAACTTAGCAAGCATCAGTCTCTTTTCCAAAATTCCCCACACCACTCAGCTCTCTAACTGTCCCTTCTTTTTCTTATCCCACTGCATCCTCTCATTGTGACAAACAGTAAGTTACTGTTACATTGGGAATAATTTTACAGCTATTTTACTGGCAGCACTCCGGATAAATGCTGTCACAAAATTGATCCTCATCTTTATAAATTACCAATCTGGGCTCAGACATGAAGAATGGAAGGTTATGTGAGGCATCTGTGTGCTGTTGGCACATGTAAATTACACCCAAGAGTGAGCCATCTCTAGCAAAAGAGAAAAAAAATCTAAAGTCTGGATAATATTTTATCTCTGGACTATGCTTTATTATCTAGCCTCAACCGAGATAACATTGGGAGTACTGCCGTATTTCTGGGTTATCGATGTGATGAGAGAGAAGGGTATATAGACAGTGATTGAAAAATTATTAGGTAGAAACAAAGAACTGCAGATGCTGGTTAATACACAAAAGGACACATCCGAAGAAAAGTCTTGAGCTGAAATGTCACCTATCCATGTTCTCCAGGAATGCTGCCGGGCCTGCTGAGTTACTCCAGTACTTTGTGTCCGTTTGAAAATGAGTCGATAGCAGCAGCAGCAACAATTCATCCTCTCCAATTCCAAAGTTCCATTCAATAACCTACAAAGGTTACACACTAGATGTTGTACTTTGGGAGGTTAAATGTAAGGGGAAGGTATACAGTTTATGGCAGGACCTATGACTGCATTGATGTCCAGGGGATTCCTGGGATGCAAGCCCACAGTTCCCTGAAAGTGGCAACAGCAGTGGATAAAGTGGTAAAGAAGTTGCAAGGTATGCTTGCCTCCATTGGTCCTGGCATTGAGTATGGGTCAGGAGGTCATGTTGCAGCTTGATAAATAGACTGCATTGGAATAGTGTGTGCAGTTCTGGTCACCCCATATAACAGGAAGGATGTTGAGGTTTTGGAGAAGGTGCAGAAGAGGTTCATCAAAAATGCTACATGGATTGGAAGGTATTAGCTATAAGGAGAGGTTGGATTGAACTTGGTTTGTTTAGTTTGGAGTGTTTGAGACTGAGGGAGAACCTGATAGATGTACATAAAGCTATGAGAGCTACAGATAGGGTGGATAGTTAGAACCTTTTTCCCGGGGTGAAAATGTCAAAGACTAAAGGGAGTAACTTTAAGGTGAGGTTAAAGAAGATGTTTGGTTTAAGCATTTTACACAGAGTGCTGGGTGCCTGGTACATACTGCCAGGGATGGTGGTGGAGGCAGATACTACAGTGGCATTTAAGAGGCTTTTGGATAGGTATATACAGTAGAAGTGCAGGGACTGGAGGAATATGGATCACATGCAGGCAGAGAAGATTAATTTAACTTGGCATCAATTTTGCACGGACATTGTGAGCCAAAGAGCCTGTACTGTCCCATGCTGTACTGTGCCAAGTGCTAGGTACACGCGTCAGTTTTACCAACCTGAGCCAAACGCTACTTTAGGATGTATATGTATGCTGCTGGTGAGTTTTGCACTGAAAATGGACAGTTCATACTGGCAAGGGCAGTGAGAACAGGAAATCAGTCATCTTCTAAACTTGAAAGGAGGAGTAGGTTAGTATTTGTAATCAGAAATGTCAATCTTTTGGAAGAGCAATCCAATTTATCCCCAAAATACTGCAATTTGTCTTTTCATGAATTTGTCCAACTCCTATTTGAAGGCCATGATTGAATATGTTTCATCTTTGCTGGCCGTGAATTCAAGGTCACAACTACATGAGAAAGCAGTTTTCTTCCAGAAAACTTTTCCACCCAGAGAGTTGTGATTTTGTGGAATTCCCTGCCACAGAGGGCAGTGGAGGCCAAGTCACTGGATGGATTTAAGAGAGAGTTCGATAGAGCTCTAGGGGCTAGTGGAATCAAGGGATATGGGGAGAAGGCAGGCACGGGTTATTGATTGGGGACGATCAGCCATGATCACAATGAATGGCGGTGCTGGCTCGAAGGGCCGAATGGCCTCCTCCTGCACCTATTTTCTGTGTTTCTATGTTTCTATATTTCTTACTATCCTCTTTAAATTTTTTTTGCCAATCGTTTTAACTCTGGGTATTCGTCACCCAACCGATACGGAAATAATTCCTCATTAAGCACTGTACTCAAATCCTTCGTGATTTCAAACACATTTTAGACTTTAGACTTTAAAGATACAGCGCAGAAACAGGCCCACCGAGTCCGCACCGACTAACGGTCACCCCGTACATTACCACTGCCCTACACACTGTGGACAATTAACAATTTTACTGATGCCAATTAACTTACAAACCTGTACGTCTTTGGAATGTGGGAGGAAACCAGAACACCCAGAGAAAACCTACGCAGTCATAGGTAGAACATACAAACTCCGTACAGACAACACCGTAGTCAGGATCGAACCCTAGAATAGCCAGCTTTCTCTGCATTAAAGAAAGCTTCCTGGCTTCTCCAGAATTCCCAGGAAAATATAGCCTCCCATTCCTGGGACCATTGTATTAGAGCCTTTATTCTTGGTTTCAATTATAGCTTTCACAGACTTTCTTAAGTGTTATACCCAGAATTGGACACAATACCATAGTTGTAGCTGAACCAATGTTTACAGCGATTCCACTGCATTTCCTTGTTTTTTGTACTTTTTGCCTTCATTTATAAAGGTAATGAGGATCCCCTTAGTTGATTTCTACACATATGCACATGGTCTGACTATCCCTGCACCTCCTTTAGGTTTTCTTCTTTAATATTATGGTGAACAACGGTCTTTCCAGCCAAAGAAGCTTGGATACTTCATCTATGCATCAAACCTGGTGACCACACTGCTGTGTGAATGAGAGTGATATTGTCCACCAATTCTATTTTCTGGATAAGTGCCTGACTTTTATTGGCAGTTGTTGCTGTAATGTTTAGTACATTTCCTTTTTGTTTAAATGGACTCTTGTTAATAGAGGTTTTGGCAAAGAAATCCATTGACTCCCATGGATTTGTGTGGTTTTCATTGTTATGCAATCAGGTCCTCAAATATGCAAACATAGTAGTGTCTGAGGTTTGGGTTCAGTTTGATGGGTCGTGGTGAATGGTTCTTACAGTGTCTTTCATGCGGTGTACTGTTGTGAGACCATGCAGAGAGAAATATCAGGTAAGTATAGTAGAAGGGACTGATCTTCTGCATGAGGTCATGTAGGAGGAAACAACATTGTATTGCAGCTAGAGGTGGCGTTGTGGTGGTGACCAAGGCCTGGGAAATGATTAGAGCTTGTGGGAGCAATTGAGATCCGTTGTCTGAACTGTGGTTATGGATAGGGGTCGAGAGAAAAGATCAGTCATGGATATGGGCCAGTAATGATCTAGCCATAGACTTGAGAATCAGGGCTATAACCTACTTTTTCAAAGCAGAGGAAAGGATGATTTCTAACGTCCCGGATCACATTGGCTTCAACGCTGAAAGCAAACAAATCATCGTCTCATTATCACGCTACAAGGTCATGTATTCATAAGTAGATATAGCAGATGGCATATTCCTGCTATTGGTAGCACTTCTCAAGAAATGGTGAGATTTATTGTTAACTTGACCAGGTGCGGACCCGTTGGGCACCTTCCCCCAAAGCAATATTCCACCACTGACCCATAGCCCCCAACTGCGCAGGCATGGCAGACGGGTTCCCGTTGTGCCGCCAGAGATCCCCGTTGTGACGAGAGTCACGGCAACCCTCCCCCAACTGCGCAGACGCGGCCAGCAAGTGGGAGTGCAACTGCAACATTTTAAAAGTTCAAAATGGCAATAACTTGTAAAATATAAGATCAATGTGAATGCTCTTCTTCTTCAATCCCCTATTCCCCATCTCCATTATCCTCCTTCTCCCCACCCTCCACCAACCCTCCTCTGCTTCCTCCCCTCACACCCTCCCTCCCCTCCTCCCTCTTCCCCTCCCCTGCTCCATGACCTCGCCATCCTTCTTCCTACCCCTATCTTCCTCCATTCCCCCTCATCCCCAGCAATCTCTCCCCCTCCTCTTCACCCTCCTTCTTCTTTCCCATCTCCTCCTCCCCTCCCCCACTCCCTCCCTCACCTCTTCCTCCCTTTCCATTCCCCTACCCTCAGTCACTCCCTCCCTCCCTCCATAACCCCTCTCCCCTCCCTATCCCCCTCCTCTCCCTCTATCTCCCTGCTCCCCCACTCCTCACCTCCCCCCTATCCCACTCTGCCATTCTCCCTCCTCACCTGCCCTCCTCTCCCTCTATCCCCCACTCCATATCTCCCCCACTCTCCCTCCTCACTTCCCCCACTTTCCCCCCTCTCTCACTCCCTACCCCTTCCTCACCCTCAATCCCCCTCCTCCCCACTCCCCATCCTCACCTCCCCAACTTTCCCCTCCCTACCCCCTCCTCTCCCTCTATCTCCCTGCTCCCCCACTCCTCATCTTCCCCCTATCCCAACACCCCCACAATGAAAACCGCTATGTTTAAAAAAAAAAAGAAATTCTCAATGAAAATCTTGTTTTTTCTTTAAAATAACCTAAACACAACGTTAGCTGTTAATGAAAATGGATGAATTTTTTTTTTAGAATAAAATCAATGTCAATGAAAATTGCGATTTTTTTATATAAATGAAATTCGGGATCCCATTGCGACATCATTGTGACATCAAACGCGATTGACGGGCAAGGAAAGTGGAAAAGTGTTTTTTGTAAAGTTTAAAATGTCAATAATTTGTAAAATATAACATCAATCTGAATGAATGCACACCCCAGGCCAATGGTGAGTAAGGTGGGACAAAAATTGTAGCGCTATCGTGTACCGTTTTGGCGGAGTTTCCAGAACACACACGCATACAAACAAACAAACAAGATGAGAGTTTTAGTAATATACATAGATTTCACACTGGGCTAGGCAAACATCATCTGAGCCCCTGAGTCCTTTAGTGCTTTCAACAGCATTATCCCACTATAGTTTCACCAGGAACCAGACTTAACAGAGTTGAATTTCTCCCCCTAAGTTTACAATTGCCAATTAGAGACAAGCCCACATGAATCAGAAAAGCCAAATTGCTCCCTCATAGTAACTCAGCCTCGGCAAAGTCAGAGGAGAAGACCTCCAGTGAAGAGAGTCATTTACATTCACATCTCCCAAGTATTTAGCCACCCAGAATTGGGACCTTAACCTTGAAACCTAGTCTAAACACTGAGTTGCCCACGCTGTTTCCCTGATAAGGTAAATATGCCTCAGAGGAACAGGTAACATAATGAAAAAGATAACGCCCACTGACTTGAACAACCATGAAATGTTGCACAATAGCGTACAAATTTCACTCTGTTATAAAACCAAGAAACGCATCTGCTTACACAATCTGTGCACAGTGATATTTTTATTGTATATTAGACCAAGTGCAGACCCATTGGGTCTGCTCCCCCAACGCAAGATTTCACCACTCACCCGTTCCCCCAACGCAAGCCGTTCCGCCAGCGCAATATTACACCACTCACGCATAGCCCCCAACTGCGCAGACGCAGCTCTTTTCTCATTATCCCCCTGCACTCCCCCCTCCTCCTCCTCCTCCTCCTCCTCCTCCTCCTCCTCCTCCTCCTCCTCCTCCTCCTCCTCCTCCTCCTCCTCCTCCTCCTCCTCCTCTCCTCCTCCTCCTCCTCCTCCTCCTCCTCCTCCTCCTCCTCCTCCTCCTCCTCCTCCTCCTCCTCCTCCTCCTCCTCCCTCTTCAATCCCTAGAGAGGAAGGGGGGTAGAGAGGGAGGGGTGTTAGAGAGGGAGGAGGGGTAGAGAGGGAGGGGGATAGAGGTGGAGGGGGCGGAGAGGGAGGGAAGGGAGTTGAGAGGGAGGGTAGAGGGAGGGTAGAGGGAGGGGGAGGGGGTAGTGAAGGATAGGGGCAGAGAGGGGAAGGGGTAGAGAGAGAGAGGGAGGGAGGTAGAGGGAGGGGGTAGAATTGGGGGGAGGGAGGGTAGAGAGGGAGGGGTAGAGAGGGTGGTAGTGAGGGTAGATAGGGAGGGGCATCTCCCTCCTCCACCCATCCCATCTCCCACTCCCTACCCCTTCTCCCTCCTCCTCATTTTCTTCATCCTCCTCCCCTCACTCCCATTCCCTGCCCCGGGACCTACCCAGGTCGTAGAGCCTGGAACTCGGCCTGGTTCTCGTACTCAGCCCGGCCCTGGCTGTAGACCCCAGCCATCAGCTCGGCCGTCGCCTGGGCTCCAGTGGGCTCATTCCTGACCCTGGACCAAGGCTCATCCTTGGTTCCAATGGGGCTTCTTTTTTGGCCCCGGTCACAGCCCGATCCCAAACCTCAGGCTCGGCTCTCCAGCGAGTGCGCTGGAGTGCCCGTCCCTCCCGGAGTGTCCCGTCCTGCCTTGCGAGTCGATTGTGACGTCACTCGGGTTTATTTTCCAACTTGTCCCAAGATGAAGAGTTTTAGTATTGTAGAGATGAGCCTTCACCATGGTCCACAGACGTGCCATATTGGAAACATGAAAGGAATTGTAAAAGACTGTTCATGTCCATAATTAACTTGTGTAGGAAAGAACTGCAGATGCTGGTTTAAATTGAAGGTAGACACAAAATGCTGGAGTAACTCAGCGGGACAGGCAGGATCTGAAGAAGGGTCTTGACCCGAAACGTCACCCATTCTTTCTCACCAGAGATACTGCCTGTCCCGCTGAGTTAAGGGCTTGTCCCACTTGGGCGTCATTTGCGCATCATTTACGCGACAGGCCAGCAGTGACTGTCACGTGAAAATCATCTAGCAGTACGACAGTCGCGCGCTTTGCTCTTGAGGGCCCTGCTTCTTTTGGGAGCTATTGCGATGTCAGTCGTACTGTCCTGTTATTTTAGTCCGAACTCCATGGCAAGGATTTTCCCAGTGAAAACATTTCAAAACTCGGCACGCTTTATACCCGGGTTATCACGCGGTGCGGCACTCAAATGACGCGCAAATGGCGTACGCAGCGGCGCATGGTTACCGACGTTGATACACGGTGACGCATAATAAATTAGCATAGGCAATGTTCGTGCGTCACCATGCGTCACCACGCACTACATGTACGCCATCAGTACATCAGCATACGCCATCAGTACATCAGCGCCGGATATGTCACGCAGGTGGCGCGCGAGGATTTTAAACATTCCAAAATCCTGGGGCGATTGGGAAGCACCGCGCGTCACTGCATACGCCACTACGCCTCACCACACACCACGCGCACGTCACGACGTGCCAATACATTTTTAGGATGTCGCGTAAATGATGGGCAAATGATGCCCAAGTGAGACAGGCCCTTTAATCCAACATTTTGTGTCCATTATTATCTTGCTGCATGTAAGGTAATGACAGACTGAGGCCCTGATACTGGATTCACTTGTTAAGACATGCATTCCCTGGAGGATTTTACAGCCCCTATGTAACCCTTGCAAAGTGTGTGAAGTGGTGTTCCTCTGTAATTTATTGCGAATGATAAGCAGAATGTTGGTAAAATAAATGTCTTCCTTTCCTCTTTTATTCAGAAAAGGAAGTTTAAATTCTGGAAGAATCATGAAGCCAACACGAATCCTACCATCGACAAATTTGTACTGAACAGACTCGGCAGCTATTTAACTGCCCTTGCCTGGATCATATCTTCCATCGGAAAATTGCTTTCAAATAAAACATAAAACATGCAATTTAGCAAACATCAAAGGAGTCATAAAGACAAAACATTATGTAGGATATGACAGCAAATATTATTGTTTTCTTATTTAGCACATTCTTACAGGGTGGTGTAACCCATTTAAGGACAGTCTTGTGCATAGCCTAGGTCGCACCACACTTTGGTACTTTTTTATCAGTACACGGTGCTCATTTATCTTCAAACATTATTTCAAAGCTGTGCAATTATGGGAATCCAAGATAAAACTCAGACTTCAAAATACTTTGTGTGCCAGAGATGTGTGAAAATAATTTGGATGTGAATGTTTCTGTTTAGTTTACTTTAGTTTAGTTTAGTGTTGAATAACAGCACCGAAACAGGCCCTTTGGCCCACAGAGTCTGTGCCGACCAGCAATCCCCACACACTCACACTATCCTACATAGAAACATAGAAAATAGGTGCAGGAGTAGGCCATTCGGCTCTTCGAGCCTGCACCGCCATTCAATATGATCATGGCTGATCATCCAACTCAGTATCCCGTACCTGCCTTCTCTCCATACCCCCTGATCCCTTTAGCCACAGGGGTCACATCTAACTAACTCTTAAATATAGCCAATGAACTGGCCTCAAACCTTCTGTGGCAGAGAATTCCACAGATTCACCACTCTCTGTGTGAAAAATGTTTTTCTCATCTCTACACGCACTAAGGACAATTTACAATTTTACTGAAGCCAATTATCCTACAAACCCGTACATCTTTGGAGTGTGGGAAGAAACTGGAGCACCCAGAGAAGACCCACAGAAGGCACGTACAAACTCCACATGGACAGCACCCATAATCAGGATCGAACCTGGGTCTTTGGTGCTGTAAGGCAGCCATTCTACCGCTGCGGCACCGTGTGATGTGAGAAAAGGGTAAACTTATTTTTTAGCTTCAGGATAATTGCATAACTATTTAGGTAGGGCAAGCTTGGTGCTTATAATAACAGTAATATACAGAGAATGACATCATATTCTGAAACAAGTTTTCACTAGCTTTGTAAAACCAAGAAACTGCTGATGCTGACAACCAAAATAAAAAAAACAGAATGTGTGAGAAATGCTTTGCTGGCCAGGCAGCATCTATGGAGAGAAAAAGAGTTAACACTTCAGGGTGTTGGAAGGAACTGCAGATGCTGGTTTTCACCGAGGATAGGCACAAAGTTTTGGACTAACTCAGCGGGACAGGCTGCTTCTACGGAGAGAAGGAATGGGTGATGGTTGGGGTCGAGAACCTTCTTCAGACAATTCAGGTTGGCGATTTTTCATGAGAACAAGGAAAAGTTTTCTATTGCAGGCAAAAAAGAGAAGGTGGAGAGAACAAAAGGAATGCCTGTATTAGGACGGAGACAAAGAGAAGTGACTGATGCCAATGGTGGTGGTGCTGGCTGACAAGTGGCAGGGAGACTTTATATATTGTAAGCAATCTTTGATTGTTTCTTATTGGTACATATTGGTACATATGACACTCAAACACTCATGGCCCTTGACTCTTGACAATCTATCTGGCCAAGATGTAAATATATGGTGATGAATAAGGACAGGAGAGAAAGACCAATAAAAATGCTTGAACTGTAGTTTAGTTTAGTTTAGAGATACAGCCTCTTCGGCCTAATGAGTCTGCACCAACCAGCGACCCCCATGCATAACAATATCCCACACACTAGGGACAATTTACAATCTTTACCGACGCCAATTAACCTACAAACCTGTATGTCTCTGGGGTGTGAGAGGAAACTGGAGCACCCGGAGTAAACCAACATGGTCATGGGGAGAACATACAAACTCCATATAGACAGCATCCACAGGATCGCATCCGGGTCTCTGGCGTTGTTAAGGCAGCAACTCTACCGCTGCACCACCTTGCCATAGCGAACAGAACACTGGGGTTCCTGGCAATTTGAATAAAAGAGTCACAGAACAATACAGCCCTATGACTGGTCACACTCATGCCATCTATGGAGCGCCTACCTATTCTAATCCCATTTAACAGCACTTGGTTGATAGCCTTTCATGAATTAGTTATTCAGGTTGCTGTCCAATTATGTCTTATATGGTCTAAGATTCTATGCCCCCATATTCCAACCACCCTTTGGATGATAAAAAAATATCTTCTCAACTGTTGAGGATGAGGGCAAGTTCTGGCAGGCGGAGGAGAGTGCTAGTGGAGGGAAACTAATTGAATCTCTGTTCATGATCCCTGATACCTTCCTGCTGAGGAATGGAGGTCTAAAGGGACTGGACATCCATGGTAGAGAGGTTGGTGAGAGTTGTTGGGTACATGTCAAATTTCCTAACCCTTCTTAGGAAGTAGAGGCATTGGTGTGCTTTCTTGGTCTTTGCTTCAATATGGGTGGTCCAGGAGAATCCTACATTCACATCCACATCACATCTGAACATCACAAATGTTTATAACAAATCGTGAGGGTCCCAGCATCAATCCATCATTGCCACAGGCCTCCATACACAAAAAACAATCCTTCACCATCACCCTCTGCCTCCCATTCCCAAATGCTATTTTGAATCCCATTTTCCAATCTCCATTTTCTGCCCTAGATTCCATGAGGTCCAATGTTTTGGATCTGTCTCCCAGGTGGCACCACAATACATACCTAACTGAATCCCTGTGCATCAAAAATATTGCTCTTCTCATGTTACCTCAAAAATGTTTTAATATGGTCAGACAAGATTTCCCCCTGGCAATGCCATGCTCATCATCTTTCATTAATCTATCCTGTTCCAAGCTTAAATTAATTCTGTCCCTCAGATTTTATTTCTAATAACTTACCTCGTACAGATTTCAAACTTACAGGCCTGGAATTATTTGGTTAATCTCTGCTGTATATTTTTAATAACGGGGACCACATTTCCTGTATGATCTGGCGCCTTACATGTGGCCAGTGAAGATTTAAATATCAGTGTCAGAGTATCAACAATCTCCATCACTCACTTCCCATTACAACCCGGGAAATACTTATCAGGCTCCAGGGAGGTATCTGTTATTAAGTTCACTAAGATATCTAATACCTACTCCTTTTTAATGCTCTAGAATTTCATTAAATCTTTCCTAAATCCTCAAACTACAATGTCCTTCACCTCAGTGAATTAAGGTGACAGCAACTGGGAATTGTGAATGGAGCTCTTACAAGAGTCTGGTTGTAGTCCTGATGGTGTTATAAGTCTGTGGGCTTGACATGGATATCAGTTGTTACACTATCACTTGAGATAGTGATGTAAAAGTCAAGAAAGACAGGGAAAGTATCAGATAAGGACCATGTAAAATGGAGAACAGGGTAAAAATTGGCATCAAAGGTAAAGAAACCTTGGTACAAGAGCAGGAAGCAACTCCAATAAGGTCATCATTGTACCAAATGCAGAAGTGAGGAAAGAGGCACCTGAAAAGAACAATAAAAGGACAGTTTCATGCACCCCCACAAATGGGCAGGTGCAGCCTGGGCCTATACAGCATCCTATTACCGTGCCTTTGATTTTGAGAAAGTGAATGTAGTTGAAAGAATTGCTGTCCTGAGAACTAACACAATCAAAAGCAGAATCTTCGATTTTCCAGCATCTGCAGTTCCTTCTTAAACACAAAAGCAGAAGTATAGTTGGTGAAGGTGCTAGTTGGAGCTCTGTGCAAGGAAGAATTGAATGGCCAACAAACCGTTTTGGGGTGGAATGGAAACAGAATGATTGGATGTCCTTGGTAAAAGTGAGCTAGTAGGGGACACAACATTGGAAACTATCTAAGTGGCAGAGGGTATCAGATGTGTCCTGGCTATAAACAGCACATATAAGCAGTAATTGCACTGTGAATATCTTGTCAACAATTATAACAATCATCTGGGTCCTGACATTTACCAGTTCAGTTAGAATCATGATCTAAGGATTATTTACATTGTTCCATGTTTCAGCTACATGAATCATTCATGAATTTTCTGTTGAATGTATAAAGTAAATGATGAGAGGTGAGTTCCTTACCATGTTAGAGCTTGACTGTGCCTTGTGTACCAAGCCACTATTTGTTGTGCTAACTTAATGTAAGTGGAGCATTCTGTCACCCATTCATCCCAAATGTACCTCTTGGGACCAAGTAAGTGCATTAGCTTAAAAAGACACAAAAATGCTTGAGTAACGCATCGGGTTAGACAGTATCCCTGGAGCCCATGGCAGAACACGCAGATTAGTTTTCCTATTGTGTTTACTGAGAGATTTCAGTCAGCAATGAATTGCTAAATGAACAAAATGTTCTCTTACTCACTTTCAGCCCAAGATTGCATTAAATGTTACCTGGTTCATAATCTTCACACAACAGGAATTGGCAGTGACTGTCCAGCCCAGAATAGAAAGTGATGCCAAGTAACTACAACAATAAAATATATTGAAATGTTTCAGTGGAGCAGCAGAGGATTCAGAAAGGAACATTTTTTTCATGTAAAGGAATGAAAGGGCAGAATTTCTAAAATGTCTTTAAAAATTGCCAATAATAAAAAAATGCGAAACCTTCTTTTTGTTTCCTTGTTTTGATTTGCTTCTAAATCTGTCTTCCCGCCAGAGTAAATAAAAAAAGAACAACATGGTGCCTTTTAGTAGCTTCAATCAGCCAGCACAAAGCTGGTGCACAGGATCCCAGGATAATCTCTGCCTCAGCAATCAAAGCAGCAGTGATCCATGTCAAGGTGAGATAGGTTTCTCAGGAAATGTTCTAAAGAAAACATTATGTGTAGCAGCAATAACAAGGCCATCTCAGAACTTCTCCCTTCAGGAGCCACCGGAAAGAAAGGTGGACTGACCTCTTTCCCTACTTCCAGAAAACAACTCTTTTATATCAGTGTTTGCCACCAACGAATGGAGATTCCCATGACCATACATTTGCGGAATTCCCATCAGCACAAGGCAGCTGCTGTTATCATTAGTCCACTTAAAGTGATGTGTATTTAGTCGCTCAAAGGGTACAGGAGAATTCCCTATTCATCCATTTAAATATCCATGTCCAGGGATCAATGGGAGGGGAGCAGCAGTGGGACTGCTAATTTCAAATGGGAAAGGAAATTCTGCCTGTTGTAAAAGGAGTTGACAATTCACTATTGACTGCTTTGTATTGCCACCCAAGACCAATTTCACACCCCCTCCTTTATGTCTTTCTCCTTTTGTGCACACTCTCCGTCTGAGGAAGAACACACTGCTTCTTAACATTGCATTCATGTGCGACCTTAAAAAAATTGTGAAATACATCAAAGTAAATTGCTCTGCTTGTATTGCAGACCTTCATGGTGTGTGGTTTATTTACCAGGGTGATATATTAATAGTAAAGATTTAAATCTATTAAGAAATTGAAGCACTGACTCCCACTGCTTGACCTAGTTGTTGGTATGAATTATAAGGCTGGAGATTAGTATCGAGCTTCCATGGTATCCTAATGCAAACCTGTTGTTTTCCACAGGAAGCTGCACCTGGTTCGATACTTTAATATCATTTGGCATACAGACTAAGCCAGCTGAGACTCTTGTTGCAACATTCTGATTTAAATTGATCCTGACATGCACAAGGTCCAGGAATATAGCCAAAATATATCGAAGCAAATATGTTCCTGTGTCTTTCATGACAACTCGTTACAGTTGCACTGATGTGAAACAGAGATTTTAGCTGTTGTTTATTGCACAGCAGCTTGAGAGAGTTAAGTTTGCTGCATCTTTCAAATAAAAAGTCAGGGCTGCTCTGAAACATGTTGAACTCTTCTGGACATCCATCTGTCAGAACTCAATACAGCATTTGCTTCAGTTTGTGCAATTACAAAATAAGAAAGAATGCTGAGGCAGGAAAATACAGTTTTAATATGTATTGTTTGAAAATATACTGATGGTGGGAAAAAGCTTTGGAGTGAATTTTCATCACTTCTCTCCCCTCACAATGGGTCCACTTTAATCAGTTTAGTTTATACATACAGTGCATTCAGAAAGTATTCAGACCCCTTCACTTTCTCTACATTTTGTTACGTGACAGCCCTATTCTAAAATGGATAAAATTCTTTTTTTTTAATCTTCAATCTACACACAATACCCCATAATACAAAAGCGGAAACAGGTGTTTAGAATTTTTTGCAAAGTAATTAAAAATAAATAACTGAAATATCACATTTACGCAACTATTCAGACCCTTTACACAGTACTTTGTTGCGGCACCTTTGTCAGCGATTACAGCCTCAAGTCTTCTTGGGTATGATGCTGCAACCTTGGCACACTGTTATTTGGGTACTTTCTTCCATTCTTCACTGCAGATCATCTCAAGCTCTGTCAGGTTGAAAGGGGAGCGTCGATGCACAGCTATTTTCAGGTCCCTCCAGAGATGTTCGATCGGGTTCAAGTCCGGGCTCTGGCTGGGCCACTCAAGGACATTCACAGACTTGTCACAAAGCCACTCCTCATTGGCTTGGCTGTGTGCTTAGGGTCGTTGTCCTGTTGGAAGGTGAACCTCTGCCTCAGTCTGAGGTTCAGAACGCTCTGGAGCAGGTTTTCATCAAGGATCTCTCTGTACTTGGCTCAGTTCATCTTTCCCTCTATTCTGACTAGTCTCCCAGTTCCTGCTGCTGGAAACCATCCCCACAGCATGATGCTGCCACCACCATGCATCACCGTAGTTATGGTATTGGCCAGGTGATGAGCGGTGCCTGGTTTCCTCCAGACATGACGCTTGGCATTCATGCCAAAGAGTTCAATCTTGGTTTCATCAGAGCAGAGAATCTTGTTTCTCATGCCTTTTAGCAAACTCCATGCGGGCTGTCATGTGCCTTTTACTGAGGAGTGGCTTCCGTCTGGCCACACTACCAAAAAGGCCTGATTGGTGGAGTGCTGCAAGTATAGTTGTCTTTCTGGAAGGTTCTCCCATCTCCACAGAGGAACTCTGGAGCTCTGTCAGAATGACCATCGGGTTCTTGGTCACCTCCCTGACCAAGGCCCTTCTTCCCCGATTGCTCAGTTTGGCTGGGCGGCCAGCTCTATGAAGAGTCCTGGTGGTTCCAAAGTTCTTCCATTTAAAAATGACGGAGGTCACTGTGCTCTTCGGGACTTGCAGAAATTGTTTTATGCTCTTCCCCAGATCTGTGTCTCGACACTATCCAGTCTTGGAGGTCTAGGGACAATTCCTTCGTCTTCATGGCTTGGTTTTTGCTCTGAGATGCACTGTCAACTGTGGGACCTTATATAGACACCTGTGTGCCTTTTTAACTCATGTCAAATCAATTTAATTTACCACTGGTGGACTCCAATCAAATTGGAGAAACATCTCAAGGATAATCAATGGAAACAGGATGAAAGTAAGCTCAATTTTGAGTGTCATAGCAAAGGGTCTGAATACTTATGTAAATGTGATATTTCAGTTATTTATTTTTCATTGCTTTGCAAAAATTTCTAAACATCTGTTTTTGCTTCTTCCTTCTGGGGTATTGTGTGTAGATTGATAATTTAAAAAATGAATTTAATCCATTTTAAAATAAGGCAGTGACGTAACAAAATGTGGAAAAAGTGAAGGGGTCAGAATACTTTCTGAATGCATTGTAATGCGCGGAAACAGGCCCTTTGGCCCACCGATTCCGTGCTGACCAGCGATCACCCTATACACTATCCTACACACACACTAGGGACAATTTACAATTTATACAAGCCAATTAGCCTACAAACCTATACATCTTTAGAGTGAGAGAAAACTAACCCTCGCGGTCACGGAGAGAATGTACAAACTCCGTACAGACAGCACATATAGTTAGGATCGAACCAGGTCTCTAGTGCTGTAAAGCAGCAACTCTATCTCTGTGCCACTGTGCCACCCTAATTATTATTGAAAGATATCAGTCCAGCATTAATATCCCTTCCTTGATTGTCCCAGAGAAGATGATGATGAACCGTGACAGTCCACTTGGTGGAGCACACTGATGTGGGATTGGAAATTCCACGACTCTGACTCAGTAACCTGTGACATATTTCCAAGTGGTTTGTGACTTACCCAGGAATAAGTTTATGAGTTTAGTTTATAGTCACTCATACCGAGGGACAGTGAAAAGCTTTTGTTGCATGCTAACCAGTCAGCGGAAAGACAATACATGATTACAATCAAGCTATCCATGGTGTACAAGTACACAATGAAAGGAATAACATGAATGATGAATGTGAATTTGGAGCTGGTGACTTTTCCATCTGCCTGTCGTCCATCTGTATCTGCACTGCAGGACAGTTTAGCAGCTGCTAATCAAATCTTTGCAAATTACTTCAGCTCATCTTGTAAACTGTACATAGTGCAATCAGCAGTGGAGGACATGAATGTATTATGTGAAGGATAAGATTCTAATTAGGCACGTTTGTTGTCCTTCAATGGTGTTGAGTTTCTTGAGAGTGATTGGAGCTGAGCTCTTTCAGGGAAGTGGACAACGTCCCATCACATTTCTGCCTCGCTGATGATAGAATGTCTTTGGAGAGTCATCAGGCTCTGAGCTGTTCCTGTGAGAAGAGTTTCATGGACCACTTATTTAGCAGTTATGTATCTGAGCGTGATGGTGGGCTACTCAGTGATAGTAATGCTGTTGGGTAGATGGCTGTCTGGCCATGAGCTGCCCAAGCCTAAATGTTACTTAGTTTTGCTGCATGGGGCACATAATTCTTCCTCATGTGAGGAGTTTCCATTGAGCATTGTGTTGTGACCCCTACCAGCAAATCACATATATACATATACAAATCACAAATGTACATATATAGAAGCCCATAGATGTGCATCGTGAAATAGGACCATAGAGTGAAACAGCATGGAAGTTCGGCAATTTGAGCGCCCTGGAAAGGAAAAGACTACAAAAAGTAGTAAACACTGCCCAGTCCATCATCGGCTCTGACCTTCCTTCCATCGAGGGGATCTATCGCAGTCGCTGCCTCAAAAAGGCTGGCAGTATCATGAAAGACCCACACCATCCTGGCCACACACTCATCTCCCTGCTACCTTCAGGTAGAAGGTACAGGAGCCTGAAGACTGCAACAACCAGGTTCAGGAATAGTTACTTCCCCTCAGCCATCAGGCTATTAAACCTGGCTCGGACAAAACTCTGATTATTACCAACCACTTTCTGTTATTTGCACTATCAGTTTATTTATTCATGTGTGTATATATTTATATCATGGTATATGGACACATTTATCTGTTTTGTAGTAAATGCCTACTATTTTCTGTGTGCTTAAGCAAAGCAAGAATTTCATTGTCCTATACAGGGACACATGACAATAAACTAACTTGAACTTGAAAAAAAAAAAAAAAAAATAGGCCCTTCGGCATAACTTGCCCACACTGGCCAACATGTCCCAGCTACACTAGTCCCACTTGCCACGTTTGGTCCATATCCCACCAAACCTATCCTATGCACGTACCTGCCTACCTGTTTCTTAAATGTTGGGATAGTCCCTGCCTCAACCACCTCCACCGGCAGCTTGTTCCATACACCTTCTACCCTTTGTGTGAAAAAGTTACAGCTCAGATTCCTATTAAATCTTTTCCCCTTCACCTTAAACCTATGTCCTCTGGTCCTCGAGAATGAAACCATGAAAGAATATGCAACACTTAATCTGACATGATTTGTGAACTTCAGATTTAAGAAATTGTGTGGCCTCAAACACCAGATCTGGAGTGCCCTGGTAAGGTTAGAGCTTTATCTTGAGACCCTGCCCTTACTTGGGATGCTGTGGAGAATTCAAGGCATTCATCTTCTTCAAGATGCAGAACATAAAATGCCGGAGTTACTTAGAGGGTCAGATAACATGGCCAGAGGACATGGACAGGTGACATTTGGGGTTGGGACCCTTCCTCCAGGGATGCTGCCTAACCCACTGAGTTACCCCAATATGCTATTGTGATGTCTCAGCAATTTTGTACTGTAGGCTGTTGTGGATTCCCAGTCAGCCAAACAGACAGAGAAATATCTGATCAAGGAAAGTCCAATAAAACGGATATTTTTTTTTATTTGGTTGTCTAATGAATTCCTCGGAGCTCTCCAAGATTTATAAGTGTGTTCTGTGCCTACCCTAGTTCTGGCTTCACCAACATACCCCACCACAGAACTATACTCTGTTCCTTCATGCTTTCCTTGGCTCTTACCATGGTTTCTGGGACCTCTCCTCCCCTCTTGCCATCTCGGGTTTCTCGAGCGAAAGATAAAATGCTGGAGTTAGTCAGTTGGTCAGGCAGCCTCGGAACATTTGTCAAACCATCCATTTCCTTCCACAGGTGCTGCTTGACCCACTGAGTCTCTGGCGTCTAGGGTTTCTAAACAGGTTCTGAGTGAAAGCCATCGGCCTCATTAACTGCAGCCTCGAATAATCCTTGGCCACTATCATCTGGGAAAATGGTGTTAGGGGGGGGGGGGGGGGGGATGGGTTTGATTGTCTTCCTCTCATCTGCACACCACCCTTGGGAGCTACAAATATCAAAGACTAGTTTTCCTTCACTTAGTTTGTGATGTTGATGTACAAAGAACAGGATCAGCCTGAAGGATGACTTGAAATGTTGAAATTAGAAACTTGGGTCACCAGGCTATGATTCTGTTCAAACAGGTGAAGTTTCAGAAGTCACTTCAATGTCAGAAGCGAGCGAAAAAAAAACCAGACAATGCACTCACTTCTTCAGAGAGTTTTATTTAATCATCAGTTGCTTCGGTGATTGAGGCAAATTATACCTGTATATAAGCTCTGAGCCGACTGGCAATAAAGTGCATTTGTCAGAGTCCTAACGTGGTCGGCAAGCAAGAATAATTACATCTTTTCTTCTCGCTTTACAATACAATACTAATTTATTGTCATTTGAGCCCCAGTGAGACTCAAACGAAATTTTGTTTCCACAGCCATACAAACAAAAACAATGTCCTACAGACATACACACAATTAAGTTCACACAAACATCCATCACAGTGAACCCACTGTGTTGGAAGGCAAAGTCTTTTCTCTCCCCTGTTCTCCATGACTCTCCCGATGTCGAAGCCCCAGGCGGGCGATGATAAGTCCCACGGCCATTTTAGGCCGTGCCGGGCGATTTACGGCCCCGCTCCCGGTCTAGAAGTCTCGAAGTTGGAGCCCCCGGCGGGCGCTGGAATGTCCCATGGCCATGAAGCCGTGTCGGGCGATGTACTTCCCCGCTCCGGGTCTTTCCAACCCTGCGACACGGGCTGGAGAAGTCGCGTTGCGGGAGCTCCGGGAAGCGGTCTCTCTCTCCCCCCGGACCCGCGAGCTCCCGATGTCCCAGTCTACCGGACCTGCGGCTGCGGTGCTGAAGCCTCCGAGCCCCAGGAGTCGAGTCGCAGCAGCGAGTCACCACCGCTCCCCACGCACCGAGGCCGGCCAGCCCCACGATGGTGAGTAGTCCGCAGATCCGCATTCTCCCGAGCCCCCGGGTCGTTCAGGTTGGAGGCCGCTCCACGGTGCTAGGCCCCAACGACAACGGAGACCCGACGGGGAAAAGGTCGGGTCTCCCGAACAGGGAAGAGATTTAAAACGGTTTCACCCTCCCCCCCCCCGCCCCCCACCCCCCACATATACCCATTTAAAACCAAGCTTAAAAAAACACAAACACTACATTTAACTAGACAAAAATAAAAAAAAAGACGGACAGGCTGTAGGAGCCGCTGCAACGAGTCGCGCCGCCACCAGGAACATGTACAATTGTTTTTGTACCCCACTATCTCTACACTTGATGGGCTGAAATAAAACCTCGCACAGGGACTTCTGTGTGCAATGCAGCAGAAAGGTGGTTAGTGATTAGTGAAGCCTTCCTTTGATCAAGGAATCAAAGGTTGAGGTATTTCTCTTCAGCTTGTGACTAAAGAAAAGGTGTGTTCTCAACTCATTTATCATCTGTCTGCTGTAAAGCAAAACAAAAAAGAAAGTTAAAAGATATGAAAGAAACGATTGAGAATCATTTGATCATAATGATACACAGCCAGTCTTGAGAGGTGCAATGTAAAAGAGATTTATCTTCTCTGCCTTTGCATCTAAACAGGTCACTTAATTGGTACCCTCAACACCTAGTTCAATACCTATGCTCTTGATGTCGAAATATTCTTACCGCAGTATCTATAGGATGCAGGGCCAGATTTAGATGAAGAGAGGCCCTAAGCTGTTCCACTTGTGAGGCCCCCTCCGCGTTGGTTTTCAGCGCTGGCGGCGAGGCAGCGACCGGACAGCAATGGCGGCCAAATCTCCCACAATTCAAAGCGAGGGAGAAAGTGCCCAGCGACGAACAGTTGCCATTGCAATGCGCATGCGCAGGGCGGCCGATGATGTGCTGACCGTGGTTGTGCGCATGTGCATGGGGGGAGGACGTGCAGGCAGCAGCAATGCGCATGTGCAAGGCGGCCTGTCGTGCCGGCGGATGAGGAGCGAGCGGAGCCCGGCGGCCCGGACACGGATAGCGGGGAGAGATGGAGAGAGAGAGATAGAGATAGAGAGGGGGGCCCGCCCAGAGTTGAACGGTAGGTGGCCTGCCTTGGCCGGAGGCCCCCCTAGACCTCGAGGCCCTAAGCTTAAGCTTGTCTAGTTTATAGGTAAATCCGGCCCTGATGGGATGCACCGGCTAAACAACAGCAATAAGCAGATGCTGGGATCTTGCATAGAACACAAAGTGCTCCTCCCTCCCTCCCAGCTTTCTTATTCCCCCCTCACGCACCCTCCAACAATCAGTCTACAGAATTGCCCCCACCTTTCATAATCACCTATCCATGTTCTCCAGAGATGCTGCCTGACCCACTGAGGTGCTCCAGCACTTTGTGTCCTTTTGCTGAAATAACTCAGTGGGTCCCGACCTGAAAGGTTGACTAAACATGTCTTCCTGAGATGCCGTCTGACCTGTTGAGTTACAGCAGCATTTTGTGTTCAACACTAATTTGACAGTGTGTAGGAAGAAACTGCAGATGCTGGTTTACACCGAAGATAGACACAAAATGCTGGAGTAACTCAGCGAGTCAGGCAGCATCTCTGGAGAAAAGGAACAGATGACGTTTCGGGTCGAGACCCTTCCACAGACGACAGCATTTTCCTATCCCACAGCAGGAGGAAGGAAGTGCATCCTGATATTCAAGACCGTGTGGAGTTTATAAAACATGCTGCCTTTGTAATTCACAAGTGTTATTTCATCACTCCTGGGTCTAATTTCGAGAAATCCATATCTAACAACTTCACAAGGAAGCTGCCAAATCCATTGGGTTCCACACATATAACGTAGGCTGCTGCCTCTCTGGGACACCCGTCCCTACAACATGCCTTTTTACTGATGTGGTTGGCCTTTCGATTGCTGAATGTGTTACTCTAGGCCGCAGAGCAGCAACAGGAAATCTGTTCCAATGTTGCAGCTCCTGCTGAGATGGTGATAAAGCCTGGACTTTTTCCAAGTCTTATGTCAGGCAATCACAACGACTGCGCTGCTTACCTTTAACTTCTGGGATCTCTCCCTCCCACTTACTAATTCAAGGTTCTCAAAATGGTGGCACAGTTGCGCAGCAGTACAGTTGCTGCCTTACAGCGCTTGCAGCACTGGAGACCCGGGTTTAATCCCGATTACGGATGCTGTCTTACCATGTTTATATGTTCTCCCCGTGACTGCATGGGTTTTCTCGGGGATCTACCGTTTCCTCCCACACTCCAAAGATGTACAGGTTTGTAGGTTAATTGGCTTGGTACAAGTGTAAATTGTCCCTGGTGTATGTAGGATAGTGTTTATGTGCGGGGTGATCGTTGGCCGGGTGCGGTCTCGATGGGTCGAAGTGCCTATTTCCGCGCTGTATCTCTAAACTAAACTAAAATGTTTTGATGGGAGACCATCTGCCCGCTATTTGGTTGAATCCCAGCAGTTAAAAAAATTCCATAGCCTTTGTTGTCTGGGAAAGCAATGGGAACGGAGTGTGTGCTTGGGTTCTACCTACCCACGTAGCATTCCTTGGGACTTGCTTGAGCTATTTTTCAAGGGAAAGATAGTTGAGGAGTGTATTCATCTGACATTGATGTATGACTGGGAAGGGCCTCAAGATCCCTAAAGGAAGAAACTTTCTCCTCATTCAATATGGCCGAGTAATTGATTTTTGTTTCCTTTATCAATTGCTTCCTATCTTCTACCAGTAGGAAGTAATTGCCAGGATGTTTAATATACTCAGATATATCACTGATATACAGTATCTGATATTACTGGGGACATTTTCAAATGCTGAAATTAAAATATAAGCATGCTATACATTCCTATGGAAAAAGAAATTACTGTGAATGTTGAAGATTTGAACCAATTCTGATAAAAGGTAATCATCCTGAAATGATAATCCTGTTTCTCTCTCAGATGCCATCTATTCTGCAAAGTAATTTTAGCAGATGGTGCATTGGTTCATTGTTTTCTATCCGAATCTACTGTATTTAACTTGAAGAATAATAAAGAACATAAAGGAAATTTGTAAATCATTCATTGATCAGTCCTCAGAGTGTCATTTCAGGGCCAGGATAACACTGAAAATTCTCCATCGTACAAGAATAATGGCTGAAACCATACATTTAGTTTCCTTTAGTTTAGAGATACAGCGTGGAAACAAGCCCTTTGGCCCACCGAGTTGCACCGACTAATGATCAACCGTATACTAGTTCCACCCTGCACACTAGATCAATTGACGTAAGCCAACTCACCTACAAACCGAAGATAGACACATAAAGCTGGAGTAACTGAGTGGGTCAGACAACATCTCTTGAGGCCTAGGACAGAAAGGTCAGTGTGCGAATGGGAAGGGGAATTAAAATGTTTGGCAACCGGGAGATCAGGTACTGTAGGTACAGATGGACTGAGCGAAGGTGTTCAGCAAAACGATCGCCCAGTCTACGTTTGGTTCCGTCGATGTATAAGAGTCCACATCTTGAACAATGGATACAGTAGACAAGGTTGGAGGAGGTGCAAGTGAACTTCTGCCTAACCTGAAAGGATTGTCGGTGTCCCTGGACAGAGTTGAGGGAGGAGGTATATGGACAGGTGTTGCATCCCCTACGGTTGTGAGGGAAGTTAACTGGGAAGGGGGTGGTTTGGGTGGGAAAGTATGAGCTATGCCCTTGGCCTCCTCCATTGTCAGAGTGAGACCAGATGCAAATTGGAGGAACAGTATCTTATATCTCGCTTGGGCAGTTTACAACCCAGTGGTATGAATATTGATTTCTTTAACTTCAAGTAACCCTTGCTTTCCCTCTCTCTCCATCCCTCCCCCACCTAAGACGCACCAGCTTCCCATTCTCACTTAGCAAACAGCTAGCTAACAATGGCCTGTTACCTTTATCATTGTTAGTTTTTTGCATATCTTTCATTCATTTGTTCCTTATCTCTCTACATCACTGTGCATATATCTCATTTACCTTTCACCTGACTCTCAGTCTGATGAAGGGTCTCCAAACGAAACGCCACCCATTCCTTGAGATCTCTCCAGAGATGCTGCCTGTCCAGCTGAGTTATTCCACCATTTTGTATCTATCTTTGGTTTAAACCAGCATCTGCAGTTCCTTCCTACATGTCAAATACAGCCTAGTTATAGGAAGGTACCATTACGTTGGAAAGGGTGCAGAAGAGATTCACCTGGCTTGCAGGTTTGTGTTGTCGGGTGGTATAACATAGAACTACTGTATGGGTGATCGATGGTCAGTGTGGACTCGGTGGGCCAAAAGGCCTGTTTCCATGCTATCTATATTACTAAAAGTAGGTATGTTGCAAAGCCTACCTGAAGAGTCGCTGAAAATCTGTCACTGTGGGTGTGCGCGGTTTTGGCGCCGTTTAGAGGGGACGGGTTTAAAACGCGATTTACTCTAGGCTGTTCAAATCGAAGATGTTCAGCCTAGTTAATTATTAACGAAAAATCGCTGGAAGACCCCGTCGCAAAAGCTATTATTAGTTTTAAAGGCCTCGTAAAATAGTTATAGTAGTTTAAAAATCAATCTCTAAACCCGCGACCGCCAGCAACTGCAGGGTCTCATAAAGCAAATATCTGAAGGTATGCTGTATATTTTTACATTAAAAAGGGCTTCTAAAGATCCCTTTATACAAAGTTTAATATTGCGAGTAGCTCATTTTGGGCCCATTATATCCCGCAGTATTTTTCTGGGCATTTGGGGCACAAATCTACCGCAATGTGAACGTTCTAAACCAGCGCGTTCCACAGGGACCCACTGGAAAGCTGATTTAAATGGGCATTTATTTACAGCAATTAAACACTAAATTCCTTCCATTTGGTCTATAAATTAATGTAAATGAGATTTAAAAATCATGTTTTATTGTGAATTATTTGTGAATATTATTTGGACATTTAGGCTATTTAAAAATGTTAATCATTTATTAAGAAATGGATAGATGTTTAGATCTAGTAATTGAAGTCTGAAATTAGCTACAATTAGGTAACTAACTAATTATATGCTTTAATTTCAGGTCATCCAAGTTAGATTATTTTATATTTGTTTCAGAATGCTTCAATCTATGATAACTGAAAATTTCATTCAGTTCTCTTAATTTTTAAGAAAGTTATGGGCTTTTGACTGTTCACGATCACAGCTTTTTTGTTATGTCCATAGAAAATCAATAGGGAACAAGATGCTAATTTCCCAGTATGAAAATGGCCATAACTTTTTAAATACTTGAGATATGAAAGTGAATTAGGTGTCAAATTAAACTTATTTTTATGCTTTATCTGATGGGATAAATTGCAGACTTGATTTTTAAAATCTCAAAATTTTGTAACATTGCTACTAAAAGTAAGATCTTGACCGCTTCCTGTTTTTCAGTTTCATGATTTTTGAAAAAGCGCTGCCACTTACGTCTGTGATTTTTGGCCATCTTACTCAGAGTCCCCCTCCGCTGCGCAGGACAAAAGGATTTTTCCCATCGATGAAAAATAAAAGAGTTATTAATGTTTTAAAAATGTTGACATTCTCTCTGCTGCCCCCGTTAGTGGGAGGGGGGAGGGACTATAAAACCCGGAAGAGTTGTGCCTCACTCAGTCCCTGCAAGATGGAGGAAGAGAGAGGGTCATGTCTCTCTGAGCTGTAAATAACACTAAACACATGTCTACTCAACTGTGAGTGCCCTTAATGTGGTTTGAAAATGAAAATGTGGTTGCTTTGAAGTGCTGCACTGCAAATGGTTGTTGGTGGTGGTGACTGCTTTGAAATGCTGCACTGCAAATGGTTGTTGGAGGTGGTGATTGCTTTGAAATGCTGCACTGCAAATGGTTGTTGGTGGCAGTGACTGCTTTAAAATGCTCCCCTTCCAACCAGACAGAGCTTGAGAGGATCTGTAGAGAAGAATGTGAGAAATTACCCAAATACAGGTGTGCCAAGCTTGTAGCGTCATACCCAAGAAGACTTGAGGCTGTAATCGCTGCCAAAGGTGCCTCAACAAAGTACTGAGTAAAGGGTCTGAATACTTATGTAAATGTGATCTTTCAGTTATTTATTTTCAATTACTTTGCAAAAATTTCTAAACACCTGTATTTGCTTTTTTTATAATGGGGTATTGTGTGTAGATTGATGATTAACAAAATGAATTTAATCAATTTTAGAATAAGGCTGTAATGTAACAAAATGTGGAAAAAGTGAAGGGGTCTGAATATTTTCTGAATGCACTGAATTGTATGTTGTGGCAATTTAAGGGCAACCTCTGGAGCTCGAGAAGATATTATAGTTATGTTTTTTTTCATAGTACTGTAGTTACAACAACAAAATAAAACATCTATCAAAAGGCCAAAGGCCACGTTTCTTTGTTGTCTGATGGTCAGATTGAGTTTTGAGTCACTGACTTTTTTGCAGGTTTGTGATTATGAAACAGTTAGTGGAGCCCTCACAAAAATAAGCTTTGTGCTTATTTCTTCTTTTTACCAACAGTGAATTTTCCATCCATAAGCATTATCTTCAATTGTAGAATTCTGTAGGCGTAAGTCAAGAAATAGGACATTCCACGAATTGCACTGAATTGTACTTGAAGACTGAATTGTCGAAATAGAATTGGGAAAAATAGAACCAATTTTATGGCTAGGTTATCATAAAACTCTGACTCAACATTGATTCTTTGCTTCTGTTCATAAACTACGTGTGGCAAAATGACCCCGATACCTTTACCTGATCGAAGATAGACACAAAATGCTGGAGTAATTCAGCGGGCAGGCAGCATCTCTAGAGAGAAGGAATGGGTGATGTTTCTGGTTGAAGGAAGAAGGGTCTTGATCCGAAACATCACCCATTTCTTCCCTCCAGAGATGCTGCCTGTTCCGCTGAGTTACTGCAGCATTTTGTGTCTATCTTCGGTGTAAACGGCATCTGCAGTTCCTTCCTACACTTACGTTTGTCTGTTGAAGTTTAACGCGACTGAGACAATAATTCACTACCCAATATCTATTAAATAATCCTTGATGCAAGTCTCCAGGTTAGAAAACAGCAGAAATGTTATCCTAATTTTTATTGAAACCTTTTGGGAGACCTAGATTGAGGCAGAGCCTGGTTGTTAAGATCATAGGTGCTGGTCCAGACTCCTTCACATTGGGCCTTGTATTTCCTAAGTAGCCTCAATGAAACTTAACATAACAGTCTGTGGACATCGATTCACCTGACATAAATGTTAAGACTTTGGCCTGTGTGTCTGCAGATAACTGTGAATCAGAAGGATAGCAAGAAATGAATACATAATGCTACTAAGGCATGCTTCAGTTTCCCTCTACTTGAATGATGACAGTGTCCTGGAATCAGGGGCATGTGTTAGTGGCATTATATATTAATATATAATATTAACCCTGACTCCTGAGCCCGGTAACTTTTCTTAAATACCTGAGTTATTTAATGATTCAAATCTAATTTCCCAATGGTCAGGGTGGGATTTGAACTCTTATTTCTGATCAGTAGCCCAGAAATTTGGTTGCTTGCCCTGTGATTTACCCATAGCACTAATGTACTCCACAGAATAGGCATAGTGTTACGAAGTATGACCCAAGCACTTGATGAGAATGGATCAGAAGGAGAGGAAAAACTGAGAATTTGACGATCACTCTTCTGTGCTTGTTTCTTTTTAACAACAAGAAAAGAGTTGTCGGTTTAGTTTAGTACCTTCCAATTTCTGCTGCTGCTGCTGCTGTTCAAGCCTGTTCCCTTGTAAGAGGTGTCATCTTGCACACAAGTAGAGAAATAGTCTTGACCTGTTGTAAGCAGTAGGAGTACGGGCACAGTGACAGATATGTCAAAGCTGTTTCATATCAAGACTGTCATGAACGATTCATCATGCAGCTGGATTATGTTACAATGCTTTTATTTGTTTAAGCCTTTGAAGATATGCTTTTGCCAAAGCATTCAATAGAATGTTAATAAATAAAGAACAGGCATAGACAGTCAGCACAAATACACCTATATTTAGTGAAGGCTTTATGCAGAGCAGTATTAAAAAGGCAACAAGTTATCCGGCAATACATTTGCAAACTGCTTTCTTCGCTAGTGTAGTTGGTAAATGGAACCAAACAAAGGGATCTGAGATTGCCTGTTGTTAAGGGTCACCTTATTCACCATCTAACTCCAGACATTGCTTTGGAGCTGTAAGCAGGGTAGCCTTTCTTATACCTATATCACTGACCAATATTTTAACTTTGGTAAACCATGGAATAGAATAATGCAAGATACACAAAATGCTGGAGAAACTCAGCGGGTGCAGCAGCATCTATCAGCTGCTGCACCCGCTGAGTTTCTCCAGCATTTTGTGTACCTTCGATTTTCCAGCATCTGCAATTCCTTCTTGAACACAATAGAATAATGCACTTGCCTCTTTTTAAACCACAGGTACTATTTCTGCTCTCTGCGTTAATTCATTCAACCATTGAATGCTGTCAATGATTTCTTCTCCACCTTTAGGCTTTGAAAATATTTACAAGCAATTGTTTACTGCAAAAGGGAAACTACAATTTTTTTAACAATTCCCTCAACCTTTGCCCTTAAAGAGGTGCCATCGGGGTCAGGGCCATTGATAAAGACTATGTGATCATCAGTAGGGCCTTTGACAAGGTCCAGGATGGGAGACTAGTACAAAAGGTGGCTGCAATTTGTCACACTGGATCCAAAATATTTTTGATGATGGAAGTGGTATGAGGTGGAAGATTGTTTTTGCTATTGGAAGCTTGTGACTAATTTGTACTGTTGGTATACATGCTCGAATTCTTGATGTTTCTTACATACATTGACTATCTGGATATGAATGCTTAGAAAGTTCACATACCACAGGGCGGCAAGACAGTACAGCGGTAGAGATGTTGCCTCACAGCGCCAGAGGCTTGGGTTCTTCCCGTGACCGGCGTGGGTTTTCTCTGGGTGCTCTGATTTCCTCCCACTCTCCAAAGACATGTAGTCTAATTGGCTTGGTAAAATTGTAAATTATCCCTAGCGTGTGTAGAATAGTGTTAGCGTGCAGGGATCGCTGGTTAGCATGGACTCGGTGGGCCAAAGGGGCCTGTTTCCGTGCTGTATCTCTAAACTAAAAAAACTAAAAAAGATGTGAAGATTGGTTGTGCAGTTAATAGTGTGGGGGAACAGTCTTTGCAAAAGAACAATAGTGAAGAGTAGATAAAATAGACGGCCAGTGCAATTTAATCCAGGGAAAATGTGAGATTAGACACAAAATGCTGGAGTAACTCAGTGGGTCAGGCAGCATCTCTGGAGAGAAGGAATAGGTGACGTTGGGTCTCGACTCGAAACATCACACATTAAGTCTGAAGAAGGGTCTTGACCCGAAACATCACCCATTCCTTCTCTCCAGAGGTGCTGACTGTCCTGCTGAGTTTCTCCAGCATTTTGCGTCTACCGATTTAAACCAGCATCTGCAGTTCTTTCCTGCACAAATTATGAGGTTATGTATTTTGAATGGATGAGTAAAGCTCAGGGCTGCCAACATTGGGTGAGAGTTGGGAGTGAGAAATTGCGAGAGACCAGGCCCGAGGGAGTATAGCCACCGGGGGGGGGGGGGAGGAGAGTGTCCCCCTCCCATTGGTACAGAACATTTGCATTTTTCAGCTTGAAATTGTGCAATATGGTGCATACCGTTTGGGGGTCTTTTAACTCACACTTGAATGCAATATATATGCTTTAAATTGGATTGGAGTATTTTTGAAAGGGGGGAGGCTGTGCGATCACTGATCACTGGCCTTGGGAGTACCCGGTGAGGGAGTGGAGCAACCGAGTGGGGAGAGGGTGTGGAAGAAGGGTGTCCCCCCCTCCCAGGGTAGGAACATTTTGAAATTTGATGTATTAAAATCATGTTTTAGTGCACTGTAGAAGTATGATTTCAATGTTTTTTGTATGAAGTATTTTTAAGAGGCAACTTTTTAAGGGGTAACTTTATCCACACAAAGGGTGATGGGTGTATGGAACAAGCTGTCAGAGGAGGTAGTTGAGGCAGGGACCATCCCAACATTTAAGAAAAAGTTAGACTGATACATGGATAGGATAGGTTTGGATGTATGGACCAAAAGCAGGTGGCGTAGCTGGGACATGTTGGCGGGTGTGGGCAAGTTGCACCGAAGGGCCTGTTTTCACACTGTATCACTCTATGACTACATTATACCTCCACCATGCATGAATGCTTCAAAATCAACTGATCGAGTTTTATTGCCATATACTCAAGCATAGAAACATAGAAAATAGGTGCAGGAATAGGCCATTCGGCCCTTCGAGCCAGCACTGCCATTCAATATGGCTATTCATCTAAAATCAGTACCTCTTTCCTGTTTTTTCCCCATATCCCTTGATGTCGTTAGCCCCAAGAACTAAATGTAACTCTCTCTTGAAAACATCCAGTGAATTGGCCTGCACTGCCTTCTGCGGCAAAGAATTCCACAGATTCACAACTCTCTGCGTGAAGAAAGTTTGTTCTCATCTCAGTCCTAACTGGCCCCCCATTTATTCTTAAACTGTGACCCATGGTTCTGAACGCCCCCAACATCGGGAACATTTTTCCTGCAGTTACAGTAAGTGAAAATCTAGCAGGCAAGCAGGATGCTTTCACCAACCACCCCCATTTGAAGTCCACTTTCTTCCACCGTATCTACCCAGTGCTTGGTACTTACTTCCAGCAGCCACTGGTTGTCCTCCAGGATGCACCGAGCCATAGCCTGATCCATGCCGGTCACCTGGGCGAATTTGGCACAGAGACTCTCACGGCAGCGGCGTAACGCTTCGACGCCTCCAACGGCCCGAGACTCTTGCATTGAGGCTGCTCCATGGCAAGAGCTGCAGTGAGCGACTCGCCAGCCCGGAAAACACTCTCCAGCCCCGCTCCCCGTCCGCATCTGTCCCCGCCGCTGCTTCCGCGTCCAACACCCGCGGCCCATGCAGTTGATATGAGTTTTGAAATTTTTGTTGATCACAGAATTTCTCACAACAGAGCGAGAGAAATTTGTGATCAGCGTGAGAATTTGGTGAAATGCGTGATTCTCACGCTCAATGCATGGGAGTTGGCAGCCCTGCCTCTCTATCCCCCTCTCCCTCTCTCCCCTCTCTCTCTCTCTCCCCCTCTCTCTCCTCTCTCTATCCCCTCTCTCTCCCCCTCTCTTTCTCTCCCCTCTGTCTCTCCCACCTCACTCTCCCTTCTCTCTCTCCCCTCTCTCTCTCCCCCTCTCTTACGCTCTCTTTCCTCTCAACCCCTCTCTCTCTCCCCCTCTCTCTCCCCTCCCCCCCCTCTCTTTCCCCTCCCCCTCTCTCTCCTCTCTCCCCTGTCTCACCCCTCTCACTCTCTCCGCTTCCCTCTCTCTTCTCTCTCCCCCTCTCTCTCTCCCCCCCTCTCTCCCTCTCTCTCCCGCGTCTCTCTCCCCCTCTCTCTCTCTCCTCTCTCTCTCACCCCCCTCTCTCTCCCCCCTCTCTCTCTCCACCCTCTCTCTCCACCCTCTCTCTCCCTCTCTCTCTTCCCCACCTCACTCTCCCCCTCTCTCGTCCCCTCTCCCCTCTCTTTCCCCTAACTCTCTCTCCCCTCTTTTCCCCCTAACTCTCTCTCCCCCCCTCTCTCTCTCCCCCTCTCTCTCTCCTCTCTTCCCCTCTCTCCCCTCTCTCCCCCCCTCTCTCTCTCCCTCCCACCTCACTCTCACCCTCCCTCTTCCCCCTCTCCCTACCACCTCACTCTCACCCTCTCTCTCGTCCCCTCTCTCCTCTCTCTCCCCTCTCTCCCTCTCCCTTCTCTTTCCCCTAACTCTCTCTCTCCCCTAACTCTCTCTCCCCTCTCTTCCCCTAACTCTCTCCCCCCTCTCTCTCTCCCCCTCTCTTTCTGCTCTCTCCCCCTCTTCTCTCTCTCTCTCCCTCTCTTCCCCCGTCTCTCCCCCTCTCTCTCTTTCTCCCTCCCTCTCTATCTCTCCCTCTCTCTCCCTCTCTACACACTCTCCCCTCTCTGTCTCTCCTCTCACCTCTCTCTCTTCCCCCCCCTCTCTCTCTCATCTCTCTCTCCCTCTCTCCCCCATTTCTCCCTCCCACCTCACTCTCCCCCTGGCTCTCTCTCCCCTCTCTCTTTCTCCTCTCTCTATCTCCTCTTTCTCTTTGCCCCCCCATCTCTCTCTCTTTCCCCCTCTCTCCCTCTCTCTTCCCCCTCTCTCTCCCATTCTCTCCTACCCTCTCCTCCCTCTCCACCCCCTCTTTCTTCCCTCTCACCCCTCTCTCTCTTCCCTCTCTCTCTTCCCCCCCCTCTCCCACCTCACTCTCCCCCCTCTCTCTCCCCTACCTCTCTCCCCCCCTCTTATCTCTCTCCATTCATGCCCCCTCTGTCTCTCCCCTCTCTCTCCTCTCACCCCCCTCTCTCTCCCCACTGTCTCCCTGTCTCCTTCCCCTCTCTCTCTCTCCACCTCCCTTTGAGAGTCTGTCCCTTCGGCACAGAGACTCTCGCGGCATCGGCGCGACGCTTCCGATGGCTCCGCGGCCCGGGACACTCGCACGGTCCGGAGTGCTCCATGGTGGAGCTGCAGCGAGCGACTCGCAGCGCCGCAAACACTCGCCAGTCCCGGCTCCCCGCATCTGTTCCTGCCGCTGGTTCTGCTCCCATCCCTACCGCAGCCCCTGCTCTCCAACACCCGCGGACCATGCAGTTTATCCGAGATTTGACATTTTCGTTGATCACAACATTTCTCACCACTGAGCGTGAGAAATTTCTGATGAGCGTGAGGGCGTGAGAGTTTGCTTGAGGGTGTGAGTCTCACGCTCAAAGCGTGAGAGTTGGCAGCCCTGAAGGCTGGAATTGTTGGACCCTAAAAACGTACCAAGGAAACGAGGAACCATGATGGGCATGTACAAAAATCCATGAAGGCAGCCGTGTAGTGCAATAAGCAAGGTATATACAGGATACTGTTCTTCATGAGCCGAGGCATAGACTACAAGAGCAATAACATAAACCACATTGGGTTGAAGGGCCTATTTCAGCGCTTTATGATTTAATCTATGTTCATGACATGGGTTCCCAGTCTCTTCATTTTGTAAGCTGCCTGCATCAGGCAGAAAATAGGGAGCACACATATGCCATTGCTGATAAAGGGTTCTGGAGAGGGTCGGGTTGTCCACAGTTGCATTTGCTCTGTGACGGTGACTCACCAGCCTGTGCCAGTGCTCAGGATTAGTGTCATGTCAGGAGCTGTCTAAAATAATTCTTCATTTCTTAAGATAATAACACTTGCTTGACATTTCCGCTCTAGTGCTCATGTAAGATGCTGTTGCAAATATGATAGAGTTGCAATGCCAAATGTTCCTTCACAGAATCATTTAGGTATTGTGAAAGCATGTCCGGTCTACAGATGGAGTGACGTTTTGAGCAATTAATGAGAAACGAGCATGGTGGCAAAGACAAGTAATATCTTTCGTAATTAAACTGTCAGAAATGTTGCCCATCAGGGAGAGAAATGTCGAAAGGTTTGATAAGTATAACATTTTTTACCCCATGTTTTTACTGATAATACAGCAGAATTAAGAAATGGTTTCTCCCAAGTGGACCAGAGCATCATCAGAATGATGGAAGAGGTAAGATAGAAGCATAGAAACATAGAAAATAGGTGCAGGAGTAGGCCATTCGGCCCTTCGAGCCTGCACCGCCATTCAATGGGATCATGGCTGATCAAGGGCATAGGCCTTCCCGAAGTGCCACGCCAGCGGAAATAGGAACCCACCGGAGGCTCGGCGGACAGCGGATTGGAGAAACTGACCCAAGGGCCCGGCGGACCGCGGAATGGGGAACCCGCCCCGATGGCCCGAACCCCTGATGGACTGAAGTGCTCCAGTAGACCAAGCGTGTGGGCGGACATGGCTGCTCGTGCATGTGTAAATATGCAAAAATAATTCCACTATGCAGTTGCACAGTGACAAATAAAGCACATTGACCCATTAACCATTATGAAGGAAATAGCTCCAGTGTAATGGCGTTCTCCTAAGTTTTGTGTAAATTGAAAACAAGTCCACATTATGAACCTCATATTAACCTACTCACAATAACCAAAATAAGGTGCTGCATGGAGGTGGAAGAATGGTTGAATCAATTTAGGCATTTAAAAAAATGTAATTTAGGTTAGGATACCAATTTGTGGGCAGCAGAATAATTATCCTTTTGTTTGTTTGTTTTTCTCATCATCCAAGCGTATTAGCCTCACTGGTACTCCATGTCTTTGTTTTCCTTAGTCCAGTTCTATCTGTTGTAATCCACCTAAAACTGGTGTGATACCAGAGGGTACAGGTTAAATATCCCATTGTTTTCACAGAGGCAAAGAAGGAGCAGTTATGCTTGCAAATTTGGAGGCTGACTTAAGAGCCTAGGGCAAGCTATTCGCAGATTCATGGCTCAGGAATTATGATTCCGTGTGTTAGTTTGGCTTTAGGCATGTGTTTTATTTTTCATTGTGAAAGGGCACAGAAAATACGAGCTTGGCCCTGGGGTTAGTTTTAAATCTGCCTGTATCTCTTTAAATTATATTACATTTGTTTCAGATTTGTTTTGGGACAGTTTTGCTCTCATCTAACTCCCTATTAAATATAGCTAATGAACTGGCCTCAACTACCTTCTGTGGCAGAGAATTCCAGAGATTCACCACACTCTGTGTGAAAAATGTTTTTCTCATCTCGGTCCTAAAAGATTTCCCCCCTATCCTTAACCTGTGACCCCTTGTTCTGGACTTCCCCAACATCGGGAACAATCTTCCTGCATCTAGCCTGTCCAACCCCTTAAGAATTTTGTAAGTTTCTATAAGATCCCCCCATTAAACATTAAAGATTCTGTGTGTTAGTTTGGCTTTAGGCATGTGTTTTATTTTTCATTGTGAAAGGGCACAGAAAATATGAGCTTGGCCCTGGGATTAGTTTTAAATCTGCCTGTATCTCTTTAAATTATATTAAATTTGTTTCAGATTTGTTTTGGGACAGTTTTGCTCTCATCTAACTCCCTATTAAATATAGCTAATGAACTGGCCTCAACTACCTTCTGTGGCAGAGAATTCCAGAGATTCACCACACTCTGTGTGAAAAATGTTTTTCTCATCTCGGTCCTAAAAGATTTCCCCCCTATCCTTAAACTGTGACCCCTTGTTCTGGACTTCCCCAACATCGGGAACAATCTTCCTGCATCTAGCCTGTCCAACCCCTTAAGAATTTTGTAAGTTTCTATAAGATCCCCCCATTAAACATTAAAGATTCTGTGTGTTAGTTTGGCTTTAGGCATGTGTTTTATTTTTCATTGTGAAAGGGCACAGAAAATATGAGCTTGGCCCTGGGGTTAGTTTTAAATCTGCCTGTATCTCTTTAAATTATATTAAATTTGTTTCAGATTTGTTTTGGGACAGTTTTGCTCTCATCTAACTCCCTATTAAATATAGCTAATGAACTGGCCTCAACTACCTTCTGTGGCAGAGAATTCCAGAGATTCACCACACTCTGTGTGAAAAATGTTTTTCTCATCTCGGTCCTAAAAGATTTCCCCCCTATCCTTAAACTGTGACCCCTTGTTCTGGACTTCCCCAACATCGGGAACAATCTTCCTGCATCTAGCCTGTCCAACCCCTTAAGAATTTTGTAAGTTTCTATAAGATCCCCCCTCAACCTTCTAAATTCTAACGAGTACAAGCCGAGTCTATCCAGTCTTTCTTCATAAGAAAGTCCTGACATCCCAGGAATCAGTCTGGTGAACCTTCTCTGTACTCCCTCTATGGCAAGAATGTCTTTCCTCAGATTAGGAGACCAAAACTGTACGCAATACTCCAGGTGTGGTCTCACCAAGACCCTGTACAATTGCAGTAGAATCTCCCTGCTCCTATACAAATCCTTTTGCTATGAATGCTAACATACCATTCGCTTTCTTCACTGCCTGCTGCACCTGTATGCCTACTTTCAATGACTGGTGTACCATGACACCCAGGTCTCGTTGCATCTCCCCTTTTCCTATTCGGCCACCATTCAGATAATAGTCTACTTTCCTGTTTTTGCCACCAAAGCGGATAACCTCACATTTATCCATATTATACTGCATCTGCCATGCATTTGCCCACTCACCCAGCCTATCCAAGTCACCTTGCAGCCTCCTAGCATCCTCCTCACAGCTAACACTGCCCCCCAGCTTCGTGTCATCCGCAAACTTGGAGATGCTGCATTCAATTCCCTCGTCCAAATCATTAATATGTATTGTAAATAGCTGGGGTCCCAGCACTGAGCCTTGCGGTACCCCACTAGTCACTGCCTGCCATTCTGAAAAGGACCCATTTACTCCTACTCTTTGCTTCCTGTCTGCCAGCCAGTTCTCTATCCACATCAATACTGAACCCCCAATACCATGTGCTTTAAGTTTGTATACTAATCTCTTATGTGGGACCTTGTTGAAAGCCTTCTGAAAGTGAGATATATGGTAGAGCTGGAGTAACTCTAAACTTAGCGGGACAGGCAGCATCTGGAGAGAAGGAATAGGTGACGTTTCGGGTTGAGACCCTTCTTCTGGTTAGGGGTAAGGGAAATGAGAGACATAAACGATGATGTGGAGAGATAAAGAACAACGAATAAAAGGTATGCAAAAAAGTAATGATGATAAAGGAAACAAGCCACTGTTAGCTGTTTGAAAAAGAGAAGCTGGTGCGACTTGGGTGGGGGAGGGATAGAGAGAGTGGGAATGCCAGGGTGAGAGAAATCAAAAGCCATACCACTGGGCTGTAAGCTGCCCAAGCGAAATATGAGATGCTGTTCCTCCAATTTGCATTTAGCCTCACTCTGACAATGGAGGAGACCTAGAACAGAAAGGCTTGTGTAGGAATGGGAAGGAGGATTAAAGTGTCCAGCAATCTGGAGATCAGGTTGGTTCAGGAGGGCTGAGCGAAGGTGTTCCACAAAACGATCACCCAGTCTACGTTTGGTCTCGCTGATGTATAAGAGTCCACATCTTGAACAACGAATACAGTAGATGAGGTTGGAGGAGGTGCAGGTAAACCTCTGCCTAACCTGAAAGGACTGTCGGGGTCCCTGGACAGTCGAGGGAGGAGGTATAGCAACAGGTGTCTACTGCGGTTGCAGGGGAAGGTACCTGGGGAGGGGGAGGTTTGGGTGGGAAGGGATGAATTAACCAGAGAGTTGAAGAGGGAACGGTCTCTGCGGAAGGCAGAAAGGGGTGGAGATGGGAAAATGTGGCTAGTGGTGGGATCCCGTTGGAGGTGGCGGAAATTTTGGAGGAATATGTGTTGTATGGGACAGTTGATGGAGTGAAAGGTGAGGACTAGGGGGACTCTGTCTCTGTTGTGACTAGGGGGAGGGGGAAGCAAGGCGGAGCTGCGGGGTACCGAGGAGGCCCTTGTGTCTCTCATTCATTCTTCCCAGGATGCTGCCTGTCCTGCTGAGTTACTCCAGCTTTTTGTGTCTATCTTACAAGATTCTTAAGGGGTAGGACAGGTTAGATGCAGGAAAATTATTCCCGATGTTGGGTAAGTCCAGAACAAGGGGACACAGTTTAAGGATAAGAGGGAAGTCTTTTAGGACCGAGATGAGAAAAACATTTTTCACACAGAGTGGTGAATCTGTGGAATTCTCTGCCACAGAGGGTAGTCGAGGCCAGTTCATTGGCTGGATTTAAGAGGGAGTTAGATGTGGCCCTTGTGGCTAAAGGGATCAGGGGGTATGGAGAGAAGGCAGGTATGGGATATTGATTTGGATGATCAGCCATGATCATATTGAATGGCGGTGCTGGCTCGAAGGGCCGAATGGCCTACTCCTGCACCTATTTTCTATGTTTCTATGTTTCTATCTTCGGTTTAAACCAGCATCTGCAGTTTCTTCCTACACATACTCAAGATGATATACCAACTGATTGAAGGTTGAAATCAAAATATTTGTCTGCGGCTGCCATACAAAACATGTCCAGGGCACTCTTGTCACCTTGGGAGTCTCTCTTCTTCAATAAAGGGATCCATGGCAGGAGGCTGGGCAAGACGGAGGCAGTTTCCACTTACTTCCAGATAATATACAAGCCAATGATTTTGCCTTAAGCAGTACCCCTGACTGGAGGTCCCTACATCTGGTCCTTTCTGGCTGCTTTTGTCCATTAAGGTTTTAGGCAAATGAGTGGTGCACTTGGACGTGTAGGTGCATATTTCACACTCGCTCAATACAACCCTCTACAACATCAGATACCACACCCATCAATAGCTAGCCTCAGGAGTTTTCACAAATATCAGATATCCACTGTACAAAATGCACTTTCTACAGGATGCATTAAACTTACATTGTACTACTTCAATCTCTGAAGTCAAGAATTTATTTTCCGTTGGGAGGTCCAAAATAATTGTAATCGAGTTAAAACAAACCAAAGCTGATCTGCTGGGATTTGCATTCACCTGTGCCCTAATATTCTCAAATCATTTCAAAGAAATCAGGTCAAAGCAAGTATACTGTGCTGCTTTCCACCCTTCCCCTTCACCATGGGGGAGTAAGAGTGACTTAAGACTTAATGTTTGGTGCATGCTTGATTTATTAAAATTACACAGCTCCACAGCTGTCTTTTATAACCAATCTCAGGAGGTGACTACTTTTGTACTGAACGAGACCTTGTAACAAATAGCTCTGTGGTGTTGACACCATATTCTAATTTAAATCAGGTTCAAATTTGTGACAAATGCTAATTTATAGATGTGGAACAAACAGGCTAAAAAATGTTATTAGATTGCTCGTGGATTATTCCACCCGATGAAGATGATTTACTACTTTGATCATCGGTGAATGTTCTCCTACTCCTTCCTGTGCATTAGGACTATCATGATTCTCAAAAACTGGTTTTGCCAACTAAATCTATTTACTTTAGGATTTTTCCAACAAGTAATCTTACATCACACTGACAAACCATGTGTTGTCCTCGTGAAGCTGTTGGGTCAGATTGCCCTTGATTCATCCAGAGCTTGGATCCATTGATCAAGGTCCTGATTTACTTTTTCCTGGATGCAGTAGTCAGAGCAAGCTGACCCTTCAAAATCTGACTGGTGCCCCGTGAGAAGGATTAGTCTCTGAGCCGAGAGGTGGCCTCGGGCTGCCAACGCCGACAGTCGGAGGCTTTTCAGAGTTCAACTAGTTGCATAAAAATGACATTAAAAAATTTAAAATATTAGCATGTAATTCAAAGCATTAAATTAAAATGAGAAAAAAATAAAATAAAAGAGCTGCTGGAACTGTCTGAAGAATCATGCTTTAAAACCACAATAGTTGCTTTGGAACACTGGAATATAAATCCTAGGCTGAGCTTCAAAGGACACAAAGTGCTGGAGTAACTCAGCGGTTCAGGCAGCATCCTTGGAGAACGTGGATAGGTGACACTTCAAGTTGGGACCCTTCTTCAGACTCCCGGTCCTGACCCAAAACGTCACGTATCCATGTTCTCTAGAGATACTGCCTGAACCGCTGAGTTGTTCAAGCACTTGGTATCTTTTTGTGTATGAATGCTTATGATATCAAGTGTCTTTGATGGAGCAAAACTCTTTGGAAGAGGGGAAAAATGGCATATCAGACAACATGATGTAAAAAGTCGCCTATTTCCTTCGCTCCATAGATGCTGCTGCACCCGCTGAGTTTCTCCAGCAATTTTGTGTACCTTCGATCTTCCAGCATCTGCAGTTCCTTCTTGAACAACATGATGTAAAAGGTGGCTTCATCAAACCAGATTCAACAGAATCATAGGTGGACACAAAAAGCTAGAGTAACTCAGTGGGTCAGGCAGCATCTCTGGAGGGAAGGAATGGGTGGCGTTTTGGGTTGAGACCCTTGCCCCGAAACATCACCCATTTCTTCTCTGCAGAGATGCTGCCTGGCCCGCTGATTTACTCCAGCTTTTTGTGTCTGTCTTCAGTTTAAACCAGCATCTGCAGTTTCTTCCTACACATTTCAACAGAACCATGACAATTGATAGAATGGAATAGAACCTTTAGTGGAACCAGGGTGAGAGTATATGTAATCAAGCTGTAAATGGGGCCAGTGAATTTACTGTTGGCCAAGAGCTTTTCCCAGCAAAGGTGACAAAAATAATTGGACAGTGAAGCAAAATTCATGGATAGACCGTTTGGGATGAGAAAGAATGGGAATTAAAGCAAAGATAATGAATTCACTTAGTTTGCTTTGACATCAGGAAACAACACCATTCCAGACATGTGCAAAAACTATAACAAAAGGATACAAGTGGTACTGCAGTCATTTTGTACAGGAACATATTTACAATGTAATGGAGGGTGGAAAGTGATCGGTGTTCCATTCAAAGCTACTGTGGAGGAGGCTTGCCGCCTGAGGGACTGAATATTCACAGTTAATGCCAGGAAATTGTTAAATGTGGAGTAGGGAATGGGAAGAGCTGTGTGTAACTAGGAAAACACTGGACATTGGGATAAATAAACAGGATTGGAGTAGGAAGAGATATGAACAGGCTGAAATGATGTGTACACTAGACCCGTCATGGATTTTAGGAAGACAGTGTAAAAGCACTGTCAATGCTATGTGACTGTTTAATTAGAGGCTATGGAATGGGATTTCCAGAGGAGATGAGGTCAATGACCCAGAGACACTTCGACAGGCTTTGGAAAAAACATGTCTGCAAGAGTTTCATTTGTCCTCTTCTTAGCTCCCTGTACTGTTACCTGTTCTCACCTACAAACACATTAATTCCCCATTGATTATCATGTCACCCATATGTATTGCGCACATTTGCTGTAGGCAATGAACTTAACAGCAGGCTTTGGTAAGTGCAATAAACTTGAGCACCTGGGCAAGACTTCATGCTGTACCTGAGATTATGTTGTTTAAGCTACATGCTTTGCGAGAGCCTGGGATGATCCTGAGGTTAAGAAACTGAAAATCACCTCAAATTGTACTTCCACAGAAACACAAGCCAAGCTTTCCAAACATAGGCATTTGTGCTTTAGGTTCACTCATTGTTGTCAAATGCAGCAAGGTACCGTAAAAAACGTTTGTTTGTATCCTATCCAGTCAAATCAGATACCATCTGAATCATCCTATCGCCAACTAGATTCAAGATTCAAGATTCAAGAGATTCAAGAGAGTTTATTGTCATGTGTCCCAGATAGGACAATGAAATTCTTGCTTTGCTTCAGCACAACAGAATATAGTAGGCATGAATACAGAACAGATCAGTGTGTCCACATACCATTAAGCAGATAAAGTGCAAATAAACAGATAATGGTCTATTAATGTTTTGTTTCAGTTGAGTTTAATAGCCTGATGGCTGTGGGGAAGTAGCTATTCCTGAACCTGGATGTTGCAGACCTCAGGCTCATGTACCTTCTACCTGAAGGTAGCAGGGAGATGAATGTGTGGCCAGGATGGTGTGGGTCATTGATGATGCTGCCAGACTTTTTGAGGCAGCGACTGCGATAGATCCCCTCGATGGTAGGGAGGTCAGAGCCGATGATGGACTGGGCAGTGATAACTACTTTTTGTAGTCTTTTCCGCTCCTGGGCGCTCAAGTTGCCGAACCAAGCCACGATGCAACCGGTCAGCATGCTCTCTACTGTGCACCTGGAGAAGTTAGAGAGAGTCCTCCTTGACATACCGACCCTCCGTAATCTTCTCAGGAAGCAGAGGCGCTGATGTGCTTTATAATTGCATCAGTGTTCACGGACCAGGAGAGATCTTCAGAAATATGCACGCCCAGGAATTTGAAGCTCTTGACCCTCTCCACCATCGACCCGTTGATATAAACAGGACTGTGGGTCCCCATCCTACCTCTTCCAAAGTCCACAATCAGTTCCTTGGTTTTGTTGGTGTTGAGGGCCAGGTTATTGTGCTGGCACCATTTGGTCAGTCGGTCGATCTCTCTTCCATACTCTGACTCATCCCCATCAGTGATAGGTCCCACAACAGTGGTGTCGTCAGTGAACTTGATGGAGTTTGCACTATGACCGGCTACACAGTCATGAGTATAGAGTGAGTATAGCAGGGGGTTGAGCACGCAGCCTTGAGGTGCTCCCATGCTGACTGTTATCGAGGCTGACACATTTCCACCAATACGACCAGTCTGTGGATGAGGAAGTCGAGGATCCAATTGCAGAGGGATGCGCAGAGACCCGGATCTGAGAGCTTTGTAACCAGCTTGGAGGGATGATTGTATTAAATGCTGAGCTATAATCAATGAATAACAGCCTGACATATGAGTTTTTGTTGTCCAAGTGGTCCAGAGCGGAGTGGAGAGCCAGCGAGATCGCATCCACCATTGATCTGTTGAGGCGGTAGGCAAACTGCAGTGGGTCCAGGTTTTTGTCGAGGTGGGAGTTGATTTGCGCCATGATCAACCTCTCAAAGCACTTCATCACCACCGGCGTTAGTGCCACTGGTCGATAGTCGTTGAGGCACGTCACCTTGCTCTTCTTGGGCACCGGTATAATTGATGCCCTTTTAAAGATAGCGGTCCTGACCCACCTCATTGGATACCTTCAGACTATCTTTAATCAGACTTTACTGGATGTTATCTTGCACTAAGTGTTATTCCCTTTATCCTGTGGAGGGCTTGATTGTAGTCATGAATAGTCTTTCCATTTAGCACGCAACAAAAAAGCTTTTCACTGCACCTCGGTAAATGTGACAATAAACTAAACTAAACTAAATTAAACAGATAACACTATATGTGAACACAATCATGCCACAGGGGATAATGGATTCAGGCAAGGACAAATGTGGATGGAATGACAACATTAAATGAAACAGTTTCAGAGTAAATTGGATTATATAAAAAAAGATTTTTCTGCAAAGAAATAAGGGAACTGTAGATTTCGAATCTTTGCATTTGAAAATTGCACTGCTGATGAATCTTTGTACTTTTGACATCAATTTGGGGTGGTTGTCATTAAAACCATGTTGATATTTGGGAATCAAATTTCTTAATGGTTGCCAAGATAATAGAGAATATGTGCACAATTTGGTCAGTGGGGGCATTATGAGTCGGCTGCCCTGCCAGCAGCGTGTTCGTTATTTCAAAACTTTTGGGGGTATTTTGGTGTGTCTAAATGTTTGTTTTAGTGTCTCTCAGTGTGTCTTGTGTAGCGGGTGGGGAAAGGGGGAACCGCTTTCGGTCGCCTCCTCGACGGAGAGGTGACTTTTTCCATGTCGCCTCCCTCGCGGCCTAACAGCTTGGATTAGAGCGGCCTTTCCCGGAGTTGAGTCCGAAGTCGGGCCTGGAGTTTCAGCAGTGGGCGCAGTGTGGATTTTTTCCATCACGGAGCGGCCGAACCCGTGCCGGGAGTCGCTAGAGAGGAGTGCTCCGATCGCTGGCCTAGTGACTTTCACATCATGGGGCTGTGGTCTGTGGAGCTTCTAGCCACGGGCGTGGCGTGGACTTACCATCCGGAGTCTGGGATCCCTTGCCGGGGATCGCTGGAGAAGAGCTCCAACCGCCGGCCTGCCCCCTATAACATCCTGAAGCTGTGGTCTCCGGTAAGAGTCGGGCACTCCAAGACGCGGAGTGTGTTTGACTATCCCGACGTCGGAGTTTGGATCATCCCAACGAGAGGGCCTGTACATCCGGCCGTCCGTAGCGGCGACTACGGAGGGTTCATGGCTCCGACCACGAGTGAACAAAGAAGGAAGACTGGCTGCACTTTGTTGCCTTCCACCTCAGTGAAAAATGCTGTGGTGGATGTTTGTGTTAAATCTTATTGTGTTCTTTTTAAGTGTATCTCTACTGGCAAATTCATTTCACTGCACATTTGGGTGCATGTGGCGAATAAAATTGACTTTGACTTTGACTTTGAATTGCACTACACTGCTCTGGATTATGCAAGTTATCAATTGGAAGCACCAGCCTTTTGGAGTTAGAACATAGAAGCGGAACAAGGAATATACTGCACAGGAACAGGCCCTTCAGTCCACAACGTCTCTGCCAAATATGATGTCAGGTTAAACTAATCTCATCTGCCTACATATGATCCATACCCCTCCATTGCCTGCATATCCATGTGCCTATCTAAAAGCCTCTTAAACACCATTATTGTATCTGTATCACAGTCACTCCTAGCATTGCATTCTATGCACCCACCATTCTGTGTAAACATACTTGGCCCCCACTTCTCCTTTAAATTTTGTCCATCTCGCCATAAAGCTATGCCCTCTAGTCTTTAATATTTCTGTCCCGTGAAAATGTTTCTGAGCTATGCGTTTTAGTCTTCAATTTTTCCGTCCTGGGAGAAAGGTTCTGACTGTCTACCCTCTCTAGTGCAGTCATAACTTATTGTGCAAGTGAATTTGTCGGCTTAGTCTCCACTCAGCTTGTACTCAATGCATATTTCTGTATTACACTTGGACAGAAAAAGGAACAATCCAATACTAATTGAAACAAGGTACAAAAGAAAGGAAGAGCATAAAACACAGGTGTAAAAACATTCGAGAATGAGGTATTTAAATGGAAGACTAAGGGCCTTCAAATGGCAAATATATCACAGTTGTGGATATCTGGAAATATTCCAACAGTAAAAACAAATCACTTAAGTGGGAGTAATCATTAAAAAAAACTATAGAAAATCAGGAGTTCAGTAAAAAGAAATTAGAGCTGCTGCTTTCTTGATACTTCCACCTGCATGATGCAATTTAAAATTGTGAGTCATATTCTGAAGCCTACTAATTAGATCATTAGCTGCTGCTACCAATACAAGTTTATGCTGTAATATTATACAAATTCTATGAAATGTGGATAAATTGTAATTATACAGTATGAACAAAAGACCGGTTATAAAGGTTCACAGGGATGGAGGACACCTGGCTTTCCCATAAATGCCCATAGTTTAGAGAGATACAACGTGGAACAGGCCCTTCCGCCCACCGAGTCTGCACCGACCAGCGATCCCCGTCACATTGGCACACACTGCACACTAGGGACAATTTACAATTTTTACCGAAACTATTTAACCTACGTCTTTGGAGTGTACGTCTTTGGAGTGTGGGATTAGAGCATCCAGTGAAAACCCCCGCTGTCACAGGTAGAATGTGCAAACTCTGTACAGACAGTACCCGTGGTCAGGATCGAACCCGGGTCTATGACGCCGTAAAGTAGCAACTCTACCGCTGCGTCACTGTGCCGCCCTTAGCATTAAAACATGAAAACATTTCCACTCAGTCCTGTCAACAATTGACATGCGCTAGTGAAGTCAGTCCCGAGAATCGTTTACTCCCTGGACAATATACGGTGAATTGGAGAATGGCCAGAGCTTTTGTTGTTGATGTCTCACCACCCACTACTGGCAGTAAATGTTTCCTTTTGTTTTGCACCATGATGCTCTGGAACAGAATTAACTGCCTATTCTGGAAAAGCAATTAACTCCCCTTTAACTTTGAACACTTTCATCTTAAATGCTCAAAATATTTCCTACATTCGTGTTTCAGTCTCCAAGTTCAAACAAAGCCTTAGTAAATAAATAAGATGGAAACAATGTAAGAAAAGCACTGCGTGTCTATTAAGCCTTGAAAAGAAGGGTTAGAGAAAAGGAAGATTAAAGAAAAAGACTGGTAAGAATCTTAAGATCAGAAACATTGATGAAGACCTGTTTTCAATTGGTGCTGCCTGACTTCTGAGTATTTCCTGCCTTATTCTTTTGATGACAGCTTTTTAGTTATTATTGCGGAAATGCAATAAGCAGATGTAATGTGGGGGTATTTTAACATGAGGATGTGACTGGTGTCTGAGAGGTCCAGTGGGCTTTGCACTCAACACATCAGATTGGTTTTAGTATTTGAGACTGGTCTGTGCTTCCAATCCACCAACGTGCAGTCCGTGTGCTGATACAACAATATATTAAATCATTACGTTGCTAATGCATAATTCAACTTTCCACTATTTCCCCCACTGCCCCAGCAAAGCTGATGTCAGCCCACGTGCTCTTCGTTTCAACTGTTCTTCACATCAACTCAAAGCATGTGTGTAATGTCCACAATTCCAAAATGCAGGAAATGCTCCAAGGAAAGGGAAGGGTGATAGTTCAGGCTGACAGTATCCACCCGTATATTAGATAAACAGAGAAAAAAAAATAGTCATCAGATCAAATCGAAAGGTGTTCCTCTTTGTGGGTGTATTAATGATTTAACCAGCGATCTTGTTTACACCAGACACCCAGGCACACTTTCCCTTCTTTCTAAATATGTTTCCATTATTCAAAGCTTTTGTTTTAATTTGGACTCCTAACTACCATTGTTTGTGTTTCTGCTGTTTCCAGGCATTTTGTAGTGAGTTGGATTCTAGTGCCTTTTTACATTTATCCTTCTGCATGCATCATTGGGTCACATTGTGAACCCATTTCCATCTATTTAGTTATCATGTGTGTGTGACTGATGCATGTACATAATGTGGGAAAGTGAAGCCTAATGGAAAGATGGAGCAAAAAAATGTGAAACACAATCTGACGTAGCAGCTACAGAAAATAAATAGTCTCCTTAACATTTATAGGAAGATTGCACTTTGCTGAAGGTTGATGAAGGGCAGTGGTCACAGACTGGTGATAAGATTTTTTTTGTGAGCAGCTGCACCAATAAACAGACATGGGGCTGTTTGTGAAAGATTACATCCACACTCAAGTCAAAAGAAAAGGTAGGCAATGTACCGCCTCGTAAAACACCATCAAAACATAAAAACGGCTGTCCCACACTAATAAATTGAGAGCAGAAGATTAAGGGATGAAAATGTGCCCCTGCAGAGTACTTAATAAAATGAAGACAGCAGGGAAATGGAATTTTAATCCATTCACTCAGCAGAAACAGGGTCGACTCAATTTAACATGGTGTGTAAAGAGTCACTGCCTTGTTCCTTGTTTAGGCAGCTGAAGCACACCCATCTGACTGGGTCAGAGGTCTCCCTAAAACATACTAATTGGAGTCCTGTAATGTGGGTCAGGGTCCAATGACATTTTATCAGCCTTCTAAATAATCTCTTCTCACCCACTCTACTCAGCCTGCCAGGTTGTAAATGAGGCCCAACTGTTAAAAAAACAACCAAGATGTTTGACAGAAATTCTCAGAAGGAAAGGCCATCAACCAGTGAGTTTAGAAATTACCCTGTAAAGTGGTGACTCGGTGACATTCTAATCTCATTGTTAAATTTGTTCTTTAAGTAAAGCATCAAAGCTAAATTCCCTTTCTTCCTGAGAGTCCCCTCAAATAGCAAAGCAACAATGGTCGGCTAAACTGTTTCTTTGATGTTGATTGAAAGATAGATAATGGCCATCCCAACAACAGCAATAACTTCCTTCGACTTCTTTGAAATTGAATCATAGGATGTTTTGCACCCACCCTAGAGAGCAAGCACAGGCTCCTGTTAACATCTCATCTGAAAGACATCTCCAAAAGTGTAGTATTTCCTCCGTGTTTACTGGACTGTCAGTCTGGATTTTGGTGCTCACATCTCCAAAGCAAGACTGAAACCCGAAGTTGCCTTAGTTCTATTTCCCCTTAAGCATTCCCTTAGGACTGGTGATACAGGAACTGCAGATGCTGTAATCTTGAGCAAAGCACAAAGTGCTGGAGATGGACACAAAATGCAGGAGCTACTCTGCGGGTTAGGCAGCATCTCTGGATAAAATGGATAGGTAATTTTTCGGGTGGGTACCCTTCTTCAGACTGATTGTACTAGGGGGAGTGGGGGGAAAAAATTGCAAGCGTAAAGGGGCCGGACAAATCATGGCCAGTAAAGGCTGACCTCAGGTGAGGAGGTTCCTTGATAGGCAGATTATTGGACAAAGGCTAGAGATAGAAGCAGGTGTGAGCCCAGGATACATAGATGTGAACCATGAAGCTAGCAAACACACTTTTAGTGGAGGGGGGAGGGGGAGAGGAATAAACTAGGACAAGATTAGCCATGATACAGGGGGAAGGGAGTGGGGGGAGGGGGCTGTGGATGTAAGGGGGAATGTGGGAGTGTTGGTTTAATCTTTGGTATAAACCAGCATTTGCAGTTCCTGGATATTACAAAATGCTGGAGTATCTCAGAAAGTCAGAAAGTCTGGCAGCATCTGTGGAAGGAATGGATACGTGCCATTTCAGATTGGGTCCAAACATATCCCCCACAGATGCTGCCTGACCCAGTGAATTACTCCAGCACAATTAGTTTTCCTTAAGACTGGTGATGACTTATTTCCACTCTCATTTTATGGGTTCTGATGTGGTTGAATGAGGCCAGCGTGAGGCCACAAACAGCTCCATGGGTCAGGCAGGAGCTGCAAGGAGATTATGAGGTTGTTCTCTCCTTCCACCTTTTACACAAGGTATCTGTGTGCATCATGGCTTTCTCAATAACATCCCAAGTGTTTCTTCTCCACTTTGAGTGCTCATGGGCCAGTTAACCGGGAGTCAGTGGGAAATGCTGATGTTTGTTTAAGGAGGTTTTGAACATATCCATGAATCTGTTGAGCATTTCCTCTGTTTGCCTGGTAATCTCTTCCTGTGACAGTTTGGCAAGAGAAGGCACAGAAGATTTTTGTTTAAGAAGGAACTGCAGATGCTGGAAAATCGAAGGTACACAAAAATGCTGGAGAAACTCAGCGGGTGCAGCAGCATCTATGGAGCGAAGGAAATAGGCAACGTTTCGGGCCGAAACCCTTCTTCAGACTTTTTCAGACAGAGGGCACAGAAGGGTTGACCAGAATGCTGCCCAGATTAGCTGGTGTTAGCTACAAGGCAGGAGACTTTAAACGTTAGGCTTTAGAGATATAGTGTGGAAACAGGCCTTTTGGCCACTTTGACTAGCAATCACCCCTGTAAACTAGCACTATCCTACACACTAGGACAATTTACAAATTTTACCAAATCCAATTAACCTGCAAACCTGTGCATCATTGGAGTGTGGGTAGAAACCGGAGCACCCGGAGCAACCGCACGCGGTCACATGAAGAGCATACAAACTCCGTACAGACAGCACCTGTAGTCTGGATCAAACCTGGATATCTGGCGGTGTAAGGCAACAACTCTACCGCTGCACCATTGTGTCACCTCCAGCGAGGTTGACCAAACTTGGAGACACGAGGAACAGCGGATGCTGGAATATTGTGCAGAACACAAAGTGTTGCCGGAACTCAATGGGTCAGGCAGCATTTCCGGTGGACATGGACACATGCCATTTCAGGTCGGCCTGCAGCGACCTATGACGGGTGCCGGCAGTCTCCGAAAAAGTCGCGTAAGTGGGACAGGCCCTTTAAGCTTTTAGATAGGCACATGGATATGTGGGGAATGGATGGATATGGATCATATGCAGAGTTTAGTTTAGTTTAGAGACACAATGCGGAAACAGGCCCTTTGGCCTACAAAGTCCGCACCGGCCAGCGATCCCCGCACACGAATATTATGCTACACACACACTAGGGCCAATTTACATTTACACCAAGCCAATTAGCCTACAAACCTGTACGTCTTTGGAGTGGGTGAGGAAACCGAAGATCTTGGAGAAAACCAATGGGGAGAACCTACAAACTCCGTACAGACAAGCACCCATAGCCAGGATCGAACTCGGGTCTCTGGCGCTGTAAGGCAGTAGCTCTACTGCTATACCACCACAATCTGAAGATTGTTGGCGGCGCGACTCACCCGTTGCAGCGGCCCCTACAGCCTGATTGTCTTTTTTTTTATTTTTTGTCTAGTTAAATGTAGTGTTTGGTGATTTTTAATACTGGTTTTAAATGTGTATATGTGGGGGGCGGGAAACTGTTTGAAATCTCTTCCCTGTCCGGGAGACCCGACCTTTTCCCTGTCGGGTCTCCGTTGTCGTTGGGGCCTAGCACCGTGGAGCGGCCTCCTACCTGAACGACCCGGGGGCTCGGGAGAATGCGGAGCTGCGGACTACTCACCATCGTGGGGATGGCCGGCCTCGGGACGTGGGGAGCGGTGGTGACTCGCTGCTGCGACTCGACTCCTGGGGCTCGGAGGCTCCAGCAACGCAGCCGCAGGTCCGGTGGACTGGGACATCGGGAGCTCACGGGTCCGGGGGGAGATAGAGACCGCTTCCTGGAGCTCCCGCAACGCGACTTCTCCAGCCCGTGTCGCGGGGTTGGAACGACCCGGAGCGGGGAAGTACATCGCCCGGCACGGCTTCATGGCCGTGGGACATTACAGCGCCCGCCGGGGGCTCCAACTTCGAGACTTCTGGACCGGGAGCGGGGCCGTGGATCGCCCGGCACGGCCTAAAATGGCCGTGGGACTTATCATCGCCCGCCTGGGGCTTCGACATCGGGAGAGACATGGAGAGCAGGGGAGAGAAAAGACTTTTGCCTTCCATCACAGTGGGTTCACTGTGATGGATGTTTGTGTGAACTAAATTGTGTGTATGTCTAGAAATTGTCTGTTTGTATGGCTGTGGAAACGAAATTTCGTTTGAGCCTCACTGAGGCTCAAATGACAATTAAAAAAAAATTTGTATTGTATTGTTTATCTTTGCAGCATGTTTGGCACAAACTTCATGAGGCAAAGGCATTGTTCCTCTGTTGTACTCTATTGTGTGTGTAGGAAAGAACTGGTCTTGACCCAAAACATCACCCATTCCTTCTCTCCAGAGATGCTGCCTGTCCCATTGGGTTACTCCAGCATTTTGTGTCTACCTTGTACTTTACTATGTTCTGTGTTCAGTGATGTTATTTTTGTCCATATATTCAAAAGACTGAAGATTGATATATTAAAACCTACTTCCGTTTATAGAAGTTTTTGGATGCTTGTCAGTGAATTACAAATCAATGCTCTCTAATTAAGAGGTTTGGATGATACTTCAGCACAAGAATAAAAATTAAACAGATAGTTTTGCTGCCTGCTATTCACTCACACCACCAGAAAATGTTCAAATTTAAAAAAGAAAATGAAGAAAGGTCTCGACCCAAAACATCACCCATTCCTTCTCTCCAGTGATGCTGCCTATCCCGCTGAGTTACTCCAGCAATTTGTCTCTATCTTCGCCTTAAACCAGCATCTGCAGTTCCTTCCTACACACGACTTTCTGATCTAATATGCGGCTTTTACACGGGGCGACTTGACGCAAGAGTTAACCAGAGTTCAACATCGTGGGAACCTCGTGCGATAACAGTACGGCATTCGTGGACCACCGTGGACCACCGTAGCGCTAACGGCAGGTCATCGTGTAACTTGGTCACTCGGGAGAAAATTCAAGAAAATTTGAATTTCTCCAAGAGTGACTTGTACACTTGTGGTTGAGTATTGCAACATTATATGAACGTAGTGGCCAGTGCGATATCCGTGCGATATCCGTAATAACTCTTGCGGGTACCGTGGGAACTCCTGCGAACGGTGAACCCGGAAGCTGGACAGAGGGGACAGAAGGTGATTAAAAATTATCTTCAGTGGGATTGAATTTAAAAAATAAATAAAAATAAAGATTTACATCCGCATATGGACATCAACTTATTCATGAGTTATGTTAATGAGATCCAAGAAAATAACTATAATCTTTAAAAGGGACTTTACTGAAAGGTTACGCATTTTTATGGTCCGTGAGATATTTTTCACATGTACTTCTTTTAGAGATACAGGTCGGAGTCCTCGGGTCCAGGGGTCCGGAACGCTACCAATCAATGTTGTGCAGAGACCCGTGTAAGGAGTGAACTGCACATGCTGGTTTAAACCGAAGACAGACACAAAAAGCTGGAGTAACTCAGCGAGTCAAGCAGCATCTCTGGAGAAAAAAAGCTGATGTTTCGGGACGAGACACATCTTCAGACTCAATTCCGATTAGGATGTCTGAAGAAGGGCTCCGATTCGAATCGTCACCTATTCTTTTTCTCCAGAGATGATGCCTGACCCGCTGACTTACTCCAGCTTTTTATGCTTTTCTTCCCAGATCTGACTTACCTGCTGAGTTACACCAACATTTTGTGTCCTTCTGTGCATATTAACCAGCATTAACCAGTGTCTGCAGTTCCTTTAGACATTACATAACTTCAGATTTTAGAGATATAGCGCGTGGGAACTCCTGCGAACGGTAAACCCGGAAGCTGGACAGAGGGGACAGAGGGTGACTAAAAAAGGTGGTCTCAAAAGGACACATGGGAACATGTGTCCTTCGAGGACGTCCCACCTAATTGTCATTGTTGGATAATCTTTTTAACAGGAACACTTGCAGAGATGGCTCCCAGAAAATCTCAAAGGAAGGGGGTAAAGCGGGTCAGAGATGTTTTTGCCATGCAGGAGAATGAGGAGGAGACGCAGCAAGAGAGACAGGTGGAGAGGCAACAGGAGATGCCACAGATAACACTGCCTGTGGGCTCCTTGGAGCAGGGAGAGGGTGAGCAAGGTGCAATTCAGATTGCCTCCCCAGTAGCCGTTGTAGGAATAGCCTCTACAGACGTAAAGGGAAGATGGCAGAAGGTAAAGTCATATAACTTCACCAGGGAACAAGAGGGGGAACTTGTAGAATGGTTCCAATTTAACGAGATTCTGTACGATAAATCCAGAGAGGATTATAGAAACAGGGAGAGAAAAAGGAACCTGCTGGAGACGAAGGCTGCCGAGTTTCCCGAGTGCTCATGTGAGTTTATATAACGATATATAAGTTCATCAAGAGGAGAACCATTTAATGTTATCCAAGATTTAAAAACATACATTGCTATTGATGTAAAAGTGCTGTGTTTGCAGTTAACTTAAACTTCTCTTATAAGTCTGTCTGTCTGCCCTGCAGCTGCAAAGTAAAAAAGTCACAGTATAAGAATCGCCTGAGGCCAAGTAGCGGAGGGTGATTGCTATGCGCAACCCTGGTTCCAGTGCTTTTCTCATTACAGTGTCAGTCTTCTTCAGCAGAGGTCCCAAATTATTCTTTAACTCATTAAAGAGCTCGGGTGAAATTCTGACAAAGTTTTTGAATGCACTTGTATCCTCTTCGCACAGCACATTAAGCAGTTGCTCATATTGTCCAAATTGAGCTCTCCGTTGAAAGATGGGCTTCACCCAGTGAGACTTCCTCTTAATTCTCTTTTTAATTAATCTCTCCCTTCTGCCTTCAAGCAAGCGTTTTCGATGCACATAGTGGGCAGCTGCATGCAGCGCGTCAATGAAAAAAACCAACATCCTGTACTCGAAATTATTTCGTAAAGGCATGTCTCCAAATGAGCTGATTCAACCAAGGGAGGATATATATATAGTGTGTGAAAAAAAAAGTTACATCATTTGTGTCACGTGTAGTTCACGATGTTCATTCAAGATTTAACGCGACAGCTCGGGAAACGGCCAAGTCACTCGCACGAATAACATAAATGCCGAGTACCGTGGGAACTCTTTATCTACTGCCGTTATATCGTGCGAGACTCGTGCTGGACCACGACCTCTTCACTCTGGTGACATCTTGCGTCAACTCGCCCCGTGAAAAGGCCCTTATAGACTGCCGGTGCCAATTTTATTTAATGTCACAAGATGTGTGACTGCCATCTGACTTTTTACATTTTCATTATCAATGCACCACTGGTCAGAAAACTGGGCTGCATGCTCCCTTGCCTTGCTTACATCATCCTCACTTTAAGAGGTTAATTATAGTCAACAAATTCCACATTTACTCTAAATTGCTGGAGTGCGGTTCACCCCAGGCACCACTGTACTCAAATTAAGTGAGTGTATGACTGATTGACTGGATGGCTGTAGATTCCTTCATTAGTTTAGATTTCTGTAGGAAAATTTGAGTTCCTTTTTAAAAAGACATTTTGATGCATTTTGATGCATTTTGCTCCATCCACTAATTCTGCTAATGGCGGCAGTTCATTTGTTAACATTTCTTCCCAGCTAGGATTACTTTCAGCAAAGCAAATGCCAAGGAAGGCAATCTTTCATCAGGCTTCACTAATCGGAAGAGGAAGATGAGTTCCTTCGGCGAGATTAAATGCCTGAAGCAATATCTTTGTACTAAAATAGATGCTGGGATCTGTATTTTATTTAGAAATATTGCCTAATTCTGGCATACTTGAAAAAATGAAACATGAATCACCCCTCTCCAAATAATTAGATAGGAAGGCACGACATTTTATCAGTATATTCCATCAGTACATTTTCCTGATTATTACAAATATAACAAAAGTAGTACCATGATACTATACACAGCATTCCTAAGGCTTTAACAGGTAGATGACACCACTTTGATCGCTGGTTCTGAAGACCTCTAATTATTCAGGTAACCTGCCTGAGCATCAGTGGAAAAACATATTGGCAATCATCTTTTCCACACATGAACAAACTCACTTCAATGCATCCTTCCCAGGATATGGATGGTCTTGCAGCACTGTTTGGAGAGATTGCCAACTTCACGTGGGTCAGTGGAATAATTGGCCACTGTAAATTGTCACCTGTGATGGGAGAATCTGTGGAGAAGTTGATGAGAATGTGGAGAGACTAAGGAATGGGATTAAGGTAGGATTAATATAGATGGTCCTAGGGTGGATGGAGAATAGGGGAATCAAAAAGGAAACATAATGGGAAGGGCAAGGAAAATGGTGGGCATCTGGTTGGCATGGAAAATGCTAGGGGGGCTCAAACAGGAGAATATTGGCAAAATCTTGTGTATGGGTCAGGGTCCGTGTGTGTAGTTAGAGTGTATTTGTGAGTGCTTACAACGTGCTCACATTCACGCGTGTGTTAAGTCAGTGCAGCAGAGCCTGGTCTCCAAATACCTTGGACCTCCTTGCCTTTGGACATTGATCTCATCCTGTTGTGTCCCTGTTGCAGCCAGTTTGTAACAGCCTCTCCACATTTAAAAGATTCATGCACAGGCATCATTCACCACTCAGAAATAGAAATGAAAGCAAGCCATCCATTCCCAGGCGAAGTGGTTTGTTCATATGTTCATAAGTCACAGGGGCAGAATTAGACCATTCGACCCTCTGGGTCTACTCTGCTATTCAATCTTGGCTGATCTATCTTTTCCTCTCAATCCCAGTCTCCTGCCTTCTCCACATGACCTTTGACACCTTTACTAGCCAAGAACTAGTCAATCTCTGCCTTAAAAATACCCAAATGACGGCCTCTTGGGTGATCTGAGGTTGTAGAATGGACCGCGTAACATTATTTCCTCTTCCCTGGAAAAAAGATTTCATGAAAATTGAAATTTTCTCATTTTTATCCACCTGGATTTTGGATATTTGTTAGTTTCAAGCTCCAGCCACGTGCAATTAATTGTCGAACTATCAAGTGAATTCTATTTACAAACTTAACATTTTAACATTGAATTTGAAGCATTACATCACACATTTATTTTCCACAACATGACAAAATGACATTGATAGGCAATTAAACTGTGAACTTTTTAACAACCTGAAGCAACATTTCACATTGCTTTTGCATACTGATTCATTTAATTTATGGAGAACATGACATTGAAAGACCATCAACCTCTGCCACCTATGCTGAGAGATGATGTTCAGCCCCAAGGTCATCGCTGAACTGGAGACGCCAAGTTCATAAGGAAGGTTAAAGGCCATTTAAGCCAAAGTTGTGTCATGAGCTCCATGGAACCTGCAACTCAATACTTCCAGTCTCTAACATTCACACAAATAGAACATAGAACAGTAGAGCACAGGAAGAGGCCTTTGGCCCACAATGTCTGCCGATCATGACGCCAAGTTAAACTAATCTCTGCCTGCAAGCAACCCATATTCCTCCATTCCCTGCATAGCTATGTGCCTATATAAAAATCTCGTAAATGTCACTATTTTGTCTGCCTCTACCACCACCTACCACACTCTGTGTTAAAAAAAAAGCTTGCCACACACATCTCATTTAATCTTTACCCTTTCTCATTTTAAAATAATCTCTCTAGTATTTGATATTTCTTCACTGGCAAAAAAAAAGGTTCTGACTGTCTATCCTATCTATGCCTCTCATAATTATGTATACTTCTATCAAGTTTCCCCTCAGCCCCTGATGTTCCAGAAAAAAATAACAGATAGCCGCTATTTATAGCCGTCAGCTCCTGGTTCAGGGTAGACCATCTTCGAACTGGCTGGCCATATGGAACATATTGACCAGGGAAGTACTGCCTCAACATCTGTGATTGAGGTTATCAGGCTACTCAGTAGAGTGAGGTAGCTTGAGGGTTCCCTCAACACATGCTTAATTCTTTCAGCTCAGTTAGTAGAGTTGCCAGTTCATTGGAAACATTTTGCCATCCTCTCTGTGATAGGTAGCTACCAACAGAAAGCCGGTCTGGCAGTAATATTTTTTATCTGACCTGCAGGTTCATGTAGTGAATTTAAAAAATATATATAATAATCTGTAGGCTCTCAATACCAGTATTCCTGATTGAGTGGCTGGTCGAAGAGTGTGTTGCACATACTGGCAACTGTGAAAAGGTGGTTTGAGTCAGAGGACTGCGGAGAGCAATTCCTGTTTCAGGGCTGCATTATGCTATTTTTCCACTCGGAGGAAGAAGGCTGAGGATTCGTGGTGACTCAAGAGTTGACAGGGAACACGTATTCCCACATCAAGTGGATGTTGTGTTTCAGCTCTAGTCATAAGGATCTGATTATATGTTATGAGTGAAATAAATAAATAAACAAATAGATAAATGCGGCAGGAGAAGCTAAAATGTTTCCGTCCGTATGGTCTATAGAGGAAACTATGGTTATCCAAGTGGAATCAGAGACCTCTCACAAAGGATGAGTAGTCTGCCCAAGAACAAGAGGGGTATATTTCTGATATTTCTCAAGGTTGCAGAAAAGTGGAGCATGCCAAATCAGGTTCGGATTTGGCTAGTCTGATCATGTGTTTGCTTACCCAGTTTAAGATGGATAATTGTCTTTCAACAATTTAGCTGATTCAGAGGATTAGGGCCTCAATCGATCTTGAAGATGCATACTTTGCCATATCTAGTTCATCCTATTTCTCGGGCAGCTAGCTCTGCACAATAGTATGGGAAGTTTGTGAACAAGACATGTGAGCTACTTTTAAACAGAAGTAGCAGAGGTTTGTGTTTCTTTCAGTTTGGGCTTAGAGAAGCGATTATGTTATAGCACAATTGACACTTCTTGTGCTGCTTTGTCATTCTCTATAGTACCATAAATGGGACAATAAATGATTGGTTATTCACCCGCTGTTGACTAACATTATGCAAGATGTCTTTTATATGAATACTCTAAAGCCTAGACTCATAGTAGTGTGGAATGTATATCAGTAAATTATTATGCAGATATTCATCTACTGTACTCCTAATGGGAGCAGTATCTTTTAAGTTGATTATGCTTTTAGCAACTGATTTCAGCACAAAGAACACAGACTTTACTCAATCTCTGGCTCGGTCTCTGGGTCATAACTGACATGAGGGTAGCTTGTTATGGGAATGATGGTTGCGTACAATTTGGAGTTGACAGCATACCCATCAGATCGGAGATTGGGGTGTTATTAGGTATACAGGTACACTGAGCTTGTGATGAAGGATAGTTTCTTCATTGTTATTTAATAGTTTCTCAAGAGATTGCTGGTGGCTCATTAGCAGCCAATTGAATGGGTATTCCCATTTGATCATCTTCTTGCAACAGCAGGAGGCTTACATAGTGCGCTTTCAGAAGTTATTAAATTTGGTTGCATAAGCCTGGATGATTGGCCCAGGAGCCGTTACAGAGGGAGGAGCGACCTCCGTGTGGTGAGTTAAAAAACCCATCGCGGGGCTTGTTTCAACAGAGGCCCAGGAGCCGTTACAGAGGGAGGAGCGACCTCCGTGTGGTGAGTTAAAAAAACCCATCGCGGGGCTTGTTTCAACAGAGGCCCAGGAGCCGTTACAGAGGGAGGAGCGACCTTCGTGTGGTGAGTTAAAAAACCATCGCGGGGCTTGTTTCAACAGAAGCCCAGGAGCCGTTGCAGAGGGAGGAACCAAAATCTGCAACGTTCCATTCGCAGATCACACTTCAAATTAAGGGGGCTGGTGGAAGCCTCTGATTGGTCGAACGGACTAGAGGAAGCAGCCGTTACAGGACTAGAGGAAGCAGCTGATTGGCTTGTATCCCGGGTAAGGCTTTATTGTATTCGGATAAGGGGGAGAATGAGGGCCAGGGCAGTTTACTGTTCTGGATGTCAGATGTGGGAGGTCATGGAGTCTGAGTGCCCTCCAGACGTCGACATCTGCGCCAGGTGCGTCGAGATGGGGCTCCTAAGGGACTGTGTTAGGAACCTGAAACAGCAACTCGATGACCTCTGTCTGCTCAGGGAGAGCGAGGAGGTCATAGAAAGGAGTTACAGGGAGGTGGTCACTCCAAGACCACGGGAGACAGAAAACTGGGTCACAGTTAGGAAGGGCAACGGGCAGAGGCAGGGACTGGTGAGTACCCCGGTGGCTGTACACCTTGAAAATAAGTACTCATGTTTGAGTAAGGGTGGGGGAGACAGGGCGAAGAGGAGGGCAATTGTAATAGGGGACTCTATAGTCAGGGGGTCGGATAGGCGATTCGGTGGACGCAGACAGGAGACCCGGATGGTAGTTTGCCTCCCTGCTGCCAGGGTCAGGGATGTGTCTGAATGGGTCCAAGAAATCCTGAAATGGGAGGGAGAGGAGCCTGAGGTTGTGGTACATATAGGTACCAATGACATAGGTAAAAAAAGAGAAGAGGTCCTGAAAGAAGAATTTAGGGAGTTAGGTAGAGAGTTAAGAAGAAGGACTGCAAAGGTAACAATCTCAGGATTACTGCCTGTGCCACGCGACAGTGAGAGTAGGAATAGAGCGAGGTGGAGGATAAATGAGTGGATGAGGGACTGGTGCAGTGGATATGGATTCAAGTTTCTGGATCATTGGGACCTCTTTTGGGGAAGGTGCGACCTGTACAGAAAAGACGGGTTGCACTTGAACTCGAGGGGGACCATTATCCTGGCAGGGAGATTTGCAAAGGCTACTTGGGAGACTTTAAACTAGTATGGTTGGGGGGAGGGACTCAAATTGGGAAAGCTAGCAGTCAGTGTGCGAGGCAGGAGGCAGAGAATAGAAACATAGAAATTAGGTGCAGGAGTAGGCCATTCGGCCCTTCGAGCCTGCACCGCCATTCAATATGATCATGGCTGATCATCCAACTCAGTATCCCGTACCTGCCTTCTCTCCATACCCTCTGATCCCCTTAGCCACAAGGGCCACGAATGGTAGCACTCTGATCCAAAATGTAGGGGAGAGAGAAGAAAAAGACAATAAACAGAGAATAAGAGAGGGTGGGTTTCTTAAATGTGTATATTTTAATGCTAGGAGCAATGTAAGAAATGTGGATGAACTAAGAGCCTGGATTGACACCTGGAAGTATGATGTTGTGGCGATCAGTGAAACATGGTTGCAGGAGGGCTGTGATTGGAAACTAAATATTCCAGGATTTCGTTGCTTCAGGTGTGATAGAATTGGAGGGCAAGAGGAGGAGGTGTTGCATTGCTTATCAGGGAAGATATTACAGCAGTGCTTTGGCAGGATAGATTAGAGGGCTCGTCTAGGGAGGCTATTTGGGTGGAACTGAGAAATGGGAAAGGGGTAGCAACACTTATAGCGGTGTATTATAGACCGCCAAATGGGGAGCGAGAATTGGAAGAGCAAATATGTAAGGAGATTGCAGAAATTAGTAATAAGCACAAGGTAGTGATTGTGGGAGATTTCAATTTTCCACACACAGACTGGGAAACACATTCTGTAAATGGGCTGGTACACAAAATTGCTGGAGAAACTCAGCGGGTGCAGCAGCATCTATGGAGCGAAGGAAATAGGCGACGTTTCGGGCTGAAACCCTTCTTCAAGCGAAGGAAATAGGCGTCGTTTCGGGCCGAAACCCTTCTTCAAAAATGTAAACGGGCTGGATGGGTTGGATGGGTTGGAGTTTGTAAAATGTGTGCAGGATAGTTTTTTGCAGCAATACATAGAAGTACCTACTAGAGAAGGAGCGGTGCTGGACCTCCTGTTAGGAAATGAGGCGGGACAGGTGGCAGAGGTATGCGTTGGGGAACAGTTCGGGACTAGTGATCACAATACCATTAGTTTCAATATAATTATGGAGAGGGTCAGAACTGGACCTAGGGTTGAGATTTTTGATTGGAGAAAGGCTAACTTTGAGGAGATGCGAAAGGATTTAAAAGGAGTAAATTGGGACATTTTGTTTTATGGAAAAGATGTGGAAGAGAAATGGAGTACATTTAAAGGTGAAATTTTAAGAGTACAGAATCTTTATGTCCCTGTTCGGTTGAAAGGAAATAGTAAAAATTGGAAAGAGCCATGGTTTTCAAGGGAAATTGGACACTTGGTTCGGAAAAAGAGGGAGATCTACAATAATTATAGGCAGCATGGAGTAAATGAGGTGCTTGAGGAGTATAAAGAATGTAAAAAGAATCTTAAGAAAGAAATTAGAAAAGCTAAAAGAAGATATGAGGTTGCGTTGGCAAGTAAGGTGAAAGTAAATCCAAAGGGTTTCTACAGCTATATTAATAGCAAAAGGATAACGAGGGATAAAATTGGTCCATTCGAGAGTCAGAGTGGACAGCTATCTGCAGAGCCAAAAGAGATGGGGGAGATATTGAACAATTTCTTTTCTTCGGTATTCACCAAGGAGAAGGATATTGAATTATGTGAGGTAAGGGAAACAAGTAGAGTAGCTATGGAAACTGAGATTCAAAGAAGAGGAAGTACTGACACTTTTGAGAAATATAAAAGTGGATAAGTCTCCAGGTCTGGACAGGATATTCCCTAGGACATTGAGGGAAGTTAGTGTAGAAATAGCAGGGGCTATGACAGAAATATTTCAAATGTCATTAGAAACGGGAATAGTGCCGGAGGATTGGCGTACTGCACATGTTGTTCCATTGTTTAAAAAGGGGTCTAAGAGTAAACCTAGCAATTATAGACCTGTTAGTTTGACGTCAGTGGTGGGCAAATTAATGGAAAGGATACTTAGAGATAATATATATAAGCATCTGGATAAACAGGGTCTGATTAGGAACAGTCAACATGGATTTGTGCCTGGAAGGTCATGTTTGACTAATCCTCTTGAATTTTTTGAAGAGGTTACTCGGGAAATTGATGAGGGTAAAGCATGTTGTATATATGGACTTCAGTAAGGCCTTTGACAAGGTTCCTCATGGAAGGTTGGTTAAGAAGGTTCAATGGTTGGGTATTAATGGTGGAGTAGCAAGATGGATTCAATAGTGGCTGAATGGGAGATGTAAGAGAGTAATGGTGGATGGTTGTTTGTCAGGTTGGAGGCCAGTGACTAGTGAGGTGCCACAGGGATCTGTGTTGGGTCCACTGTTGTTTGTCATGTACATCAATGATCTGGATGATGGTGAGGTAAATTGGATTAGTAAGTATGCAGATGATACTAAGATAGGTGGGGTTGTGGATAATGAAGTAGATTTTCAAAGTCTACAGAGAGATTTATGCCAGTTGGAAGAGTGGGCTGAAAGATGGCAGATGGAGTTTAATGCTGATAATTTGAAGTGTGATCTGCGAATGGAACGTTGCAGATTTTGGTAGTCCTCCCTCTGTAACGGCTCCTGGGCCTCTGTTGAAACAAGCCCCGTGATGGGTTTTTTTAAACTCACCACACAGAGGTCGCTCCTCCCTCTGTAACGGCTCCTGGGCCTCTGTTGAAACAAGCCCCGCCATGGGTTTTTTAACTCACCACACGGAGGTCGCTCCTCCCTCTGTAACGGCTCCTGGGCCTCTGTTGAAACAAGCCCCGCGATGGGTTTTTTAACTCACCACACGGAGGTCGCTCCTCCCTCTGTAACGGCTCCTGGGCCTCTGTTGAAACAAGCCCTGCGATGGGTTTTTTAATTCACCACACGGAAGTCGCTCCTCCCTCTGTAATGGCTCCTGGGCCTCTGTTGAAACAAGCCCCGCGATGGGTTTTTTAACTCACCACACGGAAGTCGCTCCTCCCTCTGTAACGGCTCCTGGGCCTCTGTTGATACAAGCCCCGCGATGGGTTTTTTAACTCACCACACGGAGGTCGCTCCTCCCTCTGTAACGGCTCCTGGGCCTCTGTTGAAACAAGCCCCGCGATGGGTTTTTTAACTCACCACACGGAGGTCGCTCCTCCCTCTGTAACGGCTCCTGTGCCTCTGTTGAAACAAGCCCTGCGATGGGTTTTTTAACTCACCACACGGAAGTCGCTCCTCCCTCTGTAATGGCTCCTGGGCCTCTGTTGAAACAAGCCCAGCGATGGGTTTTTTAACTCACCACACGGAAGTCGCTCCTCCCTCTGTAACGGCTCCTGGGCCTCTGTTGATACAAGCCCCGCGATGGGTTTTTTAACTCACCACACGGAGGTCGCTCCTCCCTCTGATAAGTGTGAGGTGCTACATCTTGGCAGGACAAATCAAAATCGGACGTACATGGTAAATGGTAGGGAATTGAAGGATGCAGGTGAACAGAGGGATCTGGGAATAACTGAGCACAGTTCCCTGAAAGTGGAATCTCATGTAGATAGGGTGGTAAAGAAAGCTTTTGGTGTGCTGGCCTTTATAAATCAGAGCATTGAGTATAGAAGTTGGGATGTAATGTTAAAATTGTACAAGGCATTGGTGAGGCCAATTCTGGAGTATGGTGTACAATTTTGGTCGCCTAATTATAGGAAGGATGTCAACAAAATAGAGAGAGTGCAGAGGAGATTTACTAGAATGTTGCCTGGGTTTCAGCAACTAAGTTACAGAGAAAGGTTGAACAAGTTAGGGCTTTATTCTTTGGAGCGCAGAAGGTTAAGGGGGGACTTGATAGAGGTCTTTAAAATGATGAGAGGGATAGACAGAGTTGACGTGGATAAGCTTTTCCCACTGAGAGTAGGGAAGATTCAAACAAGGGGACATGACTTGAGAATTAAGGGACTGAAGTTTAGGGGTAACATGAGGGGGAACTTCTTTACTCAGAGAGTGGTGGCTGTGTGGAATGAGCTTCCAGTGAAGGTGGTGGAGGCAGGTTCGTTTTTATCATTTAAAAATAAATTGGATAGTTATATGGACGGGAAAGGAATGGAGGGTTATGGTCTGAGCGCAGGTATATGGGACTAGGGGAGAATACGTGTTCGGCACGGACTAGAAGGGTCGAGATGGCCTGTTTCCGTGCTGTAATTGTTATATGGTTATATGGTGATTGCAGATATAATTCTGAACAGTGTTACATGAGTTATTGTCTAACCCAAAGCCAATTCGGACTGGTCCAATTAAGACCAATGGCCATGTATGCAAGTTAGCATCATGTTGTTAATAACCCACGTCTTTTCTGGGTAACCATTTTTTGTTTATCTGTTTAAGTGTTTCACACACAGATTGGGTTAGTGCATGAAACCACAGAGCTTTGAAGGCTTCATGTAGTCACTCACGTGACTTCGAAATAAAATAGAAAGATTAAACAAAAACTTACTGTTTGAAGTTTGATCTTTATTTTATGAGAAGTTGAAGCGAGGGATTACGTGCCCTCCACTCCCAACCCTGAATCTCATAAAGATCATTCGGTAACTCAACGGTTATTAATCTTTCTATAGTTTAAGTTTGTGCAAGTGGTCTGTGGTTCATACAGTTGCTCTGAAGATTGCCACGCATGCGGACTGGCGGGCTCATCACGTAATCCCTCATTTCAACTTCTCATAAAATAAAGATCAAACTTCAAACGGTTAGTTTTCGTTTAATCTTTCTATTATGTGGCACTATCTCTGAAAGGAGTTGCAACCCACAGAACTTAAGGTAGCACCAAAATCTGTAATAACATTCACAGTATAACTTTCCAAAATAGAGTACAGAGCCAGGCCCTTTGGCCCAACACATTTATGCCGACCAAAGCGCCCAATCTAACATAGTGCACTTTGCCCTCATTGCCCCTGTATTCCAAAGTTGTACTTAATATAGCAGTTGTGATTATGCCTGATTTTTCAGTGGGTTGAGTCCCTACAGTTCAGAGAACATATAACAAATGATAATAATGAAAAAAGAGTAAGAGACTGTCATCTATCATCATGATAATCATCACAATTTCCCTCCGGGGATGAATAAAGTTTAATCGTATCGTATCGCACATGATGACAATGAAAGGGACTATTTACCAATGTTAGGACAAGTTGAATGATTGCCTTTTCACTTCTTATTCATGCAATGGATCTGCTTCTGACTGACGTCGGGCATAAACCGGCTCCCAAGATAATTTCTAGTTTGACCACTAACAACGTCCCTCTCATGTAGACACAGGAAAATACAGATGCTGGAATATAAAAAAGCATAAAGTGTGGGAGTAGCTCAGCAGGTCAGGTAGCATCTGTGGAAGACAAGGATAGGCTTTATCCTGCCCCCACCTCCCTTCCAGCTTTGTCCCCTACTATAACAAGCTTTCTTTCCTTCCCACCACAATCAGTCTGAAGAAGGGTCCTGACCCAAAACATCACCAATCCATGTTCCCCAGAGAAGCTGCAATACCTACTGAGTTACTCCAACACTTTATGCTTTTTTTTGGGTAAACCAGCATCTACAGTTAGAATCGTAGGTTCATAAACTCATACAGTACAAAGGTCTTCAGCCCAGCCTGCCCCTGCTGACCAAGGTACCCCATCTACATTGGTCCCACCGGCCAGTGTTTGGCCCATATCCCTCTAAACCTTTCCGATCCATGTACCTGTCCAACTGTGTTTTAAATGTTGCTCTAATTTTTTTATCTCAAATACCTCCTCTGCCAGCTCATTCCATAGACCCTTGCTTATGCCAACGATGAACCTTCAGTGTTGTCTGACTAGGTGCATTGCAGCCTTTTCAATTCCATACTTTGCAATATTTCTATTGCTGCAATGTTGAACTGTTGGTTTAAAATCTGATCTTGCACTAGAACATATGTCAAATGCATTTGGAAATAATTTGAAAGAATTGTTGCAACACTGTGCAGATCGCTGATGAGATCACATTTGGAATATTGTGTGCAGATTTGTGCATTCCTCCTTCAAAATTATATTTATACATTGGTAAGGGTTCAGAGAATAACAGCAAGGATGATTCCAGGAATTCTGAGGAACTGCTTGCAGAGAAGAAGCTGTTTCAACAGGCGACCAGAAGACTTAAGGGAAAACGATCCACATCTTTAGAATGCTCAGAATCATAATTAATGATGATGTAATATTTGATTTGGATTTAGTGCAGAATTTTAGGTTATAAGTTTAAAAGAACACATGTTTTTAACAGAAACATTAAAAAAAAATGGCACAAGGAACTGTAGATGTTGGTTTACAAAATTGTACACAAAGCGTTGGAGTAACTCGGTAGGTCAGGCAGCATCTTTGGAGAACATAGATAGGTGATGTTTCGGGTCAGGACCCTTCTTCAGACTGATTATGGTGGGGTGGGCTGGTAGAGAGGTGGGAGCAGGTCGAAATCCGGCGATGGATAGGTGGATACGATAGGTGGATAGAGAATCAGCTCCATAAATGGGTGGAGAAACACCAGATAGATTTTAAACTGAGTAAGTGTGAGGTGCTGCACATTGGGATGTCACATGTAGGGGAAAAATATTCAGTTAATGGCAAGTCCCTTAACCACATTGATGCACAGAAGGATCTTGGGGTCAATAGACAATAGGCAATAGGTGCAGGAGTAGGCCATTCGGACCTTTGAGCCAGCACCGCCATTCAATGTGATCAATGTGTTTCAATAAGATAACCTCTCATCCTTCTAAATTCCAGAGTGTACAAGCCCAGCAGCTCCATTCTCTCAGCATATGACAGTCCAGCATCCCGGGAATTAACCTTGTGAACCTATGCTGCACTCCCTCAATAACAAGAATGTCCTTCCTCAAATGAGGGGACCAAAACTGCACATAATACTTCAGGTGTGCTCACTAGGGCCCTGTACAACTGCAGAAGGACCTCGTTGCTCCTATACTCAACTCCTCTTGTTATGAAGGCCAACATGCCATTCGCTTTCTTCACTGCCTGCTGTACCTGCATGCTTACTTTCATTGACTGATGAACAAAGACCCCCAGATCACGCTGTACCTCCCATTTTCCCAACTTGACACCATTTAGATAATAATCTGCCTTCCTGTTTTTCCTACCAAAGTGGATAACCTCACATTTATCCACATTAAACTGCATCTGCCATGCATCTTCCCACTCATACTACCTGTCCAAGTCACCCTGCATTCTCATAGTTCACACAGCCACCCAGCTTTGTGTCATCTGCAAATTTGCTAATGTTACTTTGATTCCTTTCATCTAAATCCATAATGTACTAGACTAAGTGGGACCCATTGGGTCCCAGCATCACACGGGAGGACTGGCCACCCAATGCAATATTCCACCTCTCCACCAATTCCAATATTGCTGGACAGTGGAAGGGGGGGGGGCTTTCTGTTACGCTAGTATGGGTGTTGTGGGCCGAAGGGACTGATTTCCACAGGGTTAGTATGGACATTGTGGGCTGAATGGATTATTGGGCTGGCAGCTCAGTCACTGAGGCCAGGCAGCTCAGTCACTGAGGCCTGGCAGTACAGTCACTCGGACCTGGCAGGCTAGCAGCTGAGAAACTGCCAGAAATTCTGCCCAAAACAGGTGACAGACTCTGTGTGAGAGAGAAGGGGGAGGGGATGGACTGAATGGATTATTGGGCTGGCACTTCAGTCACTTACAGCTGGTGGGCTGGCAGTTCACTTACTCACGGCTGATGGGCTGGCAGTGCAGGCACTCATGGGTGGTGGGCTGGCAGTTCACTTACTCACGGCTGGTGGGCTGGCAGTGCAGTCACTCAAGGCTGGTGGGCTGGCAGTTCAGTCATTCACGGTTGATGGACTGGCAGTATCCTTAAAAAAAAAAATCGCAAACCGTACGTGGGTTTTGAATTACATTTTACTCAGATGCAAGCCAAGGAATGGCATAATTGTTAGCTGTTAATTGGACATAATCAACCTCAGCAAATTGACAATATCCTATTGAATGGGAGTGGGTGTTTAAGCTGTCAGGACATTTTATTATTTGCCAAAATATACATCTCAATACCATAATGATAGAAAACTTACTTTTCCACACAACACTCGTAAGTCTGGAGATTTTTTTAATGATAAATTTAGCTTTAGTGTTTTCTTTTTGCATGTAAAAACCCACTTCAGAACCATGGGTGATTTTAAAATTTTACAGCCAGATTTATGACTTCTGAAACTTTTTAGATACTAAAGGAATCAAGAAAAAACATAAATAATGCCTTACTGTTGACGAAATGCAGTGAGCAAACGCGATAATTCCCAATATTTTCAATCTCGATATCTGCACGGCCAATGTTCGCCAAGCACTTTAGCTGTTGTTGTCCCTTCAGCTCTCGCTTCTCTTTACCTTCATTTCTCTTCACTTTTGGAATTCTGAAGTAGATAGATGTCTCTCACGGTTACCCTGACTTCCACAATTATTTACAGCACAAAAATTCACCATTTTGGCGTTTGTTAACGGGTAGGAAAGTACGCATTTTGTGTATTAACAACATATACTGGAAGCTGCGATGTCCTCCAGATGGATTGAGTGGTTCTGTTTGTCAAGCCCTTTCACCCGGAGACCTTTCGTGTAACCCCTATACACACGCACAAACTCGCAGACACACAGACTCACTCACACACAGACTCACTCACACACACACACACACACACACACACACACACACACACACACACACACACACACACACACACACACACACACACACACACACACACACACGCACGCGCACGCACGCGCACACGCGCACACACGCGCACACACGCGCACACACGCGCACACACGCGCACACACACACACACACGCACGCGCACGCGCACGCGCACACACACACACACACACACACACACACACACACACACACACACACACACACACACACACACACACACACACACACACACACACACACACACACACACAGCCAATACTAAAATGCCAAGTAACTTCAGAACGTGGTGAACCGAACTTCAGAACGTGGTAAACCGAATGATTCAAACCTTTAAAGCCTCCTGTCGAGGCTGCTGCTGAAGCAAAAATGTGCTTTAAATAACGTCCAACAAACACACTCACCATAGACAGAGCAGTCTCTCTTGAATTATTCAACGACGTCTTCACTCTGTGCCTTCTGCAGTCAGCGACATCTTGCCACGAACCAGAAATGACGTACTCAGCGCCATCTTGCCGCTAACCGGAAATGAAGTCATCGGCGCCATCTTGCACAAAGCAGAAGTCATGGAATGAGCGCCAATTTTGCAATTAAACACAGTCCTGATCTAATAAAATGTCTATTCACGCTTTATCCATCGGAAAACTGTTGAAAGCCCTTTAAAAGCCAAGCCAACTGGGCAAATACTTTGCAAGCCAACAAAACACGTTTTCTGAAAGCCCTTTAAAAGCCAAGCTAACTGGGCAAACACTTTGCAAGCCAACAAAACTTGTTTTCTGAAAGCCCTTTAAAAGCCAAGCCAACTGGGCAAACACTTTGCAAGCCAACAAAACACATTTTCTGAAAGCACTTTGCAGGCCATCAAATTCAAATGCAATTTCATACCATTTCAAGCCGAGTGCAGGCCACCAAATTCAAATGCAATTTCATATCATTTCAAGCAGAGTGCAGGCCACCAAATTCAAATCCAATTTCATATCATTTCAAGCAGAGTGCAGGCCACCAAATTCAAATGCAATTCCATACCATTTCAAGCAGAGTGCAGGCCACCAAATTCAAATCCAATTTCATATCAAGCAGAGTGCAGGCCACCAAATTCAAATGCAATTCCATACCATTTAGAGCAGAGTACAGGCCACCAAATTCAAATACAATTCCATACCATTTCAAGCAGAGTGCAGGCCACCAAATTCAAATGCAATTTCATACCATTTCAAGCAGAGTGCAGGCCACCAAATTCAAATGCAATTTCATACCATTTCAAGCAGAGTGCAGGCCACCAAATTCAAATGCAATTTCACACCATTTCAAGCAGAGTGCATCCACCAAATTCAAATGCAATTTCATACCATTTCAAGCAGAGTGCATCCACCAAATTCAAATGCAATTTCATACCATTTGGGCTTGAGGCAGCCCCGAGGATTTTTCCGATCGATGAAAAATAAAAAAAGTTATGAATGTTAAAAAAATCTTGAGATCATCATGGTGATTGACAGGCAAGAGGACCAAACAGCTGATCTCAAGATTTTTTAAACATTCATGACTTTTTTTATTTTTCATCAATCGGAAAAATTCTCGGGGCTGCCTCAGCGGAGGAGGACCGTGAGTAAGTTTGCCAAAAATCATAGCGATATATGGTAGCGTTTTTTTCTAAAATCAATATGCAGCGCAGACAGGAAGTGGTCAAGATGAGACTTTTAGTTATATAGATATAGAGAGATATAGAACAAATGAATGAAAGATATGCAAAAAAGTATGGATGATCAAGGTTGAGCCCACAATGCCTAACACTCAGACTAAAGATTTTCTTGAAAATTGCTGCATAAAGAAACAAACACATGGTATTATTTTGTTTTTGATACTGTACCCAATTCTAATTCCTATAGTATAATTATAGATTCATTTTTTTCTGCCCTTTTACTCATCACTCCTTGTGTGTGTTCTGCCATATTGAGACAAGCTCTGGAGTCTAATGGATGCAGATCCCAAGATCTGCCTGTATATCCACATAGTCATGCAAGTCATGCAATAATTTGAAAGGTTGCCAAAAGTTAGCATATTTTGCATTGTCGAAGACCATTCCTCAAGCACCATCTGTGGCCATTAGACCAAGCTGAGACCATCATGCAGAGGCCCAATGGCTTTTAAAAAAAATCTAAGTGTTCCCAGGTGCAGATATGATGGGAATGCCTGTTTTTTTTAATCCAATACTAATTACTCCTGAAATGAGGAGATAGTTATGGAGTTATCGAGGGGTACAGACAACATGGAAACAAGCCCTTTGGCCCAACTGTCCATCAACCAGCCATTTAAACTAATCCTGCATTTTTTTATTCTCCCCACATTCGTGTCAACTCTCCCCGGCTCCACTGCTCACTAACATACAAAAGGCTAATTAACCTAGCAAATCAGGCATCTTTGGGGTATGAAGCAAACCGGCACATCCTAACATCTTAAGCATTTCAGGTAATCAGATAATATGGAACATCAGCAGTCTCCTTAATGGTGGTCAGGGTGTTCCTGTTGGTATGGAAAAGAAGTAAACAGACAGGTGATGAGCAAGATATATAGAGCCATATACCCACACACTAGCTAACTTTGTTACTAAAAATCAAAACGCTGTAAATAAGAAATGAGAGGATGTTTCCACTTGCATTAATTGCTATAATCTCATAGTCATGTCTCGATAAGCTTCTGGGGCAATATTCAAATCCATTTACAGATTAATATTGCTGAACCCTCAAGCCAATATACAGCAGGTCTAAACAAGTAGCATGCACACAGTGGAGGAGGAATTGAACCAACTTTAATGACATGATGCATTTGTCAGAACAGAATGCCTGTTCAGAATGGCAGGCATTATAAGGTAAACCTCAAGAGAGCTATAAATAATGAGCAAGCCATTTGCCATGTTGTCAAATCTGTACACTGAATTGACACGGACCAAGATCATTTCCATGTTGGACCTGCCCATGCAAATGCACGATTAACTATGGATGAAGAAAGCCAACACTATCTAATCATGGACAAGGTGGTAAAAAGAGTTCAACACTGTCTGTACAACCTAGATGGTAAAGGGAGCTCAATGTGGTCTATGTAGCCAGGATAATGTCTTGAGCACAACTGCTAAAAAGGCAAATTTGACATTGGTATAGAATGGAATAACACTGGAACAGGCCCTTTAGCCCACAAATGTTTGAACTGAACATAATGTTGTTAAACTAATCTCTTTTGCTTGAATTTTTGATGATTTGAAGAAATTATTAGGAGGGCCCCAGTTCATATGTGAAAGTGGCCCACAAGAGTATTCTGAGACTACTACAGAAATATATGGGCTCATTATTTTAAAATGGATTGGATTTTGTCTCATTTTGTGGTTATACACAACCGCATCATGCACTACTAAATAATTTCAATAGGCTTTGGTCACCAGTTTGAAGAGGATATGAAATGAAAAGAATCAAACCTTGTTTCCCATGATCTTGCCATAGAGACACAAGGGGGTAAGCTGATAGATCAGTACATCGAGTGAGAGAGATAGTAAAGAATAGTAAAGGTAAGGTAGATCAGGCCTCTGTCTGGAACATCTGAACTGCAGACCACTGCAACGTCCAGAATGGGGGTACACTCCTGCAGAAATGCCATGGTACAGAAGACTCAAGAGCGATCTGGTTCAAGTTCAACCAAATCTTTGACAACCATCTTCACTATCTATCTATACATGACTAAAACTCTGATCTTGTGCTCTTCCGGTTGGCGTGGTTTTTCTATTTGCGCAAAAACGTTACGCAACGTTTCGCCAGCTTACTCACCGTTCTCCTGTGCTGTGAGTGCAACAAGTTTCATTCCAATCGATGGTATATTGTAAAAGTCATTAAGGTTTAAAAATCGTAATAACCGTGCATGCGCGCATTGCTGTCAGTCGCCGCCACGCAGATTGGTCTCCTCTCCTGTCAGTCAGGAAAGGGCATCGCCGAGATGGAGACGCCCCTTCTGGGCACCATCGCCGCACTGATCGGCCACGTCCGCTGTCAATCGGCTGGAGGTCGCCATGGTGAAGGAGTGGCGCCGCCGTCCGAGGAGCTGCGGCCGCGCAGTACCTGGTGGGGGGGTAGTGCCGCGGGCTGAACCCGGGGACTGGGCCCGGACTGGAGCCAAGGACGAGCCCGGGGATTGGGCCTGGGCTGGAACCAAGGACGAGCCTGGGTACGGGGTCAGGGACGAGCCCGGAGATGTAGTTGGGGCCTGGACTGGAGCCCAGGCGGCGGCTGGGCCGAGGGCTGGAGTCATGCCCAAGCCCGCGGCCTGCGTCAAGGTGTACCAGCACCTCGGGGGCCACCCGGCCGCCGCCATCCTGCAGCACAGCCTTCACTTCCTGCTCTGCGGGCAGCTCTGGCTTGGCCGCCCACCACCCTCCGGAGCCCGGTTCCGTCGAGGACCAGGTCCGATCGCCCGGTGCGGGGGAGCTGAGATTTCCCCAGTGCAGGAGCTTGATCGCCCTGATGCGGAGGGCTCAACCAACGGCTGCAGGAGCCAAGATCGTCCCGTCAACCGAAGGCTCGAGGCCCCCGACCGTGGGAGAACAAAGAAGGGAAGAGATTGAACTTTTTTTCTGCCTTCCATCACAGTGAGGAATGTGGAGGAGTCACTGTGGTGGATGTTTATGTTAAATGTATTTTGTGTGTCTTGTTGCTTTTTATTGCTATGACTGTGCCAATGGTATGCTGGAACACTGGTACAAACCCAGACCGAGCCTTTGCCCATAACACAAAGAACCATCAGCCACCAATGCGCCGGCTTCTGGAGAAATTCCCACGGTCACAACACCGACCATTACTCATCACCACAACACCACTGGTTGCACCAACATCGAGCAAACCGGTGAAGCGGTGGAACTTCCGCAAGGCCGACTGGGACAAGTTCCAACAACTTACCAACGCAGCCACCTTGGGCCTTCCTCCCCCAGACAGTACCAACCTGGACTCTTCCCACCAAGCCTACTGCAACATGCCCATCAGTGCAGGCAAGTAAACCATCCCTTGTGGTTACCAGAGGGATTACATTCCATGTTGGGATGATGAGTGTCAACAGCTACACGAAGATCATACTGCTGCTGGCACCAAAGAGGATTCTGAAACCACTGCCACTACATTGCTCACACGCTTGGATGAGAAACGACAAGAACGCTGGATTGAGACGGTTGAATCGATCGACTTCACCCACTCGAGCTGTAAAGCATGGCACACAGTCAACAGCCTGACCGGCAGAGCTACATCCAAACCCAGCAAATGCCCAGTGACTGCTAACGCAATCGCATCTCCACTAGTTAAGAATGATCGATTCACAAACTCTGACCGTGATTTCTCATGCGAAGTGAGCAAAGAGGTGGCCGAGTCATGGAAAACTGATAGAGTGGATATGGTCCTAACAAATGCTTTCACCTCCGAGGAAATGGCCACAGCACTCAAGCTGTTGAAAGCAGGAAAGGCCCCCGGATCTGACAGCATACACCCAGAGTTTCTATTACATTCTGGAGACGCTGCTACCAACTGGATCCGACAGTCCCTGTTGACCTCCATGGAGAAGTGCAAAACACCAAAGATCCGGCGTCGTGCAACAGTCATCGCTCTCCTGAAGCCGAAGAAGCCAAAGGATGATCCCAAAAACTACTGGCCCATCTCGCTCCTCTGCATCCCATACAAACTCCTTGAGCGGCTGATCCACGGACGTATCAACCCCATCATAGACCCTCAACTACACAATGAGCAGGCTGGTTTACGCCAAGGTCGATCTACTGCGGACCAGGTAACCCTCCTCACCCAAGACATCGAGGGCAGCTTTGAAGCAAATGAGAAGGCAGGAGCTGTTCTTATGGACCTGACAGCTGCCTATGACACCGCGTGGCACCGGGGACTAACTGCAAAGCAACTTCGGGTGCTGCCAGACAGGCGCATGGTACGCTGCATCAGGGAGCTGATATCAAACCGCAGCTTTGTGCTTAAGACCAGTGATGGACAGCAGAGTAGGCTACGTAGACTGAAGAATGATGCAGGGATCCGTCTTGGCTCCGCTGCTTTTCAACGTGTACATCCATGACCTCCCAGGGACCATCACTGGAAAATATGCATATGCTGACGATCTAGCCATCCTGATGAGACACAAAGGGTGGAAGACAATCGAAAACTCCTTGAGACAAGACATGGCGACTTTGGCAGTATATCTACGACAGCGGCGTCTACAGCTGAGCGACGGCAAACAGTGTCAACAGCATTCCATCTAAACAACAAGGAAGCTAAGCGAGAGCTGGCTGTCTTCGTTAACAACAGGCGCTTGGACTTCTAACAAACACCCACTTACCTCGGCGTAAAGCTGGACAGATCGCTTCCATTTCATCAACACCTGGCTGGTCTCCGCAACAAGGTCATGCCACGTAGCGGCCTCATCCGACGCCTGGCAGGACCAAGTTGGGGAGTCAGTCCATCAACCCTTCGCACCTCTGCCTTAGCTCTTATATTTGCCCCAGCTGAGTACTGCGCACCCGTATTGAGTTGAAGTAAACATACTAGCCTGGTAGACACGAGCCTGAACAACACCTTGCGAACCATCACTGGGTGCCTTCAACCTACTCCAGTCGAGCAACTCCCTAAAGTTGCAGGCATTCCACCTGCAGGGATCCGAAGGCAAGCAGCAACTCTGGCACTATCTCGTTGTGCCATGAACCCAGAGTTTAGAGATACAGCGCAGAAACAGGCCGACCAGCGATTCCCGCACATTAACACTATCCTACACCCACTAGGGAAAATGTTTACACTTGTACCAAGCCAATTAACCTACAAACCTGTATGTCTTTGGAGTGTGGGAGGAAACCGAAGATCTCGGAAAAACCCACGCAGGTTAAGGGGAGAACGTACAAACTCCATACAGACAACACTCATAATCAGGATCGAACCTGGGTCTCCGGCGCTGCATTCGCTGTAAGGCTGCAACTCTACCACTACGCCATCATGACCGCCCTGCCATGTCATGTATCTGTACTGGAATAGCACAGCTGAAGCAAGGGTCAGACTGTTGTTGGTCCCCAAATCTTTTCATGTTTGCGGGTTAAAATTATAACTGGAAAGCAGAAGAGTGTATTTAAGTAAATATGATATCATCGTGTATGTCAAAGTCAAAGTAGCCTTTATTGTCATTCAGACCTTGCGGTCTGAACGAAATTTCGTTGCCTTGCAGTCCTACATATAGTAAAAAATGGCAAAAACACACAAAAAACACAAATTAACATCCACCACAGTGAGTTGAATACTCCTCACTGTGATGGAAGGCAAAAGTCTTAAGTCTTTGTCTCTTCCCTTCTTATTCTCCCTCTGCGCCGAGGCGATCCAGGCTTCGGATGTTGTGACCCCGCCGGGTGATGGTGAGTAATGTCAGTCCCGCGGCTCAATCCAAGCTCTGCGAAGGGCCGGTTCAACCTCGAAGCCGCCGAAGCTGCGGCCCTCCAGTCCAGAGGACACAGCTGTTGTCGCGAGAGCTCCAGAGAACAGGTCACCAACCTGCGAGCTCCCGACGATACATAGATACATAGAAAATAGGTGCAGGAGTAGGCCATTCGGCCCTTCGAGCTTGCACCGCCATTCAATAAGATCATGGCTGATCATCCAACTCAGTATCCCGTACCTGCCTTCTCTCCATACCCCCTGATCCCTTTAGCCACAAGGGCCACATCTAACTCCCTCTGAAATATAGCCAATGAACTGGCCTCAACTACCCTCTGTGGCAGAGAGTTCCAGAGATTCACCACTCTCTGTGTGAAAAAGTTTCTTCTCATCTCGGTCCTAAAGGATTTCCCCCTTATCCTTAAGCTGTGACCTCTTGTCCTGGACTTCCCCAACATCGGGAACAATCTTCCTGCATCTAGCCTGTCCAACCCCATAAGAATTTTGTACGTTTCTATAAGATCCCCTCTCAATCTCCTAAATTCTAGCGAGTATAAGCCAAGTCTATCCAGTCTTTCTTCATATGAAAGTCCTGACATCCCAGGAATCAGTCTGGTGAACCTTCTCTGCACTCCCTCTATGGCTATAATGTCCTTCCTCAGATGTCGTCCACCGGGCCCGCGGCCGATCCTCCGAGGTCGGGTCGCCACTGCCGCAGCCGCTGCCTGCTCCGAGGTCGGGTCGCCACTGCCGCAGCCGCTGCCTGCTCCGAGGTCGGGTCGCCACTGCCACTGCCGCTGCCTGCTCCGAGTTCGGGTCGCCGCAGCCGCTGCCCCAGCTCCGAGGCCGCCAGCTCCGCTATTAGGCCTCGGCGCAGGCGGAGACGGAGACGGGGGATACGACAAGAGAAGTCGCATCCCCCCGAAATAAGAGACCAAAAACATGTTTTCTCCCCCCCACCCACACACATACACAATAAACCAAAAATGAACTAAAACAGGACAAAAGAACAACACAAAAAAGAAAAAAAACCAGACGGACTGCAGGCGAGCCGCAGCTGCTAAGGCAGCGCCGCCATCTTGTATGTGCACGTGAACAATCTGACAAGATAAACCAATTGCTAAACCTTCTTCAGCTTTTCACATATTATTCCACACATCAGCTATTGCTCCTTGGATCCCATGAGGTTTAACCTTCCAAAGCAGTATACCATGCGGAACCATGGGTGGCACAATGGTGCAGCGGTAGAGTCCTACAACACTTGCAGTGCCAGAGTTCCGGGTTCGATCCTGACTATGGGTGTTGTCTGTAACGGAGATTGTACGCTCTCCCCGTGACCACGTGGGTTTTCTCCGAGATCTTCGGTTTTCTCCCACACTCCAAAGACATGCAGGTTTGTAGGTTAATTGGCTTGGTTTTGTACACTTGGTAGAGGTGTAAATTGTCCCTAGTGTGTGTAGGCATGTGTTAATCTGTGAAGATCGCTGGTCAATGCGGATTCGGTCGACCAAAGGGCCTGTTTCCGCCCTGTATCTCTAAAAAAAGTGCAAACCTGCTGCATGTTACTGCGCCCAAACAGAAACCCACAAGAGGATATGCATTGCAGGTAAAAAAATGTGTAAAGATGTGTAAAGATTGGCAGGCAGCAACAATAATAAACATGTTGTACTATGCGGCAAAACGCCACAGTAGATTAAGCTTCTTCTGCAGCCTCCATCCAGCTCATTACTAAATATATTACTAAAACTCTCATCTTGTTTATTATTATGCCTGTGTGTGTGCGAGTGTGATCCTGAAATTACGCCAAAACAGTACATGATAGCGCCCACCTTATTCACCATTGTCCTGTGGTGTACTGTAGCACGTTTCGTTCTGATTGATGGTATATTTTACAATTTATTCACATCTTAAACTTTACAAAAACCACTTTGACAAAAATCTCTTCCATCTGCACTGGCAGTTCACAGCGTATGACGTCACAATGGGATCTCATTTGCATAAACTGCCCATCAGCAGTGTTCCACCCCACGATGACATCACAATAGGATCTAATTTACATTGAAAAAAACTCTACTCAAAAAAACACAGCAGCTTCCACCTCACAATTAAATCAAGGGGGGTAGGGAGGGGAGAGGGGTTATGGAGGGAGGGAGGGAGTCACTGAGGGGAGGGGAGAGCAGAGGGAGGGAGAGGTGAGGGAGGGAGTGGGGGAGGGGAGGAGGAGAGGGGAAAGAAGAGGGAGGGTGAAGAGGAGGCGGAGGAAATGCTGGAGATGAGGGGGAATGGAGGAGGATAGGGTAGGAAGAGGGATGGCGAGGCGCACTTGGGGAGGGTTGTCGTGACTCGCGTCACAACAGGGATCTCTGGCATCACTACGGGAACACGTCAGCCACGCCTGTGCAGTTGGGGGCTATGGTTGAGTTTTGGAATATTGCATTCGGGGACCAGCCCACTCCTGTGACAGGGACCCAACGGGTCCCACTGGTTTAGTCCCTATTAAAAGTGACTGCACAAACGGAAGCCATCATAAATGAATGAATCCTGGGAATGGCCAAGCTGGCGAGCAGTTATTTGCACGTTTCTTTACCTGTAGCAGAATGCAGCTGCACGTTCATTTCCTGTTTGTGAAAGGAAAACATGACAGGTAGAGCCTGCCATAATTGGCCATATGCGTGCCTCAAAAATACCTTGAATTTGTGAAATCCAGACTGAAGATGAAAGTCAGGGTGATTTGGTCCTTCTGCACATTTTCCAAAAGACTGCACAAGAATTGCCAGGATTGTCAAACCGAGAGTTCATGACCTGCATGACGTAATCATTCATTGCGGGTTGGGTGATTGCAGGCATCTCATGCAGATGTTTAGAAGAACCCTGTGTGTTAAAGGTTTGACACAGCTCTTATTCTTACAACTACTGGCAGTTATTGATGTTATTGACATTGGTTTCTACTCAAATTTCAGCATTAGGTAGAATATGGTTATAACGTCTATAATCTATGTCCTGTTCCCTGTTCTATTGCCTGTAACACATTGCCAGGGATGGTGGTGTTTTTTACACAAATTTTTATTGTGTTTTTGTGTGTGTTCTTTATCATTGTACCGCAGCTGACATATTCATTTCACTTGCACTTTATGTGCAATGTGACAAATAAACCGTATTGTATTGTATTGTATTGTATTGTATTGTATTGGTGGAGGCAGATACAATAATGGCTTTCAAGAGGCTTTTAGATAGGAACATGGCTATACAGGGAATGGAGGGATAATGATCATGAGGAAGCAAATGAGACCAGTTTGTCTTGACCTCATGTTCTGCACAAAGATTGTGCGCTGAAGGACCTGTTCATGTACTCTATTGTTCCATGTTTCATGTTACCTTCCAATGCAATCAAGTCACAGTTCCTTAGCAAATACCTAATTTGTAAGTATGTTGTCTGGCATACTTTCATCTACTTCAAAACTTTCAAGAGTTTTCAGTCAAGAAATCATGGAGAAATAGCAAAAAGTCAGATGATGGAGTTGGTATTTAAAAAGCTACCCCTTAAATAGCTGAAAAGCATAGTTTTGAGAGTGAAGGTATAACATGAAGTAACAGGTTCCCCTGCAGAGCTTGTAAGGGCGTGCAGTAAGAGAACATCTTCAGGCACTTTGGCTGCAAAGGAGTGCCAGACAATATTGTACAAATTATTGGCTCCTTAATAAGCACCAGAAGCACCTCCAGGTGAATAATAGTGCAGGTGGTTGAGTAAGACCTAATGCCCACCAGTGAAAATAAAACTAAATGTAAAAATAATCTCTTAAAGGATCAGATTACTGCTACTGAATAACACATTGCCGTTAACAGTGGAGAACAATTAATATTACCGGTACTTAAATAAGTAACTATGATTTCTACAAATCAACAGCTCCATGTGATGAATGCATATAAAAATATTTTTAAAACGCTGGTTTTATCTAGCACCTCAGAACATGCCATGACTCTTCAGCGCAATCGTGCTTAGTGGTGATGTCAATGTCATAATATAACTGTGAAAAGACTTCAAAGAGAGTTTCATAGACTCATAAGTTCCTGAAAGGAATTAAAAAAAAAAAAATATCTGTTCTAAGCAAATGAGCCTTTATTTTTAAACAGTGACCACAAGTGGCAACATCATATTCATGACTTATCTTGTCAAGAGCCCCCCACATCTTACAATCAAGTCTCCTCGCTTAAATTTCTTCTGATGACAACCTAGCCTATACAGCCTTTCCTCAAAGGACAATCACCCAGTTCCAGGCATTAGTCTAGTAAACCTCTGAATTTCCTCTGGAGCACTAAAATACTTCCATAAGTAAGAAAGCCGTTACTGTACACAATACTGCTGATGTGATCACAACCAAATCCTATTTAATTGAACTATAACTTCCCTCCTCTTGCATTCAACTCCCCTAGCAAGAAACAATACCATGCTGGTAGGTCTCTGAATTATTTGCTGTACATTTACACCAGCCGTATAATAATAATAATAATAATAATAATAATAATAATAATAATAATAATAATATTAATAATAATAATAATAATAATAATAATATTAATAATAATAATAATAATAATAATAATAATAATAATAATAATAATAATAATAATAATAATAATAATATTAATAATAATAATAATAATAATAATAATAATAATGCAGGAGGACAGCCAGGGGTCCTTTTGATCTCAGAGTCATTTCTCACAACATAAATATATTTGTATTTATTTTCTGTCAAAATAGAGAATGTTGGATTTCTTCCCACCATATTCCATTAGCTAAATCTTTGCCCACTTGCTTAATATTTCTCTAATTTTTCATACCGTCCTTATGTCCACTGCAAAACTTTGTTTCCTACCTATCTTAATGCCATCAGCAAATGCAACAGCCATACCTCACTCCCTTCATCCATGACATAACCTGTAGGAACGCTTTCAAAAACATATTCTTTATTTGTGTTGCACAATTTCAAAGTTAAGAAAAAATGCTGAGGCTGGAAATTTAAAATAAAATAAAAACAGAAAATACACGAAATACTCAGCAGCAGGGTGGCTCAGTGGCGTAGCGGTAGGGCTACAGTATTACAGCGCCAGAGACCTGGGTTTGATCCTGACTACGGGTACTTGTCTGTATGGAGTTTGTACATTCTCCCCGTGACCTGCGTGGGTTTTCTCCGAGATTGTCAGTGACCTCCCACAGTCCAAAGACGTACAAGTTTGTAGGTTAATTGGCTTGGTGTAAATGTAAATTGGCCCTAATGTGTGCAGGATAGATTTAGTGTGCGGGGATCGCTGGTCAGTGCAGACTACGTGGGCCGAAGGGCCTGCATCTGCACTGTACCTCTAAACTAAACTAAACTAAAGATCAGGCAGCATCTGTGGAAAAGAAGTTTACATTTCAGATCAAAGACAATGTCGCCAGAACTGACGAATGGTGTTCAACATGAAGCTTTGTCCCATGCAGACATCTCCAGAGTGGTAAGGGAGCAAGTCTGAAGAAGGATCCCGACTTGAAATATCGCCTATGCATGTCTTCTAGAGATGGTGCCTGATCTGCTGAGTTAATTCAGCACTTCGTGTTCTACTCCAGAGTTGTAGGGCTGGGAGGAAGTGCAGAGATGGAGAGGGGCAAGGTCATGGAGCAACCTAAAAATGATGAAAATGTTCAAATTGTGACATCATTTTAAAATTGGGACACCTTCCAAGGTAGGTCGGAGAAAAAAGTGCTGGTGAATAAACTGGTGACTATTTGTTTGCTGGGATAAAACGGCTTTGAATGAATTCAAGTATAAGGAGAGGCCGGCCACGGGAAATACAGAATTTGCTTGGTAAAAAAGGCCGGGATGCATATTTCAGCAGCAGATGACTTATTGCAGTGTGAAGACAGAATTATTACTTTGCCCTCACGTCTGTCACTTCCACTGATCAATGCCTCTATTTCATAACAAGAGGAGTTGAGTATAGGAGTAAAGAGGTCCTTCTACTGTTGTAAAGGGCCTAGTGAGACCACATCTGGAGTATTGTGTGCAGTTTTGGTCTCCAAATTTGAGGAAGGACATTCTTGCTATTGAGGTAGGGCAGCGTAGTTGCACAAGGTTAATTCCCGGGATGGCGGGACTGTCATATGTTGAAAGAATGGAGCGACTGGGCTAGTAAACACTGGAATTTAGAAGAATGAGAGGGGATCTTATTGAAACATATTATTAAGGGGTTGGACAGGCTAGACGCAGGAAACATGTTCCTGATGTTGGGGGAGTCCAGAACCAGGGGCCACAGTTTAAGAATAAGGGGTAGGCCATTTAGAATGGAGATGAGGAAAATCTTTTTCATCCAGAGAGTTGTGAATCTGTGGAAGTTTCTGCCTCAGAAGGCAGTGGAGGCCAATTCTCTGGATGCTTTCAAGAGAGAGTTAGATAGAGCTCTTAAAGATAGCGGAGTCCGGGGATATGGGGAGAAAGCAGGAACGGGGTACTGGATGATCAGCCATGATCACAGTGAATGGCGGTGCTGGCTCGAAGGGCCGAATGGCCTACTCCTGCACCTATTGTCTATTGTCCTTTGAAGAAAAAGGTGATATGGCATGTCAACAAATACTCTATTGACCTTTTTACAGGTGTACTGTAGAGCACAATGACTGGTTGCGACACGGCCTGGTTTGGCAACTCAAACATTCAGAGATGAAGAAGACTACAGAGAGGGTGGACTCGTTAGTCCATCCCTAAAGAGTCAGTCCATCTCACGATGGACTGCTCGATCCATCTCACGACCTACCCCTTTTAGAAGGCATCTAAAAGAGATGGTGTGTATGAAGGAACTGTAGATGCTGGTTTACACCGAAGATAGATGCAAAAAACTGGAGTAACTCAGCGGATCAGGTAGCATCTCTGAAGAAAAGGAACAGGTGTCGTTTCTGGTCGAGACCCTTCTTCCTATTGAAGGAAGAAGAGTCTCGACCTGAAACATCACCTATTCCTTTTCTCCTGAGATGCTGCCTGCCCTGCTGATTTACATCCAGCTTTTTGTGCATATCTAAAGGAGACGCTGCCTCATTAAGACAGCCAAAATCATCAAGGACTCACACACCCTGGCTATGCTCTCATCGTGTTCCTATCATAAGGGAAGAATGTACTGAAGCCTAAAAACCCTGACTTCAGGTTCAAGGATGGCCTCTTCCCAGCAATCATCACGATATTGAACACGTCACAACATTAACCTCAGCAACAATAACCTTCTATGGACCATGTCTTTGGTTGCACTACGTACCTGAATTACGGTTATTCATTTATTGATATTTTAATTATTATATATTATTCATGTATATTGTGTTTATGAGCCTGTTATGCTGCTGCAAGTGAGAATTTAATTGTCGATAGATATGACAATTCATCAGTCTTGAATATTCACTCTTGACAGATGAATAGTGATATTGTGAAGAAAATTAATACTTTGCCCTCACCTATGCCACCTCAATTCTGAATTACTGATTTCCCACAACTTTAGCTGATCTCCAAATCATTCTTTGATTCAGATTCAGATTCAGATTCAACTTTATTGTCATTGTGCAGTGTACAGTACAGAGACAACGAAATGCAGTGCTTCATTTGGTGCTTCATTCCATAATCCTTCATATGGGGCATCTCTCTGCTTAAAAAAAACGTTGATTAAATTATGCTTACATTCTGCATTCAAGATCGGTTACTCAGAATTATCTTCATCACATTGCCAGTGGCGGAAGGACATCGTGGAGGAGGAGCTGTTTGTGCAGTCTATTGAGATAAATAAATTGGTCAGATGAGATTTAGTATGGATGTATTTATTCAGCTGGCAGCAGATTTATTTAAATGTTTAAAGCCAATATCATTTTCCACATTTAGTAAATCTCTCCTCCCCCTTGGCAGCTTAAAGTACTTCTTCACAATTATTCAAGATTTGGAGGCCAATAAACGATTTGGTTTGATAATAGAAGAAGCAGAGACTCGGGACTATCCTTAAAAAAATAAACAGAGTAATTCTACCTTGCAGAGTATATTGCAACAAGGTTGGATGATTTGCCCTGATAGGTGTTGGATACATTGGGATGTGTTTGTATTGTGATGGGTAAAGCACCCCCACATCATTCTAGGTTTAGAGGGATATAGGCCAAACATGGACAAATGGGATTAGCTTGGATGAAGCATCTTGGTCGGCATGGACAAATTGGCCAAAGTGTCTGTCTCCATGCCAAAAAAGTGTTCCATCACTGATTCTTGGGGAATTACACCATGTGTCAACCTATTATCTGGAAAAGCAACCGATTACTATGACTAGCTACTTTCTTCCCTGAACCCAACTTTCAACCCAAGCTAGTCGGATGGCACAGTGGTGCAGCAGTAGAGTTGGTGCCTTACAGCGCTTGCAACGCCGGAGACCTGGGTTCGATCCCGACTTTGTGTGCTGTCTGTACGGAGTTTGTACATTCTCCCTGTGACCGCGTGGGTTTTCTCCGAGATCTTCGGTTTCCTCCCACACTCCAAAGACGTATAGGTTTGTCGGTTAATTGGCTTGGTAAATGTAAAAATTGTCCCTTGTGTGTGTAAGATAGTGTTAATGTGTGAGGATCCCTGGTCGGTGCGGACTCGGTCCCGAAGAGCCTGTTTCCGCGTTGTATCTCTAAACTAAACTAAACTAAACTATCACTGACCCACTTGTTCGTTGTCTTAATTTGATTAACTTGTCATGTTTAAAGCTTGCAAGCCCTTCCAGACTTTAAAAGTGTCTTAAAAGTATGACTTAAAGGTGTGACTTAAAAGCGTGAAACATTTATTAGTTATAAAACATGACTTAAATGAACATCTTGTAGGTAATTCGATATAGTTTAGCCATATGAACCAGACATGAAACATTTCTGTAAGCGAACTGATAATGGATTAGTTGTTTCATTGACTTTTTATGGTTATTAGTAAGAATTGAGCAAAAAAACTGGAATTGAATATATCAAATATTTTTTTAAATCGATTAAATCCCATACATCCAATTGAAAGTATCTTAATTTAATTGATCACAAAAACACGCTGGTGAAGACCATACAAAATACAGCGGCTATGATCAACACCTATTCCTTAAAATATGTCAGTAGAGAACAAGCCTACAAATTAGGTGAGGGCATGGTCATTTCCCAATTATCCAACTCTTTTTCAGCAGAGGCAATTCAATCTCTGTGTTGTTTCAAATGGATAGGTATTTTATGGAAAGGAAAGTCAAGTGTGCTATGGAGCTGATGACCAACATTGTTCATTTTGAGTGTTGGCTGAACTATTTTAAGTTGGCTTGTTGTCATTTTATTTTACAGCATTCACACAAAAAGATGTGGTATTTAAACATTTTAATTTGTACATCTTTGTGCAGCACAATCTTGAAAATATATTACATTCATGGCAATCTAGTGATGGTCTGCATCCAAATCGGCACTAACATATTACTGGGCAATCTTCCAGTCTCCTCATTGTTTAATTGTGGATACTCATCCAATTCTCTAACAGCTTTGTGGTAGGCATACACGCTATTCTCCAATGGTTAGACAATGGGTATCCAATTTCATTTCAACAGAAATGGTTATGCATTAGCATAATTGGCTGTTTGATACTTTGGAAAGAGCCTGGGATGGTTCACATCCAAGTTCCGGGGGTCCAGTGTTGAATATATGTGTCCATGGGCTGTAAAGGGCTCGATTGTAATCACGTATTGTCTTTCTGCTGACTGGATAGCACGCAACAAAAGCTTTTCACTGTACCTCGATACACGTGACAATAAACTAAACAGAACTGAACGTAACTGCATTCTAATTGCATAGGAATCTGACACGAAAGGACGCTGATACATGAAGGTTTAGTTTATTTATTAGTTTAGAGATACAGTGCGGAAGCAGGCCCTTCGGCCCACTGATTCAGCGCCCACCAGCGATCCCCACACATTAACACCATCCTACACACACTAGGGACAATTTACATTTATTCCAAGCTAATTAGCCTCCAAACCTGTACGTCTTTGGGGTGTGGGAGGAAACCGAAGATCTTGGAGAAAACGCACGCGGTCATGGGGAGAACATCCAAACTCCGTACATAGAAACATAGAAACATAGAAAATAGATGCAGGAGTAGGCCATTCGGCCCTTCAAGCCCGCACCGCCATTCAATATGATCATGGCTGATCATCCAACTCAGTATCCCGTACAAACAGCACTCGTAGTCAGGATCGAACCCGGGTCTCTGGCGCTGTAAGGCAGCAACTCTACCGCTGCACCACCATGCTGCTCCGCCATAACAGTCAAGCACATTTTAGACAAGAGGAAAATCTATGATTTTGTTTAGATGAGAAAAAGAGCTGAATATGCATGTTTGTAAGCCTAAACTCAAACCGGAAAACCAGTGAGGCAGGTGCCACTATTGATGTTGAATAGAAAGCAAAGAAATCAGGGAGATTGTAGTGGAAAATATAACTAAAACACCGAGACAGCTGCCTCTGATTTATTTTATTTACTACAACTTACCATGCCAGATCTTTGTTTCTACCCCCAGTGACAGCTGGCATGTATTAGGCTCTCATGCTGCATTTAACTCAAAAACCTAAAGGTGAAACCTTCTGACAGATGCTCACTCAACTCCTATGAAGCTGGCCATCAAAACATAGGAAGTGTCACAACTATGAAATAAGTAGATTGGAATGAAATGTGGACTAATGGAATCTGACCACCCCCTTCAGTGAGCCAGTGACAGAGACAAGCAACCAGATTAAAATAAATGGAAGGCAAATGGCCTCCCCAGACAGAATTTCAAAATCAAGTCTGGAATTACTTTAAATTAATGAGTTCTGCATGCACCCTTGCACAGATGTTGTATGATAGTACTTCAGCGTGCCTAACCTTTGTAACCAGAACATGGTGTTATGGGAAAACACATTTTCTCAATGACATGAATTTTCATTAAATTGAATTGTGTTATCCTGCCAACCTGCTGGAAAAAATATACATAATTGAACGTCACATAAAGTATATGGTTTTCAAAAACCTGAAGCAGGTTTGGCTGATGCTTCAACCCGTAACTTCAACATAAAATAGACACAAAAATGCTGGAGTAAATCAGTGGGTCAGCAAGTTGCCGCACCGAATATAAGTTGCAATGTTTAATCATAATATTGATTGGACATTTGATATCTCTTCTAAAAATATTACAAACTCGTTTTTCAATTTATTGGTAGTATTTTTGCTTTATACGTATTTCATATATATGTAATAGAAATCTGATCCAAGGCTACTTACAGCATATGAACATATGTAGTCAGTATAACTCTGTAGCTGCAACCAATTCAGATGCTTTGTACATCACAAGAATTTTAATATGTCAACGATTTAAAAGGTTAATGCCGTCGGCCTGCCTTGCTGACCAGAAAAAAAATAATGCAAACAGAAACTGTTCTACACAGGCAAGATTCAAATAAAAGCGAATCAAGTAAATCTCTGTGTAAACTCGACGCTTAATAACTAACTCATACTTAGTTCCCTTCACAGTCATTCAGAGATGTACTGTTATGGTCTCTGCCTCCCTGTTGTTGCTTCATTACTGATGAATCATGTTGTCTTTTTACTCTTAAACATCATATTTAACTTTTCCAAATGTAGTAACTTAAATAACTAGAACCCAAGTACACATATCAGTAATTAAATGGAATTGAGGTCCTTTTTTTCCCCCGGAAAGATTATTTTGGGAGGTTTAATTAAGTATTGCATCTTCATCGGTAATTATTCATCCCCTGTTCCATGTGGTAGTAACATTCAAGGCACTTTTGCATAACATAAACCATGGAATAGCAAGATTTAACCCCTTGAATTGAAAAAAATGTATCAATGCATAGCACAAAGCAAAAAGGATAACATATGAAAGTTACAAGATAATTAAGAGAAGCAACCTGAAGCATGCACAACATTTGGATTTGAAGGCATTTGAAGGAATAGAAATGGAAGTAAGAAAAACTTTAGAGATGCAGGTGTTTGTTACTTAAATTAATGTTTTAGTGGCAGCAAAGGACAGGTGTCTCCATGGACAACAGTCTTTGGCAGTGGGTAGGTGGTAACCAGCTGGTAGCCAGTGGAAATCTATATTACTAAAAGTAAGATCTTGACCACTTCCAGTTTTCTGTTTCATGATTTTTGAAAAAACGCTGCCACTTACTGTTATTTTTGGCCATCTTACTCAGAGTCCCCCTCCGCTGCGCAGGACAAGAGGATTTTTCCCATCGATGAAAAATAAAAGAGTTATTAACGTTTTTAAAATGTTGACATTCTCTCTGCTGCCCCTGCTGGTGGAAGGGGGGAGGGACTATAAAACCAGGAAGTGTTGTGCCTCACTCAGTCTCTGCAAGATGGGGGAAGCGAGAGGGTCACGTCTCTCTGAGTTGTCAATAACACTGAACACATGTCTACTCAACTGTGAGTGCCCTTAATGTGGTTTGAAAATGAAAATGTGGTTGCTTTGAAATGTTGCACTGCAAAAATGGCTGTTGTTGGTGGTGGTAACTGCTTTGAAATGCTGCACTGCAAAAATTGCTGTTGTTGGTGGTGGTAACCGCTTTGAAAGGCTGCACTGCAAAAATAGCTGCTGTTGGTGGTGGTAACTGCTTTGAAAGGCTGCACTGCAAAAAAGGCTGTTGTTGGTGGTGGAAACTGCTTTGAAATGCTGCACTGCAAAAATGGTTGTTGGTGGAAACTTGACAACTTCCTGTTTGCACTGTGCACGGGTCCCACTTAGTCTAGTCATTTTTTAAATTAAAGTTCAGGATCATTCATCACTTAACATCCGATCGCTGTTGGTCAATGCAGTACCAAACCTTGAATCAAAGGAGAAGATGGAGAATTGAGGATTTATACACTGTTGATAGTGTACAAATAGACAGGATTCTACTGACAGGATTGAATAACCAATGTCTCTGAGGGAAGTTTGGAATCCAGTGATTAACTGGCTACTGAGCAACACATGATTGTTGATTTCCTGATGAAAGCGGAAAAAGGGTCTCGACCCGAAACGTCACCCACTTCTTCTCTCTAGGGATGCTGCCTGTTCTGCTGAGTAACTCCAGATTTTTGTGTCTATCTTCGGTTTAAACCAGCAGCTGCAGTTACATCTTGCATATAGCTGATTTAGAATGCTTATTATAGATGGAAGATAGTTGGAGAAAAGATGGAACTAACGTAAGATTCTTGGGCATGCTAGAGGTCATTGGTTGCAATGGAAACCAATGCTGGTGCTAACCATATTCTGACAATCGAGGAGGTCGAGGACAGAAAGGTCAGGTATGGATCACTTGCAGGCAGAGGAGATTAATGTAACTTGGCATCATGTTTGGCAAGGATATTGTGGGCTGAAGGGCCTGTACCTGTGCTGTACCATTCTACGTTGTGTGTTCGATGTTCATACAAAGTGCAGTGTCATGGAGTTGAAACACAGAGGAAAGCAAAGGCCCTGATAATTGGCAGGACTGCATGTATTGAATACATAGAAACATAGAAATTAGGTGCAGGAGTAGGCCATTCGGCCCTTCGAGCCTGCACCGCCATTCAATATGATCATGGTTGATCATCCAACTCAGTATCCCATACCTGCCTTCTCTCCATACCCTCTGATCCCCTTAGCCACAAGGGTCACATCTAACTCCCTCTTAAATATAGCCAATGAACTGGCCTCGACTACCCTCTGTGGCAGAGAGTTCCAGAGATTCACCACTCTCTGTGTGAAAAAAGTTTTTCTCATCTCGGTTTTAAAGGATTTCCCCCTTATCCTTAAGCTGTGACCCCTTGTCCTGGACTTCCCCAACATCGGGAGCAATCTTCCTGCATCTAGCCTGTCCAACCCCTTAAGAATTTTGTAAGTTTCTATAAGATCCCCTCTCAATCTCCTAAATTCTAGAGAGTATAAACCAAGTCTATCCAGTCTTTCTTCATAAGACAGTCCTGACATCCCAGGAATCAGTCTGGTGAAACTTCTCTGCACTCCCTCTATGGCAATAATGTCCTTCCTCAGATTTGGAGACCAAAACTGTACGCAATACTCCAGGTGTGGTCTCACCAAGACCCGGTACAACTGCAGTAGAACCTCCCTGCTCCTATACTCAAATCCTTTTGCTATGAAAGCTAACATACCATTCGCTTTCTTCACTGCCTGCTGCACCTGCATGCCTACTTTCAATGACTGGTGTACCATGACACCCAGGTCTCGCTGCATCTCCCCTTTTCCTAATCTGCCACCATTTAGATATTAGTCTACTTTCCTGTTTTTGCCACCAAAATGGATAACCTCACATTTATCCACATTATACTGCATCTGCCAAACATTTGCCCACTTAGCTAGTTTTACTTATAACTATTATTCAATCTATCCTGTGTAACATCTACCGTGCCTTTTTTAAATCATGAGGAACTTAATATTGTTATTATCCAACAGAGGATAGACACAGTGGATAGACACAAAAAGCTGGAGTAAATCAGCAGGTCAGGCAGCATCTCTGGAGAAAATGAATAGGTGACGTTTCGCGTCGAGATGCTTCCTCACGCCAGGCGGCGCAATGGCAATAGACAATAGATAATAGGTACAGGAATAGGCCGTTTGGCCCTTCGAGCTAGCACCGCCATTCAATGTGATCATGGCTGATCATCCACAATCAGTACCCATTCCTACCTTCTCTCCATATCCCTTAACTCCGCTATCCCTAAGACCTCTATCTAATTGTCTCTTGAAAGCATCCTCCTTAGTGAAGACGGATCCAAAGTACTTGTTCAACTGATCTGCCATTTCCTTGTTCCCCATAATAAATTCACCCTTTTCAGTCTTCAAGGGTCCAACCTTGGCCTTAACTAGTTTTTTTCTCTTCACATACCTAAAGAAGCTTTTACTATTCTCCTTTATATTATTCGCGAGCTTCGTTCCTTATCTTTTCTCCCTGTATTGCCTTTTCAGTTATCTTCTGCTGCTCTTTAAAAGTTACCCAACCATCTTTGCTATGTTATATTTCTTCTCTTTTATTTTTATACTGTCCCTGACTTCCCTTGTCAGCCACGGTCGCCCCTGACTCCCCTTGGAATCTTTCTTCCTCTTTGGAAGGAACCGATCCAGCACCTTCTGTATTATTCCCAGAAATATCTGCCATTGTTGTTCCACTGTCATCCCTACTAAGGTATCTTTCCAGTCAACTTTGGCCAGCTCCTCCCTCATGGCTCCATAGTCACCCTTTGTTCAACTGTAATACTGACACCTCCGATTTACCCTTCTCCCTCTCAGGGGCTGAAAACCCGGGGGGGGGGGGGGGGGGGGCAGAGGGGACACGTCCCCTCCATGTTTTAAGAGGTGGGGGACATCCCCCCCAAGTTTTTGTGATCCGGATTTTAAAATCCCGTGAAATCTCCGTTTTCCGCGAGACAGTGGGGGTGGGACTGATGATCGAGGGCGCCGATTGGAGGAGAGAGACGTCGGTCAGCAGGCAATGGGGGCGGGACATGATTCAGCATGATGATTGGAGGATGGAGGAGTGGGGGGGGGGCTGAGGATAGAGTGTGGTGATTGGAGGAGGGAGACGTGGCACAGACCTGCGCCTCATCCGCAGCCATGATCGATCCCCGGCCGGCTCTCTGGCGCTGTCCCGTCCCCACCCGAGTACCCCCCACCCCCCGCAGGTGGTCAGAGTGGCCGGCATCAAAGATCCTCCGCTATAGGATCTTTGGTCGGGAATCAGAGGGGCCAGCGCAGAGAAACAACGCTAAACCCAGCTCAACTCTGCCTGTCCCGCCAGGTGAGCCTACAGCCTTCCTGGACTTGCGGGAAATATGGCCAGCGTGGAGAAGCAGCGCTGGTATCCCGTCAGTCCAGACAGGGTTGTAGATAACCCGGTGAGACAGACAGAGTTGAGCTGCATTTAGCGCTGGATTGAGCCTCCGAAGCCGCGCGCGCGTGCGCACGTGGCCGCCAAAAAATTGTGTCCCCCGTCCCCTCCTTGTTTTGATAGCGAATTCTGCTCTTGCTCCCTCTCAAATAGTAGATTAAAACTTATCATATTATGGTCATTACCTCCTAATGGCTCCTTTACCTCTAGTTCCCTTATCAAATCTGGTTCATTGCACACTAAATCCAGAATTGCCTTCTCCCTGGTAGACTCCAGTACAAGCTGCTCTAAGGACACTCCACAAACTCCCTTTCTTAGGGTCCAGTACCAACCTGATTTTCCCAGTCTACCTGCTTGTTGAAATCTCCCATAACAACTGTAGCATTACCTTTGCGACATGCCAATTCTAACTCTTGATTCAACTTGCACCCTATATCCAGGCTACTGTTTGGGGGCCTGTAGATAACTCCCATTAGGGTCTTCTTACTCTTACAATTCCTCAGTTCTATCTAAACTGACTCTACACCTTCTGATTAAATGTCACCACTCGCAAGGGACTGCATTTCATCCCTCACCAACAGAGCTACTACACCCCTCTGCCCACCTGTCTGTTTTTTCGATATGACGTATACCCTTGAATATTCAGTTCCCAGCCCTTGCAGCCGTGTCTCTAATTCCCACAACATCATAATTGCCAATTTCTAACGAAGCCTCAAGCTCATCTACTCTATTTCTTATACTTTGCGCATTCCTAGACTTCAGTATTCACCTCCTCTCTCACAAAGGTCACAATTGGCTCTGACCTTACTCTCTTATCCCTTCTCGAACTTTCCATCGCTTTAATTCGGGAGTCTTTTGTAACTTTTCCTGCACTCAATTCCCCTTTAACTCCATCTTTATACTCCCAATATGTCAATCCCTCACCCCCATTATTTAGATTAAATCCACACATTTAGCACTAGCAAACCTGCCTGCGCAGCTGGTAGAGCTGCTGCCTCACAGCACCAGAGACCCAAGTTCAATCCTGATCTTGAGTGGTATCTGTGTGAAGTTTGCACATTCTGCTCACGATTGCATGGCTTTCCTCTGGGTTCTGTGATTTGCTCCCACATACCTAAGACGTGTGGATTTGTAGGTTAATTGACCTCTGCAAATTGTCCCTAGTGTGTAGCAATAGATAAATGAGATAACATAGAACTAGTGTGATTGAAGGTCGACATGGTCTTAATGGCCCAAAGGGTCTGTTTCCATGCTGTATTCCTAAACTAAACTAAACTAAACTAAACTAAACTAAACTAAACTAAACTAAACTAAACTAAACTAAACTAAACTAAACTAAACTAAACTAAACTAAACTAAACTAAACTAAACTAAACTAAACTAAACAGCAAAGTTCATTCATCCAAATAATAATTTGAGAGCTTTTGGAAGCAGTCTGCACACTTCCAAAGATCTGTTGGTTTTCTCTCACATTGTGCACATCTATACATTGATCTCTTCTAGCATTTAATATAAAGGAACCTTCCTCCATGAAGCCTAAACCTTGCCAGAGGAAATCCAGGACTTTGAGAGTGACTATTGGCTTGTCAGAAAATAGTCTCATCAGTCCTTTGTAAACACTGTTAATGGGGAAATACTGGTGTTTAATCTTTTATAACCAAGACTCTCTCCCTCAATTTATTAGGTGACATGTGATTGATTATGCATGAATTTGATTGTGTTTGTGTTAAAATTTAAAACCAAATCTGAGACGTTAGAATTAGCTGTGAAACTCTGAACGGCACGGGCTAACATAATTGAATTGGCAGGATATTGTGAAGTCAGGGAACCGAACCGGATTCAGGTCTGTTCCATTTCCTATGCCGGTCTCCTGGCATTTCAGTCAGCTGTGGGACTCTACTGACCATTCTATTGACACACAAACAAATTTATCTTAAGGTTTAAGGTTCAAGGTATGTTTATTGTCACATGTATCACTTTTAAGTTACAGTGAAATTCAGATTGCCATACAGTCATACCAATAAAGAACAACAAGACACCCAAATAAATGTTTAACATGAACATCCACCACAGCGACCCCCCCCCCCACATTCCTCACTGTGATGGAAGGCAAAAAAGTCCAAACTTCTTCCCTTCTTTGTTCTCCCGCGGTCGGGGCACTTCTGTTGTCGGGGCGATCTTGGCTCCCGCAACCAGTGGTCGAACCCGCCGCATCGGGGCGATCAAGCCCCCACATCGGGGGGATCTCAGCTCCCCTGCGCCGGCTGATCGGACTCCCATGTCTGGGCTGGTCGAACCTCCCGCGGCTTGGAGCTTCCCGACATTAGTCTCAACCCGAGACTGCGAGCGCCACGATGTTGAAATCCGCAGGCTGCGGTTGGAGCATCGATCCCAGCCAATGATCCCAGGCAGACTCCGGTGGTAAGTCCACGGCCCCGCGGTGGGACTGAAAGTCAGTTTCGAGCAATAATAATAATAATAATAAATTTTATTTAATGGGTGCCTTTCAGACATCTCAAGGACACCTTACATAGTAATCGGAATAACATATAATCGGACATCACAGAGACACAAATTAAAAACAGAATTCAATCCAAAAACAGAAAATCAAAAACACAGTGTGAAGAGGGAGCAGCGGCAGCCAAAGCGCGCCAGCGTCCACTCTCTCTTCACGGCAGCCATCTTGGACACAGACCTACAGGATTACAATTAGACAAAAAAATCATCCCCCCACAGTGGATGGCACTGTGGAGGAAGGCACAATGTCCAGTCCCCACCCCATGTTCACCCCAAAGTCAGGCCTATTGAGGCCACCGCAATTTGTCTCTACGGAGGCCCGATGTCCCTGGCCGTCGGGAGAGTCCTTTCGGCGGCTGGGCCACCTGGAACGGCCGCTTCCTGGTTGGAGCCCGCGGCTGCCGAAGCCGACAAGGCCGCGCCGGTTTGGAGCTCCCAGGCTCCCGATGAAAAAGTCGGCGCCGTCTCTCCGCACTGCTGCCTCTCCGCACTGCCGCCTCTCCGCACTGCAGACCCGTAGCCCGGAGATGTTGCTCTCGGCGGTCCAGCTCGCTAGAGCTCCAGCGCGGCGACCCAGGCAAGGCGTCGCCCGCACCACTCCGCTCCGCTCCAGCACTCCAACGCTGTGCCGCCGCCGAGGCCGAGGTGCTCCAAGGAAAACGGCGCTCCAAGCCCGCAGGTAGGCCACGAGGACGGGTCGACGGGCAACCCGGAGAAAAGGCTGCCACACCGACCAGGTAGGGACCTAGAAATAAAGTTTACACCTACCCCCCACATTAAAAAGACCATATCCCCTACAAACAAAAAAGACCGCCAGCTCCATGATGTTTGACCGCAAAGCGACCGGAGATACGATCCAGAAAATAATCGTATCCCCGTACGGTAAGAGATTGAAAATAAGGTTTCCCCGGCTCCCACATAAAAACAAACCAGAGAGCACTAAAACATATCCATTAACACGTACTTAAAATAACAAAACAGAAGAAAGGACAGACAGACTGTTGGCGAGGCAGCCATTACCGGCGCCACCCAGATGTTCTGTCCTCTGTGCAGTTCCAGTTACATCAGCTCTGTTCGATAGATATAGGCAACACGCTTTTCTTCAGCCCTGTGCCATAAAGTTGTATAACTTAGTATATGCCTGCTAAGACCCACCATACATGAGGGCTGATAATGTGCCATGCACATTTGCTGTTGACTTCAATAGTGTATGTCCCAATGTGCTAATAGGCTGATCTCACTAAATAAGAATGCATATTTTACGATACTTCAGGAACAAGACTTTAAGGGATGCATCAGGCAAAAGGCCAGAATCATGATGGCTACAAGGGCAGCAGAGTATGGGGAACAATTTGGCATCAGTGTAACGTTCAATAGACATTATGGAACTGAAGTGCTGCTGGGTGTGCCAGCCCTATTAAATCTAAATAGTCCTTCAGAGTGAAAGGAAATTAATTCAGTTTACATACAAATTCCCAGGCTTCCTATACTATTGTGTGTAACAACACTTTTTGGCAGCTGCCCTTGTGGCATCAGACCCATAAGAGCCCATAAAATTGAAACACTTCTCTATAGCACCAACACACACACACGCATAGACACATGCACACATGCAGACATACATAGAAACATAGAAAATAGGTGCCGGAGCAGGCCATTTGGCCCTTCGAGCCAGCACCACCATTCACAATGATCATGGCAAATTATCCAAAATCAGTACCCCGTTCCTGCTTTTTCCTCATATCCCTTGATTCTGTTTGCCCAACGAGCTATATCTAACTCCCTCTTGAGAACATCCAATGAATTGGCCTCCACTGCCTTTTGTGGCAGAGAATTCCACAGATTGACTTCCGGTGGCGCTATGGAGACTTGAGTCCAGCGCCAACTAGCTCCGTGCCGAAGAAATTTAAAACGGGAGAAAATCGGGTCTTACCTGCAGCGATCGCGATCTGAACGGCTGCCTGCGTGACGTCATCAGGCGCGCGACTTTATGGTATGTCGTCGTTACAACATACCCCCCCCCGTGGGACACAAAAAAAAGTCGGTAAAGGGAAACCGCAGAAGGAAGAGGAAGGCCCTACAGAGGCCTCGACCTCAGTTACAACGACGGCCCAGGAAGACCCTCCGAAGAAAATGAAACCGAAAAAGTCTGAAATGGAGGATCTTAAAATCTTTCTCTCTGCCGAAATGAAAACCTTTGGAGAGAAGTTTGGAGAGAAGTTTAAAGAGGAACTTGACTCTTTTAAGGTAGATTTTAAAGCAGAAATGCTTTTTACCGTTCAACAAATGCTGGAAATCTGGAAGAAGACGAGGGAGGAAGAGATCAAGGATCAGATGGAAGTGCTGGAAACCAGGCTTGTTTCGGTGGAAACGAAGGTTAAAACGGAGGTGGACCCCATTTATCACGTACTTGACCAACATAGAACAGCGATAGCCGAACTTGAGAAATCGGTGACGACAAGTGCGGAAACTGTAAGTCGACTCCTTATTGAAAACCAACGCCTCTCCGATATGGTGATCAAATTAAATGATAAGTGTATTGATTTGGAGGGGCGTCAAAGACGTAAGAATCTAAGAATTGTAGGGGTGAAAGAAGGAAGTGAGAAGGAAATGGGCACTCGGGATTTTGTGGCAGACCTATTACAAAAAGCCTTAAAATTGGATCACAAACCTTCACTCGGTCGAGCTCATAGAGCGCAGGGACGTCGTACACAAGATGATGTCCGTCCAAGACAAATTATCGTAAAGGTGCAATTGGATCATGAATTTGATGATATAATGAAGAAAATTGTTCGAGGCGGACAGCTCCTTTTTGAAGGTGTGAGATTCAGTATTTACCGAGATTATCCGGCAGAAGTCTTCAAGAAAAGAGCGCTGTTCACCGAGACAAAGAGAATACTGAAGAATGTACCTGATTTGAAATACAGCTTGTTTTACCCCGCAAGACTAAGAGTCCTCTACAAGTCCAAGGAGCACTTTTTTACAGACCATGAAAAAGCACTGGAATATGCCAAAGAAGTCAGTAACATGACCATAGACTGAAGAATTTACATTACTCCTTAGGAGTCAAGCCAGATCTAAAAGGACCTTTAAAGTTCTTTTAAGAGCTTTAAGGACATTCGGAAACCGAAATGGACGGAGGACATTGGATAAAACCGTGATCTTTGTATTTTTGTTTATTAATCAATATTATTATCTGTATATTCATGCCTAACTATATATGTAACAACTAATACTTATTAAATATCTATATTACCACTAAAATTATTAACATTAACATTTCTCATAAAAATTTAATACTGTATATGATTGATAACAATGATTAATAATTAATAGTCTTCGATTAACGTAGAAATGAATTACATACTTATATTATATAGGAAGATATGCAAGAGGTAAATTAGCTTACGTCATTAAAAAAGTTTAACGGTTTTTCTCTTTATTTTTCGATTTAAAATTAAATTTATAGATTTAGCGAAAAAATTAATATGATATGTGAGAATAATAACGTTGTGAATTTTTGCTGTTTTTGAACTTTTCTGCAGGGTTACGTGCTTATGTATGTATACATATGGGTATATATATATATATATGTATATATATATATATGTGTATATTGTGTGTGTGTATGTATGGATATGTAAATAAGTTTGTTACTCCCAAAGAAGTTATTTGAATGTTAGAAATAATCTTTTTTTTTTTTCTTCGGGCACGGAGCTGGAAAATTTTTTTTTACAAAGGCTACGGAAGTCTTTAAAATTCTAGCCACGTTAGTGTGGCTATCACTAACTACACTAATTGTAGATGTAGTTCTTTTTCTTTCACCCTATACTAACCAACTCTATCACTTTTTTCACTTTAAATATTTTTATAACTTAATGTTTGAATGGAAAAATAAGACTAATACAAGGAGATGTGTTCGGAAGAGCGATGTATATGATTTTAAATTAATCTATTTGAGGTTCGGGAGCAGGGTCAGGTTCTATGTGTTGTACCTTCTGCTCGGTTATAGACCACCTTAGAAACAATATGCAAGATGTTAATATGACAAGAGGGGGTCAGGGAATAACATTTTGTAGTTGGAATGTCAAGGGAATTAATGAACCAATTAAGAGAGGTAAAGTTTTGGCACATCTAAATTTAATCAAAACAGATATAATATTTCTTCAAGAAACACACCTTAAAAAGGAATCTCAACATAGACTTAAAGCTAAGTGGATCGCTGAATCATATCATTCTTCCTTTTCCCATAAGTCCAGAGGAGTTGCAATACTAATTCGTAAAGGAATACCTTTTAAGAACTCTTCAACAATAGTGGATATTGATGGTAGATATATTATATTAGTTGGAGAGTTAAATGGAGAAAAAGTGATTCTTCTTAATGTTTATGGGCCTAATTTTGATAACCCCAAGTTTTTTAATAAAACATTTAATAAAATTCCTGAATTTACACAATATAAATTAATAATTGGAGGAGACTTCAATTGTACATTAGATCCATACTTAGATAGATCATCAAGGCAAAAAAAAGTAAAATCTCAATCAAGTGTATTTCTAAATTCATTTATTAATACCACTAATATTAAGGATGTCTGGAGAATAGAAAACCCAACTGGACGGGAATATTCATTTTACTCACCAGTACACAAAACATACTCAAGAATAGATTATTTTTTAGTTGACTCTACGTTTATCCCACTTATTTATAATTCAAAATACCATAACATTATAATCTCAGATCACGCACCTGTAACATTCATGATTAAATTAAATGGAATGTCCGAGAAACAAGCATATTGGAGATTTAACCCACAAATTTTGAACGAAAGATCATGCCAGGAATATATTATTAAACAGATTCAAATATTTTTTGAGGTAAATGACAACCCTGACACACCTACTTCCAATTTGGCTAGCCTGTGCTGTCCCCTCCCCTTCCTTCACCCTCTAGCTGTCTCCTCCCACCCTCCCATCCGCCCGCCCTCGGGCTCCTCCTCTTCCCCTTTTTCCTTCTTTCTTTCCCCACCCCCCATCAGTCTGAAGAAGGGTTTCGGCCCGAAACGTCGCCTATTTCCTTCGCTCCATAGATGCTGCTGCACCCGCTGAGTTCCTCCAGCAATTTTGTGTACCTTCGATATTCCAGCATCTGCAGTTCCCTTTTGAACACCTACTTCTCTTATGTGGGAAACGTTTAAAGCGTATGTTCGAGGTACATTAATTTCTGCTCAAGCATTTTATAATAAAGAGAACAGGATTAAGCAACAAACATTGGAAATTGAAATCAAGCAACTAGATATAGAAAATGCGAGAATGCCATCTACTTTAAAACATAATAAAATTGCTGTATTGAAATATAAATTAAATAAAATGTATTCAGAACAAGTAATAAAACTTTATCAAAAAACCAAACAACTACATTTTGAATTTGGAGACAAACCACAAAAATTATTAGCACGTCAGTTACGAAAAATGGAAGGGGAAAAAACAATTCATAAAATTAGAACAGAGACAGGAGAATTATTAAAAATGCCCAAGGATATAAATGATAGATTTCTCCAATACTATCATAACCTTTATTCAACTAAAACCATAGCACAATCAGAAGGAATAGCAGATTTTTTAATAAAATGTAATTTAAAAGGTTTAGATTCAAACGATAGAGAATTATTAGAAAGGGAGATTACGATAAAGGATATTGAGGAGTCTATTGGCTCTTTAAAAAATGGTAAAGCAGTAGGACCAGATGGTTTAGGTTCCGAATTTTATAAAAATTTTTATGATTTGCTTAGCCCACGTTTACAAAGACTGTATGAGTATATATATACTCAACAGAAACTTCCAGACACTTTAAATGAATCAATAATAACACTTATTCCTAAAGCTGATAAAGATCTGGAAGACCCGGGATCATACAGAGCAATTGCACTTTTAAATACAGATCAGAAAATTTTAACTAAAATACTAGCGCATAGATTAAGTACAGTGATGAATAAATTAATACACCCTGACCAAACAGGCTTTATTCAGAAACGGTACTCATATTATAATCTAAGAAGATTATTTAATATTATATATTCCAAGAGAATTATTAATGAAGATCTAGCAATAATTTCACTTGACGCTGAAAAAGCATTTGATCAGGTCGAATGGCCTTATTTATTTTCGGTGATGGAAAATATGCAGCTAGGGGAGAAATTCTGTACATGGATAAAACTGTTATATACAAATCCCACGGCTAGAATATTTACAAACCAAAGGTTGTCACCTAAATTTAGCCTATCTAGAGATTGTAGACAAGGATGCCCATTATCTCCATTATTATTTGCGCTTGCTATTGAGCCACTGGCAGAAAGAGTTAGGGGGCATCCGGAAATACATGGGTATAACACAAAGGACACAGTGAATAAAATTTCTCTATACGCAGATGATGTATTAATTTACATTACAAAACCAGAAATTAGTATTCCAAACTTATTAAAGCTAATAACCCAATTTGGTTCACTTTCAGGATACAGAATAAATTGGAATAAAAGTGAAATTATGCCAATAAGGGAACATAACAAACAGATAATACAACAATTACCATTTAAAATAGTAAATGAAAAATTTAAATATCTAGGTATTTATGTAACTAAGATATATACATAATTATTTAAAGCAAATTTCCCCCCATTACTGAACAAACTACATAAGAATATTCAATACTGGAAAACACTTCCTATCTCAATGGTAGGCAAAATCAATGCCATAAAAATGATTTTTTTACCGCAAATATTATATCTTTTTCAGACAATTCCGATATATCTGGCTAAAAACGTTTTTAAAAAATTGGACTCTATTGTTAATGATTTTATCTGGGATTATAAGAATCATAGGATAAACAAAAGACACTTGTGTAAATCAAAAATAAATGGAGGCTTGGTTTTACCCAATTTTTTGTTTTATTTCTGGGCAGTTAACATTAAAAATATGAATTTCTGGTTGGAAGAAATAGATCATCAACCAGACTGGTTAAAAATGGAAAAGGAAGATTGTTTACCTTTTGATATCGGTTCGATATTATTTGCTACGTCTAAATTAAACAAAAAAATTTATAGGGAAAACCCTATAATATTTAGTGCTATACGAATTTGGAAACAATTAAAAAAGACATTAAAATTAGATAATTTATCACTTTTTCTTCCAATTGTGAATAATCCTTTGTTTAAGCCTTCATGGTTGGACGGGGGTTTTACACAATGGAAGAATTATGGAATTAAAAATATGGGACAACTTTACAAGGAAGGCACTTTTCTGACATTTCAGGAATTGCAACAGACTTATGAACTTCGAGGAAATGATTATTTCAGATATCTTCAATTTAGAGATTATGTAAAATCGAACTCCCAAAATTTTCGAATTAGAAATTCAGAAATTCTTGATGAATGTTGGAACAAACATCCTAATACAGAAAAATTAATATCTTATATATATAATATCTTATTAGACAGTGACATTCCTTCGACGGACTTACACAGACAAACATGGGAAAAAGAATTAAATCAAGTAATAACGAAAGATACTTGGGAAGAAAGTTTGCAACACATACATCAGTGTTCACTAAACGCCAGACATTCTCTAATACAATTTAAAGTAATACATAGGTTACATTATTCAAAAACAAAACTACATAAAATTTTTCAACATATCTCACCTATATGTGATAAATGTCAACATTTAGAAGCTACATTATCTCATATGTTTGCAAACTGTATAAAAATTAAAAAATTCTGGGTAAATATTTTTAGTATAATATCTAAAGTAACCAGCACACAATTGGACCCAGATCCAAAATTAATAATACTCGGAATATTAGAATTAAATCAAACACTTAGAACAACACAAAGAAACTTTATTGATTATAGTTTAATAACAGGAAAAAAATTAATTCTAAAATTTTGGAAAGGCCCTATGGCCCCCACAATCAAAATGTGGATTATAGAAATGATGGAGACCTTAAACGTGGAAAGAATCAGATTTTCCCTGTTGGACAAACAGGAATTATTCGTTGGAACATGGTCTCCTTTTATTGATTACTTAAAGGGTCAGAATGGTTCAGCACAGGAACCTGACTAGCACGCGGGCTAAAGAATGGATGAAATACTATACTCTGAAATGTACGAATATATCTCGAATGAAGTCTTTTTTATTTTAATAAATTTTTCCATTCTTCTTTAACTATCTTTTTCCTTTTTTTTTTTTTCTTTTTTTTTGTTTTTGTTTTTGTTTTTCTTCTCTTTCTTTTCTTTCTTTACTTCATCTATCTCTTTAGTTCTATCTAGTTTAAAAAAAAAAAAAAAAGGCAAAAAGTATTGGAGACAATGTAATAATAATTGACAATATTATCAATTTAAAAATGTAAGACTGTAATGATGTAATTAGGTTATGTACCTATCTCCAATAAAAAAATATTTTCAAGAATTCCACAGATTCACAACTTTGGGTGAAAAGGTTTTCCTCATCTCAGTCCAAATTGGCCCACCCCTTATTCTTAAACTGTGACCCCTGGTTCTGGATTCCCCCAACATCGGGATCATTTTTCCTGCATCTAGCCTGTTCAATCCCTTAAGAATTTTATATATTTCTATACAATCCCCTCTCATCCCAAATTCCAGTGAATACAAGCCGAGTCGACCCATTATTTCATCTTATGTCAGTTCGCCATCCTGGGAATTAACCTGGTGAACCTATGCTGCACTCCCTTAATAGGAAGAATGTCCTTCCTCAAATTAGGAGACCAAAACTGCACACAATGCAGGTGTGGTCTTAGCAGGGCCCTTTACAACTGCAGTCGGACCACCGTGCTTTCACAAATCCTCTCGCAATAAAGGTCAACATGCCATTGGCTTTCTTAACTGCCTGCGGTACCTGCATGCTTACTTCCTGGGACTGATGTAGAAGGACACCCAGGTCCTGTTGCACCTCCCATTTTCCTAATCTTTCTTTTCTTTTAAAATCTTTTTATTCGTTTTTTTCAAAAGCAAAAACAAGACAACAACAAAAATAAAGTCCAGAACAAGGGGTCACAGTTTAAGGATAAGGGGGAAATCTTTTAGGACCGAGATGAGAAAAACATTTTTCACACAGAGAGTGGTGAATCTCTGGAATTCTCTGCCTCAGAAGGTAGTTGAGGCCAGTTCATTGGCTATATTTAAGAGGGAGTTAGATGTGGCCCTTGTGGCTAAAGGGATCAGGGGGTATGGAGAGAAGGCAGATACAGGATACTGAGTTGGATGATCAGCCATGATCATATTGAATGGCGGTGCAGGCTCGAAGGGCCGAATGGCCTACTCCTGCACCTATTTTCTATGTTTCTAACCAATGCCAGATGAGTAAAGACTGCCATAAATATATGTTGGAAAGGTTGAACTTTAGCATTCAGCCCCCAACACCAATTCCATGCTTAAGCCATTGTTCCATCACCCTCCCCGCTCTTTGCCTGAGACAGAGCAATCTCATGGCTCTGCATGGCTCCCTCACCTGACCTTTCAAACCCATTGAATATCCATTATCAAACCAGCTTATTTCAATTCCTCCACATTTCTCTTTTCTGCCCCTTCTGCCTACATATGTTACATCCCTTATCCATGCATGAATTACATACAGCCTTAGCTACCCTTGCAGCTAGCATTCAACCCCCTTAAATCTGACCTCATCTAAAAAATCTATCTGCCCAGATTAAGCCAGCGGGCATCAGACCCCAGTCCTTTGCTCAGTGACATAAATTGTCACCCGGGTCATCTAAGTTATTTTTTACCTTTGTTAGCTAAGTTATAAATATTTTTGAACAGCATTGTTTAAGTTCTGAGATCTTGGATTGGAGCCAACCAGAACCACAAAAAAAGGAAACAGGAGTAGCTATAAATAAGGCCCATTCAAACTGGAGAGAGGTTATGGAAAATATATTCATAGATTCTGTTTTTGGGGCATTTGCTGTATATGGGTTTGATTAAAGTAACACAAGCAGTTTTTCTGAGGTCCAAATAAAAGCAAATGCAGAGGGAAAGAGATATAATGCAAAACAATGCAACAGAAGGTCTTTGATCCTTTAGAAAACATTGCCTATTGATGGCGAGTCCAATTGAAAATAGAAAAGAAAAACAAGAAACAAAGCCGAAAGGTACATTAAGAATAGCACTGCCACAGGATGCATACCAGGGAACCTATGATGTAATAAAAAGATAAATGATAAGTTGAGGTGCACGACAAGTACCAGCCAAGCTATTGCATTTTGAGATGTTGCTCAGATAGCATTCAGATAAATTAGCATGGATTTTCCAGTCAATGTCCAATCAGAAGGAAGTCAGGCGGTATATAAAACAAACCCGCCCAATTATTTCCACCAATATTTCTGGGGTAAATGAGATTCTACTCATTCTGTAAATGAGGGCTCAGCTTATGATGACATTTTTATATAAGACACGCTTGTTTTCTGGGAAGGAAATTGAATGTTTACAGGGTACTATGTTTATTTAAGAAACAAGGAGGGGAAAGGAAGAAGATAAATTAGTTGTATTGATGAGTAACGTGAGAGGCTCTCTCAAAATTCTATTGAAACCAGTATGGCAAAGGAGGGAACTTAACCTGGCGATGCAAAGGAAATACTCAGAGGAGCTTCACAAAATACATGAAGGAGGCCCCAGCATACACCCATGGGTGTTTATCATCCAGCAAGACAGCTGTAACATTGAGAGAAGATAATGGTTCCCACCAAGTTGGCCAATGACCTACAATATCCAAAGATATCCTATTTTTTTGATCCATGCTGTTGGCCTGGTTGAGGGTGAAAGAAGCATAATTGATTAAAATAATGACCGGATGAGAAATGTCCATTGGGACTTTAATGGAATGAGGAGCGATGCAACTTCTGGACCCATAAAACAACAATGTCAAAACACTTTTCAAATATTTTGGCCACAGTCATAACTATTCCTGGAACACTGGGCTATTGAATGCTGGGATTCATGGAAAGCCAAGTGAAGTAAGTGGGCATTAAGGGAGCCTGACCTGCATAATAAAGTTGCACAATATATTGACTCCAATCATTAGGGGACAGCATTTTAAAAAGCTACTTTATCATTCACAGTGATTGCAGGTCCTTATATTTGTCGCTATGAATTGATAATACAGTAAATCAATGATTTTTCAACGTGGATGCTCAGTTTCAGACACAATAGCATCTGGCATTGAACATTAATTGCTGGAAGGATATCTTGGGAATTTGATTATGATTTCTGTGAATGGTGTGGGTTGCTAGGACTGACAGATCATACAATCACCACTCTCCCTGCATTAATGGTTTCTTCATGAGAATCACATATTTTTGTCCATGATAGTGCCAATTACTACATCAATTCCAATTTGATCACAATATTGATAATTGATGGATTGGAAACTCCAACTAACACATCATACACCAACAATGCATTGTGTATTGTCGCTTCTCAACATATGACCTTAGACAGCGTCTTCCAAATTTGTCACCTATGATCGAGTAGAGTAGCATGGGAACATCACCACTTTCAAGTTCCCTCCCAAGACACACAGCTTTCTATCTTGGATATAAATTGTCAGTCCTTCACTGGATCAGAATGTTGGAACTATTAACCAACGACACTAAATTACTTCAAGAAAATGGCTCTATATCAGTTTCTCAGTTGCAATCACCTCAGTGAACACGGGCTTTGCCTGTGATACCTGTATCACATGAAAGAACAAAATATATTGCCTCACTGACTCCATTAATTATGAATGTCATCTCGAGAACATGAGAATGAGCCTGGGCAATATTAAATGTATGCAATATTCATAAGTGCAGGCACATAACACAATGAATAGAAAGTGCTCAAAGACATTTGTGCGCGAATAATTCTGTTGCCGGCAAATACATTAATGTTTGACTTTTGACAGGAAGATGAACTCACAGTTTGTCAGGGCAACTGAATAATTCTACAGGTAAACAACAGATGTCCGAAAACAGAGTAATAACTGAGTATTTGATGAAATATACACCTGTAATTCGGCATTTCGTCTTGCACATATTTTTTGTACGTATTCATTCAATAAATGTGGGCATTGCTAATAAAGCCAACGTTAGTGCCATTTCCTAAATATTATTCATGTGGTACTTGCTGTAGTCTGTGGGGTCTAAGTGCTCCCACAGTGGTGATGGATAGGGAGCTCCTGAATTTTAACATAATGATGATAAAGGAATGCCACTGTATTTTAAGACCATGGCTTGGTGGGAAAGATTAGTATTCATGTACATTTGCTTCCCTTATCCTTGTAGGACGTACAGGTTATGGGTTAAACTAGCATGATTTAAAATGTCTTGCGGAGTTGCAGGGGTGCAAAGATGAACACAAAATGCTGCAGTAACTCAGTGGCACAGGCAGCATCTCTGGAGAGAAGGAATGAGTGATGTTTCAGTTCGAGACCCTTCAATTCTTGTGTAAGAAAGAACTGCAGATGGTCTCGACCTGAAACGCCACCAATTCCTTCTCTCCATAGATGCTGCCTCACCCGCTGAGTTACTCCAGCATTTTGTGTCTCCCTTCTATTCCTTCTCTCCAGGGATGCCGCCTGTCCTGCTGAGTTACTTCAGCATTTTGCACCCATCTTCATTGTAAACCAGCATCTTCCCACACATATTCCATCACATTGTCGACATGCATAGAGCCCCGTATTCGAGCACTTTTGGGTATCCTGAGCCGACTGCAATCATACTGTTGAATTCATGTTGTCAAACCAGGCTTGCTCCTTTTGTTTGACTGTCATGGCAAAGTGGGGATATGTCAGGTCATGGAATCAAAGATGGTGCAGAATTACAATTCTGTTATTGTCGTTGTTGACACATGTCCAGTTTTGAGCTATCAAGTTCATTCTAAAATTATCCCACCTATCGTGAAGTGTGCCCTCCATTTGAAGATGGAACTTTGGTTCGATAAGGACAGTGCACCAGTGATTTCTATCAATGCAGTCATAAGCAGATGTGTCTGTTCCAGCTAGGTTAGAGAAGGTAAGGTTTTTAATACAATAGGATTTTAATACAACTGGCTCTCCCACCATTGGCTGCACCCTAACCTCACAGGTATGTTCAGAACGCTGGATTTTATCAGGTTGTGTTGCACTAATTTACAGACATGTTCTTCAGAATATGTTACCTGCAACACTATATAATGGATGACAAATTCCACACACTAGGGTATGAAATGGGAATGGCATTGGGCTGTGCTATTTTATTGAACAGTGTTATGATTTTCCATTCATGCATCATTTGATTTTGAATTACTGTAAAGCATTCTCAAAATAATTGCTCTGTTGATAGACACGGAATGCTGGAGTAAAACAGCAGGACAAGCAGCATCTCTGGAGAGAAGGAATGGGTGACGTTTCAGGTCGAGACCCTTCCTGTTGAAATGGATTCCCATTCAGTGCAGATCATATGTACTTGTGCAAGGAAGTATCACCCTGGTGTGGCATCAGCTATCATCTCTACAGATCAGTGGTGCTCACCTGGAAAGGTTGCCAAAATCGTGTACGTCATAGTCATAGAGTTATACAGAGTGGAAACAAGCCCTTCGGCCCAGCTGTGTGCATGTGTGCATCCACATGATTAGAACGAGAGATTTGCAGCTGCTTTAGCCGTACAAATTATTGCCTCACAGCAACAGATCTCACAATTGTGAAATAATTAGATTTATTGCATGACTGACATATGGCTGTGGCATTAACCTTGTGAGCAAATCCCAATTCAAAGCGGATTGCTACACAATTTGGAAACTCCTTGTTAGATACAGAAATCTGCATATTGAGGAGGGTGAAGCTTTCCACATTGATGGAAAGGTTCAGTAAATCACAGTGTTATGGACCCTCAAATGAAGTTAGTGGCTGCCTGCTATCATGGGATATCAGCAATGCTGTAAAACCATTTTGCCTAATCCTCACAGAAATCAATGTAAGCAAAACTATTTCTTCAAAGGTAGAGTACCAGGATGCCTTTCCTGATACTATGATGTGTGGAAAATTGTAACAAAGAGCAGAGATCTGCTATGTCCACCTGGAAAGCATCTGTGGTATGGAACTTGAGAGGTAAAGTTGTCCTGAACGTGATGGAAAGGGCAATATCAGGCACAGGAGCATGTCCAAAAGTTTCAATTGACAATAGACAATAGGTGAAGGAGTAGGCCATTTGTTCCTTCGACCCAGCACCGCCATTCAATGTGATCATGGCTGATCATCCACAATCAGTACTCCGTTCATGCCTTCTCTCCATATACCTTAACTCCGCTATCCCTAAGAGCTCTATCTAACTCTCTCTTGAAAGCATCCAGAGAACCAGCCTCCACCGCCCTCTGAGGCAGATAATTCCACACACTCACAACTCTCTGTATGAAAAAGGTGATATTGTTTCCCAATATCATATTTCATACATTGAAGTGAACTTCTTCTTCTTGCGTATGCCGTACACAGCCTAACAAAACATTACATCTATTTGTTTGTGGAGACCTCCTGAGAATAGACTCTTTGCTAATAGGCATGTACTTGCCAACTGCACAGAGGTCCTGGAGCCAATCGGAATGACCATAATGAAGCACTGTTGCATGCCTATTGCATACTACTATTGTTTTATTTAACTGTTCGCAGCCCAATTTCCTTTTGCACTGTACAGGTACTGTCAGGACTTCTGATGTGTATTAGACACTTCTACTTAAAACACTGCTTTGCAGTGCTGTCATGCATTTTCAATAAAAAATATTGCAAATTCTCGAAACATCGGTGCTGAGTTGATCTGAGTGGGATATCAGGGAAAATTACTCTACTCTGTCTAACTGTCTGCTCACTCTTCTTTCAAAAATTATTTCTTAGACTTATCCTTCTAGTGTCTCAGAAGACGATTGAAGAGATATGCAGCCTACATATATCTGCAGTGTATGACCAGGCAGTGAACAGCCCTAGATTTACTGTGGCTGGATACTCCAAGGCAGCAGCAGCAGCAGCAGCAAAGTTACTAATACTCCAACTCCATTTAAGAACCTTTTAGATAGGCATGTTGAAATGCAGGGAATGGAAGGATATGGATCATGTACAGCCAGATGAGATCAATTTGACTTGGTATCATGATTGGCATAAACATTGTGGGCTGAAGGGCCCATTCCCATGCTGTACTATTCTATGTTATATGTTGTTCTATGTTCCACTTAAGGTCATTAGATTTTGTCCTCAAAGCAGCAACAACACCCACCATTATAATAGCACCTTCATTGCAACAGGAATCTCTTAAGGAATATCAAAGCCACACGATCAAACAAAATGCAGGTAAACAAAAAGAGAATTCTACATTCTGGCAGGCTTCCCAGAAATGACGAAGACACTTGAAGAAACGTGTGTCGATTCAAGTTTTAGTAGAAACCCCTTTGATTACTGAACAGGAAAGGCTCTCACTCTATTATTGTTCAGTTAGTGATTGATGCCAATCATTTTACTCTCCAAATATACAGATAAATGATGTGATGCTGCACAGTGGCAGCAGCTGTCTCACAGCACCAGAGACCCAGGATCGATCCTGACCTCAGGTTCTGTCTGTGTGGAGTTTGCACATTTTCCCAGTAAATGCAAGGGTTTCCACTGGGTGTACCAGTTTCCTCCCGCGTCCCAAAGATGTGCAAGTTTCTAGGTTAATTAGCCTCTGCAAATTGCCCTTAGTGTGTAAGGAATGGATGAGATAGTTGTATAATATATAACTAGTGTGAACTGGTGATCAATGGTCAGCAGGGACTCAATGGGCCGAAGGACCTGTTTCCATGTTGTATCTCTAAACTAAACATTCAGATCTGTTTAATACTAGCTATTAAAAACAAACTTCAAAGCATTAACTTTGCAGGGGGCAAAATTATTAATATTTTCTGGATCAATACCAGTTAATATTTATAGGATTTAAAAATCAGCAATTTTGATTACTGCCTTAATTTATAGCTTTCCAGTATTTGAGATCAATATTAGTCAACCGGAGAGCTTTAATTACATGTTTTGATCAAATTAATTAATATTTCAGTATTTTTCATGATTGTTTTAAAAACAACAGACCAATAAAATCAAACAGACACGCCCCATTCAACTGTTTTTCTACTTAGATTTAAATTAACCAATAGGTTGAATTAAGTGCTGCAAACATTAAAATGAAATGTTTGGTAATATGATTCCAATAAATGGAATAACATATTTCAATGATGTGATATTCAATTAGGTGTATATTGAAATGCGCAGGCTCTGAAGAGAAAATGAAAAGTAAACTACCAGACACCTACATCAATAAAAATTTCAATTATGATTTCATATTTAAATCAGTTATCTTATTCTAAACTCAGAGTGACAGCTTGCAGGAATTTCATCAGTTAAGAGCCCAAACACTTGGAGAGAAATCCTAAAAAGTCTGATGAAGTTAAGGGATTGGAGAGGATTTCTTAAAGTCTCAGATAACAACTTCTGATAGAAACATAGAAACATAGAAACATAGAAATTAGGTGCAGGAGTAGGCCATTCGGCCCTTCGAGCCTGCACCGCCATTCAATATGATCATGGCTGATCATCCAACTCAGTATCCCGTACCTGCCTTCTCTCCATACCCTCTGATCCCCTTAGCCACAAGGGCCACATCTAACTCCCTCTTAAATATAGCCAATGAACTGGCCTCGACTACCCTCTGTGGCAGGGAGTTCCAGAGATTCACCACTCTCTGTGTGAAAAAAGTTCTTCTCATCTCGGTTTTAAAGGATTTCCCCCTTATCCTTAAGCTGTGACCCCTTGTCCTGGACTTCCCCAACATCGGGAGCAATCTTCCTGATCTAGCCTGTCCAACCCCTTAAGAATTTTGTAAGTTTCTATAAGATCCCCTCTCAATCTCCTAAATTCTAGAGAGTATAAACCAAGTCTATCCAGTCTTTCTTCATAAGACAGTCCTGACATCCCAGGAATCAGTCTGGTGAACCTTATCTGCACTCCCTCTATGGCAATAATGTCCTTCCTCAGATTTGGAGACCAAAACTGTACGCAATACTCCAGGTGTGGTCTCACCAAGACCCTGTACAACTGCAGTAGAACCTCCCTGCTCCTGTACTCAAATCCTTTTGCTATGAAAGCTAACATACCATTCGCTTTCTTCACTGCCTGCTGCACCTGCATGCCCACTTTCAATGACTGGTGTACCATGACACCCAGGTCTCGCTGCATCTCCCCTTTTCCTAGTCGGCCACCATTTAGATAATAGTCTGCTTTCCTGTTTTTGCCACCAAAATGGAGAACCTCACATTTATCCACATTATACTGCATCTGCCAAACATTTACCCACTCACCCAGCCTATCCAAGTCACCTTGCAGTTTCCTAGCATCCTCCTCACAGCTAACACTGCCCCCCAGCTTAGTGTCATCCGCAAACTTGGAGATATTGCCTTCAATTCCCTCATCCAGATCATTAATATATATTGTAAATAGCTGGGGTCCCAGCACTGAGCCTTGCGGTACCCCACTAGTCACTGCCTGCCATTGTGAAAAGGACCCGTTTACTCCTACTCTTTGCTTCCTGTTTGCCAGCCAGTTCTCTATCCACATCAATACTGAACCCCCAATGCCGTGTGCTTTAAGTTTGTAAACTAATCTCTTATGTGGGACCTTGTCGAAAGCCTTCTGGAAGTCCAGATACACCACATCCACTGGTTCTCCCCTATCCACACTACTAGTTACATCCTCGAAAAATTCTATAAGATTCGTCAGACATGATTTACCTTTTGTAAATCCATGCTGACTTTGTCCAATGATTTCACCACTTTCCAAATGTGCTGCTATCCCATCTTTAATAACTGACTCTAGCAGTTTCCCCACTACCGATGTTAGACTAACTGGTCTGTAATTCCCCGTTTTCTCTCTCCCTCCCTTCTTAAAAAGTGGGGTTACGTTTGCTACCCGCCAATCCTCAGGAACTACTCCAGAATCTAAAGAGTTTTGAAAGATTATTACTAATGCATCCACTATTTCTGGAGCTACTTCCTTAAGTACTCTGGGATGCAGCCTATCTGGCCCTGGGGATTTATCGGCCTTCAATCCATTTAATTTACCCAACACCACTTCCCGGCTAACCTGGATTTCACTCACTTCCTCCAACTCCTTTGACCCGCGGTCCCCTGCTATTTCCGGCAGATTATTTATGTCTTCCTTAGTGAAGACGGAACCAAAGTAGTTATTCAATTGGTCCGCCATATCCTTGTTCCCCATGATCAACTCACCTGTTTCTGACTGCAAGGGACCTACATTTGTTTTAACTAATCTCTTTCTTTTCACATATCTATAAAAACTTTTGCAGTCAGTTTTTATGTTCCCTGCCAGTTTTCTTTCATAATCTATTTTTCCTTTCCTAATTAAGCCCTTTGTCCTCCTCTGCTGGTCTCTGAATTTCTCCCAGTCCTCCGGTATGCTGCTTTTTCTGGCTAATTTGTATGCATCATCCTTCGCTTTGATACTATCCCTGATTTCCCTTGTTATCCACGGATGCACTCCCTTCCCTGATTTATTCTTTTGCCAAACTGGGATGAACAATTTTTGTAGTTCATCCATGCAGTCTTTAAATGTCTTCCATTGCATATCCACCGTCAACCCTTTTAGAATTAATTGCCAGTCAATCTTGGCCAATTCACGTCTCATACCCTCAAAGTTACCTTTCTTTAAGTTCAGAACCATTGTTTCTGAATTAACAATGTCACTCTTCATCCTAATGAAGAACTCAACCATATTATGGTCACTCTTGCCCAAGGGGGCACGTACAACAAGACTGCTAACTAACCCTTCCTCATTACTCAATACCCAGTCTAAAATAGCCTGCTCTCTCGTTGGTTCCTCTACATGTTGATTTAGATAACTATCCCGCATACATTCCAAAAAATCCTCTTCCTCAGCACCCCTGCCAATTTGATTCACCCAATCTATATGTAGATTGAAGTCACCCATTATAACGGTTTTGCCTTTGTCGCACGCATTTCTAATTTCCTGTTTGATACCATCTCCAACTTCACTACTACTGTTAGGTGGCCTGTACACAACACCCACCAGCGTTTTCTGCCCCTTAGTGTTTCGCAGCTCTACCCATACCGATTCCACATCCTGCAAACTAATGTCCTTCCTTTCCATTGCGTTAATCTCCTCTCTAATCAGCAACGCTACCCCACCTCCTTTTCCTTTCTCTCTATCCCTCCTGAATATTGAATATCCCTGGATGTTCAGCTCCCAGCCTTGGCCACCCTGGAGCCATGTCTCCGTGATCCCAACTATATCATAGTCATTAATAGCTATCTGCACATTCAACTCATCCACCTTATTACGAATGCTCCTTGCATTGAGACACAAAGCCTTCAGGCTTGTTTTTACAACACTCTTACCCCCTATACAATTTTGTTGAAAAGTGGCCCTTTTTGATTTTTGCCCTGGATGTTCCGGCCTGCCACTTTTACTTTTCACCTTGCTACCTATTGCTTCTACCTTCATTTTACACCCCTCTGTCTCTACGCTCACACATTTAAGAAACCCTTTCCCTTTAACTCCATCCTCCACTAGCCCATTCGACACCCCACCCCCCTTATTCAGTTTAAAACCACCCGTGTAGCAGTGGCAAACCTGCCTGCCAGAATGCTGGTCCCACACCTGTTAAGATGCAATCCGTCCCTTTTGTACAGTTCCCCCTTACCCCAAAACAGATCCCAGTGATCTAAGAATCTAAATCCCTGCCCCGTGCACCAGTTCCTCAGCCACACGTTCAGGTCCCGTATCTCCCTGTTCCTGCTCTCGCCAGCACGAGGAACTGGAAGCAAACCGGAGATAACAACCCTGGAGGTCCTGCTTTTCAGCATTTTTCCGAGCTCTCTAAAGTCACGCTGCAGAATATTCATCCCCTTCTTTCCGACATCGTTTGTGCCGACATGCACTACCACTTCCGGATGTTCACCTTCGCCCTTGAGGATTTTCTGCACTCTGTCCGTGACATCCTGGATCCTGGCACCAGGAAGGCAGCACACCAACTTCGCATCCCGTCTGTTGCCGCAGAAACCCCTGTCCGTACCTCTCACAATGGAGTCTCCCACTACAATGGCGTTGCCTGCCTTAGGCCTTTTTGGTTTTGGCTCAACAGCCCTATTCGCATCACAAGCCAGTCCGCCGCCCAGTGTAAACACCTCTTCTGTCCCGACAGTTTCTAAGTGGGTGAACCTGTTCACAAGAGGCACAACACCCGGGGACGTTGGCATTCCATGCTTCCCTCCCGTTCTCACTGTCTCCCACCTTCTCTCTTCCAGTACCTTAGGTGTAACAATCGTACTGTAGGACTTGTCGAGGAACGACTCAGTTTCTCGGACGAACCGGAGGTCATCCACTTGCTTCTCCAGTTCCCCAACACGGCCCTTCAGGAGCTCTACCTGGATGCACTTTTCGCATTTGTAGCAGCCAGAGGCACCAGCGGTGTCCTTGACCTCCCACATACTGCAAGCATCACACTGAATCAGCTTGCCTGACATCTCCTTCTTTCGTCTCCTCGCCGAAGACTCTCGAGCCAAAGACTCACACTTTTCTCACAGGGCCGCTCACTCACTGCCGCTCGCTAAGAGCAGTCTTGCTTAAATTGACTGATAAATTGCCTGATTTACCAATTTACAAACCAAATTCCTCAGTGTTCAATTGTTTTCCCAGCACTGACTCACTTCTCTCCTTCCACTTGGGCTAGAGCCAATCAGTCGTATCTCTTGCTAAACTCCTGCTGCTGTTGTTGCTCCCAAACCTACAGCAGTTCTGAGTCAAGTCTGCCTGTCCTTGACCTGTACTTAAACTGTTTTCACTTCTCTCCTCCCACTTGGGCTAGAGCCAATCAGTCGTATCTCTTGCTAAACTCCTGCTGCTGTTGTTGCTCCCAAAGCTACAGCAGTTCTGAGTCTGATTAATGCTCTTAAGTTAGAAAAAAGTAAAAAAACATAATTTAAAAAAAAAATCTCACCTTCCCAGATTGGCCTCTTATTTTGGTTCTACTTCTTTACAACAAAAGTTAACTTAGGTGCTGGCTCGAAGGGCTGAATGGCCTCCTTCTATATAACCATATAACAATTACAGCACGGAAAACAGGCCATCTCGGCCCTTCAAGTCCGTGCCAAACACTTATTTTCCCCCAGTCCCATCTACCTGCACTCAGATCATAACCCTCCATTCCTTTCCCGTCCATATACCTATCCAATTTATTTTTAAATGATAAAATCGAACCTGCTTCCACCACTTCCACTGGAAGCTCATTCCACACAGCTACCACTCTCTGAGTAAAGAAGTTCCCCCTCATGTTACCCCTAAACTTCTGACCCTTAATTCTCAAGTCATGTCCTCTTGTTTGAATCGTCCCTACTCTCAATGGGAAAAGCTTATACACGTCAACTCTGTCTATCCCTCTCATCATTTTAAAGACCTCTATCAAGTCCCCCCTTAACCTTCTGTGCTCCAAAGAATAAAGACCTAACTTGTTCAACCTTTCTCTGTAACTTAGTTGCTGAAACTCAGACAACATTCTAGTAAATCTCCTCTGTACTCTCTCTATTTTGTTGACATCCTTCCTATAATTAGGCGACCAAAATTGTACACCATACTCCAGAATTGGCATCACCAATGCCCTGTACAATTTTAACATTACATCCCAACTTCTATACTCAATGCTCTGATTTATAAAGGCCAGCAACACCAAAAGCTTTCTTTACCACCCTATCTACATGAGACTCCATCTTCAGGGAACTATGCACAGTTATTCCTAGATCCCTCTGTTCAACTGCATTCCTCAATTCACTACCATTTACCATGTACGTCCTATTTTGATTTGTCCTGCCAAGATGTAGCACCTCACACTTATCAGCATTAAACTCCATCTGCCATCTTTCACCCCACTCTTCCAAAGGGCCTAAATCTCTCTGTAGACTTTGAAAATCTACTTCATTATTCACAACACCATCTATCTTGGTATCATCTGCATACTTACTAATCCAATTTAACACACCATCATCCAGATCATTGATGTACATGACAAACAACAGTGGACTCAACACAGATCCCTGAGGCACACCACTAGTCACTGGCCTCCAACCTGACAAACATCCATCCACCATTACTCTCTGGCATCTCCCATTCAGCCACTGTTGAATCCACCTTGCTACTCCACCATTAATACCCAACAATTGAACCTTCTTAACCAACCTTCCATGAGGAACCTTGTCAAAGGCCTTACTGAAGTCCATATAGACAACATCCACCGCTTTACCCTCATCAATTTCCCGAGTAACCTCTTCAAAAAATTCAAGAAGATTAGTCAAACATGACCTTCCAGGCACAAAGCCATGTTGACTGTTCCTAATCGAAACCTGTTTATCCAGATGCTAATATATATTATCTCTAAGTATCCTTTCCATTAATTTGCCCACCACTGACGTCAAACCATCAGGTCTATAATTGCTAGGTTTACTCTTAGAACCCTTTTTAAACAATGGAACAACATGAGCAGTACGCCAATCCTCCGGCACTATTCCCATTTCTAATGACATTTGAAATATTTCTGTCATAGCCCCTGATATTTAACTAACTTACACTAACTTCCCTCAATGTCCTAGGGAATATCCTGTCAGGACCTGGAGACTTATCCAGTTTTATATTTTTCAAAAGTGTCAGTACTTCCCCTTCTTTGAATCTCATAGTTTCCATAGCTACTCTACCTGTTTCCCTTACCTCACATAATTCAATATCCTTCTCCTTGGTGAATACCGAAGAAAAGAAATTGTTCCCCCATTGCTCCCCCATCTCTTTTGGCTCTGCAGATAGCTGTCCACTCTGACTCTCTAATAGACCAATTTTATCCTTCGTTCTCCTTTTGCTATTAATATAGCTGTAGAAACCCATTGGATTTACTTTCACCTTGCCAAAGCAACCTCATATCTTCTTTTAGCTTTTCTAATTTCTTTCTTAAGATTCTTTTTACATTCTTTATACTCCACAAGCACCTCATTTACCCCATGCTGCCTATAATTATTGTAGATCTCTCTCTTTTTCCGAACCAAGTGTCCAATTTCCCTTGAAAACCATGGCTCTTTCCAATTTTTACTATTTCCTTTCAACCGAACAGGGACATAAAGATTCTGTACTCTTAAAATTTCACCTCCTGCACCTATTTTCTATGTTTCTATGAAGTATCCACAATAACCAGACTCACATCTCTTGCACTTATGTCTGGAACTAATTTCAGCTTGAATGGCTGAGTGCCAGTAGTTCCATTCAGAACTCTCAGCCATAGCTAGCATGATCTCCTCTGATGGGATCAGTTGCTTTCACTCTTGGTACTGACATCTTCATCTCAGGAGGTCTCTGTACAAGTTTAAACTAAACATATGTTAGCATTACTTATGCAACCATTGGCAGGCACGCATGATCAAGGTCCATATCTGGCATTGCAGCAGAGGGACTTTAAAAACCATAATAGTGTACAAGCAGTAACTCTGTGAAAGTTGATTTTCATGTAGTTTAATTAATAAGGGCAATTTTACAAGGAACATGAAATGTGGAATGAATTTTCTTTGACATATGGACTTGCATGTTCAGGCTGTCATGGGGGGTCCACCTGCACCAACAGCACTTAAAGTTTGTGTACAGAATAGAGTTCCGAGTGCTCATTGAGAAATAGGCATCTGGGCTGTTCATCCCAGTGTACACTCTTCAATCATTGCTAGATCACTGATCCATGCAATTGTCCAATCCAACAATATTTGCTGATGAACAGAGAAAACAATTATTTGGTTGTTGCTATGCAGTCGAATGCAGCAGTATAAATTGACATTCACAAGCAATCACTATGAATGACCACTTTAGTGATGGTGAATGGTAGCCTGGACAACTCCCTGATATTCTACATTTAACAATCGAGGGTAATAAAATCCTCAACAGCTTAACAAAATGTTTAGGAAGGAACTGCAGATGCTGGAGATAGTACTGAAGATAGACACAAAGTGCTGGAGTAACTCAGCGGGTCAGGCAGCATCTCTGGAGTAAAGGTATCTGTGACGTTTCGGATCGGAACCCTTCTTCTGACTGTTAGCTGATGAAAGGGTTCCGACCCAAAACGTCACCCATCCTTTCACTCCAGAGATGCTGCCTGACCCGCTGAGTTACTTCAGCACGTTGTGCCTATCCACACGAGCTTGGCTAATACCTCATATTTTTTATTTCAATGTGTTGCTCCCCCGGCTGAATGATGAGATGTGATGCTTGAACCTAGAGTCCCTTACTCAGAGGTATGAGTGCTACCAGTTGAACCATATTGACTGGTAAATGCTCTGTCTAAATTGAGATACTTCCGTCATGTTATTTTGCTTTCTGAATTTTATTTATCTTTCCCCAGTGGACCCTTCTACATGTTCTTGCATTTAAAGCTCTTGGAGGTAAATTGATTTCAGGAATGAAAACACTGTACTTTTTTCAGCAATTGCTTTCTTTATAAATATTTACCATCACTGAATATAGACGTGGAAAACAATGCCTCGGGCAAGAAGACTTTGAATTAAAATGGCTTTAAATCCCAGTTAATTTAGTCCCTGATAAAGAAAGATTTCTACTCATTTCAACTAAAATTTCAAGGGCTCTAAATATTCTGGGTTAATTTGGTACAAATGATCATCAATTATCATATTATTATGTCGTGGTTTATTTTGGTTTAGGAGTGAGGTGGGAGAGAAGAATCATAGTCATTGAGGCACAACATAGCTACATGCCCTTTGCCACACCATGTCCGCACTGATCGTCAATCATCCATTTACTCTACTCCCATTTTGAGAGCCATACAGCATGAAAACAGGCCCTTTGGCCCAATGAATCAATGTCAACAAAGATGCCCACTTAAGCCAGTCCTGTGTTTGGAAATAGTACACTGAAACAGTACAACATGAATGTTTAAATGTTCTAAATGTTGTACCTGCCTCGTCTACTTCATCTGACAGCTCATTCCATATACCCACCACCATCTGTGTTTAAAAGATGTCCCTCAGGTTCTGACTAAATCTTTCCCTTCTCACCTTAAATCTATGCTATCAGGTTCTTGATTCCACTACCGAGGGAAAAAGACTGTGCTTTCTCCCCAGCTTCTCCCCTCATTATTTTAGATGTCTCTATAAGATTACCCCTCAGCCTTTTGTATTCCAAGGTATAAAGTCCTAGCCTACTCAACCTCTCCCTATAGCTCAAGCTTGGCAACAACCTTGTAAATCTTCTCTGTATTTTTCCCCACCTTTAATGACATATTCATATAGCAGAGAGGCCAAATCTGAACACAATACTCCTAGTGTGGCTTCACCAATGTCTTGTACAACTGTAACATACCATCCCAACTCCTAAACTCAATACCTTGACTAATGAAGCAATCATCATCATCACACTATTTGTACCATATACTGCCCTGGAATAGTTCCTTTTTCTTTCATCAAACTGGTGCACATCATTGATAAGAAATGACATTAAAAATAACCCCTGATCAAACGTTATCTCTTTAACTGCAATTCTTGGTGGCATAATATAATAGGAAACTATATTGCATACAAATTATAAGCAAAGTCAATTGCAAGCAATATGTTACTATGTCTTATAATTTATTTTGCTCCCTTATTTTTTGACGATTAAAAACATTTCACCCCATTAAATTCAAACAAGAATTTACTGAAATCTGCAAAATAACCAATAGATCAAAAGTCCAGATTAACATTATTGCCAAACTAGATATGTTAACCTGTCCATTGTTTCAGATTCCAATCAATCTACTTTGAAATGCCAACATTTCATTTTTCCATCAGTTGCCATTTTATCTTTATCCTCAATATTTTTTTAATAACCTATTTAAATATATTTCCCCATTGTGGGCTTGCAATGGTACTAGTCAGCTACAAATATATCCCTAGCTTCATGGAAGCTTTAAGTATATAATAAACAAATCTGACGTTTGGCATCATGATTTAATCTGTGTGCAACAGTTTCCTATTATATAATACCATTGAGAATATATAAGCATAAAAAAAAACAAATGAAAATAATAAATTCCTTCATTTTGATACATTGTTGATTTTTTTATCACCTACAATCTCTCAGTCCCAGTGAAGCAAACTAAAATACAGGAATGTTCTGGAGAGAAAATAATATGGCAATCGCAAGTTAATTATCTGAAGAAGGGTCTCGACCTGAGACGTCACCTATTCCTTCGCTCCATAGATGCTGCTTCACCCGCTGAGTTTCTCCAGCATTTTTGTTTACAAATTTCAACCGAACCTTTCATAAAGAGGATATTATTATTTATCCAAATTGGTATGAATAAATATATTTAATACTTCATACTCCACTCAGGCTTATTGCCTTTTTATTGATGCATTTTTGCTTAAATAGAATTGTAAAAGAAACATGGCACAAAGTTCAACTTTTACTTAAATCCTACACGGCATCCCCTTTGTCATTTATTTCCTGAACACACTCTCATTCTTCTGAAGAACCAACCCACTAGTCCTTGACGGCAGTCCTCATGTAGCTACATTTTAATGGTGAGTCTGGGCAGTGAGCTCCATGGAGTCCTAAGCTGTGGTCTGATCTTGTCCTCCCCCACACCTGCACGTTTCAGTGATAGACTGAATACGATGACGAGCAGAAACTGCGGGTGATGATACCCTCACAGACCTAGTCATGCACAAGCCAATTCTTGCAGCTCCATATTCGACCATTCTGACACCATGGACCAAACCTTGCGTACTCCAGTCTGCACGCTTCAGTTTCACTTCACCACCAAAAAAAAGAATACGTATTTTACAGTTGCTAATTGCATCCAACAGGTTAAGATCAAAAAATAAAAGCAGGGACAGATCAGACAACTGAACCAGTCTGTGTTGGAGATTCTGCTTGAAGTGATCAATGATGAGCTTCTGATATTCCCTAATCGTTCTGCCCTTGAACCACCTAGTGAATCTATTTTAAAACATTAAGATAGCACCTCCATCAATCACTAATCCCAGCAATGCATTACTCACTCTCATAAATTATCTTCCTGTCAGCCTAAATTTAAACATATCAAATTAAAAATAATCAGTTCTGCATTTAAGGATAGATGCAAAATGCTGAGTAACTCAGCAGGTCAGGCAGTATCTTGGGTCAGAAACATCACCTATCCATGTTTTCAAGACTACCTGACACACTGAGTTATTCCAAAATTTGTGTCTATTCTTGGTATAAACCAGCATCTGCACTTCTTTGCTTCTACTGAATATTTGTGGTGTTGGATTAGACACTATTTGGATTTAGTGAAAGCAGTACAATAACACCATGGAATAAACCAAAGTTTCAACACAGTTCCTGGCCAGTGTGTGCTAATAATCTGATACCTCATACAAATCTGGGCTTCACAAATCTTCGAATATGACATATTTGAGAAAGGTCTCCAACAATCCTGGATGTTTAGACAACTTCCCGTCTGTATTAGATGAGTTTGCAGTTCCTTATTTCTGAATTAAAGGATGCAACAATATAAAGAATTGAATATATTATGTGGATGAAAAAACTGTCATGCAAAATCAGTAAATTTCCTCAAGACAAAACTGTGACATAATGTATAAGAAAAGCAAAGTTTCAGCAAGGTCTAGAATCCCATCAAGTGATGGAGCAATGGAAGAGTAAAATACATTCTTAGTGTGGGAAAGAGACAATCATTGTACTGAGCTCCATCAATCTTTCAGTTTTGCAATCAGTACAAATCAAATGAGTATGTTGAAAGTGATTTTTGATGAAGAAAGAAAGAAAAAATTGCTTTATACAGGAACTTTTATGATCTCTGGATGCCCCGTGATTTGGGACAGCCATGAACTGTTTTTAATGGTGTAGATTGAGAAATTAATATTTCCTACCTTTCACCTAAACAATGTTATGGGGTGAAACTTAACTGTGCAAAATGGTAGAATGGTTTGATCCCATAATATTGTTTATTAGACCTGGGATTTTTCACATTCAGTTGGGAGATCAGTAAGTTTGCATTCTGGTCTAAAGGTTTGCACATCTTTGTGTGAGGGTACGGAACAGCTACAGCAGGAAGCGGCAGAGCAGCGGTGGACCCCTGTCATTCCAACCCAGTGCCACTGCCAGGAAAATCGGCCTTTATGACCTACTTAAGACTCTAACCTTTTTAACAACTGAACTTGAAGGGTACAAGATGGCACCGGTAACGTGGAGACTCTAGTAGTTTAATGTTCTCAGTGTAATATGCTATATTATACTCTTGTACTTAATTCTGATTGTGCCTAATAATATTAAGATTGTTACTGAATTGTATGAAAAAAATTGAATTTCATGTATGGTACATGGCAAAAGTACCATAGTACCATTGCAGCTTCTCCCCAACAACCGTCAGGCTACTAACACCAACTAAGCTGTTCGGTTGCACCAGCTACTTTGGGCTCTTGTTTTGTTTTCAGTCTAATATTGTTGTTACACATTTTTTTGCTTATTATGTTATCTATGGCATCATCGGCTCTGACCTTCCTTCCATCGAGGGGATTTATCGCAGTCGCTGCCTCAAAAAGGCTGGCAGTACCATCAAAGACCCACACCATCCTGGCCACACACTCATCTCCCTGCTACCTTCAGGTAGAAGGTACAGGAGCCTGAAGACTGCAACAACCAGGTTCAGGAATAGCTACTTCCCCACAGCCATCAGGCTATTAAACCTGGCTCAGACAAAACTTTGATTATTAATAACCAATTATCTGTCATTTGCACTTTATCATTTTATTTATTCATGTGTGTATATATTTATATTACAGTATATGGACACATTGATCTGTTTTGTAGTAAATGCCTACTATGTTTTGTGTGCTGAAGCAAAGCAAGAATTTCATTGTTCTATCAGGGACACATGACATAAACTCACTTGAACTTGAACTATGGAGTTCTGTGGTTACAGATCTGTTATACTGCTGCTGCTGCAAGAATTTAATTGTTGCATTTCAGTACATGTGACAATTAAATATTCTTGACCCCTTAACATGCACTACAATATATATAGAAACTATGTTTATTTCAACTTTGGGAGGAGAGAGACTATAAGGAGAGGTTGGGTAGAAGGTGAAATAAATGCTTTCTTATGTTCAGGTTAAAGCACGTTTGAGTGACCAATAAGTCTAAAAAGAAACTTTCTACTCACAGGATGTCTGACCGCAAATTCTGGACAATTAAGTTTTTTGAAGCAATGTCATTATTGCAACAATTGCAGTGAAATTGGCTACGGTATAAAGACCTATCGGGTCACCAGGGAATGACGGAGGCCTGATAGATATTTATCCCTGAGGGAGAACGTCTTTGCTCTACTTAGAATTAGTGTCATTGGATCTTAGATTCTGAAAGGACATCAGAGTCTCAGTTACATATCTGAACTGAAAGACAGTGGTACTGCAGAAGAAGGGTTTCGACCCGAAATGTTGCCCATTTCCTTCGCTCCATAGATGCTGCCTCACCCGCTGAGTTTCTCCAGCATTTTTGTCCACCTTCGATTTTTCAGCATCTGCAGTCCCTTCTTAAACAAACTGCAGTGAAGTCTATTGCATTCCAATCTCTGGAGTCCAACATGAAGATGTATTTGGGCTCACAGGTGAGAATACTACCACTGAGCCATGGGTAATATCTAATTATGCTGCTCTTCTTTCACAGTCATCACATTGTTTGGGAAATTTTAAACCTGACCTAATTTTCAACACTCTTACAATGATGTTAATTTGATGTCTGCTGAAGCACTCAAAATAGAGCATCACAAAGTAGTGAAATGAAAATCAAGGACACAGTTTAACTAGCTAAATGCCCACTTAACTTAGCTGTAGTAATGGGTTCTGTGAAAATCAGAGGGATAGCGCTGAAGGTATAAATCAAGATATCGATATTACTAAAAGTCTGATCTTGACCACTTCCTGTTGTTCTGTATATTGATTTTTTTTTAAAAACGCTGCCACTTACGGCTGTGATTTTTGGCCATCTTACTTGGAGTCCCCCTCCGCTGTGCAGAACAAGGGGGGTTTTCCCATAGATGAACAATAAATCTATGTTATTAGTGTTTAAAAAATGTTGAGATTCTCTCTCCTGAAGGCCACGCCCCTTCCGGAGGGACTATAAAACCCGGAAGTGTTGAGTGCCTCAGTCAGTCTCTGCAAGATGGGGGAACGAGAGGGTCACGTCTCTCAGTCTCAATTGTGAATAACACTGAACACATGTCTACTAAACTGTGAGTGGTTTTACTGATCTGTCAGTGCCCTTAATGTGGTTTGAAAATATCGTTTGGAAATGCTAAAGCTGTGTTGCCTTTGGTTTGGAAATGCTAAAGCTGTGTTGCCTTTGGTTTGGAAATGCTAAAGCTGTGTTGCCTTTGGTTTGGAAATGCTAAAGTTGCCTTGCCTAATTAAAGTTGCCTTGTCTAATTAAAGTTGCCTTGCCTAATTAAAGTTGCCTTGTCTAATTAAAGTTCCCTTGCCTTCTATATAATTAAAAGTCTAATTTTGACCACTTCCTGTTTGCGCTTTATATTGATTTAGAAAAAACGCTATGAAGTACAGCTGTGATTTTTGGCCATCTTACTCAGAGTCCGCTTCAGCTCATCAGGTGCCAAGGATTTTTCCCATCGATTAAAAATAAAAGAGTTATTAATGTTTTAAAAATGTTGAGATTCTCTCTCCTGTCAATCCCGCCATGAAGGCCATGCCTATAAAACCCTGAAGTGTGGGTGTGGCTCAGTCTCTGCAAAATGGAGGAGAGAGAGGTCAATACTCGCTGTCTTTAGTGGCCTTGCACCCTGCTTGAAATGGTATGAAACAGCATTTGAATTTGGTGGCCTAGCACCCTGCTTGAAGGGGTAAGAAACTGCACTTGAATTTGGTGGCCTTGCACCCTGCATGAAATGGAATTTCAAGGAATAGCCATGAGTCGACTGCCAGCCCACCAGCCATGAGTGAGTGAGCTTCCAGCACAACAGGCTTGAGTGACTGAGCCGCCAGCCCAAGAATCCATTCGGCCCACAATGTCCATACTAGCCCTCTGGAAACCAGACCCTTCAGCCCACAACACGCATACTAGCACTCCAGAAAGCCCCCCCCCCTCCCCCCCCCCGCCCCAGAGGTGGAATATTGCATTGGGGGACCAATCCTCCCGTGTGAAGCTGGGACCCAACAGGTACCACTTAGTCTAGTATAGCTTAAAGTCTAAAGCTGCATGAAAATACTTCACTGCCCAGAAATGAAGCAAAAGTCCAACAGTCGTCATTTAAAAAAAAACATTTTATGTAACTGCAGTGCTGATGAATGAATTTTTAATCCACAGAAAAGAACATTCAGTGAAACACAAAGGTAAGCCTCAAGCAAAAAAAAAACACTCTGTTAGATCCTTGAGAACTCACCTTAGATCCCTGGGTGACAGTTAAGCTTGTGCTAGTCTTTGATCATCCTTTACCTTGCAACTTGGCTTCCTATTGTTTACCAGAGGATTTTCAGTGAAGTAACAAAAAATGTTGATTTGATCTACAAGATGACAACTCTTTCAACATTTGTCTTTATAATGTCAGGATGACTCTCCTCCCCTGAAGAATGGATGCTGTGGAATCCCATGGTGTAAAAATTTAATTGTGGTTTTTGAGAAGTTCTTTACTGTGAGTTGACAGTGTTACTAAAAAGTGTGACTTTAACAATAGAAAGGCATCACCACACTTTGAGTAAACATTAAATTCTCAGTTAGTCATTGTGGTGTAGGGGGCGGTCTGGTTACGCCATTGTTGTAAACATTAGGATAGCATCTCTGACCAGTGTTTAAAATATATCATTGCGGGCAGTCTCTGGCCCAGTGTCCACATTGACCAAATTAAAACACACATTTCTTGCTTTCCCCCATTCCCAGAGACCTGCCTCTTAATCTTTCTTTCCAAACATCCAAGTCAAGTCAAGTCAGATTTATTCGTCTTGGGGTTGCAAATCAGGCTATATGTTGGAGTGGGTAGAGGGTATGTGGGAACCCAATCATACCAGTCATTGTTATCATCCTCATCATATGTCATCATTTTAGTTTCAGAAACCAAAATCCGTTCTGTTTAGTTTATATAGAGATACAGCGTGGAAACAGGGCCACCGAGTCCCACACACATTAACACTGTCCTACACACACCAGGGACAATTTGCATACACCAAGTCAATTAACCTACATACCTGTACGTCTTTGGAGTGTGGGAGGAAACCGAAGATCTCTGAGAAACCCACACGGTCAAAGGGAGAACGTACAAACTCCGTACAGACATCACACATGGTTATGATTGAACCTGGGTCTCAGGTGCTGCAAGCGCTGTAAGGCAGCAACTCTACCGCTGCGCCACCATCGTACCGCCCAGACAGAGGAGGAGAATAGGTGGTGGAAAATAATCATATAACTGACTCTTTGGCTCAATTCATCCATGTCAACCAAGATGCCCCATTTAAGCAAATTCTATTTTCCCATGTTTGGTCCATATCCCTCTAAACCTTTCATATCCATGTACCTGTCGACGTGTGTCTTTAAATGCTGTTACAGTACCAGCCTCAACTATCTCTTCTGGCAGCTCGTTCCAAATACCCTTCTCCCTCTGAGTGACAAATTTTACCTCTCCGGTTCTTATTAAATGTTGAATGGCAATGGATGCAATTACTGCACGTTTACAGATTTTGCACAAGCTTATTTCACACTAATGTTACAATAGTTTTGTCCTGGTGGCCTCTGCTGGTGAGGAGCTGGACTGAATATGTTCAAATGCATTTTGCACAAAATATCTGCAACATGAGTTCCATCAATCAAATTCAGGTCTAGTTTTCAAAGTGTGTTCTTTCCTGTATTCTTAACTCTTAACATAATAGTACATGCAATATTCATGCAGTGGGCTGCAAGAATATTCAGCTGGGTTATACTATTGTTTTGAACCGATAAGGTTGCTTACAATGGGTCAGGTGCATGGTTAGATTGAAGAGAATAAGGCTACATCTAGCTCTGTCACTCTATCATAGCTTAATTCTCATTCAATAGATATGCTTGCTGCGTGGCAACACAGATGATGTTGTCTTGCCCCATAATATATAATTTTCTGTTTCCATGGAAAATCTCACCTAGCAACCAGATTAAGAAATGATGACACTCTCCACATTTATGGCTTAGTTCCAGTACAAGGCACAGCTGAAACATTAACCCTTGATCTCTGAGGCTTGATGTTGTTTGACTAGAGATGGATTGCATCTCTTCTTAAGGCACTAAAACGTTGTTTTGTTTAACACCAGTAACAAATTTGGACCCCAACAGAAAATTCACAAACTAGTTGGATGGAGGCAATTTGCCCTGATGAATTTACACTGGGTCTGTGTGAATGCAATTCAGCTAGTTTCATGCCCTTACCCTCTTTTCCTAACCCTGCAAATTATATCCTTTCAGATGCTTATCCAATTCCCTTTGGAACATTATGTTTTAAATTGCCTCCGCAACCACCCCAACATTGTGCTGTCATGTATAAACAGCAATTGTATAGGTTATAAAAGGTTGTGCTTTGCCTCATTGAGGGTCAGTTGTACATGTGGGTATGCCAAGTTATGCTTCATTACACAAACCTTGGCTTTCCAGATGACTGCATTCAATTCTGGGTGTTGCATCAAAGCTCAGGAAATCTTTGCATAATAATCACAAAATCAATTGTTTTACTACTGTGAGGCGAACCATTAAATATGCACTGTTAAGAATTATATATTTAAGTATTTTTATATAATACAGAAAAAATTTGAATTTTGAAATTTAACATCTTGCTTACAGTGTCAAACAATAATAAAAGTCAAAGTCAACTTTCACATATACTACAGCGAGTGCATTTATTGATTACACACACAATCTAACGAAAGGTGATCCAAGTTCAATCTGTGTTCTTTGCTGCATTAGTAGTTCATAACTATTTTGGACAAGGAATATCTCTGTAATCTGCAGAACCCTAAGTTATCAATAGGAATCATTACATTCTCCCAAAAGGAATTTGTCCTCAGCGGCATAGTTGTGTGTTGTGATATGAAGACAGCTGTGATGACTGGCAACATCCAGTACTTGCCGCCAATCCTTAAGGCTTACATAATTTATAATGGGTAAGTAATGGAGATTGATCAATAACCACGGAACTATAACCCTGAAACCACACTAGTTTCTTAAAGTAAGTTATAAAGTAACGTATAGATGAGGGGGACCTCATTGAAAGTTACTGAATAGTGAAAGGCCTGGATAGAGTGGATGTATAGAGAATGTTTCCACTAGTGGGAGAGTCTAGGACTGGAGGGCACAGTTTCAGAATAAAATGATTTACCTTTAGAACGAGGAAGGGAATTTCTTTAGTCGTACGGTGGTAAATCGTGGAATTCATTGCCACAGATAGCTGTGGAGGCCGAGTCATTGGGTATTTTTACATTAGAGATTGACAGATTCGAGATTAGTATGGGTGCCAGGGTTATGGGGAGGAGGCAGGAGAATGGGGTTAAGAGGAAAATATAGATCAGCTATGATTGAATGGTAGAGTAAACTCAATGGCCCAATTCTGCTCCTATGTCCTATGAGCTAATAGATATAAATAAGACATTTTAGTGTTTTGTTTGTGAATATGTCACCAATGCCATGCCTTACTCCATGCATTTAAGGAAACTGTCATTTAAACATTTAAAGATTGGCTGTCGATTCTATTTTTATGCCCATTTAGATGAAGGCAATCATTACTGGGGAATTCTGAAGTTTCCCATTTTGTCTAGAAGATTAATGTCAAAAGCCTGTATATTAGGTAGTTAAGAGCTATAACTGAAACAAAAAAAATGCTGGAAACAAGTCAAGTCAAGTTTATTTGTCACATACACATACGAGATGTGCAGTGAAATGAAAAGTGGCAATGCTCGCGGACTTTGTGCAAAAAGACAAACAAACAAACAACCAAACAAACTATAAACACAATCATAAACACACATATTCTTTTACATATTAAATATTGGAAGGAAGAACGTTCAGTAAAGTTAGTCCCTGGTGAGATAGGAGTTTACAGTCCGAATGGCCTCTGGGAAGAAACTCCTTCTCAACCTCTCCGTTCTCACCGCATGGCAACGGAGGCGTTTGCCTGACCGTAGCAGCTGGAACAGTCCGTTGCAGGGGTGGAAGGGGTCTCCCATGATTTTATTGGCTCTGGAGTTGCACCTCCTGATGTATAGTTCCTGCAGGGGGGCGAGTGAAGTTCCCATAGTGCGTTCGGCCGAACGCACTACTCTCTGCAGAGCCTTCTTGTCCTGGGCAGAGCAATTCCCAAACCAGATGGTAATATTTCCGGACAAGATGCTTTCCACAGCCGCTGAGTAGAAGCACTGGAGGATCCTCGGAGACACTCTGAATTTCCTCAATTGCCTGAGGTGGTAAAGGCGCTGCCTTGCCTTACTCACGAGTGCTGCGGCGTGTGATGTCCATGTCATATCCTCAGAGATGTGGACCCCCAGATATTTAAAACAGCTCACCCTATCCACAGTATCCCCATTTATCCTCAATGGTGTGTACGTCCTCGGATGATGTGCCCTCCTAAAGTCCACGATCAGCTCCTTAGTTTTTTTGATGTTCAAGAGGAGGCTGTTGTCCTGGCACCAGAGTGCTAGATCAGCCACCTCCTCCCGGTAGGCCTTCTCATCGTTTGAGATCAGGCCCACCACCACAGTGTCATCAGCAAACTTAATTAGTGAGTTGGACCTGAACCTAGCCACACAGTCATGTGTGTACAGGCAGTACAATAGGGGGCTGAGGATGCAACCCTGGGGCGATCCTGTGCTCAGGGTGAGGGACTTCGATGTATTCCCTCCCATCTTGACTACCTGGGGCCTGGCGGTGAGAAAGTCCAGGGCCCAGGCACACAGGGGGTTGTTGAGCCCTAATTCCAGTTACTCTGGTGGGGACTATCGTGTTGAAGGCTGAACTGAAGTCTGTGAACAGCATCCTCACGTAGTCCCCCTTCTGGCTGTAAAGATGAGAGAGAGCGGTGTGCAAAACCTGGGTGACCGCATCATCCGTGGATCTGTTCGGACGGTATGCGAACTGTAACGGGTCCATGTTGCGAGGGAGGAAGGCGCAGATGTGTTTCTTCACCAGCCTCTCAAAGCATTTCATGACTACCGAGGTAAGGGCCACCGGACAGTAGTCATTCAGACAGGCTGGGGAGGCATTTTTTGGTACCGGTACAATGATGGATTTTTTGAATAGGGCAGGGACCACGGACTTGTCCAGGGAGAGGTTGAATATTGTAGTGAGCACCGGAGCTAGCTGCATAGCACAGGACTTGAGTACTCGCCCCGAGATGCCATCGGGGCCTGCAGCTTTCCTCGTGTTCACCCATGTCAGAGCCGTCCTCACGTCGTGCTCGGACAGCGAGAATGTGGGCACATTCCTCCCTTCAGCTTCGGTAGCCAGCCCGCTGGCGGTATTGTCGATAGTCGGCAGACCTGGGGTGGTGTTGCCCATCTCGAAACGAGCGTAAAAAGGAGTTCAGGTCATCAGCTAGGGAGGTGCCGGCACTTCCGGTTGAGGGGGGGGGGGGTGCTCCGGTAGTTGGTTACAGTCCGTAGCCCCTGCCACAGGCTTCTGGTGTCCTGCTGCTCCATCTGTGACTCCATCTTGTCCCTGTACCTCCTTTTTGCGTCCTTCAGTCGGTAGGACTCTACCTTGTAGACGTCCATGTTTCCTGATGCCAGACCCGAGTTGTAGGCAGCGGTGCGAGCATTCAAGGCCACACGAACGGACCTGTCTACCCAGGGTTTTTGGTTCGGAAAGGTGCTTACCCTTACCGTGGGGACGATGTTGTCGGTTATTGTTGCGATGAAGTCCGTGACTGCTTCCGCGAACTCACTGACGTCACTGGAACTTGCTTGGAACATATTCCAGTCGACATCGCTCAGTGCATCTTGCAACATGGCCTCTGACTGGTCGGACCACCGCTTCCCGAACTATCCTCTGTTTATACTCCGGCAGCAGGAAAATGGCAGCGTGGTCAGATTTTCCTAGGGGAGGAAGTGAAACGGCCTTGTAGCTCAACACTCAACAGATCAGGCAGCATTTGCAGAAAGAGTGACAGAATGAACATTTTAATTGAAGATCATTCATTGGAATTTTCTGCTTTTATTCAGGGAGGCACAGTGGCACAGCAGTAAAGTTGCCAGTGCCAGAGACCCGGATTCAATCCTGACTATGGGTATTTTCTGTCCGGTGTTTGTATATTCTCCCTGTGACCGTGTAGGCTTCCTCCAGGTGCACTGGTTTCCTCCCACACTCCAAAGATGTACAGGTTTGTAGGTTAATTGGCTTCTGTAAATTGTAAATTATCCCTAATGTGCAGGATAGTGCAAGTGTATGGGATGATTGCTGATCGACATGAACATGGTCGAAGGGACAATTTCCACACTGTCCATCAAAAGTCTAATTACAAATTTTAGTTTTTTTTGATTTTCACGGAATATAACTTCCCCAATTCAGTTTAAACAGTGAGTTTTAATTCCATCATTTCATGTGCAGTTTCCTGTTTCCCAAAGCAATGATTTTTATGTGTGAGATTGGTAATTTACCATAGAAAATAATGGAGTCAAGGATGAAAAAGGGCATTTTCTCTTTCAAAGCTACCCCCCATACCCCCACCACTGAGTCCCATAACAATCACTTTTTAACATCCTGCTTCCAATTGATTTTGCCTCAAATAGACCATCCGATACATCTCACCAAACAATTTGCAGATGTTAAATAAATAATTTCTAATTGCTGCTGAAATCAATTTTGCTGAATAAATATTGTTCTGGGCCTCTGTTCACTGGAAAGAAGTCATGGCTACTTAAACTCAATGTCAGTTATGGTCAGCTTCCTAGCCACGGGGTGGTTCCTGTGGCTGCTGCTATAGTTCTCTGTTATTTCTCACATTGCATTTGTCACGCTAGGGACTGCTTGCTACCTGAAGCACCAAGGGATCCTGACTCAAAATAAGGGACTGGCTATTCAGTACAAAGGTTAGAAGGGATTTCTTCAGAGGGTAGTGAATCTTTGGGATTTTCTGAGTGGAAGCTCCATTGCTGAAGCTCGTTATATGTGTGCGTGTTAGTTGTCTGTGCGTTATGTGTGTGTGGGAGGGAAGGAAAGAAGGGAGGGAGGGAGAGGAAGGAGAGAAGGGAGGGAGAGGAAGGAGAGAAGGGAGTGAGGGAAGGAGAGAAAGAAGGGAGGGAGGGAAGGAGAAGGGAAAAGAGAGCGAGGAAGCAGGGAGGGAAGGAGAGAAGGGACAGAGGGAAAGAAAGAAGGGAGGGAGGGAAGAAGGGAAGGGAGGGAGGGAAGAGGAGAAGGGAGGGAGAGGGCCGGCGATGGGAGCGGATGCCGGGGTCCGGGCGAACGCGTGTGAGCTGAGACCAAGGTTTGTAAACGTTGCTCCAAACCCCAGCCCGGCCCTCCCTGTCTTGTTTACCGCGTCTCCCCGGGAAGAGAGGGGTGGAGCCGGGGCTGTGTGCGTGAAGCACGGCGACTGGAGGGGCGGGAGCGCTGCCCTGGGACCGTGAGGGACCTCCCCCTCTCCCCCTTCTCCATTCCCTCTCACACCCCCCTCCCCGTCTACCCCTTTCTTCCCCCTCCACCCCTCTCTACTCTCTCTCCACCCCTCTCTCCCCTCTCCACCCAGGGTAGATCTACCCGAGCCGAGAGTAGATTACTCCAAAGATCCTAGAGCGGTGCTTTGGATTACTCTAGAGCGGGACCCCCTTTAGTCACAGGGCCCAATTGGGAGCAATCGGCCCAATCAGCTTAAGGCTGGCCCTGAGTACTTAGTGATATTGAAAGTTAAGGGCAAATGGTGAAACTTGCGTTTTGTCTGCCAGTTAGGACATATTATTTGAAGACACAAGGAACAACAGATGCTGGAATCTTGTGTAGAACACAAGTGCTGGTGTAACTCAACGAGTCAGGCAACATCTCTGAAGAACATGGATAGGCAAGAATTTGGGTCAGGCCGCTACTTCTGACATATTACTTGTTATTTATCAGCTCATACTAAATGATGTCAAGGTTTCATGCCCCTCTTCAAGAGACGAAGACAAAAAAAATTAACAGAAAACTTAAATTAGCAGGAAAATTTATACTTGGTTGGACTGGAAATAAGAGAGCTTATCTCCTAGTGGTGCCAGTCCACATATGCCACCTACTGGCTAACTCTAGACATGCAGTTAAATGCAGTTATACAGCAAGATGATCAAAACTGGATCCCAGTTCTTCAGGCAACTTACATTTGGATCTTGCATGGCTAAACATTGTCTATTTGAGCAACTTGGTCATTTTAAAATTAATTATTATTTCTAAAAAACCCTTCCAGCTAGGTAAGAAAGGATATTTTCAGCGTATACATTCAGAATTGTTAGAATTCCTTGCATAACACCTGTCTTAACCACAAATGCAAACTGGTTGCTTGTGAGATAATTCACTCCAGCTGAATCCATAGAATGAGACTTGTTACTGTAAACTTTCTTTCCCTCCACTACCAGTGCACAGAGGCTGCAGTGTATACCATTTAGGAAATGCACTGTCATTACTCACCCAGGCTACTGTGACAGCATCACCTAAATCTGTGGCTTCCACCGTCAAGAAGTAAATGGGAAGCAGGTGCAAGGGAATACAAATAATTGCGATAACCACTAACCAACTAATGACTAATTGGGCTGAAGAAGGCTCCCCACCAGAAAAGTCATCTCTCCGTGTTCCCCAGAGATGCTGCCTCACCTGCGTTACTCCAGCATTTTGTGTCTTTTTTTTAGAGACACAGCGTGGAAACAGGCCCTTCGGTCCACTGAGTCCGCACCAACCAGTGGTCACCCTGTACACTAGCATTACCCTACACACTAGGGACAATTTACAATTTTTACCAAAGCCAATTAACCTACAAACCTGCACGTGTTTGAAGCGTGGGAGGAAATTGAAGCAGCCAGAGATGAATTTCACTGTGACTTGTCACATGTGACAATAATGTATTCATTCATTCATTCACGCAGTCATGAAGAGAGCGAAAAACTCAGTACAGACAACACCCATAGTCAGGTTAGAACCCAGGTCCCTGGCGCAGTACGGCAGCAACTCTACCTCTGCATCACTGTGCTGCCCTGAAGGAGAATCAAGAATTGGCATTAAATGCTGGCCTTCCAATTATACTTCCCAGACAATAATAAGTCTAAGCCACCAGAGGAAATACTTTGCTTTTTTCTGGGGTTACTAACAGTAGCTGTCAGGAAATGTCTTGCATTCTGGGAAAACTGTTTTTCCTCATTGTTCATCTATGGATTGTTGCAGATGGCTGAAGGAAGCTGGTCAGGGGAGTGGTGGGAAATTTATTATAAGATGCATTTATAGAACTAGGTCTGTTATTGGTCTGAAAAAATCTTTTGAAGTTGGGGACAAAAATAAAACAATCTACTTACTCCAAGGAAGTAGAATTGTCAGATGGAGTTGAATGAGAATGAAATATTCTTCCAGTCCTTAATAATAGTCTCCACAAATTCAGCTCCACTTTAATGGACTACTTTAGATGTACTCAGGATACTAAAGGATGACATATATACTGCCAAAGATAGCCACATTATAAAATATATCTTCTTACTTGTCTACTTGTGATGATGTACATAAACTCCGAGGGTCGCCATCTTGTCGTGCTGGAGAAGCTTGCATGTGCTTAAGATCCTGAGAGCCAAACTATGCTCCTGGCAGCGTCAACAATGGTGAGCATGTCAATAGGAAGTTCGAAGTTTCCAGACTAAGTGTGACCCAAGAAGACATCCTCAACGGTAAACAGGTGGAGGATGGTGGCTGGCCAGCAGGTGGAACACCACGATTAACTGAGAAGGTTCAAGGTGGCTCTGGGCCTGTACTCGCTGGACTTTAGAAGGGATGAGGGGGATCTCATTGAAACTTACCGAATAATGAAAGGTCTGGATGGAGTGAATGTGGAGAGGATGTTTCTGGTAGTGGCATAGCCTCAGAATAAAAGGATGTACTTTTAGAATGGAATGAGGAAGAACTTCCTTAGCCAGAGGGTGGTGAATCAATGGAATTCATTGCCATTGATGATTGCAGAGGACAAAACATTGTGTATTTTAAAGCAGAGATTTGATAGGTTCTTGATTAGTAAGGGGGTCAAAGGTTACAGGGAGAAGGCAGGAGAATGTGGTTGAGAGGGAAATATAGAACAGCCATGGTCGAATGGCAGAGCAGACTTGATGGGTCACATAGCCTAATTCTGTCCCTATGTCTTGTGATCTTTACGGTCTTAGGTTGCAGCAGCGAGAGAGACCCCTAACCATCGTGGAGTCACTGCTGTGGGACCTGGATCTCTCTCCGCTAAGGACCGTGTGGTGGCTGTCCGTGCACCAGTCTCCCTATGTTAGAAGGCAGGCAGACATCCAAATGGAGGGTGTTTGTAAGAGATTCTTTACAAAGTCTAGAATGAACTTTTATTAAGATCATAAAGAGAGACAGCTATACACAGCTGTGCTTATACATCAGCTTACGTACTAACTGCCGTAGCATTATGACAGGCTGTCAAGAGTACAGTACTCATGACGCCCAAAACCCGGACTGGATAATATGGTGGAATATGTGGCATGCATAACATGTGTAGTGGAGATTATATAGGCATGGATTAATATGGTTAATCTACATCCTTCCTCTTGAAGAAGCAATGCATAATTAAAAAACAGTTGGCAGAATATATTGTAAAGCACCAATATAGGGCGAGTGCACTTTACTGATACATTGTGCTAGTGCTAGTGCGTAAAATAAAGCAAGTCGTACACAGACATAGCTGGTGAATTTTCCAATTCTCGGGTTCAGCTTGCAAACACGTCCTGCATGTATACGGTAGTGCCCGTCTTCTTCCTTCACTGGAGATTGAACAGGAGAAGGTACCGGTCTTGCCGGCATTGTGGGCGAAAGCGGGGACTGTAGTGGCAGCGGCCGGAGCGTTGAGGCAGCTGGCGAGGCAATCGGACTCGAGTCACCCGGCGGCCGGACTGGATTATGTGGTGGAATGTGTGGCATGCATAATATGTGTAGTGGAGATTATATAGGCATGGGTTAATATGGTTAATCTACAGAGGGACATGCCAGTATAACGATTGTGGCTCCAGGATCGGCAGATGATAATGAAACAAAGCATGAATAATATCATGAGGATTTTATCAAAAGCCTTAAAACTGCTTATATACGGCACTGACTTTAAACACCGCAGAGCCTGGGATCTTTCGCCGAGATTGCCAGTGTTGGAGCTCCGCCCAGCGCGGCTTGTAGACTTCGGGAGCCGCGGTCTCCGGTAGCAAGCGGCAGTTTCAGAATTCCAAGCCGCTGAGAGCGCTCTTCCGATGCCGGAATTCCATCATTCCGACGAGAGGGCCTGAAACATCGGGCCGCCGTAGCGGCGACTGCGGAGGCCTCAATGGGCCCCGACCACGGGTGAACAATGAGGAAGTGGACTGAACTTTGCTGCCTTCCATCACAGTGGGAAACGTTAATCCTGCTGTGGGAGGATGTTTTTTATGTTTAATGTTAAATTTTATAATGTTGTTTTTATATTATCTGTGTGCTGCAATGGCAACTCAAATTTCACTACACCAATTGGTGTATGTGACAATAAATGTCCTGTGTTCTTTGGTCATTTCTGAGGGCATTTTAAAGTGTCAATCACAAGGGCCGGTTCTGGTGTTGCACTTAGGCTAAACTAACTCCGGAAGACAGAATTCCTCTCCTGATGGATGCCAAAAGTGCTTTTGAGCACCAATCGGGTTGTTTTGTGGTCTGAAGAAGGGTCTCGACCCGTAACGTCACCTATTCCTTCGCTCCATAGATGCTGCCTCACCCTCCGAGTTTCTCCAGCATTTCTATCTACCTTTGGTAGTTTTCAAATGTCATCTTTGCTAAGACTTATAATTTTCGTGAATTCTGAATTATTAATTACATTCAAGTTTCAACTACCATCAGGGATTTAGCAATCAGGTCAATTGTTAGTCCAGGCTTCCACATTTCTGATTGGGTAACTTAACCATTGAACTACTCTGTATAGGTCCACCACTGGTTTTCCCGCACCCTTGGTTCCAGAACCATGCTGGATTATCCATTTTGCCGGACCAACAGTGATCAAGGCCTCAGGGGGGTTCGAGATAACAGCCTGCAAGTCGGCCAGGGAAGTCGGCAATGGGAATGGATCTGCCGGCTATGGTCTGGCCTGAGTTCCAGAGCTGCACCTGCAGGGGAAAATTTGACCCGCCGATCACAGCGGAAGTCCCAATGAGATTAAGATTGGTCGCCTCACCCGGCCTGGCCGCCACATTTTCAGGGGGTTTTCCAGGGAGATTTCAAGTACGCTCTTGTAATTTTGGCCAGGTTAAAAAAAGGAGCCAGACTACCAGTTGCTGGAAAATCAGTGATGGACCTGTACTACATAAACAAAACTAAAATTGGAGGCACTCAGCATGTATTCAACATTTGTGGAGAGAGGAAAACAGAGTTAATGTTTCTGGTTGATGACCTTTCATTGGAACCATACAGATGACAGGAGAAATTGAGAAGGCTTTGAAAGGTTATGCAAAATCCTGAACTTTATAAACAGTGGGGCAGCTGACAAAATCAAGATAGTTATGCAAAACCTCATCTCTGCTAAGCCCACGTTTAAGTCTGTGTTGAATCCTGCACACAATGAATTAAATACGAAGGATAAAAGGCCAGGTGAGGGTGCAGGAAAGATGTATCAGAATACTAGGAATCAAAAGATGCTCATGCGAGGAAATGATTAAAAACCCCAGATGTTTTCACGTGCCAGAGAAGGCTTGGAAGAGGTTTACAAAATCAGGAAAAGGTGGCATAAGGAAACATTTTTTACACAGTGAGCTCTTGTGATCGGGAACATGGTGTACAAAAGCAAAACTTAAAAGGAAATTGCACAAAGGGGAGCAAGCAAGGTTAGGGAGCTAATTAGGTAACTTTTTGAATGAGGTCGTACAGGTGCAATGGCTGTTTAATTCAACGCTGCCACAATTTATGTTTGAAACAGGCAAAAATCACCTAAATGCAGAAAAATATATAAATGTGATATGCAATTCTTGACATTATAAAACACAACTTTGTAATTGCTACCCATAATTAAGAAACAGAACTTATTGCTTTACAATAATGTTAATATTTAAATCCTAATAATTATCTGTTCCAAACAGTTAAATAATTCTTGTTATCATTTAACTTTCATACATAAAACATGCTTTGTTACAGAATTATGGTTTGCTCGAAATTCGTGCTGTGAATCATCACGGTAAATGCATAAGTAGTTGAAAGAAAAAGGGTTACACACATAAATGAGAATCACCTGCACTGCACACGTTTCTGTATTACTTGGACCTTAAATCTGCTTCATGAAACCTGTTTAATGACATTTTGCCTGTTTATTCTGCAGCCTAACATTTAAAGACCCATAAAGTTCTCTGATATGCAGGGTGTGCAAGACCAATCCTGGATGACAGCTTGCACTCTATTAAAGTTTTCAATGAAAAACAGATGTCAGTTAGATGAGGTCCCATATTTAACACACCACTAAAAACAGAGTAGTGCATGTGTTTAGACCTTGCAAGAATCTCTAAAGCACTTAAAGAAATACAATACAATGAATCATCCAGCATTTTTACTGGTATGTACATCTTAACTGCTTCCCATTATAAGTGTTGTATTTATAGCAGGTGAACATCTGCTTCCTGCCAATTAATGCTCACTTCCGTTTTTCTTGCTAATGTGTGTCACAGGCAGCTGTGGAGCACGTGGTCTTGCCAGACTCATTGCAAGTTAAATGGTTCTAATTTATGTTGCAATTAACTCTGGAGGTCCTAAAGTCTAAGATAAATAAAATAATTAACGCTTGCATATCATGTTACTTCCAAAGAGTTGTCAGTTAAACAATATAAAAACAAATTATTTGGAAAAAATGCAAGAAGATTCACGTATCTTTGTACAAATGGACACCCAGCAGCCAGGCTGAGGCTGCTTTTAGGTCTTTTGTTTTTTTCATTTTCCAGAATTTCTTTTGAGCTAAATAATCCAAACACAGGTGATAATGACTCAAAATGTGGCTTCAGCTCAGATATTACCCCTGGTCTAGTCATCCTATCTTGTAATGGATTTTCCTCATGGTTCAATCAGTAGAGCAGATTTGAATAAGCTTCTGAACATCTAGCTATACATTTAATACTGTTCTCTGTTACCAAAGGGAGAACTTTAACTTGTTGCTGTGATTACCAGCTTTGCTATTCATCCCGTTACTTGTGATATCCTTTATCACCTGGTTTGAGTTTTTAAGACAAAGTTTTCAACAACTCGTTCCAAAAACAGGAGTACTGATTAGGGGCACTGATTGTGGATGATCAGCCATGATCACATTGAATGACGGTGCTGGCTCAAAGGGCCGAATGGCCTCCTCCTCCTGCACCTATTGTCTATATTGGTCCATGCCTTCCCAAAGTTCATCTTATATTTGACCACCATGGACTTTTTCAGTTCTGTTTCTGGTGACTCTGTCCACTGCTTGTCTATCTGTGTTTGATTGACTTAATCATGATTAATCACACTAATTCTATCAATCGTTAGCTCTTTTAGCAACTTTCTGCATTTAAACATGAAGATAGTTCCATTTAAGATATATTTTGGATTGCGAGGATGCCATTAGAATGTAAATCTTCAGACAATGCTGGTTGACAGGAATAGGATAAGAAATCCTTGGATCATCTGAAAATGAAACCGTGGAATAAACTTTGTAATAAAACGTTGGTGTTGGGGTAACAGGATACATGCAAGCGGAGTAGACTTGGCCAAATGTCCTAATTTTGCTCATATTGCAAGAACTCCACAATCAAAGTAGATACTGTAGATGTTAACATCCACATTCTTACCCAACAATTTCCCTCAGTCCCTCTTCCCCTGATGTCCCTCCCTGTCACAGATCAATTTCTCTCCTTTCCTTCCTTCGCAGACTCACTCAATGTTTCTCCCACCCCCTCCCTAAACTCTGTACTCTCTCTCTCCCAACTCACTCTAGCTCCCAACCCACTAACCACACCTCACCCTCCCACTAGCTATCTCCCCTGATTTCTGGTCACAGCTGCTCATCCTCTCCCAGTAACAGGGCACCCTGCAGCTGTTGCCTACACCCCCACTCACCCCAAGTCCCAGCAGATGTGGCACCAAGGCTGTGGTCTGCCACAGACCAAACACCCACCCTAGTTATTTTCACAGATAAAGTTAGCAGGAGCCCCAACAGCTCATCCATTGCCACCAGATGCGAGCTCTGCTGTGAGTTAAGGGACAAAACGACAGTAGTCAAGTGTGGCAAGCCATGCTTGTAGGATAAACCTCAATTCTAACATCTCCCTATTCTCCAGTAAAACACAGTTCAAAACCCCTGTGAGATCATGATTCAAGGTTCAAGAAGCAGTACCTTCGAATCAACACAAAGTGGACATGAATTGTTGTGTTTGCCACATGCCTGTAGCCACTCCGTGCAAGTTCATCTGCCTCCGTCCAGCTTTATATGGCTTGAACACTCATTAATTGATAGCCATACCCAGTTCTTTCTCAACTTCTGTCTGTGGTGTGGAAACATATGTGGAACCATATCCTATATGGTTATTTTCCAGCATCAGTTGAAATTCCTGTTAATTCCTTTCCAGCCACCAAACACAATAAAGCAAATGATACTGGACTAGTTTGGAAAGACAATGACCCTTACCACTGGTTTGTCATTAATCCCACATGACATTTTCAACACGATATATAGTCATAACAAGCAGTACGTTTTTCAGCCACATAAGACACATGTTGATATTTGTCACTAAACTGGCTGTTTCCAATTATTTAAATGACCTTTTACTCCTGATCCCAAGCAGGAAATAATAACCCGAGCTGTTCTGTCATGTAATCAAGAGCTTTGGTTTGTCAGCACAGTAGTTTCCAGCCCCAATCTGTTTAGGATCTTGTGGATACCTTATTAAATACAATAAAATCGAGAAACGATTTGTGGCAATTTGGTCATGGAGACTTTGGTCATGGAGACTTTGACCAAAAGAATAATATTAACTACAGTCAACAAGATCAAGCACATCAGGGCCAGGAAGTTTAGCTTTTGCGATTAATGATTTCCCTATTCATAAATACTTGGATAATAAAAACACATATGACAGGCTGTAGCTCCACATTCAACACCATCAACCACTCCAAACCTATTACCAACTGTATCTCTGTGCATCCCTTCATAACTGGATCCTTAACTTCTTCACTGATGGAGGCAGGGGAACTCATATTGGGAAATGAATAAGCAATATTTTCCGAAGGTACACAAAATTGCTGGGGAAACTCAGCGGGTGTACCTTCGATATTCCAGCATCTGCAGTTCCTTTTTGAAAGCAATATTTTCCATTCATTTTCAAACGGAAACACCGAAAACCTTCAAGAAATAGTGGAGCTTAAATACAGAGAAGGGCTTGTTGAATATCAATTAAAAAATCTGCATTGGAGAGATTAAAGCGAATGAAAAAAATTCCAAGGACTTAATAACCTGCATTCTAGGATTTAGAAGGAGGCGTCTGGTGCCATTATTGCAGATTTCAATGTCGCAAATATCATCCTGCTAATTAATAAAGGGGAGAGAGAGAAATAAAAACAGAGAACTATAGACCAGTTAACTTGACATCAAAAGTGGGGAAATTGCTGGAATTCATCAAGGAAATTACAACAAGCCACTTGGAAATAATAAGATTTAGCCGAATCATCATAAAGCAAGTAGGATAAAAAAAAAAATTGAAATATTTCCGTTACCAGCAAATTAGACAAACTGGGCCAATTGATATGGTGTATTTGGACTTTCAGCAGGCTTTTGGCAAGGGTGAGGAGAGGAGAGGAGAGGAGCGTTGGTTTGTGGGAAGTGCTCCAGTACATCAAGCATGCACGCATTGGACTTTGAATAATGGTGCCAAAACATGGCAGCACCAGCATGTGTAATATATGTTTAAAAAAATTCACTGTGCATTTGAATATGTGACAAATAAACCACCACTGTACCATTGAGGCGTCATAGAAAAAATATATTGACCAAAATTAGGATGCACAGTATTGAACTGTAATATATGGAGTGTTTAAGAAGGAACTGCAGATGCTGGAAAATCGAAGGTACACAAAAAAGCTGGAGAAACTCAGCGGGTGCAGCAGCATCTATGGAGCGAAGGAAATAGGCAACGTTTCGGGCCGAAACCGGCCCGAAACGTTGCCTATTTCCTTCGCTCCATAGATGCTGCTGCACCCGCTGAGTTTCTCCACCTGTAATATATGGAGGTTTTGTGGTTAAGCATATTGAAAATTGGGATCCATAGGTTTTTACATATTAAGGGAATTCCGGGAAAGGGGCAAAGCCCCTGATGGTGGATGATCAGCCATGATCACAGTGAGTGGTCTACTCCTGCACCTATTGTCTATTTTCTATAGTGCACTGAAGTAAAAGATTAGTCATGATCTCACGTAATGGCAGAGCAGGAAACATGCCTAATCCTGCTTACATATCACAAGTTCTTTACAAAGCTGAAATAATTTCTAAATGTCATTGATGGATGTAGTGATCTGAAGGAAAGAAAAATTTCATGGTTCAGCTGTACATTGTGTTATAAATAAAACTCCAATGTTATTTTCTTCAAAATTTATTCCAAGTACAGAACTAAAGAATGAGGAACTGACATCACAATTCTTAAATTAAGTTGCGAAATATTCAAAATTGTACTTTAAAGTTTTTACATGACCGATCATTGACCAGATATTCAATACCGGCAAAGGTCATTTAGGGCTTAAAATCTTACATTTATAGAAAGGGTATGTTGACATCTAATATTTAAAATTACAATGCACAATTTTCACTGGATACAAGCGTAATAATTAGAAAAACACTGAATCATAAGACATTTTTGGAAATTGAACTTTTGTCATAGATCAGATTTGTAATTCTTTAAGTTTCTATATTTATGATTGCAACACATAACAGATGAAACTAATTAAAAGAGATAAAAAGTAACAAATGCGCATTGGTGACCAAATGATAAGATACACACTGATCTGAGCGATAATAACAGCCAGGACACTTCAGTGTATAGTTTTATTTATCGAGATATCGGAGGTATTTCCATTATTCCAGTTTTAAATTTATTTTATTGAACGAGGCCAAGCATATAATCTGTCAGAGTGTTGGTCTAATCATGTGGTGTCATTGTTCTCTTTCCAATGCTGGCAAGTGCCTACATATTCAACATATTGGAAATTGGGCAAAACCATCTAATCATATTTTATCTACCACTGGGGCTTCTCCTTGTTCCAAAGCAAGGCAAGAGGAGAATAATCATATAGTCTTAGTACAATTTTTCAATAATGTATATTGAACATGATCATGAGGTAAAAGTACAGTATTCAAACCATAAGCAAATGTAATGGCTCATTTTATATTTCAACTGATTTTTATGAGTCCAAATATGGGTATTCAAAAATATTTACATTTATATCTTTTTAACAATGACTGTGGAAAAAATAGCAATATAATGGTAAAGATGACTTGTGAAAAACCAAAAAAATGCCACATATCAAGTTAAATTATTTTTTTACTTATTCCTAATGAGATTTTTTACAGAATCAAAATACTTATAACCATATAACCATATAACAATTACAGCACGGAAACAGGCCATCTCGGCCCTACAAGTCCGTGCCGAACAACTTGGTGGAAGTATGCAACGATACAGTGTAATGATAGTTTCAATGCGAGAAGGAGCATGTAATATGCAGGTGCAGGCTCGAAGGGCCGAATGGCCTACTCCTGCACCTAATATGCAGGTGCAGGCTCGAAGGGCCGAATGGCCTACTCCTGCACCTAATTTCTATAATACTCTTCACTAAATCATCTGAGCAGCCAGTCCACCACTTTCAGAAAGCACAGTAGCATAAAAACATTTTGTTTGCATCAGCTTTATATGGCAATCAGTAGTAAATTAAGAAGCCCCACAAATATGTATTTCATACATTAAGATCATTCTTGTAGTCGCAAGGCAATTCTTTATAGGATATATAGAATACAGCAGAATTATGGCAACTGTTGGAAGTAGGTTGCGTATGAAAATTTAATTCCAATGTTATCCCAAGATACTTTAAATTATCCATTAAACTGCTTTTGTTATTTTACAACGAATAGTCATATCCAAGTTTTTTGCAGCTAAGGTTAGAGCATTACGGTTATGTAGGAGAAAATAACTTATGGTTTGTGCCTTGTGTTGATTAGACAAACATTTTATAGCATAATGCATTAAATATGTACATTAGCCTGCATGGAAATTTGCAGAGAAAAAAGTACAGTAACTGATTTTTAAACACATTTATTTGATTGTCAGGTTGCATATATTATTTTAAAAAGCATTCGACAATAAAATGAATTGAGTATGTCAATTTTGTTACAAAAGTTTGCTTTAAATCCATATGTTATATGTTTAAAATGAATTCAATTGCTCTCAATCCAATTCTTCCAATTAAAAAAACTTGCAATACAAACTAATTTTTATTCGGTTGGGGGTGTAGGGGTAGGGGTAGTGAGCGTTGAGAAGAAATCAGAATGGTTGCCTAAATCGAAATCTGATGATCAACACAAAAGTATGACCATTCCATGATAATCATGTAGTTCTGTCCTGAAGTTCATGAACTTTGGCCCCCCATTGTTATCATAAAACTGCAAGCAAAACATACTCAACATACAAACCAATGGAATATTGATACGTTTGACGCTCCAACTTTGGATGTGTTCTAATCAGAGTCCTCATCGTCAAGATATTCCTCTGCATTACCTGCAGCCATTATGATACCTGAAAGGAGAAGTGCTTTAAGTTACAAGTTTGTAGGTAGCTTAAATGTTCCAATAAAGGCAACATATAAATAACTAAACAATGGATTAAGTTTAAAGGAGATTTGCGAAACAACTTTTTTGTTTTATATACACAGGGTGGCGAGTACTAGCAACGTGGTGCCAGGGTTGGTGGTTGTTTAGTTTAGATTATTATTGTCATGTGTTCCGAGGCACAGTGAAAAGCTTTTTGTCGCGTGCTATCTAGTCAGCAGAAAGACAATACATGATTACATTCGAGTAATTTACTGTGTATAGGTACACGATAAGGGAATAACGTTTAGTGCAAGGTGAATCCAGCAAAGTCCGATCAAGGATAGTCTGAGGGTCACCAAAGAAGTAGATGGTAGTGCACTGCTCTCTGGTTGTGGTAGGATGATTCAGTTGCCTGATAACAGCTGGAAAGAAACTGTCCCTGAATCTGGTGGTGTGTGTTTCACACTTCTATACCTTTTGCCTGATGGGAGTGGGGAGAAGGAGTGGCCAGAGTGTGACTCGTCCTTGATTATGTAGCTGGCCTTGCCGAGGTATAAATGGAGTCAATAGAAAGGAGGTTGGTTTGTGGGATGGTCTTGGCTGCATCCACAATTCACGGCAATTTTTTGAGGTCTTGGATGGAGCTGTTCCCAAACCAAGCAGCAATGCATCCTGATAAAATGCTTTCTATGATGCATCTGTAGAAGTTATTGTGAGTTGTAGGGAACATGCCAAACTTCCTAAGCCTTCTAAGAAAGTAATGTGTCAGTCTATGAAAGTAAGCATGCAGGTTCAGCAGGCAGTGAAGAAAGCGAATGGAATGTTGGCCTTTATAACAAGAGGAGTATAGGAGCAAAGAGGTCCTTCTGCAGTTGTACAGGGCCCTAGTGAGACCACACCTGGAGTATTGTGTGCAGTTTTGGTCCCGTAATTTGAGGAAGGACATTCTTGCTATTGAGGGAGTGCAGCGTAGGTTTACAAGGTTTATTCCCGGGATGGCGGGACTGTCATATGCTGCGAGAATGGAGCAGCTGGGCTTGTACACTCTGGAGTTTCGAAGGATGAGAGGGTATCTCATTGAAACATATAAGATTGTTAAGGGTTTGGACATGCTAGAGGCAGGAAACATGTTCCCGATGTTGGGGGAGTCCAGAACCAGGGGCCATAGTTTAAGGATAAGGGGTAAGCCATTTAGAATGGAGACGAGGAAACACTTTTTCTCACAGAGAGTTGTGAGTCTGTGGAATTCTCCGCCTCAAAGAGGGCGGTGGAGGCCAGTTATCTGGATACTTTCAAGAGAGAGCTAGATAGGGCTCTTAAAGATAGCGGAGTCAGGGGATATGGGGAGAAGGCAGGAACGGGGTACTGATTGTGGATGATCAGCCATGATCACATTGAATGGCGGTGCTGGCTCGAAGGGCCGAATGGCCTACTCCTGCACCTATTGTCTATTGGAAGTACAGGTGGTGGTGTGCTTTCTTGGTCATCACTTCAATATGGGTGGTCCAGGAAAAGTTGTTGGCAATATTGACTCCTAGGAATCTCTACTTCGGTACCGTCAATGCTAACTGGGGTATGTGTACTGCTTCGCTTCCTGAAGTCGATCACTATCTCCTTTGTCTTGCTGACATTGAGAGAAAGGTTGTTGTCTTGATACCATGTTCTCGATCTCCTTCCTATACTCTGTCTCATCTTATTGGATATCTGGCCCACAATGGTGGTGTTGCCTGCAAATTTGAAAATTTAATTCGGTTTGTACATGGCTCCACAGTTGTGGGTGTACAAGGAGTAAAGAAGGGGGCTGAGAACACATCTTGTAGAGTCCCTGTGTTGAGGATTATTGTAGTGGATAATCTGTCCCCTATGCTCACTGATTGGGGTCTATTGGTCAGGAAGCCGGGTTAAGATAATTTTGAATATGGACATGGATATGCAGATTGGATATATACTAGATGCAGGTAGAAAAGTGATGGTTTTGGCATCATGTTTGGCACAGATATTGTGGGCCGAAGGGCCTGTTCTTGTGCTGTACACCTTCTATATTCTAAATACCCTCACATCCCTTCTCTCTTTGGCAGAGACCTGCAACACATAATCACTGCTCTCCCAAACTTAACTGAACCAAAGCCCCGAGGTGCATTATGGAGTGACCCGACAAACCAAAACCCCTTAGTTTAGCTAGCATTCCAAACTATTAAAGGACAGTTTTCTGATTAGTAGGGTTCTCATTATCTGTCAGGTACTTTAAATTAATTATTTTTTCAAATAATTGACATATACCGTACAAATGAAATGTAACTAAAATCAGTTTGTAATACATGGTTAAAGTTATGAGCTTTCCATGTTGACTATTCTTTGCTCCTTATAAACTGTGATAGTTAACTGCAACACTATTTTTCAAACATTTGAAATACATTTTACAAATGCCATTTATCCAAAATCAGTTTGCAATTAATGGCTAAAGTTATGAAGTTACCATGTTGACAATTCTTTGCTCCTTATAAACGGTGATAGTTAATTGCAACTACAAATAGTAGGAATGTTACAAAATGTTGAGATTTTAAAAAATCAAGCCTGTAATTTATCCCATCAGATAATGCATAAAAAGAACGTTAATTTGATACCTAATTCACTTTCATATCTTCAGTATTTAAAAAGCTATGGTCATTTTCATACTCGCACAGGCAGTGGCAGATCTGTAGCGCTGCTGATGGTAGGTTTTGTAACAACGCTACAAATAGTTCTCAACTTTGAAGGCTCCAGATAAAAGCTACCACCTTGTAAAGTGTGGGATGACAAATAACTGGAGAAGCAAATGATAGGAGCCAAAGTGGTTATTAAATCTCATACCCATTAAATTAAATAACTAAGTTGCAAATATTTACAGAATCACACATGTTTATACTTGAATTGAGTAGTTTGGCACCACATTCAAATTATTTTATGTGCAGATGGATTTATTAGGATAAAATAAAATGCTGCATTCTTCTTTGATAGAAGCCTTTTAAAAAAAAAATCTTGTGTGAAATTGACAATGGCAAAACCAAGTGAAACGTTGGGCAAAATTGCTCCGAATTGTTGGTCATCGTGACATTTTCCTCTGCCATTATTGCCAGTCTTCTCATAGTGCTGTCCCTGTAAACCAGCACATCGCTAATCTTTATTACTGGAGCTCTCAGCTCTTTGAATGTTGGTAATTTTATGCTAACCTTTCTTCAATCTACTCATTGGAGTCTTTCCAATAAGATTTCCAGCCCTCCCAGAATATCAAAGTGCTCTTTCAAAGTTATTGTGATGAAGGTAGATTATTCCATCTCTACCCGTCTGCAGCTATTGAGAGGGTTGAGAGAACCACTTTCCTTGAACACTTCCTTCAGCTGGATGGGGACTACACTGGACGCAGTTCTTCCTGTATCTTTTAGCTTAGTTTAGAGATACAGTAGAGAACAGTCCCTTGGGCTCACAAAGTCCATGCTGATCACCCGTTCATACTAGTTCTATGTTATCCCCACTTTCGCATCCACTCCCTACACACTCGGGGAAATTCAGTGACCTATAAAAGTGCATGTCTTTGGGATATGGGAGGAAACCAGAGCATGCGGAGGAAATCCATACGATCACAGGGAGAATGTGCAGGTCTCTAGCATTGTGAGACAGCAACTCTATCAGCTGCACCTCTGTGCTGCCACCATCTATTCTGTATTCACCAGCATCCAAACATAATGCCAGTTTCCACAAGCATGTCAACAATTTTGCCATTATCTCTCTCAATTCCCCTCTCTTCAAAGTGTCAAACTGCTCAAATGGCATCAAATATTGACCAGTCAAAACACTGAGAAAACCAGAGGCAATATCCTAGGTCCCAGTTACATACTACAATCCTCTTGTTAAAAACAGTCTAAGCCTAAATCTGACTGTGTTTGGCACTACAACTGACCTCTAAGTAAATGTTATGCCACTTATCTGCATAATTTTCAAGATAACATTCCTCACGTTGGTAGCATGACTGAGCTCCACTTCTACATTGCCCCATCTGGTGTTGAAACTTTATTACTTTAGACTATTCCAGTAGCCAGCCTCCCATGGTCTATTTTGTGTGAACTTGACAATGGGTGGCATAGTGGCGCAGCAGTAGAGTTGCTGCCTTACAGCGCCTGAGACCCAGGTTCGATGCTGATTACGGGTGCTGTCTGTACGGAGTTTGCACGTTCTCCCTGTGACCGCATGGGTTTTCTCCGGGTGCTCTGGTTTCCTCCCACACTCCAAAGACGTACAAGTTTATAGACAAACTGCCCCTAGTGTGTCGGTACTGGATTCAAAAGTGGGATAACATAGAACTAGTGTGAATGGGTGATCGATGATCAGCATAGACTCAGTAGGCTGAAGGGCCTGGTTCGACATTGTATCTTTCAAGCAATCAATCGATCGATGCCTTGATCTTTAAAAATTTATTTCTTGATTTCAAACACTTCCCTGGATACATTCCTCCAATTTATAGATCACTCTAATATCTTTCAACTCTATAACCATTATATCCGTACCAACCCTAATATGGACTTTCTGATCTTGTGTCAAGATCCTAAGCTCTGCAATTTCCTCTCCAAGCCTTACTTGTCCCTTTACCCCTTTTCTCCTTTAAGCTTTTAGTCATCTACCCTATTTCTTCATGTTGCTCACTTTAAAAGTGCACTCGCTGATACTCCTGTGAAACTTCGAGACATTGTGCCACATCGAGGGCACTATATAAATAACCAGTAGTTGATATTATAAACATAACCAGTAGCACTATGTAGTAAAATAACCAGCAGTTAAATGTTGCAGGAGAAATACTATGAAATAACCACATTAGAACCAGATTAGTATGGATGATCACCAAAACTCTCAGAGACTATGGCAAAAATTGGTGATAGTTAATATCTGTCACATCCGGATTAATGAAAATCCAAGACAGGGAGGTTAAATATAATATTGGCATTAAAATTAGGTGTACATAAACCTGGAATTTATATGGATATGCAAGGAATGGAGGGAAATGAATCACATGCAAGCAGATGAGATTAGTTGGACTTGGCATCATGTTCAGCATAGACATTATGAGCCGAAGGGCCTGTTCCTGTGCTATACTGTTCCATGTATAATATATTGAGAATCGATAATAATGGGACCAAAATAGCAGGCATTTTGGACATCCTGGTATCTAAAAAATAAAATCCAAAAGAATTGTTTTAGGTGATCAAAGCTTCTTCAGTCCTGGCTCATGGGTGAACTGAATTAGACCAGAAATATCGGAAAATCTTTACTTTTTTTTTACGAAGTGCCAACAACTTAGTTTCAGTTTAAATAAAAATTGTTAAATAAATAAAATTAAAAGAATGAGAATAAGCTTTAACTAAAATGTCAAGACAAAGCAGAGCTGTATATCTGTTGCAGGTTGGAGGAAAAATATGTTGAACACCATAGAACTTTTCTCCACACACTTCTGGGTGCAGTAATACCACATGAGAAATACATCTCTTAATTTTTCATCAGAAATTACATTTACTTTAGAATTTATTTTCATTCAAAAAACAACCTGATATTATATACAAGTACTAATTTTAAAAAAATGAGAGAAAATTATTGATTTTACTAATAATTTCCCCCTGAAACCATGCTATTTAGTGGGTCAACCCAAACTCAACCTACAGTTTTACTCCACAGCAGTGTCTCCTGATCTCAAATACATTACATACGTTTTGGCTCCTTTGCCTATGGAGATCAAGATCAAGGCTTCCTCGCCTCTGATTTCTGGCAGCTTGCCTAAGGGAGGTCAGCCCAACTCCACATTGATGGAGACTACAGTATATGCAATGGGATTAGCCTGCATTGCAATCTTTCTCAAGTGCTGCATTCATGTCAATATGGGAGTCCGAGTTAACAGACCAGGTGAGTCTCCATTCCACTTCTCACCCAATCCCTACTGCCTTCACCTCTTGCGCAGAGAACATGCTGTTCAGCAACATGCCCAGGTTACACTCACTCATGCAAGGAACACACCCCTTTTACTGCAGATCCCTTCTGCAGTGACATTGCCCCGTAGCTGGAAGAGTACTGCTTGTGGGTGCCCCTTTAAGAGCAAGTTGCAGGGATCACATTTACTGGGCTTCATGCTGACGTTCGCAAGAACTTGTAACACGACAAAAGGAAACTCAGCGCTGAAACCAACAAAATGTGTTTCAATGTAACGTTTATTAGAGAAACCCAATAATGCTGGTCAGTGAAGTTCATGCATTTTGGGTCATATTGAGAGTCACCAAACAGTTTTAATCCCAAAAGAAACATATTTGAGCAATTCCTATGTTATAAACAGAATTATTATTTAAAAAAAATCAATTTTCATGAAAATAAGTAGCTTTGAGAAACTAATCTTTCTTTTTTCATGCATCCATCGTGCATTTTCTAAGCAGTCACAGCATTTCTAGAATTGCAGCTTATTATTTCATGTGCCACAAAACATGGAAGAATGGGGCAAGCCAGTTTAGAATGGGTAAATAATCTACTTCTGCAGTGAGCAACATAGAAACATAGAAATTAGGTGCAGGAGTAGGCCATTCGGCCCTTCGAGCCTGCACCGCCATTCAATATGATCATGGCTGATCATCCAACTCAGTATCCCGTACCTGCCTTCTCTCCATACCCTCTGATCCCCTTAGCCACAAGGGCCACATCTAACTCCCTCTTAAATATAGCCAATGAACTGGCCTCGACCACCCTCTGTGGCAGAGAGTTCCAGAGATTCACCACTCTCTGTGTGAAAAAAGTTCTTCTCATCTCGGTTTTAAAGGATTTCCCCCTTATCCTTAAGCTGTGACCCCTTGTCCTGGACTTCCCCAACATCGGGAGCAATCTTCCTGCATCTAGCCTGTCCAACCCCTTAAGAATTTTGTAAGTTTCTATAAGATCCCCTCTCAATCTCCTAAATTCTAGAGAGTATAAACCAAGTCTATCCAGTCTTTCTTCATAAGACAGTCCTGACATCCCAGGAATCAGTCTGGTGAACCTTCTCTGCACTCCCTCTATGGCAATAATGTCCTTCCTCAGATTTGGAGACCAAAACTGTACGCAATACTCCAGGTGTGGTCTCACCAAGACCCTGTACAACTGCAGTAGAACCTCCCTGCTCCTATACTCAAATCCTTTTGCTATGAAAGCTAACATACCATTCGCTTTCTTCACTGCCTGCTGCACCTGCATGCCTACTTTCAATGACTGGTGTACCATGACACCCAGGTCTCGCTGCATCTCCCCTTTTCCTAGTCGGCCACCATTTAGATAATAGTCTGCTTTCCTGTTTTTGCCACCAAAATGGATAACCTCACATTTATGTGAGGTTATATACATCACAGTAACAGAGCACAAAATGTTACACTTCCAGTCACGGGCCATTCCATCACTATATTTCTGCTAAATTACTCTAAAATATTAAATAATACCAATGTGATTTGATTTTATCTAGAACAGCTTTTGCAATTAAACCTTTGGGAAACAAAGATTCAATGGATGGGGTTGTACTCCAAGCAACATGACAGGACAGTGATACCATAGTGAATCTCCCCATGTTTGGCATTATGAATGTGTGAGGTACAACAATAACTAAGCCGGGAGAGATAGGTGGATGACGAGCTGTACAGAAATCGTCCACACCAGGATGCTCAAAATAAAATTAAAATTTCTATACTTCTCTGTTAAGAAATATAATTTCAATACCAGGAGCTGTATAGGATTATTTGATGCTGAGGCAATAATCTGTTTGAAGACGGTAATTGGTGTGAAAGATGTTAATTTCCTTATCCTACGTTGGTGGATTCTCAACGAAAAATACATTTCACAGAAAACCTTCAGATGTGCGCACATGGGGAAATGTGAACCATCTAACATCCTTAGTATCTCTAGGGCAGCACATTTGCCGAGTTAGAAAGCAGTCATTGGTCCAGAAAATATTTGGAGGTTGAGTAACAAGTCACCACACCCTGTAGTTAGTGTGGACAAAGGCACACCAGTGAATGCAGTCATACAACCAACAGTAACAGGTGCAGGATAGGAAAAGGTAAAGCCAAGAAGTAGGGTAAAACTAGATGCTATCCAGAGAGAACAAAAAGCAGTACAAGAGGAGCAAGTCAATAATGTATCCGAGGGATATGTACGAGGACAGTGGTATCGATTTACAGGGTGGCAATGAGGAACAAGAGAAGTACTTAAGTGGGTGAAAGTTAGAATAGGGGTCATTTAATGACAAAAACTCCAGTTCATGCCTTGATTTTGTTTTTAGGTCTCAGGTTAGACATGCTGAACCATACCATGATCCCCCTGATGTCACAGTTACACACACCATGAAACAAAGCTTTGGGTGGGAAGGGAGTTGAAATGTATGACCCTTTTTGGAACTCATAGTGCAACTGTGGACTGAAGGTTTCACTTCTTGGCATATTTATAAGATTTCTCAGTCGAGGAGAAGGGAGAACTTCACATGAACTGAAACGGAAACTGCAAATTAAAGAATCAAAATAGATCAGCAGGAATTAAACAGAATTGAATAGGAATAAATCCACCTTTGTGAATAAAAAGGACGGGCATAATTATTGCAATTGAATCACAGCAAAAAGGTTGACTCAAAATGTACGAAAATCCTCTCAAAGGGAAAAGTGAGAGAAATTGGTGAGTAGTGAGACACTTAAAAAAATAAAAAACAAGTGTGTAGAAAGGATCTGCCGATGCTGGTGCACACCAAAGATAGACACAAAATGCTGGAATAACTCAGCGGATCAGGCAACACTGCTGGAGAAAAAGGATGGGTGATGTTTCGGGTCGAGACCCTTCTTCAAAACAAAAGTGGTGCAAAAGGTATTAAAGGGAAATGCAGAGAAGAAAAATAAATTAAAGTTACAAAATCAGATGGCAAGAATAAGTGATAACATGGAACTATACAAATAAATGTACAAAATTGGAATGTAAAGCAGGATAAATAGATGTGGAAGGAAATGAAAAAGTCATTACAATGGATACATGATCTGAGTTTGCATAAGATTTTAGAACCTAATCATTGCATTACACTTCCAAAGCGAAATGGAGATGGGAATGTTCATGAAGCATTCTACAGCACATAAGAGCAAGAGTCTCTTTGGATTTTCAAAAAGCACTGACAAGCTCTAGAAATAATGCATAAAACACAGGACACAGAAGCAGCTCTTTCACCCGCAATTTCAAACATGATGCCAAGACCAACTCTTATCTGCCCGCACATAATCCACATGCCTCCATTCCCTGTCTATCCAGAAGTATCTTAAATACTACTGTTGCTTTGGGTCAACCAACACCCCTGGCAGCACGTTCCAGGCACATACCATTCTTTGAGGGAAAAAAATCAGGGAGGAAAACAATCCAAGTGTGTCCAACTTATCCCTGTACCAAATATCCCCAACCCAGGCATCATTCTGGTAAGCACCCTCTGCATCCTTTCCAAAGCATCCACATCCTTCCTGTAACCAGAACTGAACACGATACTCAAAATGCAGCCTAACTGAAGTCCTTTAAAGCTACATCATGACTTCCTGACTCTTATACTCAATGCCCTTCATCAATACTATGAAAGGAAGCATACTCAATACTCAAGCATAAAACAATCCAAGTGTGTCCAACCTATCCCTGTCACGAATATCACCAACCCAGGCATCGTTCTGGTATGCCAATCCAAGCATCATTCTGGTGTGCCAAGCCAGGCATCATGTTTTGCCACTAAGGGAGACATGAACTTAGGCCCCAATATCTTTCTGTACATCAATGCTGACCTTCTGCGCCATCTTAGCCTTGCATCACATAATGCCATTACATACTGATAATACCATTGTATACTGGGGGAAAGGCTGGAGTTGAATATATGCAGAACATGCACACAAAAAATAGGGGCAGTTAAATATGCCATACCCCAAACTTTCCAAATATTAAAGTGGCCAAGAACTTTGAATAAGGATGAATGTAACCCAACTTATCGAAACATTCGTTAGCTGTCAAAAAAAAGTTATTCTTAAAAACATTATAATTAAAACATTAAAAAAATCATTAAAAGAACTTGAGCATACGTTTAAACTCAAGAATTATAAGAACTTCAATTAATCACTATATTCCTTACAGCTGAAGGTTGCCATTTCTGTGCCTGGTCAGCAGGTGGAATGTCCAGCTTAATTGCAACACATTTTTATTTCTTCACTGGCCTTTCCAAGGAATTAAATGGTGGACTTCAGTTGGCTGAACTGGAACTCAGCATAGAGTAGCCCACAGGAAAATGCTTGTCATAGTGTGGTTAGTTGTGCTAGCATACATTAGCAAAAACCAATCCTAGTATTTCCCATCCATAAAAAATCGTGGTTGTGGTAATCTAATTCAGGCAACCACAAACCATTCTGGGAAAACTACTCAACTCAGTCTCATGACCAAATTTGGGTACTAGAGCAAGCTTCTGAAGGCCTATGGTTTTCGAAGAGAAAGACTAACTGACCAAGGTCCTCAAGACAACAATGGAATACTGTCAAGCAACTTTAGATTCAGATTCAGATTCAGATTCAACTTTAATTGTCATTGTCAGTGTACAGTACAGAGACAACGAAATGCAGTTAGAAAATCTTCAAACAGTTCCTTTCTGAAGATAGTTCCAGACCCCCAAAAAATTGTAACATTGCATGTGGATGAAATATTGGCTAAAAGTATTATCAAACTCAAATAACCATATTAAAACAAAATCTTATAAAAGTTACTATGGTTTTATTGTTTTCATTTATAGCCGTGCTAATTAATCTTAGAAAACTACCTTGTCCATAAAAGACGTTTCGGGCCAAGACCCTTCTTCAGACTGATGTGGGGACGAGGGGGCGAGAAGAAGAAAGGAAGACAATGGACAATAGACAATAGGTGCAGGAGTAGGCCATTCGGCCCTTCGAGCCGAATTCAATGTGATCACCGCCATTCAATGTGATCATGGCTGATCATCCCCAATCAGTACCCTGTTCCTGCCTTCTCCCCATATCCCCTGACTCCACTATTTTTAAGAGCCCTATCCAGCTCTCTCTTGAAAGCATCCAGAGAACCCGCCTCCACTGCCCTCTGAGGCAGAAAATTCCACAGATTCACCACTCTCTGTGAGAAAAAGTGTTTCCTCGTCACCGTTCTAAATGGCTTACTCCTTATTCTTAAACTGTGGCCCCTAGTTCTGGACTCACCCAACATCGGGAACATTATGTTTCCTGTCTCTAGCATGTCCAAACCCTTATATGTTTCAATGAAATCCCCTCTCATCTTAAACTCCAGAGTGTACAAGCCCAGCTGCTCCATTCTCTCAACATATGACAGCCCCGCCATCCCGGGATTTAACCTTGTAAACCTACGCAGCACTCCCTCAATAGCAAGAATGTCCTTCTTCAAATTAGGGGACCAAAACTGCAGGTGTGGTCTCACTAGGGCTCTGTACAACTGCAGAAGGACCTCCTATATTCGATTCCTCTTGTTATAAAGGCCAACATGTCATTTGCTTTCTTCACTGCCTGCTGTACCTGCATGCTTACTTTCATAGACTGTACAAGGACCCCCCAGATCCCGTTATACTTCCCCTTTTCCCAACTTGACGCCATTTAGATAGTAATCTGCCTTCCTGTTTTTGCTACCAAAGTGGATAACCTCACATTTATCCGCATTAAACTTCATCTGCCATGCATCTGCCCACTCCCCCAACCTGTCCAAGTCACCCTGCATTCTCATAGCATCCTCCTCACAGTTCACACTGCCACCCAGCTTTGGGTCACCTGCAATTTTGCTAATGTTACCTTGAATCCCCTCATCCAAATTATTGATGTATATTGTAAATAGCTGCGGTCCCAGCACCGAGCCTTGCGGTACCCCACTAGTCACTGCCTGCCATTCTGAAAGGGACCCGTTAATCCCTACTCTTTGTTTCCTGTCTGCCAACCCCCTCTCTAACAATGTCAGTACTCTACCCCCAATACCATGTGCCCTAATTTTGCCCACTAATCTCCTATGTGGGGACCTTATCAAATGCTTTCTGATAGTCCAGGTACACTACATCCACTGGCTCTCCCTTGTCCCTTTTCCTAGATACATCTTCAAAAAATTCCAGAAGATTAGTCAAGCATGATTTCCCCTTCGTAAATCCATGCTGACTCGGACCGATCCTGTTACTGCTATCCAAATGTTCGGCTATCTCATCTTTTATAATTGACTCCAGCATCTTCCCCATCACCGATGTCAGGCTAACTGGTCTATAATTCCGTTTTCTCTCTCCCACCTTTCTTAAAAAGTGGGATAACATTAGCTACCCTCCAATCCACAGGAACTGATCCTGAATCTATAGAACATTGGAAAATTATCACCAATGCATCCACGATTTATAGAGCCACTTCCTTTAGCACCCTGGGTTGCAGACCATCAGGCCCTGGGGATTTATCAGCCTTCAGTCCCATCAGTCCATCCAACACCATTTCCTGCCTAATGTGGATTTCCTTCAGTTCCTCACCTTCAGTCACCCCAGTCACTTCAGTCACCCTAGATCCTCTGGCCACTACTATATCAGGATGAGGCAGAGACAGTAGGCTGTGGGAGAGCTGGGAAGGGGTGGGGAAGGAGGGAGAAAGCAAGGACTACCTGAAATTGGAGAAGTCAATGTTCATACAGCTGGGGTGTAAAGTATCCAAGCAAAGTATGAGGTACTGCTCATCCAATTTGCGGTGGGACTCACTCTGGCCATGGAGGAGGCCCAGGACAGAAAGGTCGGATTCGGAGTGGGAGGGGGAAGTTGAAGTGCTGAGCCACCGGGAGATCAGGTTGGTTAATGCGAACTGAGCGGAGGTGTTGGGCGAAGCGATCGCCAAGCCTGCGCTTGGTCTCACTGATGCAGAGGTTGACACCTAGAACAGCGGATTCAATAGATGAGGTTGGAGGAGGTGCAGGTGAACCTCTGCCTCACCTGGAAAGACGGCATGGGTCCTTGGATGGAGTCAAGGGGGTAGGTAAAGTGACAAGTGTAACATTCCCTGCGGTTGCAAGGAAAAGTACCAGGGGAGGGGGTGGTTTGGGTGGGAAAGGATGAATTGACCAAGGAGTTACGGAGGGAGCGGTCTCTGCGGAAAGCCGAAAGGGGAGGAGATGGGAAGATGTGGCCAGTGGTGGGATCCCGTTGGAGGTGGCGAAAATGTCGGAAGATTATCTGGTGTATGTGACGGCTGGTAGGGTGGAAGGGGAGGTCAAGGGAGACTCTGTCCTTGTTACGAGTGGGGGATGGGGACTGAGACCGGAGCTACGAGATATCAAGTTCAAGTGAGTTTATTGTTATGTGTCCCTGATAGGACAATGAAATTCTTGCTTTGCTTCAGCACAACAGAACATAGTAGGCATTGACTACAAAACAGATCAGTGTGTCCATATCTATATTACTAAAAGTCTGTTCTTGACCTGTTTTGGCTTTCTGTGCTGCGATTTCCGAGAGTACGCCGCCACCTACGGCCGTCATTTTTGGCCACCTCGCTCAGAGCCCCACTCCGCCGCATGTGTGCCGAGGATTTTTCCCGTCGATGAAAATTGACAGAGATATTAATGTTTTTACAAAATTCCCCATTTTCTCTGCTGCCCCCGCTGGAGGGAGGGGGGGGGGACTATAAAACTAGGAAGTGGTGTGCCTCAATCAGTCTCTGCAAGTGGTGTGCCTCAATCAGTCTCTGCAAGTGGTGTGCCTCAATCAGTCTCTGCAAGTGGTGTGCCTCAGTCAGAGCTCTGAATGACACGGAACAAATGTCTACAGCACTGTGAGTACCCTTAATTTGGTTTGAAAATGAAAATATGGTTAGAGGTAAAAAAGCACTGCCTGCAAATGGTTGTTTGGGTTTGGGTTGAAGTAAAAAGGCACTCTCTCTCCCCCCCTCCCTCTCCTCTCCCCCCACTCTCCTCCTCTCCCCTCTTATCCTCTCCCCCCCCTCCTCTCCCCCCCTCTCCTCTCCACCCCTCTCCCCTCCCCCCCTCTCCTCTCCCCCCTCTCCCCTCCCCCCATCTCCTCTCCCCCCTCTCCACCCCCCTCTCCTCTCCCCCCCTCTCCACCCCCCATCTCCTCTCTCCCCCTCTCTCTCTATCCCCTCTTTTTCTCCCCCTCCTCTCTTCCATCCCCTCTCCCACCGTCCCTCCCATAAACCCCCCTCCCCTCACCCCTACCCCATTTTCTCCACCCTCCCTCCCCCTCCCTGCTCCCCACCTCTCCCTCGCCCCTCATCTCACCCCCCTCTCTCCTCCCCCTCTCTACTCCCCCTCTCTCATCCCCCTCTCTCATCTCTCTCTCTCCCCTCCTCCCCTCCATTAGCGTGAGTGCGGGGGGGTAGTTAGTGTGTGACGTTGCATGCCGCCTCCCTCCCCACAACCGCACGTTATATAAATATATACACACATGAATAAATAAACTGATAAAGTGCAAATAACAGATAATGGGCTATTAATGTTCTGAGTATACAGTGGCTTGCAAAAGTATTCATACCCCTTGAACTTTTCCACATTTTGTCACGTTACAACCACAAACGTAAATGTATTTTATTGGGGTTTTATGTGATAGACCAACACAAAGTGGCGCATAATTGTGAATGGAAGGAAAATGATACATGGTTTACAAATTTTTTTACAAATAAAAAACTGAAAAGTGTGGCGTGCAAAAGTATTCAGCCCCCTTTACTCTGATACCCCTACATAAAATCCAGTGCAACCAATTGTCTTCAGAAGTCACCTAATTAGTAAATAGAGTCCACTTGTGTGTAATCTAATCTCAGTATAAATACAGCTGTTCTGTGAAGGCCTCAGAGGTTTGTTAGAGAACATTAGTGAACAAACAGCATCATGAAGCCCAAGGAACACACCAGACAGGCCAGGGATAAAGTTGTGGAGAAGTTTAAAGCAGGGTTAGGTTATAACCAAAAATATCCCAAGCTTTGAACATCTCACGGAGCACTGTTCAATCCATCATCCGAAAATGGAAAGAGTATGGCACAACTGCAAACCTACCAAGACATGGCCGTCCACCTAAACTGACAGGCCGGGCAAGGAGAGCATTGATCAGAGAAGCAGCCAAGAGGCCCATGGTAACTCTGGAGGAGCTGCAGAGATCCACAGCTCAGGTGGGAGAATCTGTCCACAGGACAACTATTAGTCGTGCACTCCACAAATCGGGCCTTTATGGAAGAGTGGCAAGAAGAAAGCCATTGTTGAAAAAAAGCCATAAGAAGTCCCGTTTGCAGTTTGCCACAAGCCATGAGGGGGACACAGCAAACATGTGGAGGAAGGTGCTCTGGTCAGATGAGACCAAAATTGAAGTTTTTGGCCTAAATGCAAAACGCTATGTGTGGCGGAAAACTAACACTGCACATCACCCTGAACACACTGTGAAACATGGTGGTGGCAGCATCATGCTGTGGGGATGCTTTTCTTAAGCAGGGACAGGGAAGCTGGTCAGAGTTGATGGGAAGATGGATGGAGCCAAATACAGGGCAATCTTGGAAGAAAACCTGTTAGAGTCTGCAAAAGACTTGAGACTGGGGCGGAGGTTCACCTTCCAGCAGGACAACGACCTTAAACATACAGCCAGAGCTACAATGGAATGGTTTAGATCAAAGCATATTCATGTGTTAGAATGGCCCAGTCAAAGTCCAGACCTAAATCCAATTGAGAATCTCTGGCAAGACTTGAAAATTGCTGTTCACAGACGCTCTCCATCCAATCTGACTGAGCTTGAGCTATTTTGCAAAGAAGAATGGGCAGAAATTTCAGTCTCTAGATGTGCAAAGCTGGTAGAGACATACCCCAAAAGACTTACAGCTGTAATTGCAGCGAAAGGTGGTTCTACAAAGTATTGACTCAGGGGGGCTGAATACTTTTGCACGCCACACTTTAAAGTTTTTTATTTGTAAAAAAATTTGAAAACCATGTATCATTTTCCTTCCACTTCACAATTATGCACCACTTTGTGTTGGTCTATCACATAAAATCCCAATAAAATACATTTATGTTTGTGGTTGTAACGTGACAAAATGTGGAAAAGTTCAAGAGGTATGAATACTTTTGCAAGCCACTGTATATTCAGATATAGAGGAGTCCTTGGTGAGTCCTTCATCTATAGTCGAAGAGGAGAACCCCCATTCCCTAAAGAATGAGGACATCTCCGATGCCCTGGTTTAGAACACCTCATCCTGGGTGCAGATGCGGCGTAGACGGAGGAAATGAGAGCAGGGGAGAGTCCTAACAGGAAGCAGGGTGGGAAGAAGTGTAGCCCAGATAGCCATGGGAGTCAGTGGGTTTGTAGTAGATGTCGGTCAGTAGTCTGTTACCTACGATGGAGATAGTGAGGTCTAGAAACAGTAGACTTCTTCCCAGCCCCCCCGCCCCAACATCAATCTGAAGAAGGGTCTCGACCCGAAACATCACCTATTGCTTTGCTCCATAGATGCTGCCTCACCTGCTGAGTTTCTCCAGCATTTTTGTCTACCTTCGATTTTTACAGCATCTGCAGTTCTTTCTTAAACACTGTCCATAAAATAAGTATTTTGTTCAAAGCCAGTGGGAATTATGACAATCAGAAGCTGCTGAAGAACCAAGGAATCAATGAAGTTGGGTACAAGTTGTTGAGTTGTTGTCAAGACTGAAACGCTCCTTTCGTGCATACGATACACGGGTTTTGTGAGGTCTCTTGTCAGAAAGCCTCCGTTCAATTTTCATTAAAAAATTAATTTGCTTTATACTTGGACTCTTTCGACGACACTAAAATTCTTGGAAATATTTGACTGCTACGGTTGCCTCTTGAATGAAGTTCAACCTTTATTGCATCAAGGAAAAAGTTTGGACATTGTATATAGGTTTCACAAATTTCCATTTTACATAGAGTCTCCAATCACAGAATTGTGTATTGAATTATCTTATGGGACGACAAATGGCACAATGGGCTAAGTGTTCGGCTGGCAACCGGAAGGTAGCTGGTTCGAATCCCGCTTGGAGTGCATACTGTCGTTGTGTCCTTGGGCAAGACACTTCACCCACCTTTGCCTGTGTGTGTCCTTGGGCAAGACACTTCACCCACCTTTGCCTGTGTGTGTGGATGTAATTATGTGAAGCACTTTGGGGTCAATGCAAGTTGACTAAAAATGTGCTATATAAATAAAGAAATTTAATTTAAATTTACCTTGCCCAGATTTCTTCTTAAGAAGAGAAGAACATTGTGGATTGGTAGCCATATCAAGCGGCACTTTTTTCTCATTGTTTTTCAGATCTATTCGGGCACCTGTGGACAAAATAGACAATAATGCATATCATTCACAGTGGCACAGCTGACAGAGCTCCTGCCGCTCAGTGCCAGTGAGCCAGGTTCATTCCTCATCTCGGGTGCTGTATGTGTGGAGTTTGCACGTTTTCCTATGACCACATGGGTTTCCTCCAGGTGCTCTGGTTTCTCCACACATTCCAAAGATGTGCCGGTTTGCAGGTTAATTGGACTCAGTAAATTGCCTCAAGTGTGTAGGGAGTGGATCCAAAAGTGGGCTAATGGGTGATTGATGGTCAGAATGGTGGGACATAGGGCCTGCTTCCATGCTGTATCTATTAATCAATTAATCAATCATGTTGTCAGTCAGGCCAACACAGAACAGTGCAGCTCAGGAACAGGCCCTTTGGCCGACAACATTTATGCCGAATATGATGAGATTAAACTAATCTCCTCTGCCTGCACGTGATCAATATCCCTGATTATTAATGTGCCTATCTAAAAGCCTCTTATCTGCCACTATCATATCTGGTTCCACCACCATCTCTAGTAGGGTGGTCCAGGCACCCAACAGGTTCTCAGCTTTCAAGGGAGAGTTAGATAGAGCTCTTAAAGATAGCGTAGTCAGGAGATATGGTGAGAAGGCAGGGACGGGGTAATGATTGTGGATGATCAGCCATGATCACAGTGAATGGCAGTGCTGGCTCGAAGGGCCAAATGCCCTACTCCTGCACCTATTGTCTATTGTCAAACATTAAAGCCCCACACATCACCTGTAAACATTCTCCCTCTGGTATTAAAGCTATGTCCTCTAGTCTTTGACATTTCCACAGGGGATAAAGGTTCTGACTATCTACCTTATCTCTACCTCTCATGATTTTCTTTCAAGTCACCCCTCAGCCTCCGATCAACCGGAGAGAACAATCCAAGCTTACCCAATGTCTCCTTGCAGTCTATAACTAATCTAGGCAGCATTCTGGTAAACTTCTCCTGCATTCTCTCTAAAGACTCCATATTCTTCCTGTAATGGGCCGGCCAGGTCTGCACACAGCACTCCAAATATGTCCGGGCCAAAGTTTTATAAAGTTGCAACATGATTCCCTGACTCTTATACTCAACTCATAAATTTTGTTCTTGCTTCAATATCATTTCAGCATTGAGAATAGAGACCTTTTATAATAAAAACCTGTTGACAATACTTTCTATCATTATATTTTTGTTCCTTGACATTAAACTTCTATGTCATGAATTTCAATTTTCACATTTATAATGGAAATACCTTTAGCCTTCAAAGTGCTATTACCCCCTTTACCTAGTTGTAAGATTCCAGTATCCCAATCCATACTGCATGGCAATCAACTCCACTTCCCAATTCTATGTCTCTTTTTCTATTACAGCAGAAACATTATATTTATTGCAGACAATAGACTATCTACGATTACCTACGACTAACATGCCGACCTACTACAACTAAACCTACGAGTAAAAAAGTATTGATTTTTTCCATGGCGACCTTTTTTTACTCGTGGGCATTTTTCAACATGTCGAAAAATACGCCGTGACCTAGCTGAGGCCTCGAGTACACGGGGACCCCTCTCGAGCATGAAGGAGAGTTACAAAGACCTCCTACGACCTTGTGTCGACCATGCTGCGAGTATGAGGGCAAACTCGCCAGAACTCGCGGATTAGGTTGCCCAAGTGGGACAGCCCCTTTATGATTGAAAAAAAGCGGATAAGAAAAAGTAATGTATGAATGTTGGATGTAGGATAGCATTGATGAAAATAACAATTAAACACATTGTACTTTAAGATAATTCCAAGGAGACATACCTTTCAAAAGTAATAACTCTAGGATATCTTCATATCCCTTCCATGCAGCACCGTGCACAACCGTATCTCCCAGTTTATTCTATACAAATGGAAAGCAACCGAAAGTTACACCAGTGTATGTAATTGAAGGTGTCAATCATATCTTAAGAGTATCACCAGGAAGTAATAATCTGACCATTTCAGCTGTAATAATATCAGCAAGTTAGAAACCATCATGCTTTGCCATTTGGGAAAGCAGGAAAATATTACTCTTCCAACACTACTGCCACTTTGATATTTAAAAAAAACTGGCAAATAACACATGGGCCAAATGGGAGTATCTTAGATCAGGCATCTTGGTCAGCATGGATGAGTTGGGCCGTTTAGCCTGTTTCCATGCTGTGTAACTATGACTCCAGCTGAATTTAAAGAAGGCTCTGTATTAATGTAATATTCTTCATTTTATTTTTCACACATTTTCAGTTCACACATCAGTGCCCTTTAAGAAAACACGGACAATACTTGTGCCTGGAACAGAGGAACATAAAGCAGTTCCAGCTCCCTCTTTTACATCGTAAGCTTCAAGAAATCTTGTAAAAAAATTAAGAAAAAAAACTTATAAACAAAATCCCCCCCCCCCCACCAAATGTAAGTCAACACCTTACTATAAAATCACAAACACAATTTAGAATTAACTTTAATTCATCACCACAATGATAAAATTTTAAATATGGGAATTAAAATGAGAGAAAATAGGACATTTCTACAGTCACAAGTAAGCATGAAATAGACTATTTTCCAGCTTTCGCCTGTCTTCTCACTTTCAATTGAGAAATGGAGTAATGGTAGATTGAACTGCCTGGATTTTGCTGTGAACAACCATTGGCATTTACCTCATATACAGTTATCCTGTGACTTTTTCGAGGGATGGTCAGTGAAGATTTCTAGCAATCAAGTACTAATCTAATGAGGTCTCTCTAAATGGGATCTGTGCAGTCTGCGAGCAGGAAGGCCATCAGTGAACATCTTCAACCACCACACCGAAGAACATTCACTGAGAGACACAGCAAAGCAGGAGGTAAAAACTGGACATGGAATAAAGATCAAAAAGTATACATGGAATTAAGAAAGAGACAAAGGAAGAAAAGCAGGCATAACAAAATTTAAACATCTTTAAATTCATGACTCATATTCTTCTAAGAATCCTTGCTTCAGAGCAGAAAGAGGAGTAATTATTACTTGTTACACTGCAAAAAACTTGTTACACTGTCATTCTACTAGCTAGCTCCCAAATTCTTCAGTCATCTTTTTGTTCAAGCTGTCGTGGTTAGTTCAGTGCTGAATCAATTGGCGGGAACCACAGCAAATAAGGGCAAAGTCAGATTTACCCTACATTACTATTAAGCCATTATAATTGGTGAAAAATGTGGTCATGATATTTGTAGCTCAGTAACATCAGTAAGCTCTGAAATATACTTATGGAGTTAAAATCACTGCAGAAACTGTGAGACTTACTGATCAAAACCCATATTATTTCAGACATGAACCTCAAGTTAAATAATTAACATACCTGTTGATTTAATTCGATATTTGGTTGGGAAAGCAGAAGCTTTACTATTCCTAGATAAAACAAACAGACAATAGTTAAACAAGTATATAATGATAGTTAAACAAGTATACAATGATTGCTCTTATTTTCTACTTCATCCAGGAAAGCATGGTGCTGAGCAATGGAGGTGCGATATTATTATTTGAAACCTTGGTACTGCTGTGATTCAAACAAATACAATTCTGCAGCTTAGCAGCAAGGGGTTCTAGTAAATAAGCCACACTTGGCTAGTTGGTGCTATCCAACTTTATAGGGGAGAAATAGACACAAAAAGCTGGGACAGGCAGCATCACTGGAATGGTGTCGTTTTGGGTCGAGACCCTTCTTCAGACTGAGGGTAAGGTAGAGGATTGGAGAATGATATGATAAATTGGAAGAACTGCAGGCTGGTGTGGCGGTACTCCCCTTTCAGGTTCTACTGACAAATTAAGCGAGCTAGTCAGCCACCAATGTATTTCTAGATTACTGAAAACCAGTCTGGTTTGGTTATCCTACCTAGACTGTTACTAAGAATATTTAGTCTATGAAGTATTAGTTTGTTCATATCACCTCTGCTTTATACCATATCTAGCGTGATGGCTAAAATTTCTGCCTAACCTTGGTTCAGGTACATATAAATAGGCTTTTAAAACATTATTAAATAATGAGGTATGTCAATCTTCTGATTTCATTGGTCGTCGGTGTGGGAGGGGGCGAAAGAAAAGTGATTTTCTTTTTGTGTGTTGTTTTCAATTTATACATGATGGTTAGCTTGTCCTTACAATTAAACCACATGGTGACTTTAACTCCCAAAGAAAAAAACTGATATAGATTATTTTAAGAAGAAAATGCAATGTGACAGAGCAAGCAAATTATTAAGTACTGTCTATCCAGGAAAATGCAATTAAATGCAGGATAGAGGGGTATGGGTCATCCTCTGGCAGGTAAGATTTATTTATATTGGCATTATGGGATGGTACTGACATTGTGGGCTGAAGGGCCTGTTGCTCTGCTGTACCGTTCTATGTTGAACTTCAAATAATGCGAAAAACAATGTTTACCTTCAATGTATGTAAAAATCATTTTTATCCTTCTTAAAATGGTTCACCTTGTATTATTAACTTCAGAGGTTTTAGTCAGACAACCACACTTACAGCTTACAGATGAAGATCATTGATTTGAAGAGACAAGTTAATAAATACTTGTAAAACATTTGTTTTAACTCCATGAGCTTTAATTAAGGCAGACTTAATGAAACACGGCTCTAACCAAATCACTCAACATGCTTACATTTAATCAATCTATAGTGGTAGTGTTGTTTGAGGGAAAAGGTTTTGTTAATTCCTAAATACTTAATTATGCAAAAGAACTGCCAAGAATTTGCAAGCAGGAGTAAACAAGAAAGTACCTCGATCGAATTTGTCGCCCATCCACCACAATAACCAGAATGCAACATCTAAACAAAGATGATGAATTTACTGTAAGCAGGAAGAGACCCTTACCCAGGTGTCCTCCATGACAACCCCAATAAAGAGCTGTGTTTCCAGCTTTGTCCAAAGAATTCACTGCCACTCTGTTTTCTAAACATTCCTTTAACCAGCTTTCATTCCCTGAAATATCAAAAGCATCACTAGAATTTCATACTTCACATTGGAAAAAAAAGACAAGTTCTTAAAAGTAAATGGAAAAATAGCAATAAATAAGCCATTTAATATACTGCACATCTACTTAACCGCAGACAGTGTTGAAAATAAACAAGAATACTTAGCCATCAGGAAGCTGTAGAAAATCTGTATGGCCAGATCAATGATTACCAAGAGTGTGAAGACCACCCAGACCATCCAAATATATTTCAGCCCACATTTTTCTTGTTGGGTAGATTTTGTATCAGGTTCGCAATTCGACATAAGTACATTTAAGGGAAATTCTTAACATCTGATACTCATAACTCCAATACTAGCTCCAGGAGGCATAATCTTTGTTGCACTTCTTGGCTCCCACTGGGGAAAAAAACCTACTCACTAACTAGTTTGAAAAGCATGTCCCCAGAATATTTACAAAATACAAATGTAATATTACATGGAGATGCATTTCCTGCACCGTCAAACCCTGAAGTAATCAGAAAACACAATTACGTGTCATACTTTCAAATTGTTAAAATATTCTGACGATTGCCATTGTGACATTTGATGGTAATCTAGAGCAGTGGTTCTCAACCTTTTTTCAGTGATGTACCCCCTGTGAAATATTTTTTCAGCCAAGTACCCCCTAACCAGCACAAAAATATAGGCCTACATATATGTAGGCCTATATTTTAAAATCTCACGTACCCCCTGGAGTGCCTTCACGTACCCCCAGGGGTACGCGTACCCCCATTTGAGAACCATTGATCTAGAGGACCAAAAGCACATTGGAGCGTGAAATGGAGTGCAATGCCAAATTAGTGCAGGAGGCAGAAGGAAGCAATCAGGAAGGGCATAATCCAAGTCCTTTTCACAAAATACCTTCCTAATAATTACATAGGGGACAGTCTCTGGGAAAATGCAGAGGACATGCCTTATGGTAAAGACAGTATTGTGCATAAAAAACAAAGAGTACAGATAATAACATTTCTTGCAATCATTTTTTCCCTTTTATTTTACTCCACTTCTTAAGAAAACTTTAGCAAACCATCTAAAGAATATTCAGATTTGTTTAAGAATAAGAACTGAAAATGTAGATCTTAAATGTACTTCTTGGTGATTCCATTTCCTGCTGGTTGAAACTTTTGCTTATTTGGTTTGCTGTTGGACTCACCGCGTTTGGCAGCTTCATGTAACGGATTGTCAATCGATTCTACGTGTTCAGCAACTGTGGAAAGAACTTGGAAATTACTTTTCTCATGAAAACAGTATTATTTTTTCTTAATCGTGGAAGCTACAGAAATATTAAATCATCACGTAAAATTTCAGAGCACATTTAACTGATAGGGAATAATTAATCCATCATGGACTTGAAAATCATCACCAGAGAGGGGACTACGCAATACTGTTAGCTCCATCAGTTCAAGAAAAAGGTATTAGAGTTGCATTTGCAGCAGAGCCATTACTAAAGATCCTCTGTTTCAAAAGTGACTTTCTAGTCTCTTATCTTTATGCATGTGGGTTTTGCTGGTAAAGCTGGCATTTATTGACCATCCCCAATTGCCCTTCAAAAGGGATGGTAAGCCACCCTTTTGCACTGTTACAGTTCTTTTGGTGAAGTACTGTTGGATAAGGAGTTCAAACATTCAGACTAAATGTCAATCAAGTCATGACAATATATCTCCAAGCCAGACGGATATGCGACTTGGAAGCGAGCCTGTAGGTGGTGGCATTCCCATTTGCCAGCTGGTCTTTATCTTGCTTAATGGTTGAGATCGAAGATACTATCAGAACAGCACATGCGGCATTGTATAGATGGTACACACTTGCAGTCACTGTTCACCAGTGGTAGGGGTATTTAATGTAGATGGGGTGACAATCAAGTGGGTTGCTTTTTCCTGAATAGTGTTGAGTCTCTTGTAAGGAACTAAAAACAGCAAAAAAGCAGAAGATGATTTAACCTCTTGTGTTTCCTCAGCCATTCAACAAGATCGGTTGACATTTTCCTCAGAACCACTTTACTGCATTAATAAAATATCCTTCAATAATATCCAAAAATCTTTCTATCTCCATCTGAAATACACTGAACAGTCTGCCCTTGACAACTCTCTGAAGATTCACTACTCTCTCAGTCAATAAATGTTCCTTAGCCCCATTTTGAATGATCATCCCACATTTTGAGACTGATATCTCATGTGCTAGATACCAGAGTCAGGGAAAATATCAACTCTCCTTCAAGCTCCCCACAAATGTTGTGTACATTTCAATGTGATTACCTCATGGTAAACTCCTTATAAAGGAAATCAAAAAGGCTAAATGGAACTTTCACTCTTAACTGGAGGACGAGGCAGATGTTTGGCAGCTGTGGCATGATTTGCACGCCATCACTTCCTACATGACAACATCACGTGGCAGCTCAAACGACAGCAAGGCATCACACCAAGTTGTGCTCAATGCATTCTTCGCATGCTTCAATAGGGAGAACACTGATGTGTCTTCTCGGGTCCCCATAGACCTCAATGGTATTGCAATCACAATCACATAGTCATAGTGTCACAGAGTGAAAACAAGCTCCTCGGCCCAACTTGCCCATGCTGGCCAACATGCTCCATCTACAGTTGTACAGGGTATTGGTGAGACCACACCTAAAGTACTGTGTACAGTTTTGGTTTCAAAATCTGAGGAAAGACATTCTTGCCATAGAGGGAGTACAGAGAAGGTTCACCAGACTGATTCTTGGGATGTCAGGACTTTCATATGAAGAAAGACTGGATAGACTCGGCTTGTACTCGCTAGAATTTAGAAGATTGAGGGAGGATCTTATAGAAACGTCCAAAATTCTTAAGGGGTTGGACAGGCTAGATGCAGGAAGATTGTTCCCGATGTTGGGGAAGTCCAGGACAAGAGGTCACAGTTTAAGGGTAGAGGGGAAATCCTTTAGGACCGAGATGAGAAAAACATTTTTCACACAGAGAGTGGTAAATCTCTGGAACTCTCTGCCATAGAAGGTAGTTGAGATCAGTTAATTGGCTATATTTAAGAGGGAGTTAGATGTGGCCCTTGTGGCTAAAGGGATCAAGGGGTATGGAGAGAAGGCAGGTACAGGATACTGAGTTGGATGATCAGCCATGATCATATTGCCCTTGACAACTCTTGCCGCACAAGAGTTCCTATGTGTGTAAGCACAAATGGCAAATAAAGGTTTTGACCTTTGACCTTTGATATTGAATGGCGATGCAGGCTTGAAGGGCCGAATGGCCTACTCCTGCACCTATTTTCTATGTTTCTATGTTTCTATGTTACACCAGTGCCACCTGCCTGCAAGCCAACATCAGATGATCCTTCAGGAGTGTGAACCTACACCGTCCAACTGGCTGGAGTGTTTGTGGATATCTTCAACCTCTCATTACTGATGTCTGTGGTTCCCACCTGATTGAAAAGGGCATCAATAATACTATTGTCCAAGAATACTAAGGTGAAATGCCTCAATGACTACTGACTGGTGGCACTAACGGCTTTGAGGGGTTAGTCATGGTGCATATCAACTCCTAGCTCAACAAGAACCCGGACCCACTACATTTTGTCTACTGCCACAATAGATCAACAGGGGATGCAGCTCTCCACTCTGCAATAGGCCACTTGACCAATACAAACAAATATATCAGGCTGTTGTTCGTAGACTACAGCTCAGCATTCAACACCATCATCCCCTCCAAACTGTGCAACTGGATCCTCGACTTCCTTATAAACAGAACACAATCGGTATGAATGGGCAACGACACTTGCACCTCAATAACCATCAGCACAGGCACATCTCAAGCCTGTGTACTCTGCCCCTGCTCTATTCACACTCCACCGATGACTGTGTATTCTAATATAGTTCCATATCCATCTTTAAATTTGCTGATGACACCATAGTTATTGGACAATTATAAATAATTAATTTATAATTTATTTATCCCCATAATTATCCTTATAATATAAATAATTGATTTATAATTTACAATAGAGTATAAGAGGGAAAATCGATCGTCTGATTGAATGGTGCCAGAACAACAACCTTGCTCTCAATGTCAGTAAAAGCAAGGAACTGATTGGTGACTTTGGAAGAGGAAGGCCGAGGATTCACAAATATGTTTTCATCAATTAAAAAACATAATTTTAAAGACAATTGGACAGGTACATACAGTGGCTTGCAAAAGTATTCATACCCCTTGAACTTTTCCACATTTTGTCACGTTACAACCACAAACGTAAATGTATTTTATTGGGATTTTATGTGATAGACAAACACAAAGTGGCGCATAATTCTGAAGTGGAAGGAAAATGATACATGGTTTTCAAAATTTTTTACAAATAAAAAACTGAAAAGTGTGGCGTGCAAAAGTATTCAGCCCCCTTTACTCTGATACCCCTAAATAAAATCCAGTGCAACCAATTACCTTCAGAAGTCACCTAATTAGTAAATAGAGTCCACTTGTGTGTAATCTAATCTCAGTATAAATACAGCTGTTCTGTGAAGGCCTCAGAGGTTTGTTAGAGAACATTAGTGAACAAACAGCATCATGAAGCCCAAGGAACACACCAGACAGGTCAGGGATAAAGTTGTGGAGAAGTTTAAAGCAGGGTTAGGTATAAAAAAATATCCCAAGCTTTGAACATCTCACAGAGCACTGTTCAATCCATCATCCAAAAATGGAAAGAGTATGGCACAACTGCAAACCTACCAAGACATGGCCGTCCATCTAAACTGACAGGCCGGGCAAGGAGAGCATTGATCAGAGAAGCAGCCAAGAGGCCCATGGTACTCTGCAAGGAGCTGCAGAGACCCACAGCTCAGGTGGGAGAATTAGTTGTGCACTCCACAAATCGGGCCTTTATGGAAGAGTGGCAAGAAGAAAGCCATTGTTGGAAAAAAAGCCATAAGAAGTCCCGTTTGCAGTTTGCCACAAGCCTTGTGGGGGACACAGCAAACATGTGGAGGAAGGTGCTCTGGTCAGATGAGACCAAAATTGAAGTTTTTGGCCTAAATGCAAAACGCTATGTGTGGCGGAAAACTAACACTGCACATCACCCTGAACAGACCAGCCCCACTATAAAACATGGTGGTGGCAGCATCATGCTGTGGGGATGCTTTTCTTCAGCAGGGACAGGGAAGCTGGTCAGAGTTGATGGGAAGATGGATGGAGCCAAATACAGGGCAATCTTGGAAGAAAACCTGTTAGAGTCTGCAAAAGACTTGAGACTGGGGAGGAGGTTCACCTTCCAGCAGGACAACGACCCTAAACATACAGCCAGAGCTACAATGGAATGGTTTAGATTAAAGCATATTCATGTGTTAGAATGGCCCAGTCAAAGTCCAGACCTAATTGTAATTGCAGCGAAAGGTGGTTCTACAAAGTATTGACTCAGGGAGTCTGAATACATTTGCACGCCACACTTATCAGCTTTTTATTTGTAAAACATTTTGAAAACCATGTATCATTTTCCTTCCACTTCACAATTATGCACCACTTTGTGTTGGTCTATCACATAAAATCCCAATAAAATACATTTACGTTTGTGGTTGTAATGTGACAAAATATGGAAAAGTTCAAGGGGTATGAAAACTTTTGCAAGCCACCGTACATGTAGGAAAGGTTTAAAGGAATATGGGCCAAACGGTGGCAGGTGGGACTAATGCAGTTAACGCATCTGGTCGGCATGGGCAAATTGGGCCGAAGAGCCGGTTTCCATGCTCTATGACTATGATTATATGAGACTTGGTATGTCAATGAATACTCTCTTGAACTTCTACAGGTGTACGGTAAAAGGTATGTTAACCGGTTGCATCATGGCCCTGTTCGGCAACTCGTACGCCCAGGACCGAAGGAGATTACAAAAACACAGCCTGTCAGTACAGCATCACCTATACTGATCTCCCCACCATCAATGGCATCCATAGGGGCCACTGTCTCAAAAAGGCAGCCAGCATCATCAAGGACCCACAATATCCTGGCCACACTGTCATTTCATTCCTGCCACCGGGAAGGTGGTATAGGAGTCTGTAAACTGTAACATCTAGATTCAGGAACAGCTTCTTCCCAACAACCATCAGGCTAATGAACACTACAAGCTCCAACTAAACAGATTACGAACTGCCTTTGTTGAACTAGGGACTTCGGGCTTTGTTTAGTTCTTTGCATTATATTGTTTTTTTTTAATTTATTAAATCCTTTAAAAAATATATTTGTTTCATATATTATATATTGAGTACTGTGTTACAAAACTGTTGTGCTGCTGCAAGTAAGAATTTCATTGTTCCATTTAGGTACAATAAAACACTCGACTCTCCTGACTTTTGTTTTGTAAACTCTAGAGCATAGGTCTCCAAACGTTGGCCTGCGGACCACATCCGGCCCGCCACGAGATTTTATCTGGCACGCAGCAAGCTCTGAGCTCTGGGCTCCCCCGGGTCCTAAAGTCCAGCGACTCAGAGAATTTGTAGTGTGTTTGCAGCATTTGCTCTCCAAACAACAGATTTGTTTTCTTCGGAACGGATCTTTGGAAGAATGGGTTCAAACCGAATTCCTGGTTCCAGGTGGGAGCCGGTTGTGCTCAGGCTCTGTCTCTCTCCCTGTAGAATACGTAGATCATTCCTTGTTTCAGTCGTCGCCAGATCCTTCCCTCACCTCTCTATCTCTCTCAGGTACATCATGTCTGTATTGGTGCTGCTTCCTGCTCTCGTTCACCGCTTTAACGCTTCATCTCCCTCATTGCCAGTTTCCAACCAGCTCCCACTTTCCTATGCTCGAGCCCCAACTCTTCCCTTCACATTCACGCCCTCTCTATCTCCGATTCAGAGAAAACGCGAGTGACCAAAGTCCATTCCATGCCCGCGGACGCCATCGGCTACCTTGTCTATCCACTACCCCTGTTTGTGCATCGGAACTGGAATATTCCCTCCAAAATCGAGTCCGTACAGCAAAACAGACATTGCTTTCCTCCTGCAATTGTACAGGGCCCTTGTGAGACCACACCTGGAGAATTGTGTGCAGTTCTGGTCTCCTAATGAACATACAAGATTATTAAGGGTTTGGACACGCTAGAGGCAGGAAACATGTTCCCGATGGTGGGGGAGTCCAGAACCAGGGCCACAGTTTAAGAATAAGGAGTAAGCCGTTTTGAATGGAGATGAGGAAAAAAAAAATCACACAGAGGGTTGTGAATCTGTGGAATTCTCTGGATGCTTTCAGGAGAGACTTAGATAGAGTTCTTAAAGATAGCGGAGTCAAAGCGTATGGGGAGAAGGCAAGAAAGGGGTACAGATTGTGGATGATCAGCCCTGATCACAGTGAAATAGGCGGTGCTGGCTCGAAGGGCCGAATGACCTACTCCTGCACATATTGTCTATTTATTGTCTCTTTATTTTTGCCAAATATATAATGTGGCCCTCATGCTGAAAAGTTTGGAGGCCCCTGCTCTAGAGTATCATCCTAGTCTGTTTAATCTCTCCTCAAAAAACAAATCCATTGTCTACAGCTGTTCAAGGTGACTCGCCATCTCCTTTTCAAGAGTAATTGTGGGTGGTGTTCTTGCCAGAAATATCCTCAACATCCCAGGAATTTTTGAGCTGCTGTCATTTAGGCAATTAAAGACTTTTTCACCACACTACTGGTTGCTGCCTTGCAGATGGCGGAAAATGTTTGGGTATCACGAGCATCAGGACATCCAGTCTATGATTTATCCTGTAACCACATTATTTATGTGACTGATCCAGTTGAATTTCTAGTCAATGTTGATAATCAGACAATATGACAAAGGTAATGACAATGAATGACAAGTCAACTTTAAACAATATCAGATACAAATGGATGCTATGTGAATTGAATGTTATTGAATGAAATGGATGTTAATGCAAGGAAGTGGGCGGCACACCGGTAGAGTTGCTGCCTTACAGCGCCAGGGACTCAGGTTCGATTCTGACGTACAGAAGGGTCTCAAACCGAAACATCATCAAGAAGGGTCTTGACCCGAAACGTCACCCATTCCTTCTCTCCAGAGATGCTGCCTGTCCTGCTAAATTATGCCAGCATTTTGTGTCTATCTTTGGTTTAAACCAGCATCTGCAGTTCCTTCCTACACATTTTTATGCACCACTGCAAAATCTCCTCATGGTATGTCTACTTTAAAGAAGTTCTCCTCCTCTCTCCGACGAGAGTTCAGCAACATCCTCTCTTGCTGCTCCCCCTGTGATTCCTCCTGCTCTCTGACGCTACGACCTCGTTTAAACCCAGACTCGCTACCACAGCTCTTGTTGTTTGCTTTGTTGTTAACTTCCTCCAGCTAACATTGATCTGTACTAATTTTTCTTGATCACCATTCCCGTTATCCTATTTTTACCTTACACGTCCTTATCTATATATCTCCCACTCCCCTGACATCAGTCTGAAGAAGTGTCTCGACTTGCAACGTCACCCATTCCTTCTCTCCAGAGATCCTGCCTGTCCCGCTGAGTTACTCCAGCATTTTGTGTCTATCCCCAGGACCTTCATGAGTTTTCTCCGAGATTGTCAGTTTCCTCCCACACTCCAAAGACGTACAGGTTTGTAGGTATATTGGCTTGGTATAAATGTAATTTGTCCCTAGTGTGTGTAGGATAGGGTTAATGTGCGGGAATCGCTGGTCACTGTGGATCCGGTGGGCTGAAGGGCCTGTTTCTGCACTGCATCTCTACACTAAAAGTCACGAAGTGCTGATGTAAAGATCAGCCATGATTTTATTGAATGGCAAAGCAAGCACAAGAGGCTGAACGGTCTAATTCTTATTCTTTTTATTTTTAATTACTTTCAATAGGCTCAAAATCATTCAAGACAAAGCACTGATGCACTGGTATTATTCAAAGACTTCAACAATAAATATCCGAGACATTTTTAGTCTGCTGCAAAATCAAATATAAAAATTCTATTCCTCTGCTTACCATAGTTACTTGGAATTAATCCTGTTCGACCTCTGCATGTGCCTTTCCACCAATTGGGATCACTCTTAAAGCAAAATTATAGTTAAAATAAAAATCTAATTACGATCATAAAAAATATTTGATTAATCAATCTAGGTGATACAAATCAATTAGAAACTTACATTATCTGAAATATAAAGTATGTCCCCTTCATCAAAATATAATTCATCTGGCTAAAAGAAAAAAAAGGAAGAAATTAAAAAATATCTCAATGCAAATAAACTGAGCAATACAAAGTGAACCCAACTGATAATACAAGTGTAAGCTCCCAAATGTTTTACGTTATGTAGCCACAGAGCAACACAAAAGGTCAGAAGAGTGAATCAGCCATTCAGTCCGAGACTCTAGATCAACCGGGGTTCCCCGGAACGCTAAGGTTCTGCGAGAAGTTGCTAGGGGTTCCGAGAGAAATTGTGATAAATAGGCTTATCATATGTAAATGCATTTTTTGAATCATTTTTGTGTTGAATTTCATATTCGTAATTTTATTATGTACATACGGCACATTCTTGGAAAATTCTTGGGTATTATAATAAAGTCTTCAATCTGTTATCTAATATATAAAACTGTGTGCCTGTCGCCTGCCGTCCGTCCGGCTGCCTTTCTTCCTTTTGATTAGTTTCCATCGTGTGATGTCACAATGCCCAATGCTCGCAGATGTCCAATCACAATGCCCAATGCTCGCAGATGTCCAATCGGAATGGATCCATTTACATGGACGGCTGCCGGCTGCATTTCTTCCTTTGATTCACTGCAACTCCGAAACCAGACGCAGAATCGCCGACATCTTTTCCATTTCGGTAGAGATTTCACTTTTCTTTCTAAGAATCCGCTCCTCATTACATTTCGTCGTGTTTAACTACACGTTTTTAATCAAATCCTTCCCCCCCCCCCCCCAATATTTCAAAAATAAACTGGCTTCTCACCCATAGAAGCAGCACCAGCCCCAGCCCCTGGTGAACGTTCCAACGTGTGATGTCACAATGCCCGATGCTCACAGATGTCCAATCGGAATGGATCCATTTACATATGCCTTTGCAGGAGCCCCAGCCAATGGTGAACGTTCCATTGTGTGATGTCACAATGCCCAATGTTCACATATGTCCAATCGGAACTTAAGAGGGAGTTAGATGTGGCCCTTGTGCCTAAAGGGATCAGGGGATATGGAGAGAAGGCAGGTACAGGATACTGGGTTGGATGATCAGCCATGATCATATTGAATGGCGGTGCAGGCTCAAAGGGCCGAATGGCCTACTCCTGCACTTAATTTCTATGTTTCCCTCTCCTCACCCCTCTCCCTCTCCCACCCATCCCTCTCTTCCCCACCCCTCTCTCTTCACCTCCCTTTCCCTCTCTCCCCACCCCTTCCTCTTACCCCTCTGTTCCTCTTCCACCACTCCCCCGTCCCTCTTCCACCACTCCCGCTACCCCTCTACCCCTCCCTCCCTCCCCACTCTTCCACTTCTCTCCCCTTCTCTCCTCCCCCTCCCTCTCCTCACCCCTCTCTCCCCCACCCCCTTCCCTCTCTCCCCCCGCCCCCTTCCCCCTATCCCTCTGTCCGTCTTCCATCACTCCCCCTACCTCTCTCCTCCTCCCTCCCCACTCTTCCACTTCTCTCCCCCCACCCCCTCCACTCTCCCTCCCCACTCTTTCCCCTCTCTCCCCCACCCCTCTCCCCCTCCCTCCCCATCCCCCCCATCCCCACATCTCTCTCCCCATCCCCCTCTTTCACCCCCTACCCCGCTCTCCTTTCTCTCCCAAATCTGTCCCGTTTCCTCCTCCTCCTCTCCCCCCTCCCACCCCTCTTCTCACCCCCCTCCCCCCACCTGTGTGTTTGGGGGTTGTTAGTGTGAGTTTGATGCCGCAGCCCCCCCCCCCCCCCCCCCCCCCCCCCCCCCCGCAATATTTCAAAAAACACTGGCTTCTCACCCATAGAATCAGCCCCAGCCCCTGGTGAACGATCCATTGTGTGATGTCACAATGCCCAATGCTCAAAGACATTCTTGCCATAGAGGGAGTACAGAGAAGGTTCACCAGACTGATTCCTGGGATGTCAGGACTTTCATATGAAGAAAGACTGGATAGACTCGGCTTGTACTCGCTAGATTTTAGAATATTGAGGGGGTATCTTATAGAAACTTACAAAATTCTTAAGGGGTTGGACAGGCTAGATGCAGGAAGATTGTTCCAGATGTTGGGGAAGTCCCGAACAAGGGGTCACAGTTTAAGGATAAGGGGTAAATCTTTTAGGACCGAGATGAGAAAAACATTTTTCACACAGACCCTACCCCTCTCCTCCTCCCTCCCCACTCTTCCACTTCTCTCCCCCCTTCCCCACTCTTTCCCCTCTCTCCCCCCACCCCTCTCCCCCTCCCTCCCTCCTCCCCTCCCTCCCCCATATCTCTCTCCCCATCCCCCTCTCTCACCCCCTGCCCCGCTCTCCCAAATATGTCCCGTTTCCTCCTCCTCCTCTCCCCTCCCTCCCCTCTTCTCATCCCCCCTCCCCCCACCTGTGTGTTTGGGGGGTGGTTAATGTGAGTGTGATGCCGCAGCCCCCCCCCCAATATTTCAAAAAATACTGGCTTCTCACCCATAGAAGCAGCCCCAGCCCCTGGTGAACGTTCCATCGTGCGATGTCACAATGCCCAATGCTCAAAGACATTCTTGCCATAGAGGGAGTACAGAGAAGGTTCACCAGACTGATTCCTGGGATGTCAGGACTTTCATATGAATAAAGACTGGATAGACTCAGCTTGTACTCGCTAGATTTTAGAAGATTGAGGGGGTATCTTATAGACTTACAAAATTCTTAAGGGGTTGGACAGGCTAGATGCAGAAAGATTGTTCCAGATGTTGGGGAAGTCCAGAACAAGGGGTCACAGTTTAAGGATAAGTGGTAAATCTTTTAGGACCGAGATGAGAAAAACATTTTTCACACAGAGAGTGGTGAATCTCTGGAATTCACTGGCACAGAAGGTAGTTGAGGCCAGTTCATTGGCTATATTTAAGAGGGAGTTAGATCTGGCCCTTGTGGCTAAAGGGATCAGGGGGTATGGAGAGAAGGCAGGTACAGGATACTGAGTTGGATGATCAGCCATGATCATATTGAATGGTGGTGCAGGCTCGTAGGGCCGAATGGCCTACTCCTGCACTTAATTTCTATGTTTCCCTCTCCTCTCCCTCTCCCACCCATCCCTCTCTCCCCCACTCCCCTTCCCTCTCTACCCCACCCCCTTCCCCCATACCGCTCTGTCCCTCTTCCACCACTCCCCCTACCCCTCCCTCCCCACTCTTCCACTTCTCTCCCCTTACCCCACCCCTCTTCCTCCTCCACCCCTCTCTTCCCTTCCCATCCCCTCTCTCCCCCACCCCTTCCCCTACCCCTCTGTTCCTCTTCCACCACTCCACCGTCCCTCTTCCACCACTCCCGCTACCCCTCTCCCCCTCCTCATCCCTCCCCCACCCCCCTTCCCTCTCTCCCCCACCCCCTTTCCCTCTCTACCCCACCCCCTTCCCTCTCTCCCCCCGCCCCTTCCCCTACCCCTCTTCCATCACTCCCCCTACCCCTCTCCTCCTCCCTCCCCACTCTTCCTCTTCTCTCCACCCTTCCCCCTCCTCTCTCCCCACTCCTTCCCCTCTCTCCCCCCCACCCCTCTCCCCCTCCCTCCATCCTCCCCTCCCTCCCCTTCCCCCCCTCCCCCACGTCTCTCTCCCCATCCCCCTCTCTCACCTCCTACCCCCGCTCTCCTTTCCCTCCCAAATCTGTCCCGTTTCCTCCTCCTCCTCTCCCCTCCCTCCCCTATTCTCACCTCCCCTCCCCCCACCTGTGTGTTTGGGGGGTGGTTAATGTGAGTGTGATGCCGCAGCCCCTCCCCCCCCCCCCCCCCCCCCCCAAACGCCGTTGGGGAAACAGACTCAACGGGTCTGCACTTGGTCTAGTATCATTTAAAAGTATAATAATCATTGGGAATATATTTAGTAACGTTTATACGGCACCAGTGTGAAACGGCCTTTAGTGGTCAGTGGACAGGAGCTGTATGTGATGGATTCATATTTACAGATATGGTAGATTTTTTTGTGTGAATGAAAACCTCCTTATGAGGTCTCCTTAACAAGCAGTTTGATTTCAGTTTTTTTTTTGCACTGTCAATATACTTGAGAAAAACGCGTAATTTTTTGCTTAAACCAGTTATCAGAAAAATATATTATGTTTGCCTTAAGTTTATGAAAGAGTAAGAAGGAGATTATTAAAGATATCTAATAATTTTTATGTAGGGGTTCCCTGCGACTTGAAAATTATTTCAAGGGTTCCACAGGGTATAAAGGTTGAGAAACGCTGTTCTAGATGCACAAACGTGGAGCAACAAACCTTCCACTGGAGGAACTCCGTGATCGAGCAGTATCTGAGAGGCAAGAAGTCCTGATGTGGTGTTTCAACCTGAAACGTTCCTTCTCCTACTGTGTACACATATACTTCTCGACTTGTTGAGTCCCTCTGGCAGATTGTTTGTTGATTCAGTTCAACTAATCCGTGTTAGTATTCATCCTCTACATGTGGAAGTAAGGTTGTTGCTAGGTAACCCATGCGTTTCGTTTTTATAGATGTCCTATAGTTGATTTTGCCTCCAAGTTGGGAAGACCACTCAATATTGCACTCCACAGAACTGTAATGAATGTTATCAAAGCACACACAGGACTGGCAAGAAATAGCACCTATTAAAAATGGAGAGAGGAAACTAATTCTGCTATTCTTTGGAATAAACTTATGTACAAACACCAGACTTTTGGATGTATTAATATTATCGGAACTCGTTCGAATGTGCAGGTATCCATAAGTCAGGTACTTGTAACCCAGGGATGGTCTGTAATCTTGACCACCCAATTTTCTGTTTCTCCAAATCTATGATTTTATCATCCCATCCAATATAGTTTTAGTATTGATCTCGGCCTCATGACTCTGGTTTAAATGTTGATTTTCTGCATCATGTCCCAAAAGAAATTAGTAATGCCCTCCATAATAAATCCTGCATCTATATTCTTTCAAACTTCACTGATCAATTACCAGAAAAACACAATAATCTTAAATTCCCGCAACACTAATGTGTGCAGGAGGTTGAAGAATAAGTAGTCAAAGTATATCATTAACAACCACAATGGAAATAGTCTTCACCATAACAGTAACTTTACTATATTAATAAACCCAATGCTTCCATCATATTATTATTGTTTGAAATCATATCTTGCCTCATGAAAATATTTTTAGGTTAAATAATATTGAAATATTGTTCTGAAAAACAAAATGATTTTAGAAAAAAATAAATAGTCACAGATGGAGCAAGAGCAAGAGTTATAGAATTATCCCATCAAAAATAGCCAGTGTTCATATAGACTGTGATGGGAACCTTTCTATTAATAAAGGGATTATCTGAAGGTATTTATGGAAAATTTAGTCTTACAGTTTAGAAACATTTTTGTTAGAAGATATCATAGATAGGGCGAATGCAGAGTATTTTACCCAATGAAGGGAAATCAAGAAACAGAAGATTAAGGTGAGAGTGTCAAGATTTCATAGGAACCCGAGGGGCAACCTATTCACACCAAGGATGGAACAAGCTGTCAGAGCAGGTGGTCGAGGCAGGTACTATAACAGCATTTAAAAGACAGGTACATGGATAGGAATGGTTTATGAGCCAAACGTGGGCAAATTAGACTAGCTTTGATATTGCATCTTGGTCGGAATTGAAGAGTTGGACCAGTATGTACCCACACTTGAAAGAATAAAAATTAATATGGAATGATTTTATATAAACAAATATAATATGGCAGATTTTATATAAAGCTTGTAAAGTAAGGGATAGAGCCAAATTTCAAAGCTAAAATCACTGCATTCAGTGGAAATCGGAAATAAAGTTTCTGCCAAAACAAGTCAGTAAAAGCATCAAAGAGACACAACTTGCGTTTAGCAACTTTTTCATTTTGACGAAACCAAGTAGATTGAAAAATGAAAACAATTTATTTTGACTGCTTAATTTGCAACTCACAAATTGAAAATGCTTTTATTAATCAGCACTGTCCTTGATCAGTCAACTGTGAGTCCATGAGGTGTACATGGTAACATGAATGAAAAACAATATTTAGTTTGGTTCACATATATTTTTCGTATTTTCATTTTTCAGGAACTGCTTGTCATTGGAAAGAACAGCATTCATTGTCATGTCATGCTCTGTAGTGCTGTTTTAGGTGGTATATTCTACAGCTGCGATTGGTGCGAATAATTAGCATGGTGATTTAAAACTCTTCTTGGTCCATCACAAATAGGATACCAAGGCTTAAAACTATTTTTCAGCCCGTTAAATCTCAGGTAGAGGAAGGCGATCAATGATCAACTGGTTTATGATGGAACAAAAAGCAAAAGCCACAGATTTCCAAATTATTGCACAAACTTGTAGCTCACCATGACCTGGTATCAGCTAGTTTAACATCAAGATAGTATTCATAAGGTCACAAATGCCAAGACAGTAACCAAGTCATTATGGTCGTGCATAAGAAAAGCTAAGGGCACATTCAAATCCCACAATGATAAATTCATTAACCGAGTTCAAAAATAACTCGATGGTAAAAATAATGAAACTAAAAAAGGGACGATACTAGACAGCCCCTAATATGCGATTTTAACTAACTGACCTGGTTATTAGCTTCAGTGATCACAAGGGGACTAATATCATGTGCAGATCGTTACAGGTAAACACATTCTACATAGATTTTAAAGGCATTTCACAAGCTCACAAGTTATAGAAGTACAATTAGGCCATTCGGCCCATCAAGTCCACCGCCTCAATCATGGCCGATCTCAGCCTCCTAATCCCATTTTCCTACCTTCTCCCCATAACTCTTGACACCTGTTCTAATAAAGAATTTGTCTATCTCTGCCTTAAAAATATCAACTGACGGCCTCCGCAGCCCTCTGTGGCAATGAATTCCACTGATTCACTACCCTCTGACTAAAGAAGTTCCTCCTTACCTCCTTTCTAAAAGAGCGCCCTTTAATTCTGAGGCTATGACCTCTGGTCCTAGACTCTCCCACCAGTGGAAACATCCTTTCCACATCCACTCTATTTATGCCTTTCATTATTCTGTAAGTTTCAATGAGGTCTCCGCTCAACCTTCAAAACTCCCGTGAGTAGAGGCCCAGTGCTGTCAAACACTCATCATATGCTAACCCACTCATTCCTGGAATCATTCTTGTAAACCTCCTCTGGACCCTCTCCAGAGCCAGCACATCCTTCCTCAGATATGGGGCCCACATTTGCTCACAGTGCTGCAAACGCAGCCTGGACAGCGCCTTATAGAGTCTCAGCATTACATCTCTGTTTTTGTATTCCAGTCCTCTTGATATAAATGCTAACATTGAATTTGCCTTCCTTCAGGGCTGCCAACATTGGGTGAGAGTTGGGAGTGAGAAATTTGCGAGAGACCAAGCCCGAGGGAGCATCGCGACTGGGGGGGGGGGGGGGGGGGGTGGGAGGAGGGAGGAGGGAGGAGGGAGGAGGGTGCCCCCTCCCATTGGTATGGAACATTTGCATTTTTCAGCTTGAAATTGTGCAGTATGGTGCATACTGTAGCGAGTCTTAGAACTTACACTTGAATGCAATATATATGCTTTAAATTGGATTGGAGCGTTTTTGAAAGGGGGGAGGCTGTGCGATCACTGATCACTGGCCTTGGAGGTACCCGGTGAGGGAGTGGAGCAACCGAGTGGGGAGAGGGTGTGGAAGAAGGGTAGGAACCTTTTGAAATTTGATGTGTTAAAATCATGTTTTAGTGCACTGTAGAAGTATGTTTTCAATGTTTTTTGTATGAAGTATTTTTAAGAGGTAACTTTTTAAGGGGTAACTTTATCCACACAAAGGGTGATGGGTGTATGGAACAAGCTGCCAGAGGAGGTAGTTGAGGCAGGGACCATCCCAACATTTAAGAAAAAGTTAGACTGATACATGGATAGGACAGGTTTGGAGGTATGGACCAAAAGCAGGTGGCGTAGCTGGGACATGTTGGCGGGTGTGGGCAAGTTGCACCGAAGGGCCTGTTTTCACACTGTATCACTCTATGACTACATTATACCTCCACCATGCATGAATGCTTCAAAATCAAGTGATCGAGTTTTATAGCCATATACTCAAGCATAGAAACATAGAAAATAGGTGCAGGATTAGGCCATTCGGCCCTTCGAGCCAGTACTGCCATTCAATATGATCATGGCTATTCATCTAAAATCAGTACCTCTTTCCTGTTTTTTTTCCCATATCCCTTGATGTCGTTAGCCCCAAGAACTAAATGTAACTCTCTCTTGAAAACATCCAGTGAATTGGCCTGCACTGCCTTCTGTGGCAGAGAATTCCACAGATTCACAACACTCTGCGTGAAGAAAGTTTGTCCTCATCTCAGTCCTAACTGCCCCCCCTTTATTCTTAAACTGTGACCCATGGTTCTGAACGCCCCCAACATCGGGAACATTTTTCCTGCAGTTACAGTAAGTGAAAATCTAGCAGGCAAGCGGGATGCTTTCTCCAACCACCCCCATTTGAAGTCCACTACCTTCCACCGTATCTACCCAGTGCTTGGTACTTACTTCCAGCAGCCACTGGTTGTCCTCCAGGATGCACCGAGCCGCAGCCTGATCCATGCCGGTCACCTGGGCAAATTCGACACAGAAATTCTCTCTCTCCCCCCCCCTCTCTCTTCCGCTCTCTCTCCTCTCAACCCCCTCTCTCTCTCTCTCTCTCTCTCCCCCTCTATCTCTCCCCTCCCCCTCTCTTTCCCCCCTCTCTCTCTCTCCTCTCTCCCTCTCCTCTCACCCCCTCTCTCTCCCCTGTCTCCCCTCTCTCCCCCTCTCTCCCCTTCCCTCTCCCCCCCTCTCTCTCTCCCCCCTCTCTCCCCCTCTCTCCCCTCTCTCCCTTCCAACCTACTCTTCCCCCTCTCCCTTGTCCCCTCTCTCCTCTCTCTCTCCCCCCTCTCTCTCTCTCTCCCCTCTCTTTCCCCTAACTCTCTCTCCCCTAACTCTCTCTCCCCTCTCTTTCCCCTAACTCTCTCTCCCCTAACTCTCTCTCCCCTCTCTTTCCCCTAACTCTCTCTCCCCCTCTCTCTCTCCCCCTCTCTTTCTTCTCTCTCTCCCCCTCTTCTCTCTCCCCCTCTCTCTCCCTCTCCACACACTCTCCCCTCTCTCTTTCCCCTCTCTCTCTGTCTCTCCTCTCACCTCTCTCTTCCCCCCTTTCTCCTCCTCTCTTCCCCATTTCTCCCTCCTACCTCACTCTTCCCCTTGCCCTCTCTCCCCTCTCTTTCTCCTCTGTCTCTATCTCTTTTTATTTGCCCCCCCTATCTCTCTCTTTCCCCCGTTTCTCTCTTTCCCCCTCTTCCCCCTCTCTCTTTTACCACCCCTCTCTTCCCCTTCTCTCTCCCATTCTCTCCTACCCTCTCCACCCCCTCTCTCTCTTCCCTCTTTCTTCCCTCTCTCACTTCCCCCCCCCCTCCCACCTCACTCTCCCCCCTTCTCTCCCCCCCCCTCTCCCTCTTCTCTCTCTCCATTCACGCCCCCTCTGTCTCTCCCCTCTCTCTCCTCTCACCCCCCTCTCTCTCTCTCCCCCCACTGTCTCCCTGTCTCCTTCCCCTCTCCCTCTCTCCACCTCCCTTTGAGAGTCTGTCCCTTCGGCACAGAGACTCTTGCGGCAGCGGCACAACGCTTCCGCCGGCTCCGCGGCCCGGGACACTCGCACTGTCCGGAGTGCTCCATGGCCAGAGGTGCAGTGAGCGACTCGCAGTGCCGCAAACACTCGACAGCGCCGCAAACACAATCGCCAGTCCCGGCTCCCCGCATCTGTTCCCGCCGCTGGTTCCGCTCCCATCCCTCCCACAGCCCCGGCTCTCCAACACCCGCGGACCATGCAGTTTATCCGAGTTTTTTAATTTTCGTTGATCACAAAATTTCTCACCACTGAGCGTGAGAAATTTCTGATGAGCGTGAGGGCTTGAGAGTTTGCTTGAGGGCGTGAGTCTCACGCTCAAAGCGTGAGAGTTGGCAGCCCTGCTTCCTTGCTACTGATTCGACTTGCAAATTAGCTTTTTTGGAGTCTTGCAACAGCATTCCCAAGTCCCTTTGCGCCTCCGATTTCTGGATTCTCTCTCCATTTAGAAAATAATCTACGCCTTTATACTTATTACCAAAATGCCTGACTCCGCATTTTGCTATACTGAAGTTCATCTGCCACATCTCTGCTCACTCTCCTAACCTGTCCATGTTTTGATAAAGACCTTCATTCCAGGAGCTTAAGATGCATAAGGTTAAGTGACTTGCTTATATGGATTCATAACTGGCTTACTGATAGAAGAGGGGTGTGATGGACAGACAATATTAAAGCTGGTCAGTGACCAGTGGAGTTCCACAGAGATCTCTACTGGGACTTCTGTTGTTTTAATGTGAATAACTTGGACATGAGCATAGATGGATTAGTTAAGATAGGTTTGCAGATAACGCCAAGATTGCTGGGGTTGCAGACTGCGAGGAAGGCTGTCACAGTATGCTGTGGAACATAAGATCACCTACAGAAATGGGTGGAAAAATGGCAGATGGAGTTTAAACTGAGCAAGTGTGAGGCATTGCATTTTGGGAGGTCAAATATTAGGGGAAAATATACAACTAATGGCAAGACCCTCAACAACATTGATGTACAGAGGGATCATGGGGTTCAAGTCCGTAACTCCCTGAAAGTGACAACACAATATATTGAGTGGTAAAGGCAGCATATGGTATGCCTATCTTAATTGGTCAGGCCATTGAGTATACGAGTCAAGAAACCATGATGCAGCTTTTTAAGACATTGGTTAGGCTGCATTTTGAGCATTGTCCATGCCAACCAAGGTACCTCATCTGTGCTCGTCCCGCCTTCCTGCATTTGGCCCATATCCCTCTAAACTATACTTATCCCTATAGCTGCACAAATACATTTAAATTTTATTATATTATCTACTTCAATAACCTCCTCCATATACCCGTGTCAAAAGATTACTCCTCAGACTCCTATTAAATCTTTCCAATTTCACCTTAAACGTATGTCCACTGGTTCTTGATTCTCCACTCTAGGTAAAGATTGTGCATTCACCCGAACTATTGTCAACATGATTTTGTACACCTCTATAATCATACCTCAGCCTCCTGCGCTCCAATGAATAAAGTCCTAGCCTGCTCAACCTCTCCCAAAAGCTCAGGTCCTCGAGTGCTGTTGTGTAGAGGCTTTGGAAAGTGTGCAGAGGTTTTACCAGAATAATGCCTGGATTAGGGGGTTAGAGAGAGTTAGATATTGCTCTTAGGATTAACGGAATCAAGAGATATGGGGAGAAGGCAGGAACGGGGTACTGATTCTGGACGATCAGCCATGATCATATTGAATGGTGGTGCTGCTCGAAGGGCAGAATGGCCTACTCCTGCACCTATTTTCTATGTGTCTATGTTTCTATGTTAGCTACAGGGAGAGGTTGGGCAGACTTGGATTATTTTCTCTGGTGCGTGGAGGTTGAGGGATAGGGCAAACAGTCAGAACCTTTTTCCCAGGATGAAAACATCAAGTACTAGATTACACAGTTTTTAAGGTGAGAAGGGCAAAGGTTAAAGGAGATGCATGGGGTGATTCTATTTTTTACACTGAGAGTGGTAAGTGCCTGGAACATGCTGCCGGGGTTGGTGGTGAAGACAGATACGATAAACGCCTTTTGGATAAGCATGTGGATATGTATGAAATGGGGAGATATGGATTATGTGCAGGCAAAGAGTTGGTCGGCATAATGTTCGGCACACAACATTATGCCAAAACTGTTAACTCGCTGGTTTGTGTAGACTGGGAATCAACATATTCATCATGAGGCATTGTCTGAGAAGAGCTACCTTTGTGGAGCCCTTCATCACTTCAACATTTGATCTTTTTGTGGTACTGCTTCTGTTGAATGATGTTTTGGGGTTAGGTCATTGGAGATGCTGGTCTGGATTAGGTGGTGATCAGTCCAGTAATCATCATTAACACAGGCATCGGCAATTGGAGATCTTTGAAGTGGCACATTTGGACACTGAAATATTCTTACAGTGCTCTCATGGGAGGGAGGGTGGAGAAGGGGATAAGCCTTCTACTTGTCCATAAGGGTTCCTGACAGGGTGGACGTGGGGAGGTTATTTTCTTTTATTGCAGAATCTAGAACCGCAGGTCTGTCTCATCTATGCAGTGAACAACAGAGTTAATGTTTAGTCAGAATTGGAATAAGATAGAAAACAAGGATGTATTTGCAGGCAAATGTAGAATGTAGAAACAAGGAACTGCAATGAGTCCCCAATAAAGACACAAAGCACTGGAGTAACACAGTGGGTCAGGTGGCATCTGTGGAGAACCTGAATTGGTGACGTTTTGGGTCAGGGCCCTTCTTCAGACTGATTTACAGCCGGGGGGGTTTGCAGGGGTTGTTTGTGGTAGGGAAAGTAAAAAAACAAAAGTAGTGATGGTGCCTGCCAAGGGAGGGTGTTGAGCACTTATTCATCATGGGTGATTCGTCTGGAGAAGATTAAACAGAATAAAATGAATGAGGACAGTGGGGAGAGTTGAATAAAATGCTGGGCTGGTAGATACTAAACTCTGCAGCTGTTGAAAATCTGAACCCGGCTTTGTAGTGTTCTTCTTTTATCTTTGATCTGTGATTCAAATTGAGAATTCAGTTTCTGCCATCCCAAATGAGAACAGGATAGTGGGCATGACCACAAGGTGGTTTAAGGTGAGAGAGGAAAACATTTAATAGGATGGTGGGTATATGGAACAAGTTGCCAGTTGAAGTCGGTACTACAGCAACATTTCAAAGGCATTTCAACAGGTACATGGACAGCAAAGGTTATGAGGGATATGGTCCAAACACAAGCTGGTGGGGCTATTGTAGATGGGGCATCTTGGTCAGAGTGGGCAAGTTGGGCTGAAGGGCCTGTTTCTATGCTGTATGACTCAGTGACCATAAATCTTGAATTTCCACTCACAAAACATCTTGCCATGGAAAATACTCAGGCTCAATTTGACAACTAGTGGAAATGTGTCTACTAATCCCTCTCTGTCCTTAAGCAGGGGGCACTTCAGTTTTTTTAACATTAACAGTTAACGTCAACGTTAACAGTTAAACTGTTGCACAACTCACTCTTGCACAATTCTTTGTCGATGTGATTTTTACATCATTTACTATAACTCCCATCTTATGTAACAGATCTCAAATATTTCACCTCACCATATCAGCTCAAAAATGAACTGAAATTTGACACCAAGTCTTCCTTGCATCAGTTATGTAGGGTACAGGAAGTGATTGCAGCAAAAAGCATATCCTGCTTTCAGTTACGTCATTACTCAGCTATATAATGATGGCCGCACATCTTAAGATCCCAGTTGGGTTGAAACATTTCCTCTTTAAAGTCGATTGCCAAATTTTCCTATTAAGAGCAATGACAAATCAACATTTGCTTGGATTAAATGATCATTGCATGAACAAATAAATAGTGATGTCTAATACGCTGAGTGAAAAACATGGTTGACAGCAATGTGGGAGAGTAGTACAAAATTTATTAGACAAGCAATTTTACACAAAGTTGTTTGATTCTAATAAAATTCAAGTTAACTTTAACCTTGAAGTTAATTCAGACTTCCTTCCATTTGTGCAATTTTAAATTATGGTCTGCTTTATTGCCTATTAGCTTGATCGTATGCAGTAACATTGGAACAAAAGAAGAAAAAGAAACTTCCAGCAGGTCAGGCAGCATCTATGAAAAGTAACACGATCAATGTTTCGGATAAAAGAACTTTCATGAGAGCTGGGTAAGAGCGAAAAAAATGTTCATTGCAAGTTGCAGATGGAGGAAAGTTTGGACAAAGTGAACATCTGTGATAGGTTGAGGTGTGGGTTGTAAGGATGAGTTGTAAAAGGGAGTAGTTAAGGAACGACAAAGAAGTATGACGTATTACAAAAAGCAGGTCAAAATGCGAAAATAAATAATAAAATGAATCAATGTCTTTCTTTCAGCCAACATCATTGTTGGATGAATTACAGCAGAAGTGATCATTCTATAGAAACATAGAAAATAGGTGCAAGAGAAGGTAATTCGGCCTTTCGAGCCAGCACCGCCATTCAATATGATCATGGCGATCATCCAAAATCAGTACCCCGCTCCTGTTTTTTCCCCATATCCCTTGATCCCATTAGCCTCGAGAGCTAAATCTAACTCTCTCTTGAAAACATCCAGTAAACTGGTCTCCATTGCCTTCTGTGAATTCCACAGATTCACAACTCTCTGGGTGAAAAGGTTTTTCCTCATCTCAATCCTAAATGGCCTACCCCTTATTCTTAAACTGTGACCCCCTGATTCTGGACTCCCCCAACATCGGGAACATTTTTCCAGCCTGTCCAATCCCTTAAGAATTTTATATGCTTCTATAAGATGCCCTCTCATCCTTCTAAATTCCAATGAATACAAGCCCAGTCGACCCATTCTTTCATAATTTGTCAGTCCCACCATCCTGGGAATTAACCTGGTGAAACTACGCTGCACTCCCTCAATAGCAAGAATGTCCTTCCTCAAATTAAGAGATCAAAACCGCGCACAATACTCCAGGTGTGGTCTCACCAGGGCGCTCTACAACTGCAGTAGGACCTCCTTGCTCCTAAACTCAAATCCTCTTGCTATGAACGGCAACATGCCATTTGTTTTCTTCACTGCCTGCGGTACCTGCATGCTTGCTTTCAGTGACTGATGTACAAGGACACCCATGTCTCGTTCCACATCCCCTTTTCCTAATCTGACACCATTCAGATAATAATCTGCCTTCTTGTTCTTGCCATCAAAGTGGATAACCTTATATTTATCCACATTATACTGCATCTACCCATTCACCAAACCAAGTCACCCAACATCCTCCTCGCAGCTCACACTGCCACCCAGCATATAGACAGAGTATTTGAGTTACCAGAAGCTGGACAATAACACTCAGTCCATAAAGCTGAGAAGTGGAGGTACTGTTTCTCACCCTACTCTTGGATCTCATTTCAATAATGCAGGAGAACACAGATTAGTCAGAGTGGCAATGGGAAATGAATTAAAATAACAGGCACCAAGAAGGTCAGGGTTGCCTCTGCAACTGACCTAGTTTGGGTTTCAACTCCAATACAAAGAAAATCACACATAATAAGCACTAACTGAATACATTAGATGAGAAGAAGGGTGAGTAAAGTGAGCGGAGATTCGATATGTTGATGAATACTCTCTCGAAGTGATTCGGGTAGAATGTAGTGAGCATATTGACTGTTTGCATTGTGGCCTGGTTTAGCAACTTGAACACCCAGGAAGTAAGAAGATTAGAGAGAGTGGTAGACACTGTCCAATCTATCATAGGTTCTGACTTCCCCAACATTGAAGGGATCTACAGGAGGCACTGCCTCAAAATGCCAACCAATGTCTTTAAAGACCACATCACCTTAGCCACACACTCATTTCACTCTTCCTATCAGGAAGAAGGCATAGGAGTTTGAAAACCATGACTACCAGGTTCAAGAATAGCTTCTTCCCAGCAACCATCAAACTCTTACACACTACACAATATAAACCTGAACTTTCTTGGGTTGCATCCAATTATCTTTTTTTCTCTATTGTGGTTATTGTCATTGAATTTTAGTTTTTTTATGAGTATACTATATATAGGCTTATTATGCTGCTGTAAGTAAGACTGTCATTGTTCTATTGTTGATCGATTTGACAATTAAATACACTTTACGCTATTGACTCTCGGACACTTCCCTTGGAAAGAATGCTTTTGCGTCTCTCGATGGTAGGGAAGGAAAAAGTGAAAAGAAAGGCAATGCATCTGCTGTACTGGCATAAGAAAGTGCCATAAGGACAGGATATGGGTGAGGAGAATAGAAGAGCAGATCGTGGGCTAGATTCAGATTCAGATTCAATCTTTATTGTCATTGCGCAGTGTACAGTACAGAGACAACAAAATGCAGTTAGCATCTCACCCAGAAGAGCGAACATAGAATAATGGAACAGTAAAATATATATATGTACATACAGTAGCAGTAGTGCATATATAGATATATATATATATTGGGCATAAGATTGCTCTAGTAATATCAATAATTCAAAGAACTTCTATTGGAAATACTAGTCATGCTTTCAAACTAATATTGACACTGATCTAGAAGTTCTGGTTGCCAGAACCAAAACATTTTTTTAGCAAGGTCTGTATACAAATTTGATCCAAATTTACTTGAAAGGCAATTCCTCCAAATCCCACAAAAGCAATTGAGCTCCCCAGCTTCACTAAGCCTTTGACACATATCATTTCCCATTGAAGATACTGGTAACATCATAGTAGCCTCACGTGAGGGGAATCAGTCATTTTTGTAACAAACTGAAAACTATTTCAAAACAGCTTACTATACAATTTTAGTCAACAATATTTTCTTTAACAAAATGGGGAACTATTTGAAATGATAAGAATACTCCCTTTAGGTATTGCTTCTCCTTCATTGCAGTAGCCACATATTTTGCTAAATTTAAATGAAGGGAGAGGAAAGCTGATTTTCAAGTCTATTCTGTTGAAATGAACACAGTTGCAGCATTCATTGTGTACAGGTCCTGCACATGTAAAAATGTTAACAGCTTCAATAGTATGTTAAATGGAAGTGGGGAATAAAAACACAAACAACATTTCAGATATCAAGATTCAAACTCTTGGTGCCCTGTTGTAAAAATGTCAATTGCCAAAACTACATAGGAATCATTAAACAACACATTGTAGTTGAAGAAATAATGACCACTGTGGGAATTTGATCAAAAAACGAGAAAATATTAAATTAGTAAACAAAGCAATGAACACAACTTGCCATAAACATTTATACAACATTAAATTAAAAGATTTCACCAAGAACCAAATTTGTATTGCATGGTCATATCCTCTGGTCTCAAAGTGCATTAAAAATCAATGGATTGTGCTTTGAATACAATACAGTAAGCCCTCGATTTTACAGACCCCTTTGTAACAGTGGTTGTTTTGGTTATAATGTACAGAACATGCCGACTCCACCCTCAGCTCGCAAGATGCACCAGCGAGCTCTTCTTGGATGTTGTTGTGGCTCATGTTGTAGCCCTTGGGGACCGTGTTTTCTTCAGGCCGCCACCAACAACTAGCCGCGCTCGGTCCTATCGGCCTATCGCTTTGTCTGCTCCCCACTCCACCCCCTCCTCCTCCCATCGTTCCACCCACTCGGCCTCACCCCTCTCCCCTTCCCTTGGAAGATGTCGGCAACCGTGGGGGAAAAGTAGAAGGAGGTGGCGGTGGAGTAGGGGAAGAGAGAAGAGGCGGAGTGGACAGAGCGACAGGAGAGAGCGGCGGTGGGGAGCAGACAAAGTGACTGGCTGATCGGATGAAGCAGCAGTAGGTGGGAGGGGAGGGATCCCCCACAGTGACCGAGCGCGTCCTGTCAGTGGGGGCAGCCTGAGGTACTGTCCCCAGGGGCTACAACATGAGCCGCAACAACAGCCGCTTCAACCTGACATTGCAGTCGCGGGTGAAGAAGGGCTGGCTGGTGCAGACTAGAGGCATGGGCTTCTAGTCCTTCGTTGAAACGACACATTGTGCTGGAGTAACTCAGCAGACTGAATCAGTCTGAAGAAGGGTCCCAACGTCACCTATCCTTGGTCTTCATAGATGCTGTCTGAACCGCTAAGTTACTACAACACTTTGTGTTTGTTGTATGTATTAATCGGCACCTGCAGTCCTTTGTTTCAACTACACACAATACCGCCATACTTGGATATAATGGTGTGGAACAAAAATGAAAATCTCCAGATACTTAATTATGGTATGAATTAAATAAGATAACAAAAGGGTGAGCGGTTGTGGCAATTGGCATCTCTTTGTTGACCAGCTGCAGAGAAGATCATGAGAATCTTGCAAAACAAATTTCAGACACGTTATCTTGCACCTATATTTATTGTCTGGGAGCATAGCCTTTCTCAGGTCATTCTATGGGAAAGCGTAGCGTTGGTGAACAAAACAAAACAGCAATCGTTGGGTAGGCCACCCCCCTGCCGCTAGTAGCGCAGAAACGTTGCAGACAATGGGGGTTTATGATTGGCTCAGGGAGGGGGCAGTGGTGCGGTCTGCTTGAAAGATGAGAGAATAATGTCACGATGCTCTTATATTATGGTTGACTTGTATTGACCATCCATTGTTGAATAAGATTAACATAAACAAAAAGTATATTATGACTAATTAAATCATTAATACCCATGTAGTAGATAGTAATAACAGGAAAACATATAGCCAAAGACGAGGTATGTTTTCGTATAATTGTATCGAACAAAAACAACACTGTTTACTGCACTGTATAACTTTCGGCTAATTCTGCTGCTAAGACAAAGAACTGGTGAGCAGTTAAGTGCAGCCATCGCTCTATGATGTCATGCAATAAAGCCTCGATGCAAAACTTGGTCTCCATTTTGCCTCTGTCAATTTCCGCGACAAACGGCCAATCGGCAATAACGGATAACATATCATCCCCCTCCCCCATGGGCCGTTATAATGAGGATTTATTGTATTGCTTAGCCATTTTTATTTTCTTAAACTTGTTTTTCTCATTTTATCACTCCCCCCCCACCCTAATATTCCTTTGTCTTATATATACGTTTTACCTTGTATGATATGGTAATTCCCCACAAACTTGCTTTCATGGTTATGCTAAACAATGTAAGATTTAATTCATACATATTAAAAAAAATATTTGAGGATTTGTGTTTTACGGCAAACAGTGCTCGAATTTGTATTATCCGAAACAAAGCACTCACATGTAAATATAAATTCTAATTATTTCTAGATCTTTGTACGATACACAAATCAGCTGTTGTTTTCAGAAGCAAAAACAATGTACTTACTGTTCTGGGCTCAAATGCAAACAGAGCTCTGTAAACTTTCACCTGGCCTGAAAATAATAAAATAAACCATTACCACGTTTTATTCAGGCATGCAATGCAAAGATGCAGTCTTGATCAAAGGAACATTTGAGCTTTTACTACATTTGTTTATAAAAAGCTTTTGATTACATTTTCTTAATCATGACTCGTTTTCACACGTTGTGTGTTAAAATAGGACGGGGGGGGGAATGGGGGTGTCAAAACTAGCTTTCAATCAGACAGGATGTGTCTGAAAACCTTACCACAGTAATAATGATCATAGATGACCACAAAAACAGTTTCATCACTGGCATTCTTTATAATATTTTATAATTAGATTTTTTTTTTCATTTGCTTACACGGCAAAGAAACTATGATCTAAAAGTCTAAAATATGAATACAATAAACATAACTGCGGCAACATTCTCAGATTTACTTTGTTGTGGTCATAGACAGCAGGGTGCAATGAAATTCAATGGTTTACTAGTTCCTGGTTGGCATGAATAAATACAACGTATGCAACAACAGATTGTAGTGCAAACTGAAGTGGTACAACAAAAATAATGAAGGCCAATAACTGAATAAGGTGGAGTTAAGAATATGTGTATGTGGCAGCACCGGCGGAAAGGGAGTGTGAAAGAGCTGACGGTTCACGAGTCTCACTGCCATAGGAAACAAGATGTTCTTAAGTCTGAATGATTGCACATTCAAGCTCCTGTACGTGAGACATGGATTGGATAGACAGTCTCTATCTACCCTAGATAAAGGTATCGATGCGCTGGAAATGAAACCATTTGCCCATTTCCTAGAGAATGTGACTTTGCCAGTCAGATCTGGAACAGATGCCACAGCATTTATTCAGATTTTTCTCCAAATTACTGCATTAGAGATGACCTAAAATGGCACCTGTCTGTGACGACATGTTGCCAACAGCACAGCAGAAAATCATCAAATATAGTTCTCAGCTTAACTGTATAAAAGAAACAGCAGAAACCAGCGCTGTAACCGCACCTGGAACATCTGGCGGTGAAGTGCTGCCCCTTCTACCTCCCGAGGGAATTCACCTCCATCATCCTGACTGCGGTCTACATCCCACCCCAGGCAGATCTGTCTTGCATTGGAGGAGTTGCACGCCGTGGTCAACAAGCGCTAGTCAGCGTACCCCGAAGCCTTTTCCCACCAATTCTGGCAACAAAGCTAACCTGAAATGATCACTCCCGAACTGCCACCATGTCTCCTGCAGCACCAGAGGATTAAACACCTTTGACCACTGCTATACGACCATCAGAGATGCCTATCGCTCCATCCCTCGTCCTCACTGGGAAATCCGACCATTCAGCGGTGCTGCTGCTTCCTGCATACAGGCAGCAATTGAAGAGCGCACCCCCAGAGGTGAGGACTGCACAGAGCTGGTCTGGTGAGGCAGAGGAACAACTACAGGACTGCTTGGAGTCAGTAGACTGGGTAATGTTCAAGGACTCGGCAACTGAATGAATACGCCACAGTCGTTATAGACTTCATAAGAAAATGTGTGGAGGACTGTTTGCCTACAAAAACCTTCCAAGTGTTTCCTAACCAGACGCCTTGGATGAGCCAGTCAGCGCACCCCGCATTCTTCTGAGGACCAGATCCCGGGCATTCAGGTATGGTGAAGCAGAGGTCTATATGTAGTCCAGATCCAACCTTGACAAGCCCATCAAAAATTCTAAAAGGAACTTTTGATCCAAGATGGAGGATGAGGCAGATGTTCGGCAACTGTGGCAGGGCTTGAATGCCATCACCCCCTACAAAGGCAGCTCAAGCGACAGCGAAGCATCATTCCCTGACGAGCTCAAAGCATTCTACGCACACTTTGATAGGGAGAACACTGATGTGCCTTTCCGAGCCCCCATACTGGTATTACAGTCACAGTCACAGAGGCCAACGTCAGAAGATCCTTCAGGGGGGGTGAACCCTCGGAAAGTGTCTGGACCTGATGGTATACTCGATCGAGTTCGTAAAACCTGTGCAGACCAACTGGCTGGGGTTTTTGTGGACATTTTCAACCTCCCACTACTGAGGTCTGAGGTTTCCACCTGCTTTAAGAGGGCATCAATAATACCGGTGCCCAAGAAGGGTAAGGTGACAGTGACTATCGACCAGTGGCACTCAAAGATCGTAGAAGGCTTGCTCTAGTATCTTTGGCGGCACTAACATCTGATTAATTTGGATAGACATTTGAGAGGTTGGTTATGGTGCATATCAACCCCTACCTCAATAAGAACCTCGACCCACAACAGTTTGCCTACCGTCACAATAGGTCAACAGAGGATGCAATCTCACTGGCTCTCCACTCCGCACTGGACCACTTGGGCAATAAAAACATTTACCTCAGGCTGTTATTTATATACTACAGCTCGTCATTCAATACCATAATCCCCTCCAAGCTGGTTACCAACACCCTGTGCGTAGGGGAGAGGGTAGGGCTGAAGATGTCCTGGTTTGGCTTGCTCCTGGGCCTGGCCAAGCTGGCCATCCGCGAGTCAAGGCGCCAGGCGGTGGAGGGCTCTACCCGAGCCGGCTGCCTGCCCCTTTTCTGGGGTTACGTCCGTGCCCGGGTAAGGTTAGAAAGGGAATGCGCCCTGTCCACGGGCACCCTGAGGGAGTTCCGAGACCGCTGGGCTCTGCAGGGTGTTGAATGTATCCTCAATAAGGATTGTAACATAGTTGTATAGTAGTCTTTTATGGATATATGTTTGTATTGTATTATGGTGGGGGGTTCTGGCTTGTTTTATTGTAGTGTAAATATTATTTTTTTATAATTGAATAAATGTTTTGAATACAAATAAATAAATAGATAAATAAGCTGGTTACCATACTACGCCCTGTCCATGGGCACCCTGGGGTATTTCCGGGACCACTGGGCACCGCAGGGGGTTGAATGCGTCCTCAATGAGGATTGTAATATATACAATACAATACAATACAATTTTATTGTCATTTGAGACTCAGTGAGGCTCAAACGAAATTTCGTTTCCACAGCCATACAAACAGACAATTTCTAGACATACACACAATTTAGTTCACACAAACATCCATCGCAGTGAACCCACTGTGATGGAAGGCAAAAGTCTTTTCTCTCCCCTGCTCTCCATGTCTCTCCCGATGTCGAAGCCCCAGGCGGGCGATGATAAGTCCCACGGCCATTTTAGGCCGTGCCGGGCGATTTACGGCCCCGCTCCCGGTCTAGAAGTCTCGAAGTTGGAGCCCCCGGCGGGCGCTGTAATGTCCCACGGCCATGAAGCCGTGCCGGGCGATGTACTTCCCCGCTCCGGGTCGTTCCAACCCCGCGACACGGGCTGGAGAAGTCGCGTTGCGGGAGCTCCGGGAAGCGGTCTCTCTCTCCCCCCGGACCCGTGAGCTCCCGATGTCCCAGTCCACCGGACCTGCGGCTGCGTTGCTGGAGCCTCCGAGCCCCAGGAGTCGTGTTGCAGCAGCGAGTCACCACCGCTCCCCACGTTCCGAGGCCGGCCAGCCCCACGATGTGAGTAGTCCGCAGCTCCGCAGTCTCCCGAGCCCCCGGGTCGTTCAGGTTGGAGGCCGCTCCACGGTGCTAGGCCCCAACGACAACGGAGACCCGACAGGGAAAAGGTCGGGTCTCCCGGACAGGGAAGAGATTTCAAACAGTTTCCCCCTCCCCTCCGCCCCCCACATATACACATTTAAAACCAGTATTAAAAAACACCAAACACTACATTTAACTAGACAAAAAAAAAAAAAAAAATGTAGTTGTATAGTAGTTTATTTAGGATATTTGTTTGTATTGTATTATGGTGATGGGTTCTGGTTTGTTTTATTGGAGTGTAAATATTATTTTTTAATAGTTGAATACATTTTTTGATAAATAAAAAAAAGCTGGTTACCATCGCCCTGGTCCACCGTCCGGCCACTAATTGGCGGTCGGTGTTGCCTTCTGGTTGTCAGGGGGGCCCTGGTGGGGATTCTCCCCCTCTACATCGGGCTGGAGTAACTCAGCAGGTCAAACAGCATCCCTGGAGAACATGGATATGTGATGGTTTGGGTCAGTACCTTCTTCAGGCTGAAGTAGGGTCCCAACCCAAAACATCACCTATCATGTTCTCCAGAGATGCTGCCCGACCTGCTGAGTTACTCCAGCACTTGGTGGCTTTTTATCCCCCACGTTTAATCGCTGTTGAGATGCAGTAAAATAACAGGTCAGCCTTGATCTTGCAAAGTAAATTAATGTTGCAATACATCACAGAAAGACACAAAATGCTGGAGTAACTCAGCGGGACAGGCAGCATCTCTAGATAGAAGGAATGGGTGATGTTTCGGGTCAAGACCCTTCTTCAATACATCATGTTGTGCTTATGATATGTTATTAATTGAAAATGTAAAATCAATTTTTAATGATAAAATACAGTGATGATTAGTTTCTTTGTCCAGTATGCTTACAGTGTGCAAGGATGGCTGCACTTGTTCAGGGTGGAGACTGAGTCTTGATCTGATTTGAATGATGACTTACTCTGTGGAGAAGCAGATGTTGTTAAGGCAGGATATACTTGACCTTTGAAGCTTCCTCCAGCTTTGTTTACTGTTCCAGAATTTACAGGGCTGGGGTTCTTTATTCCTCGAAAGAAACAAACTGCTGGAAGAGCTCAGCATTGTCAGGAAGCATCAGACTGAAGGGTCCAACCACAGACATTGTCTGACTGTTTCCTTCCACAGTCGGTGAATGGCCCGTAGAGTTCCCCCAGTATTTTATTTTTTGTTCTAGATTCCAGCATCTGCAGATCCGCATCTGCAGTTTCCTGGGATTGATGAACTTCTCCTTTTGTGTCAATGTTCTCAGTTTCCTGGAGATTCAAGACGTCATCAATTTTACTTCAGATACTTGGCTTCCAGCCATAATTCTTTTCCTACTTTTTCTTCCATACTCTGCTCTTTTTTCAGTTGACCTGTTTATTCTTCTACGGAGTTGCTCTGTGAAGAATTCAGGAGTTAGATGCTGGCACTCCAAGTTCCTCTCGTGATCCAGTCACTACTAAACCCCTCCATGGCAGCTTAGTGTCATCACTGGTAGAGCTGCTGCCTTCTGTCACTGCAGTCTGCGTGGAGTTTGTACATTCTCTCTGTTGCCACATAGGTTTCCTCCGGGTGCTCCAGTTTCCTCCCACATTCCAAATATGTATGGGATGGTAGGTAATTTGGCTACTGTGTAATGTGCCTCATGTGTAGGTTATTGATTAAATCTGGGGGTAATAATATGAATGGTAGATTAATGTAGGTTTAATATGTGGGCAATTGATGACTCAAAGGACCGAAGGGCCTATTTCCACTATGTACCTCTTTATGACTCTAGCCTTTGAAAAGGATTCATAGAATGGTACAGAACAGGAACAACCCCACAATGTTTGTGCTGAACATGATGCCGTTAAACTGATCTCATTTTTCCACTGGAACATATGACAATAAAACATTCTTGATTCTTTACTTGACTCTTGTACATGATCCATTTCTCTTTATATTTACACATGTACATGCCAATCTAAAAAGCTCTTAAACGCTATAATCGTGTTCACCTCCACCACCACCCCAGCAATGCGTTTCGTGCCCCCACTACTCTGTGTAAAAAAAGATACTGGCAAACAGAATAACTATTTGGGCTTTGCATGTTATTGCAAATCACATACATGAACATTCAGTTACTGTTACTTCCTTTGAAATGGGACCAATATCTAATGTAACAGGTTATGCTAATAAAGTACTCCAAATATTTGAATAGAATCCACAACTTGTATTTACATACTTCTAACATACCAAAATGCTGCAGGACCTTCTAGCAATATCTGCCAACAAGGCACACAAGATATCAGGGCAGGTGATTAATATATTTGGTCAAGGGTAGATTTTAAGGATCGTCTTAAAAAGATGGAGAGATTTGCAGAGGGACTTCCAGAGCATTCAGCCTTGGCCATATGCATGGCCACCAAAAATGAAGTAATAAAATATTTTAGTGGACATTAATAAAGTACAGAGGAATGGTAAAACAAGAAAAACACAGATTGATTATGGAGGAGCTGATCAGGACTGTTAGTAAAGTATCAATGGGTTACCAGGAATTAGCACTAATTATTTTAAAACAGATATCTTAACATATCTATGGAACAGATTGGTAACCACTGAAATGGTTAACTTCTTTCCTCCACAATGCAGGTATAACCATATAACCATATAACAATTTACAGCACGGAAACAGGCCATCTCGACCCTTCTAGTCCGTGCCGAACACGTATTCTCCCCTAGTCCCATATACCTGCGCTCAGACCATAACCCTCCATTCCTTTCCCGTCCATATAACTATCCAATTTATTTTTAAATGATAAAAACGAACCTGCCTCCACCACCTTCACTGGAAGCTCATTCCACACAGCCACCACTCTCTGAGTAAAGAAGTTCCCCCTCATGTTACCCCTAAACTTCTGTCCCTTAATTCTCAAGTCATGTCCCCTTGTTTGAATCTTCCCTACTCTCAGTGGGAAAAGCTTATCCACGTCAACTCTGTCTATCCCTCTCATCATTTTAAAGACTTCTATCAAGTTCCCCCTTAACCTTCTGCGCTCCAAAGAATAAAGCCCTAACTTGTTCAACCTTTCTCTGTAACTTAGTTGCTGAAACCCAGGCAACATTCTAGTAAATCTCCTCTGTACTCTCTCTATTTTGTTGACATCCTTCCTATAATTAGGCGACCAAAATTGTACCCCATACTCCAGAATTGGCCTCACCAATGCCTTGTACAATTTTAACATTACATCCCAACTTCTATACTCAATGCTCTGATTTATAAAGGCCAGCACACCAAAAGCTTTCTTTACCACCCTATCTACATGAGATTCCACTTTCAGGGAACTGTGCACAGTTATTCCCAGATCCCTCTAGAGAGTGTATTAAGGCTGGAAAGAGGAAATTGATGTCAAGAGATACTGAAACGTGATAAGCGCAGGGTCTGTATTGTGGCAGGTCATATGCAGGATTAAATGCAAGGATACAGGAAGCAGTGAATTCAAATTAAATAATGCTTGATGGATTGACGTGAAGATCAAATCTTAGAAGATGAGAAATTGAAGGGAATGCTGCTGAGCGAGAAATGTTGTGAAAAGACTTCAATGTAACCTCAGTGGAATTTGGTGGGCAGCAGAAAACAACTTTCATTTGGGGAAAGGGATGGAGGAGAATGTGTGGACAGATGTGCACCAAGGATAATAAAAAGAGACATTTCCAACAAGGACCTCACATTTCTAGTCATCATTGCAAGATGGTGCTGGAGTGTGGTGACTCTTCACGAGCTCTTACCAGAGAGGGATCTACCGCCATGCGATAAAATCGCTCGACTCTTTTAAATCTCCTTTCTAGGAATGTGTAGGAAGGAACTGCAGATGCTGGTTTACACTCAGCGGGACAGGCAGCATCTCTGGAGAGAAGGAATGGGTGACGTTTCGGATCAAGTTTCAGGTCGAGACCCTTCTTTAGACCCTCTACCTGTATTGAATACTGTATATAGAACCCTGTACTGGATAGGAATGTGTAGGAAGGAACAGTAGATGTTGGTTAACACCATCGATAAACACAAAATACTGGAGTAACTCAGGAGGACGGCAGCATCTGTGGATAGAAGGAATAGGTGGTGTTTTGCGTCACACCTGAAACGTCACCCATTCCTTCTACCCAGAGATGCTGCCTGTCCCGCTGAGTTACTCCAGCATTCTGTGTCTATCCTATTGTACTGGAGTTTGGCTTGATTGGATTTACGTATAATATTATCTGATTTGATTGAATAGAAGACAAAACTGTACCTTAACTGTATCTTGTGCCCAGAGTAGGGAAATCAAGGACCAGAGGACATAGGTTCAAGGTGAAGGGGAAAAGATTTAATAAGAATCTGAGGGGTAACAAAGGGTGGTGGATGTATGGAACAAGCTGCCAGAGGAGGTAGTTGAGGCTGGGACTATCCCAACGTTTAAGAAACAGTTAGACAGGTACATGGGTAGGACAAGTTTGGTGGGATATGGACCAAGTGCAGGCAAGTGGAACTAGTATAGCTGGACATATTGGCCGGTATGGGCAAGTTGGGCAGAAGGGCCTGTTTCTACACTGTGTCACTCTATGACAATGTCTCAGTACAAGCGACATGCTGCGACTCTATACGGAGCTGGTCAGACCGCATTTGGAGTACTGAGAGCAAATTTGGGCCTATATCTAAGGAAGGATGTGCTGGCTCTGGAGAGGGTCTAGAGGAGGTTTACAAGAATGATTCCAGGAATGAGTGGATTAGCATATGATGAGTGTTTGACAGCACTGGGCATCTACTCGCTGGAGCTTAGAAGGTTGAGGGGGGACCTCATTGAAACTTACAGAATAATGAAAGGCATAGATAGAGTGGATGTAGAAAGGATGTTACCACTGGTGGGAGAGTCTAGGACCACAGGTCACAGCCTCAGAATTAAAGGGCATTCTTTTAGAAAGGAGGCGAGGCGGAACCTCTTTAGTCAGAGGGTAGTTAATCTGTGGCACTCATTGTCACAGAGGGTTGTGGAGGCCAAGTCAGTGGATATTTTTAAGGCAAAGATAGACAAATTCTTGATTAGAACGAGTGTCAAAGGTTATGGGGAGAAGGCAGGAAAATGGGATTAAGAGGTAGAGATCAGCCATGAGTTAGCGATGTTACAAAACCTACCTTCAGCAGCTCTGCATTTCTGCCACTGGCCGTGTGCGCGACTTTGGCGTCTTTGAGGGAGGGAGGAGGGATTAAAATGCAGGTTTGTATCGCTTGTCGGAGAGGGATTTCCTCAGGCTGCTAGTCGATGAAGAAAAATCGATCGGACATCCGTTCCCATTTTATTTTAATAAAGAAATTGCTGGACAATTTAATAGTTGGATTAAAATAAAAAGCGATTTTGAACGCCCTCAACACCTACAACGTGACGGATCGCAAAAACAGGACAAAACGAAGGGTAAGACGTGTATTTTACATATAATCTTGCTTCTTGGGGTGGCTTTAATCTAATTTTACGTTGCAAAAATGTTATTTGGGCCTCATATGATTCGGCATTGTCTTTCCTGCCGATATACACTCTGGAGTTTAGAAGGATGAGAGGGTATCTCATTGAAACATATAAGATTGTTAAGGGTTTGGACAAGCTAGAGGGAGGAAACATGCTCCCGATGTTGGGTGAGTCCAGAACTAGGCGCCACAGTTTATGAATAAGGAATAAGCCATTTAGAACAGAGACGAGGAAACACTTTTTCTCACAGAGAGTGGTGAGTCTGTGGAATTCTCTGCCTCAGAGGGCGGTGGAGGCGGGCTCACTGGATGCTTTCAAGAGAGAGCTAGATAGGGCTCTTAAAAATAGCGGAGTCAGGGGATATGGGGGGAAGGCAGGAACGGGGTACTGATTGGGGATGATCAGCCATGATCACATTGAATGGGGGTGCTGGCTCGAAGGGCCGAATGGCCTACTCCTGCACCTATTGTCTATTGTCTATTGATATGGGGTTCAAATTCACGGCAAATGCAACGTTCCAATCGATCACATTCCCACACTCGCAAGATGATATAAATCCTCTTTTTTTTTGGACAATCATGTCATAAGAGCATCTAAATCGTCTATATTTTGTGTAATTGTCTATCCATAGTCAATATTTTTATACTAAATATCCACAACAGGGAAATTGTGCAAAATAATTATAATTTTGATTATATTGAAAGTGAATGTTTCTAGATTAATTCATGGGAATTAAACATTAAATTCGCATACCACTATTCCTTGCATATAAGTTAATGACAGTGAGATTTAAAATCATGTTATATTGTGAATTCGTGTGTGAATGGGATTAGTTTGTTATTTGGATGCTTAGGCTATTTAAAAAAAAAATCATTTTCTTAAGAAATGGAATCTACAGGACATTCTTAATGGGAAAGTAGTGGGCAGAAAGGCATGTCAAGCGTGGTTTGAAGAGCAAAAACTTGTTGTTTACAATGCCAACATTGAAAAGTTGAGGAAAAACAAGGTGTACAGAGTTGTTTATTGGTTACAATCTGAGGAGTATGATGATGCTACTGATTATGATATGCCAATGTACCAGCTAGCAACTGATCTTCTCCATAAAGACTTGGTCTATTGCTAAAAATTGTAATTTATTTACCTATCTGTTACGGACTTACAGCATATAATACAATAATATTAAAGTTCTGATCTTGAGAATATCACATTTTTTAATTTTCAAGGCAGTCTGGGTGTTTATTACTATTTCCATTACAACGGTCAATTTTGTAATTAACTACAATTAGGTAATTAACTAATTATATGCCTTAATTTCAGGTCATCCAAGTAAGATGTTTTATATTTGTTTCAGAATGCTTCAATCTATAATAACTGAAAATTTCATTCAGTTCTTTTAATTTTTAAGAAAGTTATGGGCTTTTGACTGTCCTCGATCACAGCTTTTGTGTTAAGTCAATGGAAAAGCAATAGGGAACAAGATGTTAATTTCCGAGTATGAAAATGGCCATAACTTTTTAATACTGAAGATATGAAAGTGAATTAGGTGTCAAATTCAACTTCTTTTTATGCTTTATCTGATGGGATAAATTGCAGACTTGATTTTTAAAATCTCAAAATTTTGTAATATTGCTACATGCTTGAATGGTGGAGTAGACTCGATGGGCCGAAAGGCCTAATTCTACTACTAATAATAATAATAATAATAATAATACTACTACTACTATAACTTGTGACAATAATAAACCTAAACATTACAAATTTTGAATTAGGATTAGCTCCACTGGGTGACGCCAGCAATGGCTGCCTTGCCAACAGTCTGTCTGTCCCTTCCTTCTTTGTGTTTTAATAGCATGTGTTAAATGTATGTTTTTAATGGTCTTTAGCTTGTTTTATGTGGGGGATGGGGGGAAACGTTTTCTAATCTCTTACCTCGACGGAGATGCAATTTTTTCCCATATTGTATCTCCGTCCACACTGCGGCCTAACATCGAGGAGTTAGCGGCCTTTGCTGGAGACCGACTTTTGAGAGCTCCACCGCGGGGAGCCTACGGGACTTTAGCACTGCGGAGCCCGCAATCCCTTTGCCAGGGATCGACCTCGGAGCTCCAGCCGTGGGTGCTTGTGGACTTAACATCACGGAGCTTGCGGTCTCTGGTCAGAGACCGACTTCGGGAACTCCAAGCCGCAGGAGCTTTGACCGCCCCGACTCAGGAGTTTCGATTGCTCTGACGCGGGAGCTTCGACCGCCTTGACGGGGGAAGCTTCGATCGCCCCGACGGATGGTTCGACTGTCCCGACCGTGGGAGAAGAAAGAGGAAGAAGATTGGACTTTTTTGCCTTCCATCGCAGTGAGGAATGTGGGGAATCTGCTGTGGTGGATATTTATGTTAACATTTATGTAGTTGTGTGTCTTGTTGCTTTTTTTTTTCCATTTGGCTGTATGGTAATTCGCATACCACTATACCTTAATTGCAGGGGCAGAAATTATAGTAGAAATTATATTAAATGTATCTTAAATAATGTTGTATTTAAAAGAAGTTATATCTTTAAAAGTCTGATTAGGCAGTGGGCCTCTCAGGCCAAGGCCATTTGGTCACAGGTCATTTGCTCTTTCTCGATGTCACATTCTTGTGAAGTGTTGTAATGACATGACTCAAGATTTATGGACTGGTTATACATCCAAGGCCACAAGGCTGGAATAATAATGGATTCTGTATTAAGTTTGATACGTTTAATCACACATATGTTGAGATAAGAGGTGATACATTTGAGCAGGTTGTATATTTTATTTATATATATATGTATCTAAGAAAGTAACTTTGTTTTGATCTGAGATAAGTCAGTGGTCTGCAGATATAACATTCTTTTGAGTAATGGTGTCAGTGTGAAAGCCATAAAGAGGCCCAAAGATGAGGTTGGAATGCCATCCCCAAGAGATGACAAGAAAGGGGGAGGGTGTGTGTGCTGGCCAAGGAACAATTATCATTTGTCAATTGTGACATTTATACGACCCCTGTGTGCTGGGAGAATAGGAGATGTGTGTTTGCAACGATAGAGTAAATTCATGCTTTAAGGTTTGTAATGCAAGATAATGTTAGTTAACGATATGATTTGTAATGAGAGCATATGGGAAATATATTGTGCTTTATTTAAGATTATAAACATTAGACCCCTGTGTTTAGATCTGTAGTTTATGAGGTAACATTCTTCCCAAAGACGTATAGAGTTTAATGGGAACAATGTCTTGTTCATATAAATTGAGTGACCACTGTATCTCTTATATTTTGAGAAGTGGCTTCTGGGAATTGTCGACTTTTCTTGGATTTCACTTTGTTGGAATGAAACGACTGAACAAAGAAGTCAAACGGACATGGCAAGGCGAGGGGTCACGAGGGGAAGTCATGTGATTACCTATATCAGTTGCAAATATGGAAATGTACTGAGAAGGAGGGGATAAGAGGGAGCAAGTAATTGGCTGGTAATGAGGGATTGTCGGAAAATGATTGGATATGGAAATGTAACTAGGGTGGGGCATGCTGAGTTGAAAATGGTATAAAAAGAGATGATCCTTTTTTTGTAACTCAGAGAGCTCCACGTGGACTGATGTGGGGGGGATCCAACTTTTGTTTGCAAATAAAAGTTTAAACTTCTTGAACAATTCTCCGCGTGGCCTGAATTAATTTGGTTATTGAAAACCACAACATAATCCCGGGGGGGGGGGGCAGGGGGGACGCGTACGCACCCCCCCCCCCCCCGTTTTGAGAGGTGGGGGACGATCCCCCCAATTCTTTGTAATCCGGATTTTTAAACCCGGTGAAATCTCCGCTTTCCGCAAGACGATGGAGGTGGGACTGCTGATCGAGGGCGCCGAATGGACGAGAGAGTTGTCGGTCAGCAGGCAATGGGGGCGGGACACGATGGTTCAGCGCGATCATTGGAGGAGAGAGACGTCGGTCAGCAGGCAATGGGACTGAGGATAGAGCGCGGTGATTGGAGGAGGGAGACGTGCCAAAACACCCTCGGCAGCCCTGGACACAGACCTGCGCCTCATCCGCAGCCAGGCTCGATCCCGGTCTCCGGCACTGCAATCGCTGCCGAACCGCCACTGGACCATCCCCGTCCGCACCCGAGTGCCCCCCGGGGGTGGCCAGAGACATCAGGAATCAGACGGGAGCTGTGTCCCCAGGCCCACAGCCAGCGCAGAGAAGCAGCGCTAAACCCAGCTCAATTCTGCCTGTCCCACCAGGTTAACCTACAGCCCTGCCTGGACTTAAGGGAAATATGGCCCAGGTTTACTGCCAGCGCAGAGAAGCAGCGCTAGCTCCACGACCAGGCTGGTGTCCCGTCAGTCCAGGCAGGGCTGTAGGTTAACCCGGCGAGACAGGCAGAGTTGAGCTGCATTTAGAACTGGATTAAGCCTACGAAGCCGCGCGCGCGTGTGTGTGAGAAAATGTGTCCCCCTTGCCTGCTTAATTGATACACATGACAATATAGCTCCGCGTCTCGATTCCTCAATGCTTCTTGGCCTTGTGATAAGATCATGTAACTTCACTCATAAGATTGGCAGAGGTGAATGGAGAATTGCCACTTAAGGATCCAGATCATTTGTGTCTCACAATAATACTTTTGTTGCTGACATTTATAACTGCTCAAAGATGAATGGGAATTTTAGTATCATATCTCAGAATCAGAATCAGATTTTATTCGCCAAGTATGTTTTGCAACATATGAGGAATTTCACTGGCCAGGTCAGTCATACAATTAAAAGCAACACTCAAAAACACATTTTTAATTGAACATCCATCACAGTGACTCCTACACATTCCTCACTGTGATGGAAGGTGAAATAAAGTTCAAGTCCTTCCTTTTGTTGTTCCTCGGTCGGGGGCCTCGAGCCCTCCATTGACGGGACGGTCTTGACTACTGTAGCTGGTGGCGTTCAGCTCCTGCATCGGGGGGGTTGTCAGCTCCCCCGCGCCGGGCAATCGAACCTCGCGTCGGGGCTGGTCGAACGTTCTGCGGCGTTGGAGCTCCCAACTAGCCTCTCCCGAGACTGCGAGCCCTTGATGGTAAGTCCGCAGGCCACGGTGGGAGCGATCCCAGGCAAGGGATCCACTCCGATGTTAAGTCCGCGCCCCGCGGTGGGGCTCACGACAGTCCGAAGAAGCCTCCAGCTCCAGCAATGGTAGGCCGCAGAGCCCAGAGAAAGCGATTCAAAAATTGATCACATCTCCGGGAAGTTAGGAACTTGAAAAGTTTTCCCCGATCCCCTCCCCCCTCATAAAACAAACTGAAGTACATTAAAACAAACTTTTAACAAATGCTAAAAATAACAAAAAGATGAAAAAACTAACAGACTGCCGGCAGGGCTGCCATCTCCCCGGCGCTCCTGGTGGTCGTGAAGCTAATCTGTCCCAAATGATTTTTGATAAGTAAACAATATTGTTCCAGGTTGAACAATAAATATCTTGCTAAAGCTAAAAGAGGAAATGATTTTACAAACCTTAAAAACATTTTTATTAAGTTTCCCAGCTTGGAATTTTGGAGTAAAAATAAGAAAGTGCTAGGGATACTAACTTGGACTCCTGCTAATTTGAGCATTTTCCATTTTATTTTTCAGTTTTCTGTTAACTGTAATAAAAATGCAAAAGACTGCAGTTATGTTGAACTACATCTTGCAACATAAAATTGCTACAGATCCTGCAGTTATGTCCAGGATAAAACTTCTGAATCTACCTCTGTCTAATCTGCTCTTTACTTGTACTGACAGGAAATCAGAGGAAGTAAACCAAATACCACGCTAGTTGCAGTACACCAGATCAGCTGAATGAGAAAGAGCCCTGTGTTTGACTTTAAATCGGAGCCAGTTCCAACTCCTGTCTCACATCAATGAGCTCCCAGATGCACTGACCACATGCCCAATTCAGTTTGGCAGAGGGACATTACCTGTTTAATCTTCCTCATGAAACATCAGCTTGGCTCAACTTGTGCAGCTCAAATTTGAAGTATATCAAACAAATGTTAAAAAAATCCCCAAGTATGGCATCAATATAATCTTTTTTGTAAATATTTTAGGATCTGGACATTAGTGGCAAGTCCAGCATCGATTGTCCTTCTCTAAATTCCCTTGGGTATGTCGAAGCAAGTTATCTTCCTGAACAAATGCAGTCGGTCTAGTGAAGCAGCCAAATATCGTTCAGGACACTGTCCTGAGGAACTTCCTCTGAGGGGCTGGGTCAATTGTCCAATGCCCACAACCACCTTTCTTTGGGGGAAATTTGACTACAGCCATAGTAAAGATTTCTTCTTGAAGGCCAATGACTAGTTTTACTGCAGTGCTGAAGTAAATGGGCCACCAAGAGTGCTGAAGTGCAAACTGGAGCATCAGGTGTGTGTAAATAAAATGATTAAGGTGCCAGCCAAGTGCAGCTAAACAACAACAAAAAATCGTACAATGAAAAGGTGCACTCCTATCATGTCCCGAATGCGGTTATACAATTAAACAAATCGGAGGTCAAGAATCAAGAACATTCAACTCCATAACATTTGGGGGTGGCACAGTGGCACAGCAGTAGAGTTGCTGCCATCCAGCGCCAGAGACCCGGGTTCAATCCTGACTACGGGTGCTGTCGGTACGGAGTTTGTATGTTCTCCCTGTCACTACGTGGGCTTTCTCCGACTTCCTCCCACACTACAAAGACCTACAGATTTGTAGGTTAATTGGCTTCTTTAAATTTTCCCTAGTGTGTAGGATAGAATTAGTATATGGGTGATCGCTCGTTGGCACAGACTCGGTGGGCTTTCACACTGTATCACTAAACTAAACATTCTCAACTTCAATGCTGGAGGCCCAGAATATGTGCTTTAACAAAAAGCAGAAGTATTCGTGGCCATAATTAAGCAGAAGTGCCATGTAGATGACTTATTTTTGCTTTGTGCTGATATCTTCACCCTCGTAGAAACCAGATTCATAAGGTCATAAATGATAGGAGTAGAATTAGGCCTTTCGGCCCATCAAGTCTACTCCGCCATTCAATCATGGCTGATCTATCTCTCACTCTTAACCACATTCTCCTACCTTCTCCACAGAACCTTTGACACCTGTACTCACCAAAAATCTATCTATCTCTGCTTTAAAAATATCCACTGACTTGGCATCGACAGCCTTGTAAAGTCAAACATAAATTTCAAACTGCACATGAAGTGGGAAATGTCACAATACCCTTTATTTCAATTGATCACACCCTTTCAGAACAACAAGCATAATATATTCCCCTTATAACAGTTAGTGCCAATTATGTATTCTGGCAATCCACTTCAGGAATGACACCATAAAACTAATCTTGTACATGTCTATAGTAATTCACAACCATTAACCAATAAAGAATCATATGCAGCAAAATAATATATTCAGAACAGGTCTTTTATGTTATAGAGTTTATACGAGGAGCCCTTCCCCTGACACTCATGTCCTATAGAATTTTAATGCGAATGTTCTTTAACCTATTCTCAAAAGCTAATGTCGCTAACTTTTATCGTGCTTTCAACTTTATAATTCACTGTTGGAAGATTTTTCTCCCAATCTGCAATAAATGTCCTATTTAGGATTCTGCATCTCCATCTCCTTATTCATGAATGGCGGTTCAATGGATAAAGTTCCTCTCCTTATTCAGCAGAAGGGTTCCAACACAAAACTTCACCTATCCATGTTCTCAACAGATGTGCCTGACTCGTTAAGTGAATCTCGCACTTTATGTCTTTTTATTGTAAACAGAATATGCAGTTCCTTGTGTCGACCGCTCCTTATTCTGATTCTTTATAATTTCAAGTGCTCACTGAATTGGCCATTCAAAGAAAACCACAACCGTTTTTCCAGGACTTTCTTTTCTTTCCTCCTCTTAATGAACATTTTCATGAATCTGATTACAACTTCACTATTGTGGCCAGGTTCATCCTCCATTACTGCAGCTGTAGCAATTCAAGATGGCAGCTAATCATAAATTCTCAGGCCAACCAAGAACAAGGGAAAGATATGCCTTTATTTCTCAGAAGATTCAGTGGAATATCGATCAGCTACAGAAGTTGTGGAAAATGGCAAATGGAATTTAACCTGAGCAAGTGCGAGGTGCACTTTGGGAGGATGAACATTAAGGAGAGAGGAAACAGTTAATGGCAGGACCCTTAACTGCATTGATGTGCAGAGGAATCTTGGAGTCCAAGTTCAATGTTGATTCCACTGTGGTGGATGTTCATGTTGTATTCTATTGTGTATTGTGCTCATATTGATTGTATGGCTGCATGGCAAGTCAAATTCCACTGTACCTTAATTGGTGCATGTGGCAATAAATGTCAACTTCAACTGGATGCGAAAGCTTTGGACAGGGTGCCGAGGAGGTTTACCAGAATGCTGCCTAGATTAGAAGGTTTCAGCTACAGGGAGAGGTTGGATAAACGCAAATTGGTTTCTCTGAAATGTCAGAGGTTGAGGGGAGACTATAGAAATATATAAAATTATGAGGCACAGATAGGATAGACAGTCAGAACCTTTTTCCCCCAGGGTGGAAATGTTCAACATTAGAGGGCATCGCTATAAGGCTAGAGGGGGAAAGTTTAATGAAGATGTGCGGGATAAGTTGTTTTGAAACACAGAGGGTAGGGTGGTGGGGGCCTGGAACGCATTGTTAGGGGTGGTAGTGGAGGCAGATACAATAGTGCCATTTATGAGGCTTTTGGTTAGGCACATGGAAGTGCAGAGAATAAAGGGATATGGATCATGTGCAGGCAGATGAGATCGGTTCAGCGGGGCATCGTGTTCAGCATAAACATTGTGGGCTGAAGGGTCCATTCCTATGCTGTCCTGTTCTATGTTCTCATAGTTATTCCCTTTGAAACCTTCTATTTAAATGCTGTGGTCCTCTCAACTGCCTGGAGCATCTAGATGTCTCTCTTCTCACTGCCAGCAATGATGCACTCGAACTGCTAGATTTTGTTTTGCCAGGAAAGTGGCCACTGGGATTTAATTTCTAATTGTCTGGTAATTGTACCGAATATGCAATTTTCATTCTTTGTTGTTGATTGTTATAAATTGACATGACCACAATAGATCATCTTCAGTTCAGTGTTAACAATCACTCTTCTTACCAGATCTTGCATCAGTGAACACTTTAGAGGTCTTTGTTGCCCAACATCAAAGTTAACAATAACATACTATGATTTTGTAACAAGTGACTATTCACAACATATCCCCAGCAGTGGGATTTCCATCTTTTAATGGAATTCTAAAAGCATTCAATTCAAGCACTGCAGTGAACCAACATACTTGGCTCTCACCAGGGTCTCTTCTATACCCAGTGACTCTACTCTCACTCCCCATCCCCCCCCCCCCCCCCACTCGTAGCAAGGGCAGAGTCCCCTTTGTCCTCACCTTCCACCCTATCAGCCATCACGTACAACAAATAATCCTCCGTCATTTTCGCCACCTCCAACGTGATCCCACAACTCGCCACATCTTCCTATCTCCTCCCCTGTCTGCTTTCCGCAGAGACCACTCCCTCCGTGACTCCCTGGTCAATTCGTCCCTTTCCACCCGAACCACCCCCTCTCCGGGCACTTTCCCTTGCAACCTACACTTGTCGCTTTACCTCCACCCTTGACTCCATTCAAGGACACATGCAGTCTTTCCAGATGCGGCAGAGGTTCACCTGCACCTCCTCCAACCTCATCTATTGCATCCGTTGCTCTAGATGTCAGCTGCTCTACATCGGTGAGACCAAGCATAAGCTTTGCGATCGTTTCGCCGAACACCTCTGCTCGGTTCGCAATAACCAACCTGATCTCCCGGTGGCTCAGCACTTCAACTCCCCTTCCGAATCCGACCTTTCTGTCCTCGGCCTCCTCCATGGCCAGTCAGGACCACCGTAAACTGGAGGAGCAGCACCTCATATTTTGCTTGGGCAGTTTGCACCCAAGCAGTATGAACATTGACTTCTCTAATTTCAGGTAGTCCTTACTTTCTCCTCCCCTTCTCAGCTCTCCCTCAGCCCACTGGCTCCTCCACTTCCTTTCTTCTTCCCACCCCCGCCTTCTCCACCCTCACATCAGCCCGAAGAAGGGTTTCGGCCCGAAACGTTGCCTATTTCCTTCGTTCCATAGATGCTGCCTCACCCGCTGAGTTTCCCCAGCATTTTTGTCTACCATACTTTAGGAAGGTAGGGGATTGAAGGCTTTGGGGACTGGTTGAAGAGATGAGGCTGATCAACTCGTGATGATGTTGAATGGCAGGAGTGTTACCCCTGCTCCTACTTTCTGAAATTCCTATAAAATACCATCAATGTTTGTCTGTAATAACAAGGAACTGCAGATGTTGGTTTATTCTAAAGGAAGACACAAAATGCTGGAATAATTCAGCGGGTCAAGGAGTGTCTCTGGAGGAAATGGTTGGCTGACATTTTGGATTGTGATCCTTCTTCAGTCCTGACCTGAAACGTCAGCAAACCATGTTCTCCAAAGATGCTGCCTGACCCGCTGAGTTACTCCAGTACTTTGTGTCAGTGTTTCGATAGCTGGTTAAAATGGATGCAGTCTCAGTCAGCAGATTTTTCTCACGGTTTCATGAATGGAGCGTCGTTTTATCCTAACATGACCAAATTTATGAATGGAAGGCTGTGCTCGTAAGTGATAGGAGCAGAATTAGGCCATTCGGCCAAACACGTCTACTCTGCAATTCAATCATGCCTGATCTAACTCTCCCTCCTAACCCTATTCTCCTGCCTTCTCCCCATAACCTCTGACACCCATATTAATCAAGAAATTGAGCTATTGTACAGGGCTCTGTCATCAAGTTTGGAACAGGCACTTAACAAATATTTATATTTGGGAATGGACAAGATATATGCACTCTTTTTTTGTAGTTGAGTGGTTCACTGCTGACGACATGTTCTGGGCCCATTTGTTTCTCATATATTATGTTGGTAGAATCTGTCGACTCCAGTTGCCTCATTAAACTGTAGATTCATTTTCACTTCAAGAGAGAGAAAAAAGAAAAGAAAAACACAAATGCTCATCCTTAATCCTTCCTTAAATTCCCTGTTGAGGATTAAACTATTCTGCTGTTGAATCCCCAGTCAGCTTCCACAAACTATTTTCAATGCTGTGTTAAGCACTAAGTGAAAATCATTTGTGAATTGTGGGTGCGCATTTGAAAAACATGCGACTCGATGAACCATCATGATTGACCATAAAGTACAATTTTGAAAGTTGTAGACCAAGTCAGCATTTTGTAGAAACAAGGAACTGCAGATGCTGGTTGAGACCAAAGATAGACACAAAGTGCTGGAGTAACTCAGCTGATCAGGCAGTATCTCTGGGGGAAAAGGATGGTTGATGTTTGGATGACGAATAGTACAGCCCTTCGGCCTACAATGTTTGTGCCGAACATGATACCAAGTTAAACAAATTTCTGCCTGCACGTGATCCACATTACACCATTCACTGCATATACACGTGCCTATCTGAAAGCTTCCTAAACATCACTATTTTCCGTGCTTCCACCACTACCCCTGGCAGCAAGTTCCAGGCACCCACCACTCGTGTGTTAAAAAAAAAATGTATCCTTTAAACGTTGCCCGTCTCACCTTAAAGCTATGCCCTCTAGGCTTTGACATTTCCACCCTGGGAAAAACGCTTTGACAGTTATCTTATCGATGGCTCGCATAATTTTACATACTTCTATCAGGTGTCCCCTCAGCCTTCGATGCTTCAGAGAGGATATTCCAAGTTTGTCCAACCTCTCTTTATAGCTAATACTCATGGATCCAAGCAACATTTCCCTCCCCAAAGAATCAAGCATCCATCCTGTACTGGAATGACCAGGCCCACACGCAATACTCGAAATGCAGCTTAACCAAATGTTTCTAAAGCTTCAAGGTGATACTATCCCTCTTTCAGAGTTACCAGTTTCAAGTTTAATAAGGGTTTCTGAAGTCTGAAGAAGGGTTTCGGCCCGAAACATTGCCTATCTCCTTCGCTCCATAGATGCTGCTGCACCCGCTGAGTTTCTCCAGCATTTTTGTGTACCTTCAAGTTTAATAATACCTCCCATTACTAAAAGAAAACACAAACCATCAAAATAATCCTCTTAATATCAAATAGGTTAAACTGCAGGGTTCACATTCCTCATAACAGATGAACAGAATATTCAGCAAATTAAAAAACACAAAAGTCTTTTGCAAGTTCCATTTCACCCATGATGTACTCATCTCTAATTGCTATCAATACAATACACGGTATTTTGTCTTAGTTCCTTTCATGGGTCATTAGCTATTCACAAACAAAATAGAAATGCAACAGAAAACTCTAATAAATTCAGATTCCATTTCCTTCACAATCTTCCGTAGCATGACATAGTTTAGAATAGTAATGGCTTTCTATATATACTGGATCTAAATTAGAACACATGTATGTCATAAAAAATACTCTTCCCGTTTTCATATTTCTTCTTTGCTGACACATGTGTATTTGCTGTAAATATTCATCTGGAGCAAAAGAAATTAAAATGTACGTTTATTTTGAGTTCTTACTTTTTTTAAATCCACACGAAGTGCAGTGGCAGTCATAGAATTTGCATATAGCAAAGCTTCCACAAACAGCAACAAAACAATGACCAAATTATCTATTTTTGTGAAGTTGAGTGAAAGATAAATACTGGATCGGCACCAAAAATAACTGCGGTACTTCTTCAATTTGAGCCGTATCTTTTACATCAGCTTGAAAGAGTACATGGGCCTTGGTTCACAATTGTCAGTACTAAACCATTTGCTGTTGTGTCTTCAGCTCCAGAGCATATGTGTCTTTTTACAATACTGGAGAGATTTTGAGGAACACGATTATTATTCCGTTATTTACACCAATACACTGTTCTTAACAAAAATCTACCCATCATGTGAAACCTTATAACAGATATAAATTAGATAACTTGAAGACCGAAGTCAAAAACTTTTTTCATGACAGACAAATCTTTATCGTTTTACCACCAATTTGGACACCAAAAATGTGGCATTAAAAACACTGCCACATTTAGTTATGAATATTTAATTCATAAATAAACTTCATATGGCCCCTCATATATATACGTTTTGATAATGAATTGGGGATATATCTTCATCAATACCAGGAGAAAAATACAGTAACATAAAGATAATACAGTACAGTAAAGATCCCGTAACGGTCGTTGTGCTTGGTGTCCATTGTCACAACGTCCGTTATCGGGGTCGGTATATCCGTAAGTTAAATCACGGAGGCTCCAAATCTGAAGAAGGGTTTCGGCCCGAAACGTCGCCTATTTCCTTCGCTCCATAGATGCTGCTGCACCCGCTGAGTTTCCCCAGCAATTTTGTGTGGCTCCAAACCTCTAATGCTTCTCAAAAACCCAACGAGGTATCCTATGGTAGTAGCGATTTTTGGGGTTACCTGTCGTCACTGGTTTACAAACACCTGACTTATAGTCAGGCCCTACATACAAACATATGTTTGGTTGACTGACGGGATGGATTTGCCAGCTGCTGCAGGGCTGCTGGCATCTTCTGCCGGGTGGGAACGTGGCTTGCGTTTGCAGTCAAATTCAAGGAACTGGGACTCTGCTCGTCCTTGTACAACTGGAGCTTCAACTTCCTCAACAGACTTCAAACAGTACAAATTGGCAACAACACCTCCTCCTCCAAGTCCATCAGTATCGGGACATCGCAACCTTGCATGTTCAGTCTCCTTCTCGACTCTCTATATTCATGACCGGATACATAAAACATAGACAATAGACAATAGGTGCAGGAGTAGGCATTCGGCCCTTCGAGCCATTCAATATGATCATGGCTGATCATCCACAATCAGCACCCCGTTCCTGCCTTCTCCCCATCTTCACTATCTTTAAGAGCCCTATCTAGTTCTCTGAAAGTATCCAGAGAAACTCACAACTCTCTGTGTGAAAAAGTGTTTCCTCATCTCCGTTCTAAATGGCTTACCCCTTATTCTTAAACTGTGCCCCTAGTTCTGGACTCCCCCAACATCGGGAACATACTTCACGCCTCTAGCGTGACCAAACCTTTTATAATCTTATATGTTTCAATAAGATCTCCTCTCATCCTTCTAAATTCCAGAGTATACAAGCCCAGCCGCTCCATTCTCTCAGCATATGCCACCGTGGGAATTAACCTTGTGAACTTGCGCTGCACTCCCTCAATAGCAAGAATGTCCTTCCTCAAATTTGGAGACTAAAATTGCACACAATACTCAAGGTGTGGTCTCACCAGGGCCCTGTACAACTGCAGAAGGACCTCTTTGCTCCTATACTCAACTCCTCTTGTTATGAATGTCATAACATGCATTCACTTTCTTCACTGCCTGCTGTACGTGCATGCTTACTTTCATTGACTGATGAACAAGGATCCCCAGATCCCATTGTACTTTCCCTTTTCCCAACTTGACACCATTTAGATAATAATCTGCATTCCTGTTTTTAAAAAAAAACTTTTTTTAATAAAGTACAGCACATGAACAGGCCCTTCGACACACAATGTCTGTACTGTACATGATGCCAAACTAAATTAATCTCATCTGTTTGTACATGATCCATACACTTCCATATCCATGTGCCAAACTTAAAACCTCTTAAACACCACAGTCATATCTGTCTCTACCACCGCCCTGGCAGCACGTCTCTGGCGCCCATTACACTCTGTGTAAAAAGATTGCCCCACACATCATATCATATCTATATACTTTTAAAACTATGTGTATGTGTGTGTGGGTGCCTTTGAAACGTATCTCCTCGAAAACCAGACGCAAAAACGTGGAGATTTTTACAATTTTCGGTAGGGATTTAATTTATGAGTTCAGAAATCCACTCCTTGGACAATTATTTCCCCAAATTTTGAATAAAATTGTTCACAAAACTCAATTGCTGACGTCACATTGCTGACAATCACAAAACCAGCTGCTGACGTCACATTGCCCACATGACCACCAATCCAGGCCCACCTGCGTCCTGGGCCCCCCCCCCCCCCCCCCCCCCCCCCCCCACTGTGGATTAAAGGCGCAGAAATATCGAGAAAGTTCTGCAGAACAAAGATTCTACAGCTGCGTTCCGCTATAGCTTCTTTGTTCTACAGATCTCGGTGCAGTGACTCCTCACGCTCTGAACTTCTCCTCATAAGTTCCGCTGAACTTTCTCCTCACAACCGGCGCAGCTCATTCCAGCTGTGGTTTTCCGGAGAGTCAGAAGCCGGTACTTCTTTGCTGTGAACGCTCGCTCCTGGGCGAACGTGTCTTGCCTTAGCGGCTTTAAAGGGCTGTTGTCAGCTGGCAGTTATCAATGGCTGCGGGTGTCGCGAGGCCGAGTTATGTCACCCCCCCCCCCCCCGACGCGCGCTGACATTTGGCTCTCTGACTCCTCCCTGTTCTGTGTTCCTCTCTGTGAACGAGCAAGTTCTGCAGATCCGGAGGACAGGTGAGATCCTGGGGAGGTGAAGAGGGGAAGTGGAGGGATTGAGGGAGAGGAGGGAGTCGGGAGGGAGAGGGGGGAATGGGGGAGATGAGGAGGTAGAATGTGGGAATTGAGAGGAGTGGGGGTGATAGGGAGTGGGGGATAGATGGACTGCCCCCACACCCCTCACCTTCCCTCCCCACTCTTCCCCTACCCCTCTCCCCACTCTTCCCCCTCTCCCCTACCCCATCTCCCCATTCTTCCCCCTCCCTCCACTCTTCCGCCTCTCTCCCCTACCCCATCTCCCTCCTGACCTCCCTCCACCCCTCCCCTACCCTCCCCCCCTCTCTCCTCACCTCTCACCCCTCCTCCTCCAACCTCCCCCCACCCACCCTCCCTCTCCTCCTCCCTGCCTCTTGCCCTTCTGCTCTGTCTCTCCCCTCTCTCTCCCCCATCTCTCGCTCCCTCCCCCCTCTCCCCTCCTCTCACTCTCCCCCCTTCCCTCTCTCTCTCTCCCCTCCCATCTTTCTCACCCTCCTTCCCCACCTTCCCCCCTCATCCACCCACCCTCTCCCCCTCCCCTCCACCCCCTTCTCCCTCTGTCTCTTGCCCTTCTGTCTCTGCCCCTTTCTCTCTGTCTCTCCCCATTCTCTCTCTGCCCTCACTCTCTATCCCCCCCCCCCTCTAGACGCGCCTGCGAGCTGTGGGTTATGCGTCAGTGGATAGGGCGGTTATGGGGTAAAATGAGCAAACTAATATTAATATATCAAGGGGGTAGTTAGCGTGTGTGCGGGGGGGGGGGAGGTAGATAGTGTGTGTGACGCCGCATGCCACCCCCCGCAACCACACGTTGAGGGAACAGACCCAACGGGTCTGCACTTGGTCTAGTCTCCTTTATATTTTGCCCTTTCACCTGAAAGCTACGCCCTCTAGTCTTTGACATTTTCACCCTGGAGGAAAAGGTTCTGACTCTCTACCCTATCTACACCCCTCATAATTTTATATAATTCCATCAGGTCTCTCTTCAACCTCTCGTCTGCCAAAACAAAAATGCTAGTTTATCCAACCTTCTTTATCGCTAATACCCTCTAAATCTACCCGCTAAATCGCTAATACCCTCTACTGCAGGCAGCATTCAGGTAAACCTCTTCTGCACCCAAAGCTTCTATACCCTTACTGTAATAGGACACAGGAACTGTATGCAATACTCCAAATATGACCAAGCTAAAGGCCTATAAAGATGTATCATGACTTCTTGATTATTATACTCAATAGAAACATAGAAAATAGGTGCACCAACCAGTGAAAACAAACATATTACATGCCTTCTTGACCGCTATTTCTTTGTGCTGCTAGTTTCAGAGAGCTGGACTAACTAAGTGGGTCAGGCAGCATCTGTGGAGAAAGCCTGATCCGCTGAGTTACTCCAGCATTTTATGTCTATCTTTGGAGTAAGCCAGCATCTGCAGCTCCTTCCTACACTTTCAGAGAGCTATGGACTTGTACCTCAAGATCCCGCTACATTTATATCGTTAACTATTAGCTATTAACTATATATTTTCCTCTAATATTTAACCTCCCAAAGTGCACCGCATCACACATGCTCAGATTAAACTCTATCTGCCATTTCTCCATCATTTGTGTACCTGATCTATACCCCACTGTAGAATTTGGCAGCCTTCCTCACAGTCTGCAAATGTACTAGCCAGACACAGCTGCAATGCCATCTTTGAATTCTCTGACTTTACCACCAGCATTGGACAAATAATGGGTAATAACAAGTCAAAGTACAGGATAGAGATCAGTTGAGCAGTGGTAGAACAATGATCTTGCTCAAAACATTAGCAGGTATATAGTTAGGTTGTCATTAAGTTGAAAAGGGTGCAAAAGCGATTCACTAGGATATTACCAGGGCTTGCAGGCTTGAATTAAAGCGAGAGGTTGGATAGGCTGAGGTTTTATTTATTTTGTGCATGGAGGCCGGGGGTTGATATTGTTGAGGTGTGCAAGCATGGATAAGGTGAATGTTCAGTTTTTTTCGCCCATGGTAGAGGATTTAAAAACAAGAGTGCATAGAATTAAGGTGAGAATGGAGTGATTTAAGAGGGACTTGATGGACAATTTTTTCACTCGGAGGGTAGTCTGTATTTGGAATGAGCTGTTAAAAGAACCTATAGCAGTGGATAAAATTACGATTTAAATTAAAAAAGCATTTGGAGTAGATGGGTTTAGAGGGATATGGGCCAAATGCAGGCACACAGGACTAGTCCAATATGCCAACTTGGCAGCTCTGAGTCTAAGATCAAGAAACTGATTATTCAATTCAGAAAGGGAAAGGCGAGGGACAATGCACCTGTCTTCATTGATGGGGCGGCTGTGGAGAGAGCTAACGGTTTCAAGTTCCTGAGTGTGCACATCTTTGATGATCTGTCCTGGCCCCAGCAAAATGATGCAATCATTAAGATAGCTCATCAACGCCTCTACTTCCTCCGAGGTTGAAAGGAGATTCTGCAAGTCCAGACTATTCTATTGGACTTCTACAGGCGCACAATAGAGAGCATACTGACTGGTTGCATTGTGGTCTCGTTCAATAATTTGAATGCTCACAAATGAAGGAAGCTGTTGAAAGTGATCCATCATTCCACCGGGTGGCGCCATACGATGGCAGCCTCGTCAACAGTCTGTCTTGTCCTTTTCTTCTTTTGTTTTTTTAGTCTGGTGTTAAATGTATGTTTTAATGTATCTTTAGTTTTGTATTATGTGGGGCGATGGGGAAACTTTTTTTATCTCTTTCCTCGACGGAGATGCAACTTTTTCCTTATGGTATCTCTGTCCGCACGCACTGCAGCCTAACGTCGTGGAGCTGGCGGTCCCTTTGCTGGAGATCGACTTTGGAAGCTCCAACTTCGGGAGCCTGCGGACGTAACATAATGGAGCTCGTGATCCCTTTGTCAGGGACTCACTTCGGGAGCTCCAACTTCAGAAGCTTCGACCGCCCCGATCACAGGAGCTTTGATCGCCCCGACTGTGGATGGTTTGCTGCCCCGACCGCGCGGGAAAAGGAGGCAAGAAGATAATACGTTATTGCCTCCCATCACAGTGCGCTGTGGTGGATGTTTAGGTTGATTTTTATGTAGTTGTGCGTCTTGGTGCTTTTTTGGTATGAATGTATGTCAATTCGAAGTATGTTTTTACATACTTGGCTAATAAATTAATTACAATTGCATATGGACCTCTCCACTATCAAAAGGACCATACAGTGAACGCTGACTCAAGACAGCTAATATTATCAACGACCTACACCACCGTGGACACACTCTCTTCTCGTTTCTACCATTGGGAAGATGGTATAGGAGCCTGAGAACCTGTACTGCCAGGTTCAAGAACAGCTTGTTCCCATCAACCATCAACTTCATGAACCCCCTACACAAACCTAACCACAATAATATCAAACATCTCAACTCTACGGAACCACTACAGACTTTGGTTATGTCCACTAAACAATGGTTATTCTACCTTCTTATTTTTTTGCACTATCGTGGTCTAGTTTACCAGGAATAACTGATATCGTGCAATTATTGTTGTTGTTGACCTTAATGAGCCTATAAATCTGTAACGTTAGAATTTCATTGGTCTGGTTCATATCACTTGACTTGATTTCCAGCCGTGAGATGGGAAGCACCTATAAATTTATCCTCTCACTGTCCCATTATTTATTTGTCTTCCCATTAGTGGATACGCCTTAGTACCGAGGCCCGATGTCCTGAATGTCTCTTCCGAATCCTCCGCACCTCTCTTTCCACCCTTAAGAGACCCAATTTTTAGTGATTTATGTCTATGTCAACATTTGCCTGACAACGCACCAGTAAAGCCATTTCGGTCATTTTGCTACATTAAAAGGGGTTTATAAATACAAAACCTTGTCTGGATGTCAACCAATACATTTCCTGCCATACACATCGCGAAGAATTTAACATCGTTGAATGAATAAAATAGATTAATACAAGTAGACAGATCAGCGACACGCTGACACCTTAAAAGGAAACTTCAGAGTTTTTAACAAGTTCTCCTTGGATCTGAACTCGCTGCTCCACGACAATCAAATGCAATTAGACGCAGGCACCTTACCTGGCTTGGCTGGTTTAGGTGGTGGTTTTGACATTGCTGTCTCAGATAGTATCAAATTTTATAAAGTAATTGTAAGCTATCACAGCAAACGCGAGGATTATCTGGGTTCCGGGGTTGAGGAAGTTGCAGCAGAGACGCGCTCCGAGCGGGCGGGGGGAGGGAGGGAGGAACCAGGAAGAACGGCGCGTCGGGCGTGATGACGCAGCGGCGTGGACAACCCGCTCCGCCCGACGGAGTGGCGTCATCGAACGGACGACCCGCCCTTCCCGCCTGGCGCGTGACGTCACACCGCCGACTCTCTGCTACGTCCCGCTCAGCGGGCTGACGTCACCGTACGGACGCCCCGCCCGGCGGACAGACGTCGCAGCGTCAGCACCCAGGCATGAATCACCAAGCAAGGTGTCGCCACACCGCCCATGACGTCACCGAGCGTCTGTCCTGCTGGTTTGGCCGCATATGCTGGGGCTTCAGCGTCGCTCAGGTAACGGGGCTCCGCTCATGTTCGGGGCCCAGGGCCCGGGTCGTCGTCAACCCGTCCAACCGGCTGCGGAGACCCGGCGGCGGCTGCGGACGCTGTCCGGCCCCGGAGCCCAAGCGCGGGTCACGGGATAGACAGAGAGATCCTGGCACTAAAGGAGGGAGGACAGACAGACAGACAGCGGTGGTAAAATCCCTGCAGGTCGGGCAGCGTCGGAGGTACAGAGCTATAACGGTTCAGGTTACTAACCTTTCAACACAACGTAGCAATGTTACAAAATGTTGAGATTTTAAAAATCAAGTCTGCAATTTATCCCATCAGATAAAGCATAAAAATAAGTTTAATTTGACACCTAATTCACTTTCATATCTCAAGTATTTAAAAAGTTATGGCCATTTTCATACTCGGAAATGAGCATCTTGTTCCCTATTGATTTTCTATGGACATAACAAAAAAGCTGTGATCGTGAACAGTCAAAAGCCCATAACTTTCTTAAAAAATAAGAGAACTGAATGAAATTTTCAGTTATCATAGATTGAAGCATTCTGAAACAAATATAAAATAATCTTACTTGGATGACCTGAAATTAAAGCATATAATTAGTTAGTTACCTAATTGTAGCTAATTTCAGACCAATTACTAGATCTAAACATCTATCCATTTCTTAATAAATGATTAACATTTTTAAATAGCCTAAATGTCCAAATAATATTCACAAATAATTCACAATAAAACATGATTTTTAAATCTCATTTACATTAATTTATAGACCAAATGGAAGGAATTTAGTGTTCAATTGCTGTAAATAAATGCCCATTTAAATCAGCGTTCCAGTGGGTCCCTGTGGAACGCTTGTTTAGAATGTTCACATTGCGGTAGATTTGTGCCCCCAAATGCCGAGAAAAATACTGCGGGATATAATGGGCCCAAAATGAGCTACTCGCAATATTAAACTTTGTATAAAGGGATCTTTAGAAGCCCTTTTTAATGTAAAATTATACAGCTTACCTACAGTTGTCTGCTTTATGAGACCCTGCGGTTGCTGGTGGTCGCGGGTTTAAAGATTGATTTTTAAACTACTATAACTATTATTCAAGGCCTTTAAAACTAATAATAGCTTTTGCGATGGGGTCTTTCAGCGATTTTTCGTTAATATTTTACAAGGCTGAACATCTTCGATTGGAACAGCCTAGAGAAAATCGCGTTTTAAACCCGCCCCCCTCTAAACGGCGCCAAAATCGCGCACACCCGCAGCGACAGATTTTCAGCGACGCTTCAGGTAGGCTTTGCAACATACCTACAGACAGCGGTGGTAAAATCCCTGCAGGTCGGGCAGCGTCGGAGGTACAGAGCTATAACGGTTCAGGTTACTAACCTTTCAACACAACGAGAAGAAGTTGGAAATCAAACATATTGCAGAGGAGTGGGTATCACAAGACGTCTGCTGGGTGGTGGAATGGCAGCTGACTCAGACTAGTTCATCCCAAATTCATCTTAACAACGGTGGCGTCGTCGGCGAATTTAAAGATGGAATTGGAAGTGTGTCTGGTCACTCAATCATGGGTAGAGGGTGCGGAGAGCAGGGGGCTGAGCTGCGCTATCTCCTATGCTGATAGTTATTGAGCAAAAAGCGTTGCTGCCAATTTGTACTGATTGTGGTCTGTTGATTAGGAAGTTGAGGATCCAGTTGCAGGCGGATGTACAGAGATTCAGTTCCCTGAGCTTGCTAACTAGTTTCATAAGTCAGGAACGGATTTGGGCATTCGCCCCATCGAGTCTAGGCCGCTATTCAATCATGGCTGATCTATCTTTCCCTCTCAACTCTATTGTCCTGCCTTCTCCCCATAACTTTTGACACCCTTACGAATCAACAACCTGTCAAATATTTCAAAATACTTGGTGACTTGGCATCCAAAGCCATCTGTGGCTTTGGCCCAACTTGCTCACATCGACCAACATGTCCCATCTACACTAGTCCCACCTGCATGCGTTTGGCCTATGTCCCTCTAAGCCTGTCCTATCCATGTACCTGTCTAATTGTTTATTAAATGTTGCGATAGTCGCTGCCTCAACTAGCTCCTCTGGCAGCTCATTCCACACACTTACCACCCTTTGTGTGTAAAAATTACCCCTCAGATTTCTATTAAATCTTTTCCACCACCTTTAACCTCTGGTTCTCGATTCCTCTACTCTGGAGAAGATACTGTGCGTTTACCCGATCTATTCCACTCATGATGTTATACACCTCTATAAGATCACCCGTCATCCTGTGCTCCAATTAATAAAGTTCCAGTCTGCTCAAGCTCTCCCTGCAGCTCAGTCCCTCGAGTCAATCAATCAAATCAATCAAAATACTTTATTGTCATTCAAAAATACACCAATAAATGCAAGTCTGAACAAAATGTTGTTGCATCTGGCTCACCGTGCAACATAAAATAACAGAAGGATAAAATAGATAATAGTGGCGGCACATTACATGGCATTCAAGAGTCTGATGGCTCGGGGGAAGATGTGGTTGCAGAACTTGGCCGTTCTGCTCCTTATACTGCGATACCTTTTGCCCGAGGGCAACAGTCCATGATGGAGATGTGTTGGGTCTTTTATAATGCTGTTGGCCTTGGACAAGCAACGTTTGCACGCAATGTCCCGGATTGAAGGAAGAGAAGTCCCGATGATTTTTTTCAGCCGTCCTGGCAACATCCTCATCTTCCAGGTGCGACAGAGATTCACCTGCACCTCCTCCCACCTCATCTATTGCATCCGCTGCTCTAGATGTCAGCTGATCTACGTCGGTGAGACCAAGCGTAGGCTTGGCGATCGTTTCGCCAAACACCTCCACTCGGTCTGCATTAACCAACCTGATCCCTCTGTGGCTCAGCACTTCAACTCCCCCTCCCATTCCGAATCCGACCTTTCTGTCCTGGGCCTCCTCCATGGCCAGAGTGAGCACCACCGGAAATTGGAGGAGCAGCACCTCATATTCCACTTGGGCAGTCTGCACCCCAGCGGCTTGAACATTGACTTCTCCAATTTCCAGTAGCCCTTGCTGTCTCCTCCCCTTCCCAGCTCTCCCTCAGCCCTCTGGCTCCTCCTCTTCCTTTCTTCTTCCCGCCCGCATCAGTCTAAAGAAGGGTTTTGGCCCGAAACGTCCTCATAAATCTTCTTAGCACCTTTTCCAACTTTACAACATCTTTCCTATAACAGGACACCCAGAACTGAATACAATGCTCTAAATGCAGCCTCACCAATGTCTTATATAACTGCAACATGACCTCCCAACTTCTGTATTCAATACTCTGACTGATGAAGGCCAATGTGCCAAAACCCTTTTTGACCAATTTATCTACCTGCAATGCCACCTTCAAGTTAATCTTGCCATGTACATTCTCATCCAAATCATTGATATAGATGACAAACAGGAATGAGCGCAGCACTGAACCCTGAGGCACACCACGAGTCACAGGCTTCCATTCTGAGAAGCAACTTTCCACCATCACCCTCTGCTCCCTTCCATGAAGACAATTTTCTATCCATTCATCTATCTCTCCTTGGATCTCATGTGATCTAACCTTCCAGAGCAGCCTACCCAGTGAAGGAATGGCAGAGGAGGTGAATAACTTTTTTGCATCAGTCTTCACAATGGAAGGCAAAAGCAACGTGCCTGAAATTCAAGAGAGTCGGGGTGGAAGTTAGTGGATTGGCTATTATCAGGGATAAAGTGCTTGGCAAGTTGAAATGCTGAAGGTGGATAAGTCACCTGGATTCGGATGGAGTGCACCCTAGGGTTCTGAAAGAGGTGGCTTCAGAGATTGTGGAGGCATTGATAGTGATATTACAGGAGTGGTCCCAAATGATTGGAAAATTGCCAATATTACTCCATTGCACAAAAACGGAGCAAGGCAGAATAGTGGGAACTGTAGGCTGGTTAGTCAGACTTCGGTGGTAAGATGTTAGAGTCCATTATAAAGGATGAGATTGCAGGGTACTTAGAAGTTCACGATAAAATAAGCCAAAGCCAGCATGGCTTTGTGAAGGAGAGATCTTGCTCGGTAAATTTGCTGGAATTCTTTGAAGTAGTAAATAGTAAAGCAGAGAGATAAGTCAATAGATGTGGTTTACTTAGATTATCATAAAGCCTTGATAAGGTGTCACACGTTAGGCTGTTTAGGAAGATGAGAGCCCACGGTATCAAAGAGCAGATACTAGCATGGATAACATGGCTAGTATCATGATTGGCTGGATGGCAGAAGCCAAAGAGAGGCAGTAAAGGGCACTTTTTCTGGTTGGCTGCCAGTGACTAGTGGAGTTCTGCAAGGGTCGGTGCTGGGGCTGCTCGTTGTATATTAATGATGTGGACGAGAGGATTGAAGGCTTTGTAGTCAAGTTTGTGGATGATACGAAAATATGTGGAGGTAGTGTAGAGAAAGCAGGGACTCTGCAGAAGGACTTGGACAGGTTGGGAGAGTGAGCAGAGAAGTGGCAGATGGAATATAGTGTAGCAAAGTGTGGACTCATTCATTTTGGTAGTTGGAATAAAGGCGTAGACAATTTTCTAAATGGGGAGAGAATCCAGAATTCGGAGGTGCAAAGGGACTTGGAAGTGCTGGTGCAGGATTTCCAAAAAGTTAATCTGCAAGTTGAATTGGTAGTAAAGACAGCAAACTCAATACTAGGATTTATTTCAAGAGGGCTTGTACACAAAAACAGGGATGTAATGCTGAGGCTCTATTAGGCACTGGTAAGGCCGCATTTAGAATATTGTGAGTAATGTTGGGCACCATATCTGAGGAAGGATGTATAAGAAGGAACTGTAGCTGCTGGTTTAAACCGAAGATAGACACAAAAAGTGGGTGTAACAGCGGGACAGGCAGCATCTCTGGGGAAAAGGTCAAAAAACTGGACTAACAGCGGGACAGGCAGCATCTCTGGAGAGAAGGATTAAAAGCTGGAGTAACTCAGTGGGACAGGCAGCATCTCTGGAGAGAAGGACAACAAGCTGGAGTAACCTCTTGTAAACCTCCTCTGGAGAGTGTCCAGAGGAGGTTTACAAGGATGCTCCCATGAATGAGTAGAATCAGAATCAGAAACACACTTTATTCGCCAAGTATGTTTTGCAACATACGAGGAATTTCATTGGCCAGGTCAGTCATACAATTAAAAGCAACAGATCACTCAAAAACACATTTTAACATGAACATCCACCACAGTGACTCCTACACATCCCTCACTGTGATGGAAGGTGAAATAAAGTTCAAGTCCCTTATAGAAACTTACAAAATTCTTAAGGGGTTGGACAGGCTAGATGCAGGAAGATTGTTCCCGATGTTGGGGAAGTCCAGGACAAGGGGTCGCAGTTTAAGGATAAGGGGGAAATCTTTTAGGACCGAGATGAGGAAAACATTTTTCACACAGAGAGTGGTGAATCTCTGGAATTCTCTGCCACAGAAGGTAGTTGAGGCCAGTTCATTGGCTATATTTAAGAGGGAGTTAGATGTGGCCCTTGTGGCTAAAGGGATCAGGGGGTATGGAGAGAAGGCAGGTACAGGATACTGAGTTGGATGATCAGCCATGATCATATTGAATGGCGGTGCAGGCTCGAAGGGCCGAATGGCCTACTCCTGCACCTATTTTCTATGTTTCCCTTAGTACTTCCTCGGTCGTGGGCTTTGAGCCCCCGTTGACGGGACGATCTTGACTCCCGTAGCCGGCGCCGTTTGGGCCCTCCGCGTCGAGGCGATAAGCTCCCGCATCGGGGGGGGGGATGTCAGCTGGTCGAGCCTTCCGCGACGTTGGAGTTTCCCGAACTTCTGAATTCTCTGGGGTGGAACCCTCTCCAAGACAGACGTGAAGCTCACCGATTGACCTGTTTTTACAAAATGTTAAATGGTCAGCTCGACATAGATTACAAGACCTACACCAAACCCAAACCAATTAGGGGCAGATGAGGGCATTCGATCCAATTTGTGATCCCAGCTACAAAGACAGATGTATACAGCAATTCGTTCTTCCCCCGCACAATTAAAGCATGGAATAATCTCCACCCAACTATAGTTACCCAACCAGATGCAACTAAATTTAAAGTAGCTCTTTCTTCCCAAAAACCCTTTCTGGCTTAAGCCCTCCCTTCACCACCTCCAGTTTAAATTCCATTTGGAATATTTTGGAGGACCAAGAACCAAGACTAGCCTCTCCCGACTGCGAGCTTGATGGTAAGTCCGCGGTGGGAGCAATCTCAGGCAAGGGATCAGCTCTTATGTTAAGTATGCGCCCCGCGATAGGGCTCAAAGTCAGTCCAAGGAGGCTTCCAGCTCCATCGATGTTGAGAGAGAGTGTGATCCGAAAATTAATCACATCTCCGCCAAGGTACGAACTTGAAAAAACATTTCCCCCTCCCCCCTCCCCCCATAAAACAAACCGAAGAACATTAAAACAAACTTTTAACAGTAAAAAATAACAAAAAGAATGAAAAAACGAAAAGACTGCCGGCAGGGCAGTCAGCGCCCCAGGTTAACCTATGATGAGTGTTTGTCGGCACTGGGCCTTTACTCGCTGGAGTTTAGAAGAATGAGGGGGGACCTCATTGAAACCTACAGAATAGAGAAGGGCTTGAATAGAGTGGATGTGGAGCGGATGTTTCCACTAGTGGGAGAGTAGGGACTGGAGTTCATATCCTCAGAATTAAAGGACATTCTTTTCGGAAGGAGATGAGAAATGTCTTTGGTCAGAGAGTGGTGAATCTGGAATTCATTGCCACAGAAGGCTGTGGAGGCCGTCAGTGGATATTTTTAAGGCAGAAATAGATAGATTCTTGATTAGTACAGGTGGCAAAGGTTATGGGTAGAAGGCAGGAAATTGGGGTTAGGAGGGAGAGATAGATCAGCCATGATTGAATGGTGGAGTAGACTTGATGGGCCGAATGGCCTAATTCTACTACTATCATGACTTTATTCAGACCTTTCATTATTCGATAAGTTTCAATGAGGTCGTCCCTCATCCTTCTAAACCCGAGCACGTAGAGACCCAGTGCTGTCAAACACTTAGCAAAGATACAATATTATAGAATTTTATTAATCCCAGGAGGTAAATTAGTCTGCCAACAGTCATAAAACACAAGATATATGAAATTAAAGTGACGAGTGGAAAGGATTGGGGATCCGCAACGGTTGGGAAGGGGAGCGGGGAGAAAGTCGGTCCACCTCACAGCAGAAGGGGGTTGTACAGTTTGATAGCTGCAGGGAAAATGGATCTCCTTTGGCGTTCTGTACTGCATCTTGGTGGAACCTCCCATGAATAATAACTCCGCCCCCAGCCTTCCTGATGAGCTTGTTAATCCTGTTGCCGTCTGCAAAGAAGATGGCACTGGCCACCACCAATTGGTGATCTTCTGACGTCTGCCTGTGTGAGTGAGATAATAATACCATCAGGGGCTGTGGTGGCCTGGCATGGCACATCAATGTTCTCCCTGTCAAAGTGTGCAAAAAATGCATTGAACAGTCTGGGAGTGATGCTTTGCTGTTGGTTGAGCTGCCCCTTGGTTTTGCCTTGTAGTAAGTGATGGCGTGCAAGCCCAGCCACAGCTGCCAAACGACTGTCTCATCCACCAGTTTAGAGCAAAATTCCCTTTTAACCTTTTTGCTGGTCTTAACATATCTGGACCTCTTGTAGGAATCTGCATCGACAGACCCCAGATCTCATGAATATATGAGAAATATATGAAGTCACAGAGTGGTCTTCAAACCAAGAAGAGCTAATCCTTTAGAAACTCTCAAGTATAGTAAAGCTCCATTAATCCAGAAGTCTTGGATTTTTGGAGGTGCTGGGTGAAAGATTACCTGGAATATTGGATGTCATTCTATTTAATCTTCCAATACTTTTTAAAAAAATTCACAGTGCATATGGTATGATACATTTTCTCGGGAACGAGAGTAATTTTCTACTGGTATTGGTTTATAATTGGCATGTGTACCGAGATAGTGTAAAAAACATCGTTTGCGTGCTATCCAGTCAAATCATACCATACATGAGTACAATGTAGTCATACACAAGTACAACAGGTAGTGCAACGAGGAGGGGGGGAATCGGGATTACACCCTAGTTTATGGGAGTGGTCTTTTAACATCAGGGATTTGGAAAATTGGTTCCTTGGTAAGTTTAAAGGCAGTGTAGAAACTGGGGCTTTGAGGAACATAAAGGGAGGCCAGGAACCAAGACTCTCAGTAAGCTAAATAGAGATGTAGGAACAAGGAGCTGCAGGTGCTGGTTTACAAAAAAAGTCACTAAAGTGCTGGAAGAACTCAGCAGGTCAGGCAACATCTCTGGAGAACATGGATAGGTAATGTTTCAGGTTGGGTCAAAGCGTCACCTATCCATCCACGTTCCCTAGAGTTGCTGCCAGAGTTGAGTTACAACAGCAATGTGTGTCTTTTTTAAGCTAAAGGGAGTTTGGAAACTGAGGCTGGTGCGCTCTGCCCAAGACCACAAAGACATTGAAGATAGTTTTAGATGTAGCTCAGTCCATCACACAGACCAGACTTCCCAACATTAACTAATTCTACACTTCACACTGCCTTGGAAAAACAGCCAACATAATCTGGTCATTCCTCCTTCTCCCTACTCCCATCTAGCAGAGGAACCGAAGCTTGAAAGTGTGCAGCACCAGACTCACGAACAACGTCTTCCTCTCTTATCCGACTTCTGAAAGGTCTTTCCATAAGCCAGGGTACAGTTTGATTCATTTCTTCCCCTTTGTGGACATTGGACTCTGTCTGTGGAACTGATGCGCCACAATGCCGAGAACTATATTCAAACTATACTCTTTCTATATTCTGTATCTTCCTTTTGCATTATCTATCGGACTTGCGTTTGAAGTGATTGTATTAATGTATGTTTTCTCTAATCTATTTGGATAGCATGCAAAACAAAGAATTTCACTGTTCCTTAGTACACGTGACAATTAAAATAAACCTAAACTTAAAGATGTAGAACTATGGGGACTTCTGAACACTCAGACGGCAAATTATAAGAATATTGGTTTATAAGTTCATAAATTGTGTCATAAGTTGTCATAAGATTTTGTCATGTTGCATCATTCCTGCTTGTATAGTGACTACAGATGTGAAAATTATACAATGTTTATCCCAGTTACATTGAGGCTAACATAAAAGCTATTGTGATATTTTCTTATATGTAAAAATCTGTTTCTGAACTATTCTGACTAGTCAGTAAAAGGCTGAATTGCATGAACAGAAACTGTACGTTTACATGGATCTTGGGTGAAATGTATGAATATCAAATAAACAGTTGATAAATGAAATGATTAAATAAGATGCATCAGATGACCAGTACCAGGTTATATTACTATTTTAGCCATGACTATTTTCGCTATACTTTAAAAAAAAAAAAGGGCTTGAGTACCACTGATCTGAGTACTCGAAGATAAATGGATTTTAAAGAAAATTGGACAGACAGATGCAGATTCAGCAATTTAATGGATTCAACATAATTAACACAGTAACAAATAATTATATTTGGGTTTCTTTTAGGTGTCAAAGGGGACTTGGGTTTCATCAGTACCTGAAATCAGCAGCTACGTTTCACAAAGGCAAAAATGAAAAAAATCATTGTTGGAATTGGAGGGTAAGTATCAATAAATTTGGGTTACAGTTGTGGAAGTTATTCCTGTTCTCAAGGAAATAATACATACACACTGGAGAACATTGCTAGGTCACTTTTCAGGTTGGGACCCTTCTTCAGACTCAAGAAGGGTCCCGACCCAAAGCGTCACCTATCCTTTTACCCCAGAGATGCTGCCTGACCAACTGAGTTACTTCATTTTGTGTCTATTCTTGGTGAACCAGAATCTGCAGTTCCTTGTTTCTCTATCTATATATATTGTTGAGTCTACTTTACATCATTTTGTTCCGAAGATTGAGAACAAATTTAGATGTTATTTTCATATCTGGATGTATTCTTCTCAAGAATTCCCTTGGGATTGGTACTGATTGGCTTACACTTCAGTTTTAAGAATATACTAGACCAAGTGCAGACCCTGTTCCCCCAACGGGAGGTTGCGCGGGGGGGGGGGGGCAGCATGCGGCGCCACACACACTAACTACCCACCCCGCGCACACGCTAACTACCCCCTTGATATTATATTAATATTATTAATTTGCTCCTTTTACCCCATAACGGCCCTATCTACTGATGCATAGCCCCCCAACTAGCAGGCGCTTCTAGAGGGGGGGGTAGAGAGTGAGGGCAGAAAGAGAAGGGGCAGAGACAGAGAGAGAGGGGCAGAGACAGAGAGGGGCAAGAGACAGAGGGAGAGGGGGGTGGAGGGGAGGAGAGGGAGGGTGGGAAGGGAGGGGGAGAGGTGGGGGGAAGGGAGGGGGAGATGGGGGGAAGGGCCGGGGAGAGGTGGGGGGAAGGGCCGGGGAGTGGTGGGGGGAAGGGAGGTTGAGAGGTGGGGGAGAAGGGAGGAGGGGGGAGGGGTTGAGAGGGGGGAGGGGTTGAGAGGGGGGAGGGGTGAGAGGGGTATGGATGGGAGGAGCGAAGGGGGGGAGGAGGGGGGTGGAGCAGGGGGGGGGGGGAGAAGGGGGAGGGGGCGCTGCCGACGCCCGACGTGGAGGGTGGTGCTGGAGCTGGAGTGAGAGCCGGAGCTTGGGATGGGGCCGTGCCCAGGGCCGAAAAAGAAGCCGCCACTGGAACCAAGGACGAGCCTGGTCAGGGATGAGCCCACTGGAGCCCAGGCTGCAGCCGAGCTGACTGATGGAGTCTACAGCCAAGGCCGGGCCGAGTACGAGAACCAGGCCAAGTTCCAGGCCCTGCCGCTGCTCTACAACCTGGGTAGTTCCAGGGGCAGGGAATGGGAGGAGGATGAGAGAAATGAGGTGGAGGCAGATGGGGTGGGGAGTGGGGTGGTAGAGGGAGATGGGGGGGGGGGGGTGGTGGAGGGAGATGCCCCTCCCACCCTCTGCACCATCCTCCCTCTCTACCCTCCCTCCCCCTCTCTACCCTCACTCCCACCCTCTCTACTGCTCTCCCTCCCTACCCTCCCTCCCCCTCTCTACCCTCTCCCCCTCTACCTATCTACCCTCACACCCACCCTCTCTACCGCCTCCCTCTCTACCCCCTCCCGCTCTACTCCATTCCTCTCCTTCTCTACCCCTCTCCCTCTCTACGCTCCCTCCCTCTCCATCTACCCCCTCCCTCTCTCTCTGGCCCCTCCCTCTCTGCCCCCTCCCTCTCTGCCCCCTCCCTCTCTGCCCCCTCCCTCTCTACCCTCCTCCCCCTCTACCACCCCTCCCTCTTTACCACCCCTCCCCCTCTACCACCCCTCCCTCTCTTCCACCTCTCCCTCTCTACCACCTTCCCTCTCTAGGTATTGAAGAGGGAGGGTGAAGAGGAGGAGGAGGAGGGAGTGCTGGAGGATGAGAAATGAGCCACGCCTACGCTGTTGGGTGCTATGCTTGAATGGTTCAATATTGCGTTGGGGGAACGGCTTGCGTTATTATTAAAATGAATCTTGCGTTATATTACCAAAACTCTCATCTTGTTTGTTATTATGTCTGTGTTTGTATATGTGCCAAACTACGCCAAAACAGTACATGATAGCGTTTCGGCCCACCTTACTCACCATTGTCCTGTGGTGTGTTTTATCAAAGTTTCATTCTGATTGATGGTATATTTTACGTTAATCACATTTTAAACTTCACAAAGTTTGAGAAAAATCACTTGAACGTGCACTGGCAGTTAGCAGGGTATGACATCACAATGGGATCTCATTTACATAAACTGCCCGTCAGCAGTGTTCCACCCCACAATGGGATCTTATTTACATTTTAAAAAACTCAGTTTTCAAAAACACAGCAGCTTGCACCTCACAATGACATCAAGGGGGGTAGGAAGGGGAGAGGGGTCATGGAGGGAGGGAGGGAGTGACTGATGGTAGGGGAAAGGAGAGGGAGGGAGGGAGTGGGGGAGGGGAGGAGGAGAGGAGAGGGAGGGAGTGGGGGAGGGGAGGAGGAGAGGGGAAAGAAGAGGGAGGGTGAAGAGGGGGAGAGAGTGCTGAGGGATGAGGGGAAATGAGCCGTGCCTGCACAGTTAGGGGCTATGGGTGAGTGGTGGAATATTGCGTTGGGGGAACGGGTTGCGTTGGAATAGTTGAGTGGCGGAAACGGATTGCGTTGGGGGAACGGGTGAGTGGTGGAATATTGCGTTGGGGGAACGGAGCCCAACGAATATTTTACTAAAACAAACTTGTTTGATTGTCCGTATATATGCGTGCGTGTGTTCCCGAAACCCGCCAAAATGGACACGATAGCGCTATAATTGTTGGCCCTCCTTACTCACCATTGTCCTGTGATGTAAATGAAACAAGTTTTGTTCAAATTGATGGTATATTTTACAAGTTATTCACAAGTTATTCACATTTTCAACTTTACAAAAATCACTTTTCAAACCACTTTTCCACTTTCCTCAGCGGTGTTTAATGTCACAATGGGATTCCAAATTTATTTAATTTTCAATTGCCATGTTTTTTTTCCGCATGGGGGGATGGGATAGGGGGAAGGTTTCATTTTTTAAAAAAACATTGCAATTTTCATTGGGGTGAGATATGGGTGAGGAGTGGGGGAGCAGGGGGATAGAGAGGAGGGGCGTATGGAGGGAGAGGAAAGTGGTGGAGGTGAGGAGGAAGCTTGGGGAAGGGGGGGATATAGGGAGAGGATGGGGGAGTGGGGGAGGTAGGGATTGGGGGATAGAGGGAGAGGAGGGCATTGGGGGAGGTGAGGGAGAGTAGGGGGTGGGATAGGGGGGAGGTGAGGAGGGGGATAGAGGGAGAGGAGGGGTTTGGGAGGGGAGAGGGGTTATCGAAGAGAGGGAGGGTGACTGAGGGTAGGGGAAAGGAGAGGGATGGAGAGGTGAGGGAGGGAGTGCTGGGGATGAGGGGGAATGGAGGAGGATAGGGATTGAAAGAGGGATGGCAAGGTAATGGAGGAGGGGAGGGGGTTAAGGGAGGAGGTGAGGGGAGGAAGCAGAAGAAGGTTGGTGGAGGATGGGGAGAGGGAAGATAATGGAGGAGGGGACTGAAGAGAAGGGAGTGAGATGCGTTCATATTGATCTTATATTTTACAGGTTATTGCCATTTTTAACTTTTAAAACGTCGCAGTCACGCACCCACTTGCCGGCCGCGCATGCGCAGTTGGAAGAGGGTTGCCGTGACTCGATCACAACGGTGATCTCTGGCGTCACAACGGGAACCTGTCAGCCATGCCTGCGCAGTTGGTGGCTATGGGTCAGTGGTGAAATATTGCCTTAGGGGTCCGAACCCAAGGGGTCAAAAGAAAATTGCCCTGTTTTTGTTTTGCGATTACTTGCTTGGCCTCACAACGGGGACCCAACGGCTCCACGGGTATTTAAAACTTAAAACAGCGCCCCCATTTGCGCATGCGCAGTTGGGGGAGGGTTCCCCTGTACATCACAACGGTGATCTCTGGCGTTACAATGGCAACCTCTCAGCCGCTCCTACGCAGTTGGGCCCGTTCTAGATTTTCAGATCACCATCGTTTTTTCCCTTTCGCCTGTACTTGCCTGGCCCCACAACGGTTCCATGGGTAAGTTTCCAACTATTTTACAAACACCTTAACGGGTCCTTGCTTCAATTTATTAACTTTAACTTAATTTCAACCGACAAAGGCACAACTTTGAACGCGGCAGCCGCACATGCGCAGTTTGGTGGAATATTGCGTTGGGGGAGCATGCCCAACGATAGCGCAACAATTTTAGGGACGCCTTACCATTCGCCTGGGGTGTGCTGTATCAAGTTTCTTTCGATATAAGAAAGTAATTCCCTCAATAAACTTTAATTTACTTAATTTTTTAATCTAATACTTCCGTGTTTACTTGACTGGGATCACAAAGGGCACCCAAAGGGTCCTCAGCCGCAGCTGCACAGTTGGGGGAGGGTAGCCTTTGCCGATTTTTAGATCGCCATTTTTATCTAATTCCCAATGGCTCCACGGGTCGTATCGGTTTGAACCAGGAATACAGGTATCTACTAATGGTCATATTCCAATAAGACTTTTTCTGAAGACAGAACCTGTTATGTGCATTTGCTAATTTTTCCATGGGAATATTCCAGAATTGTATAAGCATAGGTAGATTATTTTTATATTAATTTATATCATTAGTTGTTGGTTGGAAAGAAGCACCAAAGATGGCAGATTTAATTTTTACATACGTTGTGAATATTTTAATCTGAAATGTTTTATGGCATCACAATGGGGATAGATTTTAATTAACCACTTGCCGGGCCCATCGGCCGCGTCACAATTGAAAATGGAGCCGGGCCCACCAACCCTCCCACAACTGTGCACTCGCAGATACCGGGTCCGGCCACCCTCCCCCAACTGCACAGGCGCAGCTGACGGAATGAGATTGTCATTTTCAGATCGCCTTTTTGATGTAATACTTCAGTGTAATGGGGACCCAACTGGTCCACGGGTTGTCTCGTGTGCTCTAATTTTGCACACTGATCTCGTATGGGACCTTGTCAAAGGCCTTTTGAAAGTCCAGATACACCACATCCACTGGCTCTCCCTTATTCATCCTACTTGTTCCATACTCAAAAAATGTCAAGATTAGTCAAGCATGATTTCCCCATCATTAATCCATGCTGACTTTAACCGATCTTATCACTGCTTTCCAAATGCGCTGCTCTGACATCTTTAACAATCGACTCGAGCATCCTCCCCACTACCGATGTAAAGCTAACTGTTCTATAATTCCCTGTTTTCTCTCTCCTTTCTTAAAAAGTGGGGTTACATTGGCTACCCTCCAGTCCACAGGAACTGATCCAGAGTCGAGAGAACATTGGAAAATGGTCATCAATGCATCCACGATTTCTCGGGCCACCTCCTTGAGGACTTTGGGATGCAGACCATCAGTTTACCAAACAACATTTCCTGACTAATGTGGATTCCTTTCAGTTCCTCCCTCCCACTAGATCCTCAGTTCCCTAGTATTTCTGGGAGATTGTGTCTTCCTTAGTGAAGACAGAACAAAAATACTCGTTTAACTGTTCTGCCATTTCCTTGTTTCCCATTATAAATTCACCTGTCTCTGACTGACTAGAGATTCCCGTGAATCAGTAAAGTAGTCACTTTTTGAGGAAACTTTGAGAACCTACATGAAGCGTTTTTTTTGTTTAACAGAGACCTCTTGCTATGGCAGTGCTCTGATTAGAATGGCTCCGGAGCTCAGTCTCCAAGCGTGCACAAGCACAAATGGCATTAGCATGCTGAATGAGATATGAAGTTACATCAACTATGATCTTGTTAAATGACATAACAAGTTAAAAGGATTTCTGCTACTCATATTTAATACATAGGAACGTCATTAGTTGTCTGTTAGTCCTCCAGTACTATTCACTTTTCAAAGTATTTTTATATACATTAGTTCATTTGCTATTGGTCCTTAATATTTGGTGTATACATTTGATCCATTCGGACAAGACATTTGGTCCTTTAAAATTGATTAATTTATCCATTATCTCCCCATCTATTTTAATTGTCACCATATTCATTTTTTGATGGTGTACTTCAAAAAGATTTCTCAACTGCTTGGCTGCACTTTATATAGTTGTAGTGAAAATGTTGTCTATATTCATGACTTCTTGTCGGTGTAATCTTATTAGCATTATCACAAATATTCATACACATTTTTGATTTAATGTACCACCGGTGTTAATAATATCGGTGCCCAAGAAGAGTAAGGTGACGTGCCTCAATGACTATCGACCAGTGGCACTAACGTCTGTGGTGATGAATTGCTTTGAGAGGTTGGTTATGGTGCACATCAACTCCTACCTCGACGAGAACCTCGACGAACTACAGTTCGCATACCGCCACAACGGGGGTGGAAGATTGCAATCTTCACGTGGTCCGCCCTGTTTCGACTAATGCAATCAACTCGACGTGCACAAATGGAAGATCAAATAGAACAAGTTGTCCAACAACTTTAGGCTGTGCAGGGCACGCGAAAGAAGAAGAAGACCGCCACAACAGGTCAACGGTAGATGCCATTTCACTGGCTCTCTACTCCGCACTGGACCACTTGGACAATAAAAACGCCTACGTCAGGCTGTAGTTTATAGACCACAGCTCGCCGTTTAATACCATCATCCCTTCCAAGTTGGTTACGCGAGGAGGTGTGGTGATTAGGAGCTCCCGTCCAGACTCAAGAACGAGTGTGTTTTATCATCTTTATGGAATTCGGAGGAGATACAGCGGTACCTTAAACATCTTTGTGTATCGCTGCAACGCTGCAGAGACTTGTTTTAAAGTTTTTCTGCTTGTTTTGGGACAGCGAGAAGTCTTATCAATTGACTGCGTAGCTCCCACTACGGTGGCTGGCAACCTGCCAGGAAACTGTTTGCGTACCAAAAGAGGGGAGAAAAATCTTTCTGGACTTGTACAACTGCGTCCAGAACAACCCCCTTAGTGCCTCGTCAGGGCTGACCGGCCCGGTCTGGTTTTCGTGGGGTGTGGAAGGTTTTCTGCACCTGCACCATCTCGACCTTCTTTTGCGGCCTTGGAGCTTGGAGCTGACGACGAAGCCTCCTTTCTCTCGGCAAGACGGAGGGAGATAAGAAGCTTCCAACAACAAGACTGCAGGCAAGTCCCTTTTGTTGCTGTAGGAGCGGTGAAGAACAGCAGGGATTGCCTAGGAAGGTCAGCAGCTCGCCAGGGAACGCAGGAGAGCCAAGATAATCAAGCAAAGAGGTGGTGACGCAGCAGTTTTTCGGGGGAGCCGCCATTATCAGCATTTGAGGCGACACCAATTTGCCTCCATCTCTCGAACGGTTCCATTTGTTTTTGTCTTTGGACTTGGCCTCGTGCCATTTGGATTGTCTGTGTCTCAGGCTTTATATGTGATATGTTTTAAATTGTAGCATCTGCAGTGTTCTGGAGAAGCGGGGCCTTCCAGGAGTTATGCAAAGGCGGCTGCTTCAGCTGCTTCGGCTACTCCTCTTGGGGCCCGGTTCCCCATGAAGAACCTGACTTTTGAGCATGGGATAAGGTGCTACTTGCCCCCCCAGATCAACCTGGAGGACTGCTCGGCTGCCGTAGCCGTGGCGGCCAAGCCTGCAGGTGTCCTGTACGTGGGCAAAATGTTCGGGAAGGCCGTTCTTTTCCTTGAGTCTGTTGAGGGGGTGAGTAAAGGGGTCGCAGTGGGGGGAATGTTTTTGTAGGTCGAGCCCATGGGGTCCATCGCGCAGCGGGTAGTCCTTTCCAACGTCCCGCCCTGCATTACGAACGAGGCCCTCCTTCCCCACCTTCACACCCTGGGGAAGGTACTCACGGACATCACCCCAATTTCCCAGGGGTTCCGCAGGAAGGAGCTGCGGCACGATCTTTCCCTCCGGCGCCAGCTGTCAATGATGCTGGACCAGGAGGAGGTAGTTGACGGGCGCTTCTGTGTCCAGCAGGATGGACGTGACTTTACCATCTTCTGGACATCGGAGCGCCCAAGGTGCCATGCCTGTAAGGAAGTGGGGCGTATTCGGAGGAATTGCCCCAAATCCCGGGCGGGGGCCTCCGCCTCCAGTGCCACTAACCCCCCTCTCCCCCCTGCTCCCACCCCCCGTGTGGTTGAGGCAGCGAACCCTGGGGTTGCGCAGAGCGTGGGTGGGGAGGTTCAAAAGAAGGGGGGCAAGGTGGCAAAGAAGGTGAAGCAGCTGGGGAATAAAACTCCCAAGGACAAGAGCGATCCACCCATCCCGTCACCTCCCATTAGGGAGTCCGCAAGCCCCATAATCCAGCCGGGGGCAGTGAGGATCGGGCGGGAGGAGGAGGAGCCGCAGAAAAAGGTTGCTAAGGCGACCCCAGAATCTGTGAGCTCCTCCCCTGTGAAGAAAAGGAGGAATCTAAATCTCTCTAGGGAGGAGCAGAAGGGGGACGAACTGGAATCCTCCACGGGGGAGGCAAGTACTGTGTTGGAGGAAGACTCCCGCACTCTGGTTCGGGCCCACATTGGTCCCATCAGCCACCTTTGCTGGGATCATCTAGAAGAAGTTGGTGGACTTCTTCTGGGACAACAGAAAGCACTGGGTCTCTCCAGCAGTCGTGAGTCTCCCGATCAAGGAGGGCGGTCAGTAGCTGGTGTGCATTTGCACCAAGTTGGCGGCTGTCCGCCTCAGGACCTTGCAGAGATACCTGTACTCAGGGCATCCTCCCAGGTGGCACGTGCTGGCGACGCACTTTTTCCAATGGAGCTGATGCCTTCAAGGAGGTACGCGGATCCCGTTGGTAGGCGTCAGCCGTGCGGTCCTGATAGGGATGGTAATCCATCCCGGGAGCCGGTCCCACCCAATTTGAGCCGCCTTTCCTCGACACCCTTCATCTCCCTCTGAGACGCAGGGAGGCGTGTCCTGTTCAAGCTCCTCCTCCACACCCTGCACTTCCTCGCCCTGGTCCACCGTCCAGACACCAAGTGGCGGTCGGTGTTGCCTTCCGGTCGCGAGGGGGCCCCCCGGTGGGGGGCCCTCTACGCAGGGATTCTCCCCCTCTACATTGGGGACCTGGGGTGGAGGGTATTGCACCGCCTGCCACTTTTGCGGGCTGAAAGAGTCTGTGTACCACGTGTACATGGAATGCGTGAGGCTGCAGCCACTGTTTGAATACCTAAATGGGCTGCTCCTTGCCTTCTGGCTGCATTTTTCACCCACCATCCTCATCTTTGGACACCCTGTGCGTAGGGGAGAGGGTAGGGCTGAAGATTACCTGGTTGGGTTGCTCCTGGGCCTGGCCAAGCTGGCCATCTGCGAGTCAAGGCGCCAGGCGGTGGAGGGCTCTACCCGAGCCGGCTGCCTGCCCCTTTTCCAGGGATACGTCCGTGTCCGGGTGAGGTTAGAAAGGGAATACGCCCTGTCCACGGGCACCCTGAGGGAGTTCTGGGACCGCTGGGCTCCGCAGGGTGTTGAATGTATCCTCAATAAGGATTGTATCATAGTTGTATAGTAGGTTATTATGGATATATATGTTTGTATTGTATTATGGTGGTGGGTTCTGGCTTGTTTTATTGTAGTGTAATTATTATTTTTTAATAATTTAATACATTTTTTGATTATAAAAAAAAAAAAGCTGGTTACCAAGCTCACGGAACTGGGCCTCTGCGCATCCCTCTGTAATTGGATCCTTGACTTCCTCATCCACAGACCCCAGTCTGTTCGAATTGGAGGAACCACTTCATCCTCAGTAATAATTAGTACCGGAGCACCGCAAGGCTGCGTGCTCAGCCCCATGATTTACTCACTCTATACCCATGACTGCGTATACCCAAGAACTCCATCATCAAGTTCACCGATGACACCACTGTGGTTGGACGAATCACAGATGGGGACGAGTCAGAGTATAGATGTGAGATTGAGCGACTGATCAAATGGTGCCAGCACAACAACCTGGCTCTCAACATCAGTAAGATGAAGGAACTGATTGTGGATTTTAGTAGGGGAAGGATGAGGACCCACAATCCTGTTTATATCAACGGGACGATGGTGGAGAGGGTCAATAACTTCAAATTCCTGGGCGTGCATATAATGAGAAGATCTTTCCTGGACCCAGCACACCGATGCAATTGTAAAGAAGGCACATCAGCGACTCTACTTCCTGAGAAGATTACGGAGATTCGGCATATTGAAGAGGATTCTCCTAAACTTCTACAGGTGCACGGTAGAGAGCATTCTGACTGGTTGCATCGAGGCCTGGTTCAGCAACTTGAACGTCCAGGAGCAAAAAAGACTACAAAAAGTTGTGGCCACTGCCCAGTCCATCACCGGCTTTGACCTCCCCACCGTCGAAGGGAACTATCGTAGTCGCTGCCTCAAAAAGGCAGCCAAAATCATCAAAGACCCACACCATCTTGGCCACACACTTATCTCACCACTGACATCAGGAAGAAGGTACAGGTGCCTGAAGACTGTAATGTCCAGGTTTAGGAACAGCTACTTCCCCACAGCCATCAGGCTATTAAACACAACTTATAAGCTATGAGCTCTGACCTGCAAAAGACTATTATTATTTGTTATTTGCACTATATTTGTTATTTATTGAACTTTTCTTTTTTTTCCTGTTATATACAACTAGACCAAGGGGGACCCATTGGGTCCCGTCCCCTCAACGCGCGGGGGGGGGGGGGGGTTCTGCGGCGTCACACACACACTAACCACCCCCCACACACACAGGGGATGAGGGGAAGGGGAGGGAGGGGGAGAGGGGAAAGGGGGAGAGGAGAGGGGGAGGGGTGGAGGAAGGGCAGAGGTGGGATGGGGAGAAAGAGGAGGGGGAAGGGAGGGGGGTGGATGTGGAGGGGTGAGGTGGAGGGAGGGCAGAGGGGTGGAGGGAGAGGGTTGAGTAGGGGGAAGGGTGTGAGGGGGAGGGGAGAGGTGCGGGGCACTGCGGACGGCCGGCCGTGCGAGTATTGACACTATCAGGGATTGCCTATGTTGACAGTGCAAGCAGGCGATCATCGAGTTGATGTATCGCCAACTTTATCAACGGAGCGATCGACCTCCTGCGGTGACCAGTGTTCACGGAGGGCCTCCGGGGTCCCCGCGGACACTGCGTGTTCCCTGTCCGGGGACCCGCGGGCGTGGACCCGGAGGAGGGGCGGGCGGGCCGTTGGCTGCTCGACGCCTGGACCCGCGGGTGGCCATCTTGGACGGCCCCCAGGAGGAGACGAATGGGGAGATCCCCCCCATCCTTCCCGGCCCCCCCCCCCTCTACCGGGTGCCCAGGTGTTGGGAGTGTGGGGCTGGAATGTGGCCAGGGCCCCTTAGGATGGACGAGCGGTGGCTGCGGCCTCTCACACTGCTTGTGCAGGAGGGACATGGTCTCTTCCTCGCCGCGGGGGAGGGGGGGGGGGGGGGCGACTCCCTTGTGGACCTCCACTGAGGACCTCTCCCGCCGTCGGGTGGTGGCGCAGGCCGAAATTAGAAAAAATATATATTTTGTGGACTGAATCGGGAGGCGTCGAAATAACTGAGTCGGAGTGGGTGGGGGGGGGGGGTAATGTAACTCGTCATCGGCTTCAATCCAGAGCCTGGGGGTGGTGGGGGGGGGGGGGGCGGCTGCGCCACGTAACTCGCATTGAAATTTTTTTAATGAAAATAAAAACTGGTGGAAATACTCATCAGGTTAGACCACATCTGGTGAAAGGGAATCCGGTAATGTTTCAGCTCATTCATTTGTCAAAACTGGGATAATTTGTCACAATTGGGAAAGAGACAAACAAATTGTTGGGATGTATCTATGACGGTGAAATCAGGGTGAATGGAAGCAGTTAGGGAACATAAACATGGAAAGTACAGCACAGGAAAATGCCCCTCAGCCAACAATGTCTGTGCCGGATATAATACGAAGATAAACTAACCTCATCTGCCTACACATGATCCACACCCCTCGATAGCCTGCATATTCATGTGCCTATCCAAAAGCCTATTAAAAGCCACTATAGGATAAGTGCTTCCATCACCACCCCCGACTGTGCATTCCAGGCACACACCACCCTCACATCTCTTTTAAATCTTGCCCCTGTCACCTTAAAGCTATGCCCTGTAGTATTTCATATTTCCACCTTGGAAAAGGGTTGTAACTCTCTACTCTTATCTAATCCATATCTTACCCTATTAACCTAACCAATCCAAGTCTGTTCAACCTCTCTTTGTAGCTCATATCCTTTAATCCAGGCATCATTCAGGTAAACCTAAAACATGATTATTAGCATCTCAAATGAGAAACCAAAAGTTAAAAGGCCTTTAATATCGTTGTCGTGCATTGTAAGGACTTTATACTATTTAATTTCAAATTTGCAATTTTTCCCATTCCTCTGCTTCAAAGAACACTAGTGAGCCTTACTCTCCTATTCTGAACCTATTTCCCAATGTTTATGTTAAAACTGTATTCTACATTTCTCTTTCCATAACATTTGCTGCAATATTCTTGAATATTTTTAACTATCTCTCCTCTGGGGAGAAAAAGATATCTAGATTATCCCCAAGGGATTTATGAATGCAATAGTGTTCTTTTCAAATTATTTTGATGGAATATGCTGACACTGAGAACGTTGTACAAATAGAACATTGCTAACACCTTTTTACAAGTATAAATGTCATTCTCTTTCTTTAATTCAGCATGACAAATGGTGGAAAAACCACAATTGCATGCAGTCTCAAGAAAGCACTTCCAAACAGCTCTTTAATAAATCAAGATACATTTTTCAAGGTAAAATATATTCTACTCTAAATATTTTTATTGAATAATAATTGTAGATATTATTCCTGTATTTTAGTTCATTCAGCAGTGTTTGCCATTGAAGATGAGTAACGTTTCAGTGCCCCATCCAAATGATATTGCTCAATATCATCTTTTTTTTCTCTTCTATTAACTTCTCAAAATAAATTCTAATGGCTATTTGAGGAATTGCAGGTTCATTATGTAACAATAATTAGCATTTTGGTAGACCATTTAACATGAAGAAAAAATTGAAAGTTCATTCAGATCATTAGGAAGTGTCATTATACAGTATCTACAGTGCCCTCCATAATATTTGGGACAAAGTCTCGTCATTTATTTATTTGCCTCTGTACTCCACAATTTAAGATTTGTAATAGAAAAAAATCACATGTGGTTAAAGTGCACATTGTCAGAATTTATTAAAGGCCATTTTTATACGTTTTGGTGTCACCATGTAGAAATTACAGCTGTGTTAATACAACATGAGGACCAAAGTTGTGCCAAAGAATGAAAGTCAAAGAAGCCATTATGAGACTGAGAAACAAGAATAAAACTGTTAGAGACATCAGCCAAACCTTAGGCTTACCAAAATCAATTGTTTGGAACATCATTAAGAAGAAAGAGAGCACTGGTGAGCTTACTAATTGCAAAGGGACTGGCAGGCCAAGGAAGACCTCCACAGCTGATGACAGAAGAATTCTCTATAATAAAGAAAAATCTCCAAACACCTGTTCGACAGATCAGAAACACTGTTTAGGAGTCAGGTGTGGATTTGTCAGTGACCACTGTCTGCAGAAGACTTCATGAACAGCAATACAGAGGCTGCACTGCAAGATTCAAACCACTGGTTAGCTGCAAAATTAGGATGGCCAGGTTACAGTTTGCCAAGAAGTACTTAAAAGAACAACCACAGTTCTGGAAAAAGGTCTCGTGGACAGATGAGACGAAGATTAACTTACATCAGAGTGATGGCAAGAGCAAAGTATGGAGGAGAGAAGGAACTGCCCAAGATCCAAAGCATACCACCTCATCTGTGAAACACAGTGGTGTGGGTGTTATGGCCTGGGCATGTATGGCTGCTGAAGGTACTGGCTCACTTATCTTCATTGATAATACAACTGTTGATGGTAGTAGCATTATGAATTCTGAAGTGTATAGACACATCCTGTCTGCTCAAGTTCAAACAAATGCCTCAAAACCCATTGGCCGGCGCTTCATTCTACAGCAAGTCATGATTCCAAACATACTGCTAAAGTAACAAAGGAGTTTTTCCAAGCTAAAAAATGGTAAATTCTTGAGTGGTCAAGTCAATCACCCAATCTATACTTAATTGAGCATGCCTGTTATATGCTGAAGAGAAAATTGAAGGAGACGAGCCACCAAAACAAGCAAAAGCTAAAGATGGCTGTAATACAGTCCTGGCAGAGCATCACCAGAGAAGCAACTGATGATGTCCATGTATCGCAGAGCTCAGGCCGTCATTGCATGCAAAGGATATGCAACAAAATACTAAACATGACTACTTTCATTTACATGACATTGCTGCGTCCCAAAACATTATGGTGCCCTGAAATTTGCGGACGATGTATAAACACTGCTGCAATTTCTACATGGTGAAACTGAAATGTGTAAAAATGGCCTTTATTAAAATCTGACAATGTGCACTTTAACCACATATGATTTTTTCTATTACAAATTTTAAATTGTGGAGTACAGAGGCAAATAAATAAATGATGGGTCTTTGTCCCAAACATTATGGAAGGCACTGTATGCTGTAAATGGTGCTGTCAAAGGACTTCCACTGAAGGTGCTAATTAACACCAACTGCGTTGTCATACTTTTACTATTGTTGCAATCTGTTTAAGGGATTACATGAGTAACTATGTAAAGTTGAAGGAAGACAAATGCACATCCTTTCAAGGAGTGGTTGAACACTTTGGTTTCAAAACTGATGCCAATGATCTACAACCAACAAAGTAAAAGATGGAGCCATAGCCAATTTTGCAAAGATTATAAATATTGCAGAGCTATAAAGTTATCCTAGGGATAATGCAGTATTAAGTAAGATTCATTCCAGATCTGTGACATTGTTCACACTTTTGCATCCATAGAGTTATACAGCATGGAAACAGGCCCTCCGACCCATGCAGACCAAGCTTTTTATCTGAGGTAGGCAGATTTGTCAGGATTTTGCCCATATAATTGCAGATGAAATCCAGACAGATTCAGCATTGAAAAATAAAGCATAACAATCACAGGTGCTGGAAATCTTACACAAAATCAGAAAATCCTGGACAAGAACCCAACAGATCAAGCAACATCTGCGGAAAAAGAAACGGTCAAAGTTTAAGATTTGCAACCTTTTGCAAATAGTATTGATAAGTATGGACGGAATTTGACTTGTGTACAGAAAATAAACTGGAACCATTCTTGTCTGAAGCTGTGCAAAGGCAATGGAGTCCTGGAGTGTCTAAGCCTAATACTCCAAATTCCAAACTGAATGTGCAAGAATGGTAGTATGAAAACAATTGCAAGAGACTTTGTTTATGTTCAATTATTGAACTTTACAAATTTATTTTCACTCTCTGAATTTTTTGTTACAATCTGTTTTTTATGTATTTTGTTTTCTGAAAGACTTAAATCTCTGCCTCATGTATTGTAATTAAGTATGAAATTGATATAGTTTCCACGTCACATCTTTTTCCTTATTAGATTTATGAATATTTTGTTCTTTTTTAAGAAGGATTTCATCTCCTTTGTGCAATGCAATGAAGCACATGCAGTTCCGTAACCCTTCTAGCTACATCAAGCTTATTAACTAGCCTTCTGGAAACATGGCAGCAGGATTGCTTAAGGCCTAAACTTTCAGCAACCTCAAATCTTATACACCCGAAATTGAAGCCAATGTTTTGCATTGTGAATCAAAAATTGTATTTTGGAGTGAATTTGTAACCAGTATGGTTCTATGTCTGTCATCTTCAGGAGTCTGCTGATGTGGAGTTTGGAGAAGATGGCTTTCAGCAGTATGATGGTGAGATTTATTTCATTTCAGGCAAAGGTTTTTTAATGCAATGATCATAAAAGGGTGGTCAGAGATTTTGCTTTAGAATAATGCTGCCTTTTTCCAAAACTCAATACATTTCTCCTCCCATACTTTGACTTTATAAGACACTGACAGTAACATGCAAAGAATGTTGAATGTTCTACACCCTCTTCCCCATGAAATTGATGTTCTCCAGCAGAATGAAATCTTTACTTGGGTATGTTGCAAAACGTATCTTCATCGGCGCTGCAGTTCTGCCGCTACCCGTGTGCGCGACTTTGGCGCCTTTGAGAGGAGGGCGGGTTTAAAACGCCGTTTTCTCTAGGCTATTGAAATCGATGTTGTTCAGCCTGCTTAGTTGCTGACGAAAAATCGCTGCGACATTCGTTTGCTGCAGTTATTTTTAAACTAAGTGGGATCATTTAATTGCTATAGTAAATTTAAAATCATCTTCTAAAGCCGCGAACACCGACAACGGGACGGATCTCACGTAGGGGACAAGGCAAGTGTTTATTTTTACAATAAAAAGTGTTTCTTAAGTTCCCTTTAATCAAAATTTTAAGTTGCGAGATGGTGACTTGGAGCCCATCCGAACCGGCAATATTTTTCATGCCGATATGGGCTTCAAATCCACTGCCACCGCAACGTTCCAAACCAGCGCGTTCCACAAAATCCCACTCGCAAGCTGATTTAAATGGCCATTAATTTACAGCAATTAAACACTAAATTCCTTCCATTTGGCCTATAAATTAATGACAATGAGATTTAAAAATCATGTTTTATTGTGAATTCTTGTGTGAATGTTCTTTGGACACTTAGGCTATTTAAAAATGTAAATCTTAGATCTAGTAATTGAATTTTGGAATTAGCTACAATTGGGTAACTAACTAAATATATGCTTTAATTTCAGGTCATCCAAGTGTAATGTATATAATGTAATTAGCATATGTTATGTCTTGTGTGAGGGGACGCATGCGCTAGAGGAGACTCATGGTGGCGTCCTACAATAAAGAAGCTTGTGAGTTTACTCCTGTATCTGAGAGTTCTTTTGAGTCAGTTCCAAGTACCCAAAATACACTACAATTGGCGACGAGGATGGGATAGAGTTTGTGAACTCACCCGCAGGACTGTTTTGCAACACACAGGATTGTTTAACAGTTTAAACTGTAGATACGGAGTTGTGTCGCAGTTGTTTGCGAGCTGGACAAGAGAGGCCTGCAGATCCCTCTATGCCGGGGACTGCATTTAAAACATCAGCTGTACAAGTCGGCGAGTTTTGTCAGGCTATCTCTATGTTGTGTCTACGTGGCAAGATGGTGTCCTTCGGATTGTTACTCATTTTAGACTGAGTTTTCCTTTTGTCAAATTCCTCAAGCTGAATAGTCTTTGTATAAGTTTTAGGTGAATTGTTACACAAAAACACACAACAACAGCACGAAGAGGATAAAATAACAGAAAAGGAAAGAAGAAGGACTGTCAGAAAAAAAAAGGTTGTGTTTGGAAACAAAGTGGAACGGCACCAAGCCAAAAGATTTGGCGCCAAACGGTTTTGGATTGGCGCCAAAGAAAAGCAAAATCGGAACAGGAAGCAAGGAAAACAAGTGGGGCAGTAAGTAAGTGTCACCGAAGTAAGCAGCCAAAAGCTCGAAGCCTAACCAGCAGGACAGTGACGGTGTCAACTTACCTGGAGCATTTTCCAGGGCTGTGTAGCCAAGGCAAAGGGGCAGAAGAGGCCCAGCAGCTGCCACCGACTTCGGACGTTTTCCAGGGCTGTGTAGCCCACAGCCAGGCCCAGGAGCCGCCAACGACGTCGAGTGAGGGCCCAGTACCGGGTAGGTCACGGACAGGTCCAGTGAAGCCACCGACGAAAAGGAGTCAGCCCGGCCGGCAGAAGAGTCAACCCAGTCGAGGGAGAAAGCCGGCCGCGTGAGAAGCGGACCAGCAGCGAGAAAAAAAAGCCCGGCCATGCGTGAGAAGCGGACCGGCAGAGTAAGAGAAAACTAGCCGCGAGAGAAGCGGACCGGTCGTGAAAGAAAGCCCGGTCGGGAGTAGAGTCAGCCCGACCGTGAGCAAAAAAGAGGGTCCGGCCGCACAAGAGAAGCGGACTGGACGAGGGGGAAAGCCCGGACGTGAGAGGAAGTCCAGCCCCGAGCAGAGTGGGTCTGCACGAGAGAAGCAGGATAGCACTCAAGCACTTCAGCACGGTCGGCAGTAGAGTCAGCCCGGTCGTGAGGGCTGTGGAGACAGCGGGCAGGCAAGTCAGCAGAGCAGCAGTAGTCGACTTGGCAGCGAGCCAGCGGCAGCAAAAGTAACGGTGAAGCCCAGAGGAGCCAGCAAAAGCAGCAAAAGTGGAGGTCTGGCGAGGCCAGCAGCAAAAGTACCGGTGGGGACAGCTCGAGAGGTCGAGAAGGCACCGGAGTCCATAGGCCGATGAGCTGGACCAGTGAAATCCTTCAAAGTAAAAGCGGGACTGTTGAATGTAATGCATTGTTCACTATTCCTTCACAGTAAAAGCAGGACTGTTTGGATGTAATGCATTGGTCACTGTTATTAATAGTAAATCTGTGTGCATAGCAGGAATATGGTTAAAATGTTCTAAATGTCTATTAACATGAAATGTTGGTTAATAGTATAAATCTATTATTATAAGAATTAGTAATAGTCAGTGGGCTGGATCACTTCTTAGTGCACCTGAATAGCAACAGGTAGCATGGCTTTTCAAATTGTAGGAAACGTGCCCCAGTTAGATTCTGGGTGTAATTTTGAGAAATGGACCAAAGTCTTGGAGGCTTGTTTCATTTCCAATGATATTGCTGCAGAGGAGAAGAAGAGGGCATGGTTCATATTAGGCTTAGGAAGAGAGGGTTATCAGACCTTACGTATGTTACTGCTGCCAGCAGCGCCCACGGATAAAATGTATGAGGAGTGTAAGGAGGCTTTAATGGCTCATTTTTCGCCAAAACATCCAAGGGCATCCAGAGGCAATGAGCCTGAACTAAAGAGGGCAGAGAGTCTCTCAAAGGACCAAGGTCAAGTGCAAAAGGACAAAGGTCAAGTGCAAAAGGACAAAAGTCAAGTGCAAAGGGACACAAGTCAAGTGCAAAGGGACACAAGTCAAGTGCAAAGGGACACAAGTCAAGTGCAAAGGGACAAGTCAAGTGCAAAGGGACACAAGTCAAGTGCAAAAGGACAAAAGTCAAGTGCAAAGGGACACAAGTCAAGTGCAAAGGGACACACGTCAAGTGCAAAGGGACACAAGTCAAGTGCAAAATGACACAGGTCAAGTGCTAAGGGACAACGGGCAAATGCAAAGTGGCAGAAGTCAAAGGCAAAGAGAAATTGCCATCCAAAGGGCAACCCTAGCTATTCAAGCTGCATTCAGGGGTATGAAGATACGGAGATAAATCCGTAACAAACAGAAAGCAGCAACGGTAATACAAGCAGCATGTAGAAGGCACAGAGTATACCGTCAATACAAGGCAATGAGATTGGCAGCTATAATAGTACAAACCCATTATAGGGCACACCTTCAAATGGAAAGTGATCGCAAAACTTACATGAAGGTACGCAGAAGCGTTGTACTGCTTCAGGCAGCCTACCGTGGAATGCTTGTTCGAAGGCAACTGCGGGGCATGCATAAATCTGTCAAGGTCATACAGACTTATTATCAGATGTATAAACAGCGTCAGTATTTTAAGAAACTACGCTGGTCTGCCATTGCTGTACAGCAACGATACAGAGCATGCCAGATAAGAGATGTCCAAGTGAGACAGTATAAGAGTTTGAGAGAAGCAGTGGTGTGTATTCAGGCCTTGTACCGCGGGATCAAAGCCAGAGTATTGGTAGAGAAAACCAAGGCAGCACGCTGTATTAAGTCATTCATAAGAATGTGCATTACAAGAAAGCATTTCTTAGAAACATAGAAATTAGGTGCAGGAGTAGGCCATTCGGCCCTTCGAGCCTGCACCGCCATTCGGCCCTACGAGCCTGCACCGCCATTCAATATGATCATGGCTGATCATCCAACTCAGTATCCCGTACCTGCCTTCTCTCCATACCCTCTGATCCCCTTAGTCACAAGGGCCACATTTAACTCCCTCTTAAATATAGCCAATGAACTGGCCTCGACTACCCTCTGTGGCAGAGAGTTCCAGAGATTCACCACTCTCTGTGTGAAAAAAGTTCTTCTCATCTCGGTTTTAAAGGATTTCCCCCTTATCCTTAAGCTGTGACCCCTTGTCCTGGACTTCCCCAACATCGGGAGCAATCTTCCTGCATCTAGCCTGTCCAACCCCTTAAGAATTTTATAAGTTTCTATAAGATCCCCTCTCAATCTCCTAAATTCTAGAGAGTATAAACCAAGTCTATCCAGTCTTTCTTCATAAGACAGTCCTGACATCCCAGGAATCAGTCTGGTGAACCTTCTCTGCACTCCCTAAACTGTACGCAATACTCCAGGTGTGTTCTCACCAAGACCCTGTACAACTGCAGTAGAACCTCCCTGCTCCTATACTCAAATCCTTTTGCTATGAAAGCTAACATACCATTCGCTTTCTTCACTGCCTGCTGCACCTGCATGCCTACTTTCAATGACTGGTGTACCATGACACCCAGGTCTCGCTGCATCTCCCCTTTTCCTAGTTGGCCACCATTTAGATAATAGTCTGCTTTCCTGTTTGATGCAAAAGGCGGCTGTAGTCACTCTGCAAGCTGCATACCGTGGTTACCGATTAAGGGTACGGTACAGAGCTATGCAACAAGCAGTCATTTCGATCCAGAGATGGCAAAATAGGGCATTCCCAGTTTGTGCAATATCAGTCAAAAAAGAGAGCTACTGTAAAAGTGCAGTCAGTACTCCGTATGAGTTGGTATAGGAAAGACCTAAGGAGACAAATAGATGCTGAAGGCTGAAACGATACAAAAGGCTTAAACGATATAGGAAAGACTTCCTCAAACCGATTTATACAGCAGTTGTGCAGTATCACTACCGTGCTTATGTAGTAAGAGAAATATACAGAGCGCAAATCAAAGCCACTGTTGTATGGCAAGGACAATATAGGTCCTACTTCTTGATGAATAACCAGAAAGGTGATTTAAGAAGACAAATAGACGAACAACAGAAAATGCTTAAACGTTGCAAAGAACGGTTAAATAAATGTGTGACGATGAGCAAAACGCTGTTAACAGAAAAGTCTAAAGAAGAGAGGCTTGTCGGTCGAGACAAAAGTATGCAGGACCGATTGCGATTAGGACACTTCAGTATAGTCCAGCATGGAGCTTCCTTCACTGAGCAATGGACAAATGTTTATGCATTGCAGAATGTCATTGTACAACAAGAGCAGATAAATACGTAGCGCCAGGAAATTGAGCGACAGAGAGCGACTGAAAAACGAAAACCTGCAGTCATGTGTCAGATCCCACCTACAAATAAAGAACAGAAACAGAGGAAATGTTAACTTTAGCAGAATATCAAGAACAGGAAGAAATCTGCAAATTAGATTAGGATATTTAAAAAGGGAAGAGGCAGAGATACAGGTAGAGCTAGAGTGATTAGAAAGATGAGTGGAATGAACCATTATAAGTGCTAAGTTTAGATACAGTTTACAGTTATGAGGATGTAATGTCAGATGACTGTAATAATATAATTTTGCAACTGTGTTAATCAATTATATTTAATGTTGTAGAAATGGTGTTATTCGCCTCCAAGCTAAAGGGGGAGCAGTGTAATGTATATAATGTAAATGGTGTTACCTGCCTCCAAGTAAAAGGGGGAGCAGTGTAATGTATATAATGTAATTAGCATATGTTATGTCTTGTGCGAGGGGACGCATGCGCTAGAGGAGACTCATGGTGGCGACCTGGAATAAAGAAGCTTGTGAGTTTACTCCTGTATCTGAGAGTTCTTTTGAGTCAGTTCCAAGTACCCAAAATACACTACACCAAGTAAGATTGTTTAATATTTGTTTCAGAATGCTTCAATCTATAATAACTGAAAATGTCTTTCAGTTCTCTTAATTTTTAATAAAGTTATGGCCATTTGACTGTCCTTGATCACAGCTTTTGTGTTGTCAATGGAAAAGCAATAGGGAACAAGATGCTAATTTCTGAGTGTGAAAATGGCCATAACTTTTTTAATACTGAAGATATGAAAGTGAATTATATGTCAAATTAAACTTCTTTTTATGCTTTATCTGATGGGATAAATTGCAGACTTGATTTTTAAAATCTCAAAATGTTGTAACATTGCTACTTTCCTTTTACTCATTACAAACTGACCTGGTGTATTAATATATGCTTCTGATCAAATGTTTTCGTTGAGAAATTCAAACCACCATGAAATTATTAGACTTCTGCTGAAGACAATATTAAAAAAGGAAATTTCTATTGCTATGTGTGCACTGATGCATTTATATTTTATTTCAAAACTTAATAGGTATTTAATATTTTTTGTTTAGTCATTACAGCTCTAGATATGGAAGCAATGATGAATGCAGTATATGGCAGGATGAAGAATATAGCTGCCTTCCGTGAGGAAGACATAGCTCAAGAATATAATGACCTTGGCATCCTAATAATAGAAGGGTTCCTTCTTTACAATTATAAGTATGTTTCCTATATCTTTTAAAGATTCAGTAATATTATTACTATGTTATGTAATATTTTTATTAGATTATTGTGTCAAATCTATACATTAACAAGGGTTGGAAAGAAAATAGTCAACATATTAACAAGCTGGCTGGCCCAAGGGAGCAAGAGTTCATTGTGTCATAACTCTGTGCAGACCTACTTTTAATTTGCTTTGCACCTCCTGAAGCACAGAGGTAATTAAAGGTTGAGAGGATGTTATTTTGCTTTTAATAGACTTCCAACAATACCTAAAGAACCAGTTTGAATAGATCTGAAATTGTCCTAATCAAAATTTAATGAAATTGATCTTCAGTCACAGTTTAATAACAATTTGAGTGTGTTGATGCATTTCATTGAATTTGTAACACGGCATACATGCTCTCATTTGTTTTTAGGCCATTGAATGATGTTTTTCATCAGCGCTATTATATCTCCATTCCATATGAGGAGTGCAAGAGACGAAGATGGTAATTAGAAGTTTAAAATATAATGGAATATTATAATCTAATTATCTGAAGCTGTAAGCTAAATTTTATTTGATAACTAGTGGGGTGCCTGCAAGGCTCAGTGGTGAGACCTCAGCTATTTGCAATATGTATTAATGATTTAGACAAAGGAATTAAATGTTACATCTCCAAGTTTGTGGATAACACAAAGCTGAGTGGCAGTGTTAGCTGCGAGGTGGGTGCTATGAGGCTGCAGGGTAACTTGAATAGGTTGGGTGAGTGTGCAAATGCAAGGCAGATGTAGTATAATGTGGGTAAATGTGAGGTTATCCACTTTGGTGACAAGAACAGGAAGGCAGATTATTATCAGAATGGTGTCAGATTAGGAAAAGGGGAGGTGCAACAAGACCTGGGTGTCCTTGTGCATCAGTCACTGAAAGTACAACAGGCAATGAAGAAAGCAAATTGCATGTTGGTCTTCATAGCGAGAGGATTTAAGTATAGGAGCATGGAGGTACTACTGCAGTTGTATAGGGCCCTGGTGAGACCACAACTGGCGTATTGTGTGGAGTTTTGGTCTCCTAATTTGAGGAAGGATATTCTTGCTATTGAGGGAATGCAGCGTAGGTTCACCAGGTTAATTCCCGGGATGGCGGGACTGACATATGCAGAGCTGCGGATTTTCCGTATTTTGTACGGAAATGCGTCAAGAATACAGATGTACGGTTTTGCTTTCTTAAATACGGATTTTTTTTTCAAATCGGCCCGACTTCCTGTTTCATCTTGCTGCTTAAAAAATGCAAGGATATAAAAAGATACTGTACCTCTAAAAATTATAGCAGATTAAATCTATTAGTATTTTAAATTTCAAGATCTGGATGATTATTTTTGTAAGCTTTGATCTGCCTGTCCTGCTACAGGTTTAAACAGCGCTGTCAGTTTAGCGCGTGGGAATTTAAACAAAGAGCTGTCGGCTACAGCTCTATGGGTTCTAAATATAGCGCTACCGGCTGGAGCGCTATGGACTATAAACATAGCACTATGGGCTTTATACATAGCGCTATGGCCACAGTGCTGTGGGTCACAGACTGTTCGGGGAGGGAGAGAGGGAGTGAGAGGGAGGGAGGGAATAAGAGAGGGAGGGAGAAAAAAAGGAAGGAGAGAGGGAGGAAGAGAGAGGGAGGGGGAGAGAGAGGAGGGAGGGAGGGAGAGGAGGGAAAGAGGAAGGAGGGAGAGAGGGCGAGGGAGGCTTCCAAAATGGCTTCTACATCATCATGTGGTGCTAAAAGCAGGAAGCAACCGTTCAAACAGCAGTATACAAAGATGGCAATGAATGCACTGTCAAGTAAGGTGTGTCGAAGACATGTCAATTGGTAGCAAAGTTATCCATTCTTGTACTCTTACATTGGTATGACCGCACATAAAAAATAAAAATATTTTCGGCAAAATGGCACCGCGTAAAAATACTGATTTCCTCAGCAATATACTGATTTTCTAGAATACTGAAATGCTCTGACAAAACTTGGCAGCTCTGCATATGATGAAAGAATGGATAGACTGGGCTTATATTCACTGGAATTTAGAAGGATGAGAGGAGATCTTATAGAAACATATAACATTCTTCAGGGATTGGACAGGTAAGATGCAGGAAAAAAGTTCCCGATGTTGGGGGAGTCCTGAACCAGGGGTCACAGTTTAAGAATAAGGGGTAGACCAGTTAGGACTGAGGTGAGGAAAAACCTTTTCACCCAGAGAGTTGTGAATCTGTGGAATTCTCTGCCACAGAAGGCAGTGGAGGCCAATTCACTGGATGTTTTCAAGAGAGAGTTAGATATAACTCTTAGGGCTAACGGAATGAAGGGATATGGGGAGAAAGCAGGAATGGGGTACTGATTTTGGATGATCAGCCATGATCATATTGAATGGCAATGCAGGCTCGAAGGACCGAATGGCCTACTCCTGCGCCTATTTTCTATATTTCTATTTCTCTAGTTTAAGAACTTATGAACCACCAGACCCACCTGGATATTTTGATGGACATGTGTGGCCAATGTACCTCAAAAATAAAAAAGAAATGGAAGAGATAGCAGACAACATAAGTAAGCATTTATTAATTTTGTTTATAATTCTTTATTTACCCAATCATAATCATAAATAATCATAATTACTTTATTAGCCAAGTATGTTTTACAACATACGAGGAATTTGATTTGCCGTACAGTCATATCAATAAAAAGCAACAAAACACACAAAATACATTTTAACATTAACATCCACCACAGTGACTCCTCCACATTCCTCACTGTGATGAAAGGCGAAAAAAAAATCAATCTCTTCCTTTTTTAGTTCTCCCGCGGTCGGGAGCCTCGAGCCTTCTGCTGATGGGACGATCTTGGCTCCCGTAGATGGCGGCATTTGGGCCCTCGCGTTGGGGTGATCAAGCTCCCGCATCGGGGGAATATCAGCTCCCTCGGGCCAGGCGATCTACCCCAGGTTGGGGCTGGTCGAAACCTTGTGCGACTGGAGCTTCCTGACATCAGCCTCTACCCGAGACTGCAAGCTCCTCTATGGTGAAATCCCAGGCATGGGATTGCAGGCTCTGATGGTAAGTCCGTGGTGGGGCTCAAAGTCAGTCCCGAGCAAGGCCTCCAGATGTTAGGCCGCAGACCGACCGGAGATACGATCCGGTAAAACAATCGCATCTCTGGCAAGGTAAGAGATTGAGAAATGCCATTGTGTCTTGCGACCCCCTCCCCCACCCCCCACATAAAACAAACCAGAGAACATTAACACATACTTTTAAAACACACAAAAAATAACAAAAAAGACGAAAAAACAGACAGACCGTTGGCGAGGCTGCCATCACTGACGGCGCCACCAGGTGGATATCATGATTGTTAGAATGCTGTTAATTATAATTTTTAAATACAGACTATGAAAATGTATGTGTTTTTCCCCCTCAGTTTACTTGGATGGAACAAAATCCCCAGAAGAACTATTTACTCAAGTTTACGAAGATATTTTAAGGGAAGTTCAGAAACTCAAGGTGTGTTTTTTCTCTTGTTTCTATTAATGAAGATTTAACACTAATTACTCAGTCCACTACATTCAATTTAAGAATAACATTAATGAATAATACTGTGCATGGTTTGTTTATTTGAATTGAAGTATAAAACAAATATGGGTAAAACTCTACTAAAATACATTCATAGCGATTGTGTGGTCTGGAGCATGTCATGGAGACCTGTTCTTCAGCCCAACTATTCCATGTCACCAAGATGCCCAATCTAAGCTAATCCCATTTGCCAGCATTTGGTCCATGTCCTTCTAAATCTTTCTTATTCGTGTACCTTCACAAATGTCTTTTAAATGTTATCGTACCTGCCTCAAACGTCCATGTGGAAAGGGAAGGGCTGATTAAGGATATTTACCATAGCTCTGTTCAGGGGAATACTCACTAATTTGATTGAGATTTTTGAGGAGGTAACTAAGAAGATTGATGAAGGTAGGGCAGTAGACATTGTCTATGTGGACTTTATTAAGGAATTCACTTATGAAAATCCTTATAGATCACAAAATAGGCTGATTCAGAAGGTTAAGACACATGAGATTCCAAGGTGAGGTAGCTAATTAGATCAAAAATGTAAGAAATCCGTAGTTAAATTGTCGCTTACTATTATTTGTATACATGCTTCTAATAAAAATATATTTAAAAAAAATTGGATTGGTGGTTAGATTGGATTCTTGACCAATGGCATGCTGCTTGTGAAGTACATGAACAATGTAGGAGCTATGATTAGTCGGTTTGCAGATGACATGAAAATTGGTGGTGTTATAGATAGCAAGGAAGGTTGTCTAAAGGGGCTGTCCCACTGCGGCGACCTAATTGGCGAGTTTAGGAGAGTTTGAAAAAGTGTCATGTTGAAGACCTCCTTCGACTATGTAGAAGATCTCCTTCGACCTCCTTCGACTATGTTGAAGACTAGCTTCGACTAGCTTCGTGAAAATTAGACACCGAATAGTGAAGAGTGAAGCCGACCTCCTTCGACCTCCCTTCAACTATGTTGAAGACTAGCTACGACTACCTTTGATTACCTTCGACTACCCTCGATAGCCTACGAATAACATGTCGACCTACTACGACCCTACTTCGACTAAACCTACTAATAAAAAAATATAGATTTTTTTTCCATGGTGAGTCGCAGGCATTTTTCAGCATGTTGAAAAATACGACACGACCTAGCTGAGGCCTCGAGTATGCTGGGACTACTCTCGAGCATGAAGGAGAGTTACAAAGACCTCCTAGGACCTCATGTCTTCCATGCTGTGAGTATGAGTCGAGGGCAAACTCTTCTAAACTCGCCAATTAGGTCGCCGCAGTGGGACAGGCCCTTTAGGCCACAGCATGATATAGATAAATGGAATTTGATCAATAGGAAAGTTGGATCAAGTGGAAAGTTGGGCAGATGGTATTTAATCCCGATAATTGAAAGGTGATGGACCTTTGGAAGTTAAATAGGGGTAGAACATATGAATTATAAGGTAGGGCGCCAAGAAATGGTTCTGAACAGTGGGATTTTGTGGTTGAAGTACATAATTCCCTGATAGTGGCATGATAGATATGGTGGTAATGAAGGCATACTCATGGTTAGACTGCACTTGGGATAATGTGTGCAGTTCTGATTAGAACACTGTGAGGAAAGATGTGGTTGTGTTGGTAGAATTTAGAGGAGATTCACCAAGGAATTGCCTGAGTTTGAGGACTTTAGTTATGATGAGGTTGGATAATTTGGGCTTGTTATCCCTGGAGTGAAGGAGGTTGAGATGTGACCTGAAAAGAGGTATGTAATATTAAAAGAAGTATAGAGTAGACAGAATCATTTTCCCATGGTAGAGGTATAAAAAACAAGAGGGCAGATATTTAAGATGAGTGGAAGGAGTTTTAAACGGGATTTGAAGAAAATGGTTTTTACATAGTGAGTGGTTGATATCGGAAACTTGCTGCCAGGAGATAGTGAAATCGGACACAATCATTGAAGTGACGTTTTCAGCCACCTTGTAGATTGATGATGCATGTGAACCAATCACATATAAGCCAGCATCACTAACTACACCCCACTATAACACTTATACTAATACTTGTTTCCTGCACTGCCAGTTTGAGCAGCTAGGATGTACTGACAACACATCGTCCTTAACGCTGTTAAGTTTCAGTGCTGATTAAAGATGTGTTTAAATCATACACTGTCTCTGGTGGTTATTTACGTGGCGTCAGAAGTGGTCTGATCCACTCCTTCTGTATAACGGTTTTTATTTTATCTTTTGTGAGTTTCTGTTTTACTTTACGATGGCCTCTTCTTGTCGAAAGCCTGACCCTCTTGTCTTTGATGCGGATATCAGCGAATGCTGGGCCACGTTTGAAATTGATTACCAGCACTACATGAACATTGCACACCGAAATGAACCAGATGCTGTCAAGGCCTCTCTCCTGCTCAACCTTGCGGGCCCAGATGCCCTTCGTCGATCCAGAACATTCCGTTATGCTCCGACAATCCGCGATGCCAACGACCAGGTAATAACCCCAGCTGAATCGCCTGATGACCCCAATGTTCTGCTGCGTAAACTAAGGCAGATCTGTGACCTGCCCTCAAATCACATTTTGGATAGGGCAAGGGTTTTCTCTCGTCGTCAGCTCCCTGGCGAACGAGTAGACTCGTTTATCTCAGACTTAATGTATTTAGCCCAGTGCAGCCGATTCCAACATATGCCGGTTGATCAGCTGACTGATCAGTTAATGAGGGACATTTTAGTGAATGGCATTAGCAATCTAAAGCTCAGATCAGAGCTTCTGAGATGGCCAGATTTTACACTGGATGAAGCCGTACATGCATGCAGAACTGCTGAATTCATTGACCCCATAGACAGTTCGCATGAAACCAAAACCATCAATCTGACGGGCCTCACTAGGCAGCGAACAAACACAGATAACAGGCGATTTATGAACCAAGCTAGTCAGGTGGCTCACAGCGGTCCTCAGAAGAGATGTCCCAACTGCAATTACTTAACAACAGACAATCAGTCTGCCCCGCCCTCGGGAAAGCATGCAATTACTGCAAAAAGTTAAATCACTTTACCTCTGCCGGGCAGCAATTCGGGCCAGAGGGAGCAATTCGCCCAGCTCCAAGTCTAATCTCAATTTTTTTGCAACGAGACAGCAACAGTCTCACTCCCCAATTCCTGCTCGAATGTGCCCCCGAATACAGCCCAATTAACTCGCAAGAGGATTCGACTGTTTACTCTGACAGCATGCTGCAGCCAAGAACTCTGATCCAACCGTGACGATATCTGTAAACAATGGAGACTTTGGCACGAAATTGGACATCGGCGCGAAGGTCAACACTATGTCAATCAACCTCTTCAACAAGATTAGAACTAACGAGCCACTCATCAAGGACAAATCCATGCTTTTGGAGGGGAGGTGCTGGTTCCATTCTGGCCAAAACCAACTTGAAATGTGTACTAAAAAAAACCACGAGGGATTTGACCTTCTATGTTTTTAATTTTAATTCAGTTACTCTGCTTGGCAACCGTGCCTGTCAGGAACTGGGGCTGATTTCCTTTGACAAAACTGTCCACAGGCTGCAAACTTCGTTTGACCCGCTGAGTGAATTCCCTGATCTTGTCGACAACAACCTAGGCAAGTTGCCTGTGCGCCACAAGATTATTACTGACCCCAATGTGACACCCGCATCCGAGCCCCACACCGATTGTCACTTGCAACAACCTTGCACCTCATCAACAGAGGCAGCCCCTTCTGCAACAACCTCCACCAGCACTGCCCTGGATGTCGCTGGCGGCAGACATTTTCGAATGGTGCAGAAAGCATTACCTCGTTCTGGTCGATTCCTTTTCTAACTGGTTTGAACTAGACCAACTGACCTCCCTCACATCTGAGATGGTCATCAAGAAGCTGAAAAGACACTTCTTCGCCTATGGCGCTCCTGTCAGCCTGAGAACCGACAACGGTCAGCAGGTCACCAGCCACATGTCCAAGCTTTTCGCAGACCAATGGAACATCCAGTCAGTCATGAGCAGTCCCGAGTATCCACAGAGTAATGGACTCGCTGAACGCGCTGTCCGAAGTGCCAAGCACCTGCTGGAGGAAGCGCGCATTTCAAAGTCAGACGTCTATCTCGATCTCCTAAATCTCAGAAACATTGCCAGAGACGAAACCTTGGGATCGCCGGCACAGCGCCTAATCTCAAGATTGACGAGGTCTCCGGTCCCCATCGCACAACAGCAGCTGGTCCCTCGGGTGCTGAAGCATGCCACTATCCAGAAACGCCTCCAAGAGAAGCATGACATCCAGAAACGGTCATACAACAGTTCCAGCAGACCACTCAAGCCTCTACTGCCGGGCCAGCTCGTCCGTCTACGAACTTCAACTGGACATTCCCGTCTGGGCACTGTTGTCAGCCTGACTGACGAGCCACGATCTTACCTGGTGGACTGTGAGGGAGTGGTTTACCGGAGAAGTCGACAACAACTGCTTGCTGTGAGGGAGCCCCGACCACCACCTGCTGGTCCCTATGCTCCACCGCTCCAGTTCCAGCTGCCTTCTGCGATGTGTCCTACCCGTCCCCGCATGCCTTGCACCCCTCCTCGTCCCTCGGTCGACACTAACCACGGGGCTTCACCTACCGCATGTTTCCCCTTTCGTTCACCACAAGCCTCTCCCGCGCCATTCTCGCCTCCAGGCTCTCCGTCTCATCTTTCAGGAGAGGGAGGGGAGGGTTGGGTCTGCACGCGCTCGGGCCGTGTTAGTAGACCACCAGACAGATATGGCGAGTATGTTTAACTCCATGGTATGGGTGCCCTTTCCACACTTAATCTTTAGGGGGAAGGATGTAGATTGATGATGCATGTGAACCAATCACACATAAGCCAGCATCACTAACTCCACCCCACTATAACACTTATACTAACACTCGTTTACGGCACTGCCAGTTTGAGCAGCTAGGATGTACTGACAACCTATCGTCCTTAACGCTGTTCAGTTTCATTAAAGCTGATGAAAGATGTGTTTAAATCATACACTGTCTCTGGTGGCCTAACATCGCCGCCGAACCCGACCTACCCAACATCGCCGCCGGACCCGACCTACCCAACATCGCCGCCGGACCCGACCTACCCAACATCGCCGCCGGACCCGACCTACCCAACATCGCTGCCGGACCCGACCTACCCAACATGGCCGCCGGACCCGACCTACCCAACATGGCCGCCGGACCCGACCTACCCAACATCGCCGCCGGACCCGACCTACCCAACATGGCCGCCGGACCCGACCTACCCAACATCGCCGCCGGACCCGTCCTACCCAACATCGCTGCCGGACCCGACCTACCCAACATCGCCGCCGGACCCGACCTACCCAACATGGCCGCCGGACCCGACCTACCCAACATCGCCGCCGGACCCGACCTACCCAACATGGCCGCCGGACCCGACCTACCCAACATCGCCGCCGGACCCGACCTACCCAACATCGCTGCCGGACCCGACCTACCCAACATTGCCGCCGGACCGGGGCACCCCCAACATGGCCGCCGGACCCGACCTACCCAACATCGCCGCCGGACCCGACCTACCCAACATCGCCGCCGGACCCGACCTACCCAACATCGCCGCCGGACCCGACCTACCCAACATCGCCGCCGGACCCGACCTACCCAACATCGCCGCCGGACCCGACCTACCCAACATCGCCGCCGGACCCGACCTACCCAACATCGCCGCCGGACCCGACCTACCCAACATCGCCGCCGGACCGAACCTACCCAACATCGCCGCCGGACCGGGGCACCCCCAACATGGCCGCCGCAACGCACCCGACTCATCTCGCCGCCCCACCGCTATGGTCGACCCGCGCCGCCCCGCCGACTATCCACCCACCGGGACCTCCCACGCATCGCCCGCGGACCCCAACTCAACTGCCACGGGACTCCGACCATCGGGTCCGGTGACCCACGCCACTGGACTCCGACCACCGGGTCCGGTGACCCGCGCCACTGTACTCCGACCACCGGGTCCGGTGACCCGCACCACTGTACTCCGACCATCGGGTCCGGTGACCCGCGCCACTCCACCCCCCTCCAGCAACCCACAGCCGTCGCCTTACCTGGAGCCTGGACTCTGCACTGGGCCTGGAGCCTCCACGCTGCTCACTCCCACTCTCCTGGGCTTAACTCCACTGGGTCCTGGTGCCCGTCTGCCCAGCCTTGCTAACCTCAGTGGCTGTTCCACTGACTCTCCCCCATCCCCCTCCAACTATGTCACCCCCGCTCTTCCCCACCTACATTACAGCCCTCTCACCCCCTGACCACCCACCACCGCTCCAACAGCTACAACCCCCCCCCCCCTACACATCGCCCCGTCCCCAGTCCACCCACCTGCCTTCCTCTGGCCCCAACTCCCATCCCTGCCGGGTGTTCACCATCCCCCCCCCCCGACCTCCCCCTCTCCCACACCGAACGGTCTGTCCTCAGCAGAGGTCTTACCTTTGTCCCCCTCCGTCCCCATCTCAATGAGTACCGCGCCCACCATGACTTGGAGCGCTTCTACCGTCGCCTCCGCCTCACAGCGCACTTCCATGGAAAGGAGTCCTTCGCCCCCCAATGATGACCCTTTTTCCCGTCTCCAACGCACCCCCTCCTCGTGGAACCCCTCTCGTAACGTCCCGGCTCTGGAACTCTTTATCCAGAACTGCCGCCGCGACGTCAACCGCCTCAACTTCTCCACTCCCCTGTCTCACTCCAATCTCTCCCCCCCTGAACGCACTGCCATTGAATCACTCCGCAAAACCCAGATTGGGTTATCAAACCAGCCGACAAGGGAGGTGCCGTGGTAGTCTGGCGCGTCGATCTCTACAAAGCTGAGGCCACGCGCCAACTCTCGGACACCTCCTCCTACTTACCCTTGGACCATGACCCCACTGACGAGCACCAGGCCACCATATCTAGCACCATCACCGACTTCATCAATTCCCACGCCCTGCCCGACCAAGCTTCCAACCTCATCGTTCCCCAGCCCCGCACGGCCCGTTTTTACCTTCTCCCCAAAATCAACAAACCCGGCTCTCCCGGCAGACCCATTGTCTCTGCGTGTTCGTGCCCCACCGAACTCATCTCCACATACCTCGACTCCATACTATCCCCCTTGGTCAAATCCCTTCCCACCTATGTTCTAGACACCTCAGACACTCTCCGCCGCCTCCGCGCATTCCACTCTCTAGGCCCTCACCCCCTCATCTTCACCATGGATGTCCAGTCACTCTACACCTCCATCCCCCACCAGGATGGCCTCAAAGCCCTCCGGTTCTTCCTCGACCAGAGGAGCAACCTATACCCAGCCACTGACACCCTCCTCCGCCTAGCGGAGTTGGTCCTCACCCTCAACAACTTTACGTTTGACTCCTCCCATTTCCTCCAAACACAAGGCGTAGCTATGGGCACACGCATGGGCCCCAGCTACGCCTGCCTCTTTGTCGGGTACGTTGAACAATCCTTGTTCAATACTTACCAGGGCCCCATCCCCGACCTCTACCTCCGTTACATTGACGACTGCTTTGGGGCCACCTCCTGCACCCACACACAACTGACTGACTTCATCCACTTCACCACCAACTTCCATCCGGCACTCCAATACACCTGGACCATTTCCGACACTTCCCTACCATTCCTTGACCTCACCATCTCCATCGCAGGGGACAGACTTCTGACCGACATACACTACAAACCAACTGACTCACATGGCTATCTGGACTACACATCTTCCCACCCTGCCCCCTGTAAAGACTCCATCCCCTACTCCCAATTCCTCCGCCTACGCCGCATCTGTTCCCAGGATGAGACGTTCCACACCAGGGCATCGGAAATGTCCTCATTCTTCAGGGAACGGGGATTCCCCTCCGCCACCATAGATGAGGCTCGCACCAGGGTCTCATCCATACCCCGCAACACTGCTCTCTCTCCCCATCCCCGCACTCGCAACAAGGGCAGAGTCCCCCTAGTCCTCACCTTTCACCCCACCAGCCGGCAAATACAACAAATAATCCTCCGCCATTTCCGCCACCTTCAACGTGACCCCACCACTCGCCACATCTTCCCATCTCCCCCCATGTCTGCCTTCCGCAAAGACCGCTCCCTCCGCAACTCTTGTCAATTCTTCTCTTCCATCCCGTACCACCCCCTCCCCGGGCACTTTCCGTTGCAACCGCAAGAAATGCAACACCTGTCCCTTCACCTCCCCTCTCGACTCCATTCAAGGACCCAAGCAATCGTTCCAGGTGCGACAAAGGTTCACCTGTATCTCCTCCAACCTCATCTACTGCATCCGCTGCTCTAGATATCAGCTGATTTACATCGGGGAGACTAAGCGGAGGTTGGGCGACCGTTTCGCCGAACACCTCCGCTCAGTCCGCAATAACCTACCTGAACTCCCGGTGGCTCAGCACTTCAACTCCCCCTCCCATTCCCAATCCGACCTCTCTGTCCTGGGTCTCCTCCATTGCTAGAGTGAGCAACACCGGAAATTGGAGGAACAGCACCTCATATTCCGCCTGGGTTGCTTGCGTCCCGGATGGCATGAACGTTGAATTCTCCCAGTTTTGCTAGCCCTTGCTGTCTCCTCCCCTTCCTTAACCCTCGAGCTGTCTCCTCCCATCCCCCCGCCCTCGGGCTCCTCCTCCTCCCTTTTTCCTTCCTTCTCCCCCCCACCCCCCATCAGTCTGAAGAAGGGTTTTGGCCTGAAACGTCGTCTATTTCCTTCGCTCCATAGATGCTGCTGCACCCGCTGAGTTTCTCCAGCATTTTTGTGTACCTTCGATCTTCCAGCATCTGCAGTTCCTTCTTGAACACCACTGTCTCTTGTGCCTGTTTACACACTTGATAGGATGTCATGGAAGGATATGCACCTATTTTTGGCACATACGATCAGTGTGGATTGGCACAAAGGTTGGCATGGACGTGACGGTCCAAAGGCCCTATTTCTGTGCTGTACAATATGAATCAATGGGAAGTTTGCAGATCATACAAAAGTTGGTGGTATTGCAGATAGTGAAGATGGTTGTGAAAAATTGCAGCATGATCTGATCGGTTGGGCTGAGGAATGGTTGATGGAATTTAATACAGAGAAATGTGAGGCTTTTTGGGAAGTCTAACATAGGCAGGACATACACAGCGAATGGAAGGGCTCTGGGAAATATTATTGTGCAGAGGGACCAAGGAGTACAGATTTGCAAGTACATAGTTCCTTGAAGGTGGCGTCGCAGGTAGATAGGGTGGCACGTTGACCTTCATCAGTCAGAGTATTGAGTATAGAAGTTGGGAGGTCATGTTGCAGTTATATAGGAGGTTGGTGAGGCCGCATTTAGAGTATTGTGTTTAATTCTGGGCACCATGTTATAGGAAAGATGTTGTCAAGCTGGAAAGGGTAGAAAAGATTTACGAGGATGTGGGACAAGTGCAGCAGGGGCATGTTGACTGATGTGGGCATGTTGGGCCGAAGGGCCTGTTTCCATGCTGTGTGACTCTATGGTACCAAATAGATGTTTCCAATGTTAAATCCCATGGCAACAATGGAACAGTTGTAATCTAGACGCAAAAATAGCTAAGTGGAAAGTAGAATGGTTGTGAAGATTTATTTTACCCACTAGAGGGAAGTATACATGGAATGGAAATAGGATACCATTACCTTTTGAATTTATTTTTATACTTGGTGTGCAGAACACAATGTGAACATTTGCAAGTAACATAAAACTCAAAAATATGGCAAATAATGAGAAAATAATCATTTCCAAGTGATCAGACCAAGCAAATGCATACAATTTAATACGGGAACGAGGAGAGACAATACAAGCAAAATTGTACCATTTGAAAGAGGATGCAGCAAAAGAGAGAACAGCAACGTTGTTATGACTATCACCAAGACGCATGGGGTCCCTAGGTTGAAACAAAAGGAAAAATGTAATAACGTTGAACGTGTGCATGTTATTAGTTTTTCTGCAGTGTATAGAAAGGAACTGCAGGTGCTGGTTTATCCCAAAGATAGACACAATCGACAATAGGTGCAGGAGTAGGCCCTTCGAGCCAGCCTGATCATGCCTGATCATCCACAATCAGTACCCCGGTCCTGCCTTCTCCCCATATCCCCTGACTCCGCTATCTTTAAGAGCTCTATCTTACTCTCTCTTGAAAGTATCTAGAGAATTGGCCACCACTGCCTTCTGAGGCAGAGAATTCCACTGATTCACAACCCTCTGTGAAAATGTTTTTCCTCATCTCTGTTCTAAATGGCATACCCCTTATTCTTAAACTGTGGCCCCTGGTTCTGGACTCCCCCAACATCGGTAACATGTTTCCTGCCTCTCGCGTGTCCAAACCCTTAATAATCTTATATGTTTCAATAAAATACCCTTTCATCCTTCTAAATTCCAGTGTATACAAGTCCAGCAGCTTCATTCTATCAACATATGACAGTCCCGCCTTCCCGGGAATTAACCTTGTGAACCTACGTTGCACTCCCTCATAACAAGAATGTTCTTCCTCAAATTTGGAGACCAACACTGCACACAATACTCCAGGTGTGGTCTCACTTGGGCCATGTACAACTGCAGAAGGACCTCTTTGCTCCTACACTCAACTCCTCTTGTTATGAAGGCCAACAAGCTTTCTACCTGCTGTTACCTGCATGTTTACTTTCAGTGACTGATGAACAAGGACCCCCAGATCTTCCCCTTTTCCCACCATTCAGATAATAATTTGCCTTCCTGTGTTACTTTTAATCCTTTCATCTGAATCATGAATGTATATTGTAAATAGCTACGGTCCCAGCACCGAGCTTGCTGTACCCCACTAGTCACTGCCTGCCATTCTGAAAGGGACCCGTTAATCTCTACTCTTCGTTTCCTGTCTGCCAAACAATTTTCTATCCATGTCAGTACCCTACCCCCAATATCATGTGCTCTAATTTTGCCCACTAATCTCCTATGTGGGTCCTTATCAAATGCTTTCTGAAGGTCCAGGTACACTACATCCACTGGCTCTCCATTGTCCATTTTCCCAGTTACATCCTCAAAAAATTCCAGAAGATTAGGCAAGCATGATTTACCCTTCGTAAATCCTTGCGGACTTGGACCGATCCTGTTACTGCAATCCAAATGTGCTCTTTTATAATTGACTCCAGCATCATCCCCACCACCGATGTCAGGCTAACTGGTCTATAATTCCCTGTTTTCTCTCTCCCGCCTTTCTTAAAAAGTGGGTATACTATTCAAAGAATTGAATAAGATATTCCCAACTGTCTCTCCTATCTGTGATAAATGCAAGGAGGGAAGGACAGTGGGGCATATCTCCATCTTTTTTCTCATTTCTCTTTTCTCTTCTCGCACTGCTTTGGGGGTCTTTTCTTCTCTCCCTTTTACATTTTCTTCTTTTTCTTCATTCTTTCCTTTTTTTCTTTTTTTTTTGGTTTATGTATTAATGTAAAAATGAAGCTGTACGAAAATTGTATAACTTTCATGTCAATTGCTTTATTCTTGTATAATTGCTTCTAATAAAATAAATTCCAAAAAAAAAGTGGGATAACATTAGCTACCCTCCAATCCACAGGAAAATATCCTGAATCTATAGAACTTTGGAAAATTATTACCAATGCGTCCACAATTTCTAGAGCCACTTCCTTAAGTACCCTGGGATGCAGACCATCAGGCCCTGAGAATTTATCAGCCTACAGCCCCATCAGTCCACCCAATACCATTTCTTGCCTAATGTGAATTTCCTTCGGTTCCTCCATCACCCCAGATCCTCTGGCGACGAGTACATCAGTGAGATTGTTTGTGTCTCCCTTAGTGAAGACGGATCCAAAGTACCTGTTCAACTCGTCTGCCATTTCCTTGTTCCCCATAATAAACTCACCTGTTTCAGTCTTCAAGGGTCCAACTTTGATCTTAACTAATTTTTTCCTCTTCACAAACCTAAAGAAGCTTTTACTATCCTCCTTTATATTCTTGGCTAGCTAACCTTCGTATCTCATCTTTTCATCCCGTATTGCCTTTTTAGTTATCTTCTGTTGCTCTTTAAAAGTTTCCCAATCCTCTGGCTTCCCGCTAATGTTTGCTATGTTATTCTTCTGGAGTAGCTCAGCTGGTCAGGCAACATCTGTGGAGAAAAGCGATGGTTGACATTTCGGGTCGGGACCCTTTTACCGACTGGTATTGTGTTCATTTCTGATTGCCACACTTTAAGAGATCAAAACCTTGGAGAGCAAACTGGGGATACGTCTTGTGTAGGATGTGGAGTGATTTAGATCTTGGAGAACAGGAAGTTAGGGGAATATAAACCGTGATGGTTTTTGGTGGAGTAAATAAGAAACTGTTCAATAGGTGTAAATAGATGTAAATTGGCTGAGGAACAAAACTAATTAGATTTTTTTTGCACAGTACTTAGGTGATGAAAGAAAATTCAACAGAAACCTTTAAAGGAAATTAATGACATAAATACTTGATATTTTGTTTTAGGCATTTGCACTAATTAGATCATTCTTTGAAAGAACCAGGGCAGACATTTTTGCACAATTATCCGTGCTTCCCTAAATCAAAAAATAACTGGATATGCCATTGTCAATCTTCTGTTTTCTTTTTAAAATGTGACTTTCTTTTCTACCAACTGGACTTGGAAAGGACTATGCGGTTTAAAAAATATCACATAGTATGTTATGGCATGGTATTTTTAAAATGATACAGGTACTAGGCAATGTGGGACCCATTGGGTTCCAGTCACACGGGGGGTGGGGGAGGGGGGTGTGGGGGAATGGTGTGTGTGTGTGGAGGGGGGGTTGTGGGGGATGTGGGTGGGGGAGGGGGTTTGTGGGGGAGGGGGAACCTTCAAAACCTTCATAACTTTTGTACTATTTCACCGATCGGAACAAAACAAATTTGCCTTGCAGCAGGGGAGAATGGTGAATAAGGTGGTGGAAAAATCGTTGCGCTATGCGGGATCGTTTTTGCACAAATTTAATTACAACGCAGACAGGAAGTGGTCAAGATGTGAGTTTTAGTAAAATAAAGATAGTTAGATAGACAGACAGACAACCTTTCATGTGAATATTCCCACCAATTTTGTCAATAAACAATATTTTGTTTTTTTATATTAATAAAGCAACTCATTGCACTGATCAAAAATATAAATTAACAACCAGCTTGTCTTTATATGCATTCCATTTGATGTAATAGATTCATAAGTACTAGGAGCAAAATTAGGCCCAAGAATACTCTGCCATTCAATTACGGCTTAACTAGCTTTCCCTCTCAAACCCATTCTCCTGCTTTCTCCCCATAACCCCTGACACCCTCACCCTTACTATTCAAGAAGAAATACAATAGAAACTTGCTGTTCTGTAAATGTTACATCAACCTTGCTATTGATAATAGAATATGAATAATTGTATGTAATGGTTGTCTCTTTCAGACATCTGCTGACTATTGCTGCTGATAATTCCAGTGAACAAAGGCTTACAGCACCGAGCTTCTTTACCTGAAGAAAATCTAGAGACGCATTGGAATGCACATAACCAACGCTTGGAAGCAATCTAATCATTGACAAACTTTCCTACAGAGACTGCCTATCCCCAAAAGTTTGATTTCTACCTTAACATCTTTCAAATAATGCTTTATTTTATTATTGTGCCAGTATGAATCATGACAATTCCCTATCTTTATTATTTCTTTTAACCTTCATCTACCAAATTATATTGTATCAAGCAGTGCATTCAATGCCCAGCAAATTATGATTATGATGTAATGGACTGGATTATAATGTGATGTTTCCTCCTTCAGTCTTTACCTCAGAATTTCAGGTAGGTTTACCAGTTAAATAACACGAAGGCCCGCTATGATCTCCGCAAAGACTTGAAGGATTCCAAGAGGCAATAACGGAACAAACTTGAGTCCCAGTATAATCACTCAGACACACGGAGAATATGGCATGGTTCGAATAAGATAACTGGTTGCAAAGCAAGGTCAAGCAACATCATTGGTGTTAATGCGACCCAAACTGATGAATTGAATGCTTTTTATGCTCACTTTGAGCAGAAGGTCAACAGGGTGGTGACACCCAGCCCTTTAGACTCAAATGCGCCTCTTCCCTGGGTTACTATTGCAGAGGTTATGTCAGCAAACAACTTGCCCTGGTTAAGCAACAGGCCCAGATGGAGTTCCTGGCCGTGTCCTTAGTAGCTGAGCGGACCAGCTAGCGGGAGTATTAACAAACATCTTTAATCTCTCCCTCCTCTGTTCTGAGGTACCCACTTGCTTCAAGAAGACCCACCATAATGCTGGTGCTTAATAAAAGCAAGACTTAATACCTAAACGACTACGGTCCAGTTGCCTTGACATCCACTGTCATGAAATGTTTTGAGAAGCTAGTTATGGAACGCATTAAATCCAGTCTACCAAGCGACCTTGACCCACTGCAGTTCGCCTACCGCCACAACAGGTCCATGGACGATGCCAGCGCTCTAACCTACACTAATTGCTGGAACACCTGGAAAAGAGAGACACCTCCACAGCCGAGCACTAGGCCATTATCTCAAGCACCATCACTGGCTTCATCGCTTCCGGCTCCCTGCCCTGCCAAGCCTCCAACCTCATTGTTCCCCAGCCCCACACGGCCCGATTTTATCTTCTCTCTAAAATCCACAAACCTGACTGTCCTGGCAGACCCATTGTTTCTGCTTGTTCTTGTGCCACCGAACTTATTTCCACATACCTTGACCATCCTATCCCCCCCAGTCAAATCCCTCCCTACCTATGTCCAAGACACCTCACATGCTCTTCGTCTCCTCCATGACTTCAGTTTTCCAGGCCCCCATTCCCTCATCTTCACCATGGATGTCCAGTCACTCTACACCTCTATCCCCCACCAGGAGGGTCTTAAAGCCCTCCGTTTTTTCCTCGACCGCAGAACCAACCAATCCCCATCTACTAATATTCTCCTCCGCCAAGCTGAGCTGGTCCTTACCCTCAACAACTTTTCCATTGACTCCTCCCATTTCCTTCAAATCCAAGGCGGAGCTATGGGCACATGCATGGGCCCCAGCTATGCCTGCTTCTTTGTAGGGTACGTTGAACAATCCTTGTTCGAGGCGTACCGTGGCCCTATCCCCAAACGCTACCTCAGCTACATTGACGACTACATTCGTGCTACCTCCTGCACCCATGCAGAACTCACTGACTTCATCCATTTCACCACTAACTTCCATCCGGCACTCAAATTCACCTGGACCATTTCCGACATCTCCCTACCATTTCTAGACCTCACCATCTCCATCGCAGGTAACAGAGCACTGACCGACATCTACTACAAACCCTCTGACTCCCATGACTATCTGGACTACACTTCTTCCCACCCTGCTTCCTGTGACTCTATCCCCTACTCCCAATTCCTCCGTCTACGCCGCATGTGCACCCAGGATGTGTTCCAAACGAGGACATCAGAGATGTCTTCATTCTTTAGGGAACGGGGGTTCCTCTCTTTGACTATAGATCAGGCTCTCACCAGGGTCTCTATATCCCGTAGCTCCGCTCGCTCTCCCCATCCCCCCCACTCGTAACAAGGACAGAGTCCCCCTTCTCCTCACCTTCCACCCTGCCAGCCATCACTTACAACAGATAATCCTCCGACATTTTTGCCACCTCCAACGGGATCCCACCACTGGACACATCTTCCCATCTCCTGTCCTTTTGGCTTTCCGCAGAGACAGTTCCCTCCATAATTCCCTGGTTAATTCGTCCCTCCCCACCCAAACCACCCTCTCCCCAGATACTTTCCCTTGCAACCGCAGGAAATGCTAAACTTGTCGCTTTACCTCTCCCCTTGACTCCATCCAAGGACCCAAGCAGTCTTTCCAGGTGAGGCAGAGGTTCACCTGCACCTCCTCCAACCTCATCTATTGCATCCGCTTTTCCAGGTATCAACTGCTCTACATCGGTGAGACCAAGTGCAGGCTTGGCGATCGCTTCGCCCAACACCTCCGCTCAGTTCGCAATAACCAACCTGATCTCCCGGTGGCTCAGCACTTCAACTCCCCCTCCCATTCCGAATCTGACCTTTCGGTCCTGGGCCTCCTCCATGGTCAGAGTGAGTCCCACCGCTAATTAGAGGAGCAGCATCTCATATTTCGCTTGGGTAGTTTACACCCCAGGGTATGAACATTGACTTCTCCAATTTCAGGTAGTCCTTGCTTTCTCCTTTCCCTCCCCTTCCCAGTTCTCCCACAGCCTACTATCTTCGTTTCTTCCTTTCTTTTTCCCACGCCCACCCCTGCATCAGTCTGAAGAAGGGTCTCGACCCGAAACGTCGTCCATTCCTTCGCTCCAATAATGCTGCCTCACCTGCTGAGTTTCTGCAGCATTTTTGTCTACCTCCGTCACACTCCTATTCAGAGAATACACCTCTGCCTTTAATACCATTATACCATCCAAGCTTATCACCAAATTCACGGGACTTGGTCAGAATTCTTCTCTGCAAGTGGCTCCTCGACTTCCTGACCAACGGACCCCAATCAGTGAAGATAGGGGACAAATCATCCTCTACGATAATCCTTAACACTGGTGCTCCGCAACGATGTGTTCTCAGTTCCCTTGTTTACGCCTTGTACACCCACGGCTGCTCCTCCCAAGTACAAATCTAACTCAGTTTACAAATTTGTTGATGTCACCACCATTGTGGGCCGGATATCAAATAATGATGAGACGGAGTACTGGAAGGAGATTGAGAACCTTGTGTCCTGATGTCAAGACAACACCCTTTCAATGTCAGCAAGACAAAGGAGATAGTGATTGACTTCAGGAAGCGAAGTAGTACACATACCCCAGTTTGCATTGACGGTGCCGAAGTAAAAAACTCCTAGAAAACTTAAATTCCTAGGAGTAAATATCACCAACAACTTCTCCTGGACCACCCATATTGAAGCAACAGCCAAAAAAGCACACCAACGCCTCTACTTCCTTAGAACGCTGAGTATGTTCGGCATGTTCCCAACAACTCTCACCAACTTATACAGATTCGCCGTAAAGATCATTTTATCGGGATGCATCACAGCTTGGTTTGGGAACAGCTCCATCCAAGACCGCAAGAAATTGCAGAATATTATGGACGCAGCCCAGACCCTCACACAAACCAACCTCCCTTCCGTTTGCTCCATTTATACCTCACGTTGCCTTGGCAAGGCCAGCAGCATAATCAAGGACAAGTCGCACCTTGGCCATTCACCTCACCCTTCAGGTATAGGTATAGAAGTGTGAAAATGCACACCTCCAGATTCTGGGACTATTTCATCCTAGCTGTTATCAGACAACTGAATCCTCCTAGCAAAACTAGAGTACAGTCCTGAACTACTATCCACCTCATTGGAGACCCTCGGACTATCTTTGATCGGAGTTTACTGGCTTTATCTTGCACTAAACGTTATCATGTATTTGTACACTATGAATGGCTCGATTGTAATCATGTATTGCCTTTCCGCTGACTCGTTAGCATGCAACAAAAGCATTTCACTGTACCTCGGTACACGTGACATTAAACTAACTAAACTAAACTAATACCTATGTGCTTTATGTTCAGGAGAATTTGGAAACTGTCTACCTTGGCCCATATCCCTCTAAGCCTATCCTATCCATGTACCTGTCTAAATGTTTCTTGAATGCTGCAATAGTACTTGCCTAAACTACCTCCTCCGGCACCTCATTACATACACCCACCACTCTTGTCAATCAAATGCATATTGCAAAAATCACTTTAAAAAAAGTTATTCTAGATTATTAACTATTTAATGTTGACATCTCTGGTTTGTTAATCCAGGCCATTAGATTAGTAATCTAGAATTTAACAAAAGCAAAGGATCTAGAGAGCAAAATTTAAAGTTTGTATATAACATGGGGAACATCTTATTGTGTAATTTCTGGACTGCCTCCTCGAACTTCACTACACCTGCTACTTTTGTACCTGGGAATTTAACTGAACTGTACCTCTGAAGTTGTGCATATGACAATAATCATGAACTTGATGTAATTGATGCTTCCACCAATTGGTGTCAGGGGTTATGGGGAGAAGGCAGGAGAATGGGAGAAAGGGAGAGATAGATCAGCCATAATTGAATGGCGGAGTAGACTTGATGGGCTGAATGACCCAATTCTGCTCCTATCAGCCGACCTTATGACCTGAGGCAGTCACCCAACATGAATCCACAAGCAGGTGCTGTTATTTTCATCTGATTTCTTTTGCGCTAAATGCCAAAACCCTTGGACTTAATCAATAATTTTGTGTCAAACTTTATCATATGATGCGTGTTGTAAACTCATAAGCTACAAGGCTCATTGCAATGAATAATGTTTCTCACATAAGTGAGTGGAAGAGTGGGTGAGTGAGTGAGTGAGTGGGTGGGTGGGTGAGTGAGTGAGTGAGTGGGTGGGTGGGTGGGTGGGTGAGTGAGTGAGTGAGTGAGTGGGTGAGTGAGTGAGTGAGTGGGTGGGTGAGTGGATGAGTGAGTGGGTGGATGAGTGAGTGGGTGGGTGGGTGAGTGGGTGGACGGTGCATCCTCCGGGCCGCTGGCGGCGCTGCGCTGGGAGGGCGGCGCGTTTGTGCCGTGGCTCTGTGGTGCGGTTGGTTGGTTGCGAGGCGAGGCGAGGGAGCCGGTTGCGTTGCCCCGGCGGCGGCGGCGGCGGGGAGGAGAAGATGGAGAATGAACAAGACGACCACTGCCCCATGGAGCAGCAGGAGGAGGATGAGGAGCGGCTGGAGAAAGAGCACTTCTGGAAAATCATTAATGCTTTTAAATATTATAGGTAAACCTGTGAATAAAACAACCGGCAATCGACTGACTGAGGGTGGGTGGGAGGTGAATCCAGCTCAGCTCAGGCCTGGGCGTCGGTCTCAGGGCCCGACTGGCAACACGAAACCCGGGTCTGCTCTGACATTGTTTATAACCTGAACTCTGGTCTGTCCTGGCCTTTTAAATGTTTTAAAAAACAGCCGTTCATAACCACCTAGTTTCAGGGTGAGCGAGCTTCGTTGGAATACATTCAGAATGTTTTACAGGCCGCCTGGGCAGTCGGTTTAAACATAATGGTTTAATGATAATGATACCCCAATGGTTTATCTCACCACATAAATGCGGCGTACATCAATGCGGAGATCGGAAGGCAGAGAAGAACATTACACCGTCTTATATTCCCCGAAGGATTTATCAGTGGAAGGAAGGAATGCCCTTGGAAGTTTATTTTCTGTGACTTCGGCTTTGCCTTACTTGGTTCGTGTCATCTGCTGTTCTTCAAACTCTTTTAGGATTGGACTTTAGCCAATTTATATAACTAATAGTAACTGTCCATCTACTCAATCATTGCATGTGGGAGGTTTAACAGAACATTTAGCAGAATATTTAATCGTCCCTGTCAGAAAAGCTGTGATTTCAGTATTCAGCCTGAACTTGGAGATCCAGTTTGGAACTCTTTGCATGTTATTTAGAATATTTATATTTTTATAAATGAATGTTTAATAAAATAAAATATATAATTTCCAATTGTTTCTTTGCTTTTTTTAAAATCAAGCTTCAGATTTACTTTATTTTACCCTTTGTGGTGCTTACACAGTGTATGAGAATTAAACAACAGCACTGAATGATTGGCTTTCAGTCTGTTAGCATTGAAACCTACTGTACTCATTTACCTTTAACCTACCTTTTATTAAAATGGTTCCCAAATCAAATTTTTCAAAATTAGGGGGGTTGTATCCTACATATTTTGTCATAGACCATCGTTATTTTCTTGAAGTATCAATGGATGATATTGACGCAATTAATACAAACGTAAGATTGGGCTATTTGAGCTTGTTCTGCCATTTAGCTCGAGGCACAGAAGACTGAGGATGCTCAAACCTTAAGTAAAAAAATAAACTGCTGAATGAACAAAACGGGTCAGGCAAAATGTGCGGAGGGAAATGGATAGATGATGTTTTGAGTCAGGAACGTTCTTCAGTCATCAGTCCATTTCCTTCCACATATGCTGCCTGACCTGCAGCCTTCCTCCAACAGTTTGTTTTTTGTTCTGCCATTTAGTTCATTTGAGGCTGATCTGACCTTAAATGTTATATATATGTGGAGAGAGCTATTTGGAGAGCATTATATAAATAATAAATATTTTTATGGATGCTGATACGCAAACTAAACAATGTCTGAAATGAAATTCCATAGAAATCACTTTTTTTAACATATAAATAAAATTCTCAAATGTATACATTTTTATAACTGAATGATTAAATCTGGAATGGTAGTTCCAGATTGACAGTGCTCCCTCAAAAGTATGAACAGTGAATTTGAAAACGTTAGAACAGATCAGGCACTATCTGAGGACGGGCAAATGTAAAAATGACTAGAAAAGGGCAGAAAAGCAACTAATTCAATATAATTTAGTGAATTCTGTGCTGTGGAATATCCGAGAGTGGCAGATAACAGACTACAGCTTGAGTAGATGTACCATTATAATCATCACATGGCGGTTAGGATGTCAGTTAATTGGAGAGGATCAGAGGCGATTTACATAGGCATTCCAACAATGGAAACATTCAGCCAAGAGGAATGATTGGATAGGTGAGTTTTTAATTACAGAGAAATAAAATAACTTGTTTCCCTTCTCATGGAGCAAGCGCAGGCTGTTAGAGAACACAGCTGTCAGGCAGCATCTATAGAGGGAAATGTTTGGTTGACATTTTGGGTCAAGTCCCTTTCTCTAGACTGGAGGAAGGATCTTGACTGAAACATTGACTGTCCAGCAGTCTAGTCTTTTGTTAGCCCCTTCTCATGGCTTAGGAAATAAGAGAACATTGACTTGAAGTAATTGGAGTAGAGTTAAAGAGTTGGAGTAGATATGAAAATAAAAATCACCTTAAGAATTGATAATGTTTAGTACATATTGGCTGAATAGGTGATTGAGGAAGACACTCATTACATTTAAGAAGTTCTAGGGTGAGTTTATCTGGGATGGCCAGTTGGTCGTCTTTTGGTTTGTAAATCTACTATGATGTATGTCTGGATCTTTTATCAGAACTTTGAAAATGTATGGACAAAAAAACACCTAAGTGATTGAGAGAAGTGTGTGTGTGAGGTGGGGTGCGGTGGAGAAGAGAGCTGTGCTAGGCTACAATTCAAACAGAATTAAGTTCCAAAGGGAACTGATGTATTGCAGAAAAGAGACCTTGCAAAGCTGTGCTCCAGTTATCCACCCCCTTAAAATCAAAACAACAGGTTTAATTAAATAATATGACATTACGACATTGCAAGAAGCCATATGTAAGATATTACAAATACACCAATGAGCCTACTTGAAGTGAGGCTGAAAATGTTTACTTGATAAATTGCAGTGCTTGGATCTGCTTCTTACTTTTCTATAATAGTGACCTATTTCCAAAATGACTTTAATCAATTAAAAAAGTGGGGACTATAGCAGTTAACTTGGAAAATTGAACCATGGATCACAATCTGTGGATGAAAAATGTGCTGATTTCTTTAGAAAGTATACAGATTACTCCTGTTATTTTAACATTTGGCAATTAGATAATGTCCAGTAGTATGGTCCAGTGTCTGCTGTAATCTATGTGGATACATTAACAAGAATTTTATATTGCTCTTGTTATGTAATTGGTGAAAGTGATATGTTGTTACTGAAAATAGGAATTTTTAGAAAGCGGAAAAACTTATTTGAGATCTTGATTATGAAATTGTTCTATAAATACTCCCAAAACATAATATTATCAGTATTTTGTGTAACACTTACAGTTTATTTATATTTTAATCACTTCCAAAAATGTTATTTATTTATTTTAATTATGCATTTAGTTGGTAATAAGGTGATGTATATTAGGTGACAGGAAAGCACAGATCAATTGACCCCCCTCGCTGCACTCAGATCACCAATGCTTTACTGACATAGGGACTCGTCCCAAAACGCCACCTGTTCCTTTTGTTCAGAGATGCTGCCTGTCCTGCTGAGTTACTCCAGCATTTCGCGTCTACCTTTACTGACATTTCCTAGACTGTCCCTTTCTTAAGTGTCCTAGGCCATTTACTGTTAAATAGAGGGCTTAGTATTTAAAGTGTTAAATAATTATTAAATCTATTAAATAATTCTCATGCTAATTTAAACAATGGTACTGAATTGCAGGTAGTTTAACTTCAACTACTTGATATATTTCTTCATATCATTTTAGATATACTGGAGTTTTTTATTCAAGGAAAGGAAATTTTCTAATTGAATGTGCAGTTTTCAAAGCCATATATGCTGTTGCTTTCAACCTGACGTATTATCATTATCTCGTTAATGTTTTTTTACAGTGAGTTTGAAATTATGTATTAGATTAGTAAAGCTACCCATTGATGAACCATTCCATGTTTATAGGTTAGCCAACTTTGTAGTTATTATTATTGTAGACTTATGGGAAAACTGATCAGTATTCCTTGCATTGGGATTTGTTTAACTATTTACAATTTGTGTATCAACATTTTATGTATCAAAATTCATGTGCCACCTGTTTGTTCAGCAAGAGATACATTTGTTTTTGTTTTTAAGATGGAAATGTGCTGAGGAAGGAATATTTTAGAAATAATAGATACCACGAGGCAGAAATAAGTTGGCTCCTTGAAAATGTAACTGAAATTGTCTGTTCATTGTAAATGTCACCGTGATGAAATATAATTTCATGTGGGCATTTTGGGCAGTGAATTTTGACTTCATTTAGTTATAGCAAATAATGTTTCCTGTTAGGTAGCAGAATTTATATTAAAAATCTGAAAACTTTGAGCAGATGGATTGACATTTTTTCCATCATTGATGTGGCAAAGCATTCTGTTCGGATTTGCCTGTGTCTTAAGCTAAACATATGTAAAATGTTAGTATTGCACTAAGGCTTTGGTGGGGATACTGAAGTATGGAACATGAATGGTTCGAAGGAAGAGGGGTTACAGTTAAATAGAGTGACAAAATTTGAGTTGTTTCCCTTCGAGCAAAGAAGGCTCAAGGAGATTTGTGAAAGGTGCTTTGTTTTCCAAAGAGGTTAAAACAAACCCTGATTACATTACTGACTAGCTTTTTTAACTGTGTGTGCACAAACATGAGATTGGTATTAATCTGTGAATGATATCTATACCTTCTTAAAACAAAATGCATGGTTGATTATGTAAAATATACTGCCAACTCAGCTTTGCCAGTGAAAACCAATCACATTTTCTACTTAGTGACCCAGGCAGCATATCTGGATAGAAGAAATGGGTGACGTTTTGTGTCGGGAGCCTTCTTCAAACTGAGACTCTCAGTCTGAAGAAGAGTCAACCCAAAGCGTCACCCTTTGACTCGGTCTGAAGAAGAAAGGTCTCGACCCGAAACATCACCCATTCTTCTACGCAAAAATGCTGCATGTCCCGCTGAGTTACTGAAGCATTTTGTGTCTATCATCGGTATAAACCAGCATCTGCAGTTCCTTCCTATACAAAATTTTCTTAATTGATTTTGACAATGTTGAGGGTTTTATCGTCAGTTAAAACCAAACAAAAAAAATCACAATCTAATTGTATAAGTATATTTTTTCCTTATATACTCCATAGTAACTGGGATCAACATTATTACTTGATCAAATTTAGTAAGCACCTGCAATCTTTTGATCTCTTGGTCAATAGTTGTATAGATAATTTCTATTCATCCAAAGTGAATGGGAATATAACGCATGCCTATAGGTGCCACAGACATGGACAGATATCCAAGGCCAAAATTTCCGAACATAAAAGCATGATTAAATCATTTTATTTTAATCAGTGTGGAACGAGAACAGTCTTCAAAACCAGTAATGGTTTGATGATGGGTCTTTGACACAATTTTGTCTGTAAACTCATCAACTTTTACAGTTTGTTCTTCTGTTCTAGATTCAGTGACATTTTTCTGTCTGTTATAGTATTGCTCTGCTTATTCTAAAACAGAATCATAGCCCGTCCCACTTTCCCTTTAGTTCTGTACACAGTTACAGAAGTATCTGAAAGGAAGAATATGAACTAAACTAGATTCTTAACTTTTAGATATTTATGTAACAGTTGAATCCCCATTGCTATCTCAGGCAATATATTATAGATCCTGACCACTCACTGTGCAACACACTAGGAACAGTACACTGCTTCACAGCATCAAAGACATGGAATCGATCCTGACGGAAGGTCTGGGCTGTAGAGTTTGCTTGTTGTCCCTATGACCACATGGGATTTCTCCGGATGCTCTAGTTTTCTCCCATGTCGTAAAGACATGTAACTTAGTGGGTTAATTGGCTATTGTAAATTTCCCCTAGTTTGTTGGGGAGTGCTGGAAGCTAAGGGAAGTTAATACTGATGAGAAATAAAATAAAATAAATTAGGATTTGCATAAATGGGTGGTTGATTGCGTGAGTTCAGTAGGTCAAGGTGCTTTATCTCCATGACTTTGTTTCCATGCTTTGCTCCATGACTTACTTTGTTGGTAAACAGTCTTATGTCAGTTTTGGGGGGATTTTTGGAACTTGCTTTATTCAAAGTCACTCTTTTTTTTATTGTTCCATCAATGGGTACAGGCTCTCTGTCGATTCTGTTCTACCCTTCATGAATTTAAAGACCTTAAGATGAAGGGGAGAATCTGAGGGGTAACATTTTCACACAATGGGGGGTGGGTGTATGGAACGAGCTGCCAGATGGATTATTGCGACATTTAAGAAACAATTAGATGGGTGCATGGATAGGACAGGGTTGGAGGGATATGGGGCAAACACAGGCAGGTGGGACTAGTGTAGATGGGGCATGTTTGTCAATGGGGGCAAGTTGAGCAAAGGGCCTGTTTCCACGCTGTATGTCTTTATGACTTTATGACTATGTAGGATCTCATGACCTCTTCTGTTCCAAATAAAACAAACGCAGCCTGTCAAGTCGATCCTGTTTTCTGGCCCTTCTGCAAAACTAGTATACCTTTTATACCTAAAATATAGTGCCTAGACTGTAAACGGTGCTTTAGTTTATACAATTTGCTATAGCTTCCTTGTTCATGTACGCTTTCTTTTTAGGAAATCAGGATCTTTGCTTGCTTTGTTGTAACCACTTTCTCAAACTTTCTGACATTTTCAACAAACAATATAACATGCATTTATCCACAGATCACTCTGTTTTGGAATTGTGCCTTCTAGCTTATTTGCCTGTTGTCAATCTTTCGATGAAAATGTGAGATTCATATTCTTCAGCATTATTTTTTCTTATTTACTGCCATGCTTTTAGAAGTTTAGGAAAGGATACTTGGTTCCAACACCCAATGGCTGATTAGTTTGGTATTTATCTTCCACTTACATCTGTTCTGTACTACACAGCAGTTAATGCTTAATTTGCATTCAAAGCTTCCAATTATTTAAAAATGTAGCCTTTGTATCTATAATTTTATATTTTAAAATTAGTGTTATAAATGCAGATTTCATTAATATTGAATATCTTATTGCAAATTACATACTTACTTGATTTTTATTTGTAAGTTCAGTAATTTTGCCTCTGAAAATGTAATCAAGTTGTTTCATCGTACCTTTCAATGCAATTTCGCTTTACAGGATATACGCTCATGAGAGGGTAACACGTTCCGAAAAGCAATTCCAATCACTTCCAGCAGCTCATCAGAAGCTGCTTCCTAATTTTCTTCCACATGTGAGAAAACTAAGAGAATGTATCGAACATAACTATGAAATTCTAAAAGAAATTATTAACAACTGCAATCATATGTTTGAAAATAAGGAATATGGATTCATTGACATGGAGGTAAGTGAAATATAAAAGTTATTTTTTGAAAACTCAGTTCCACGTTGGCTCCAAACAACTGTAATTGCATACAGTTTTTAACTTACTCAACCATCCAGTATTCTATACAGGTCTAAGTAAATTGATGTATTATATTGCTACTGTGTTCAAAACTGTCCTTGCAAAATAAACACAATATCTTAATATAAAACAGGATACACTGGAAGTACTCGGGTGTTCAGTAGCATCTATGAAAAGTTAGTCACCCAGCAGGGAAACAGGCCCTTTGGCCCAACTCGTCCAAGATGCCCCATCTAAGCAAGTGCCATCTGCCCCCTTTTAGCCCATATCTTCATGAACCATTCCTATCCATATTCCTGTCCAACTGTCTTTTAAATCCTGTTATAATATCTGCCTTAACTACCTTCTCTAGCAGATTGTTCCAAACACCCACCACCTTCAGAGTGAAAAGCTGCCCCTCAGATTTGTATTAAGTCTTGTCCCTCTCACATCAAACATATGTCCTCTTGCTTTAATTCCTCTATCTTGGTTAAAATACTCTGTACATTTGCCCTATGTATTGCCCTCATGATTTTATACACCTCTATAAGATCACCCCTCAATCTCCTGCACTCCAAGGATAAAGTCCCAGCTTACCCAACGTCTCCCTATAGCTCGGCCACTCAAATCCTGGCAACATCCTTGTAAATCTTTTCTGCATTCTTTCCAGCTTCATGTCATCCTACCTTTAGCAGTGTGATGGAAACTGAATACAGTACTCCATGTGTGGCCTCATCAACGTCTTATACAGCTGTAACATGACTTCTATGTTTAATACATTGACTGATGAAGGCTAATGTACCAAAAGCCTTCTTGACCACCCTCTCTATCAGTGATGCCACTTTCAGTGAACGATGTACCTATGCTTCTTGATCCCTCTGCTCTACAACACTCTCCAGGACAATACCTGAGAGATACAAAATTATTGTTTCAGATCAATGACCTGTCATCAGAACTCTCTGATAAAAGTGCAAATGCAAGGTCATCAGCCTGGAACTTTCCACAGATGCTGTCTGACATGCTGAGTATAACCTTTCCTGTTTTTATTTAGATATTTGCTCTTTGTGACACAGTATTTTGTTTTGGTATTTCTACTTGAGATGGTTGATATAATTGTACAACATTAAATTGGTCACCTCTGTCCTTTACAGTTTTGCTTCATATAGAGCATGCAAGATTGTGCATTGTGATTTCCAAACTCTGAAATTAGATAACAGGCTTCAACTCAGTGCCATGGAAACGCGTTTCTCATCTCAAAAGCAGTACTGATTCTAATAAAATCACTGATTATTAATCCTCAGTAGATAAATGGTATAGTATTAAGATTAAAGTTTTGAATGTTCTGATGAGTTAAGCTAGCATGACAATTCAAAGGCAGCCTTTCGATCCCTGCATGATATATTGTAATAAAAAATTGCTTTGATGCTAAATCATGAAACCGGTTGGACAATTAATTTGGATTGACCGTATTTGAGGATTACCGACTTTCGGTACATAATTCTAGACTTAATGAACCAAGTTTTAATAGGGTGTAGAGCACCAGTGTATCACACTAGGTACAGAAGGGTCACATCATTTTTCACCATTCATAGCCGTTTCTTTACCTAGCATGATAAATGGGACAGTTTTGGTAAAGTGAAGGACAAAGGAGAACATGGGGATGCTTACATTTAGCAGCAGCACCCCGAGTTAATAAAACCATTTCTTCAATAAAGCCATTAATATTCTAGTGGTTACAAAAAAAGAATAACATAAATAAATTGGGGTGCATTAAAGAATCTTACTAATCACTATGGGCAAGCATCGCTTGCAGGTTTGGGCTCTACAATGCCAACCTGTTGACATTGAAGGAACATATTTCATGAAGTGCTTATCCGGCAAGAGGAAATACAAAGAAAGGCTTGAAACCTGGGATTACTTCTGCTGAATGTGAACGTGAACTTGAACATGAAGATATTGGAGGTTGATGAATGATTCAAAGAAGCATCTAAAATTAAGGAACAGCAGAGGAGATGGATGTTTTCAGTAATAGGAAATTTAAGAATTGGATACAGAAGGTACTCGTATACAGAGTAACCATTTAGATGACTGTTATTCATGGACTCTTAACCTGCCAAAACTGTTGCCTTTACTTTGAAGACAATGGATTGATTCGCAATCAAGTATATAATTGAGGCTGCAATTTAATGCAGTAGCAAGCAGTACTGCATTATTTCTGTGAATGGTGAGGAGTAGAGAAGCAATGTCTCATTTGAAGCTTTGAGGATGCTACCTTTCAAAGAAGAATCCAGCATTAGTTCACAAATCAAAAACAGTTTACGTTTCTTCTTGCTTTGATTCTTGAGGCGCTTGAATTAACAATTAAAGTAGAAGTTATGTCAGGATTTAAGATAAGATCAATGAATATATGAAGTAGGATAAAGTAGAGATATTGAAATGAAGCAGACAAGTATATAGGGCAAAAACCCACTTGAGAAGTGCATGAAATGGTTGACCAGGGAGCACTCATTTTAATATAACTTTAATGTAATTTTATGCAATTTACATAATGAGCTGGAATTGTTTTTAAAATCCAAATATTTTGTAGAAGGTCTTCTTGAATGGGTTATTCATTTTAACTAGTCTCTTATTTGGTAATCAATGATTATTTTTGGTTATAACAGTCTGACCTGGAAGGATTAAAACCAGCATCCACCTTTGATATGGACAAACTGAAATCCACTATTAAGCAGTTTGTTAGAGATTGGAGTGAAGATGGCAAGTCTGAGCGCGATGCTTGTTATCAACCAATCATTGACGAAATTTTAAAACAATTTCCTCAAGATGAATGGTATGTTATTAATTTCATGTGTTGAATTTTGAATATGAGATAAATATCTTTTCATAATCATCATAATCATAATCATACTTTATTAGCCAAGTATGTTTTACAACTTACGAGGAATTCCATCACAGTGACTCCTCCACATTCCTCACTGTGATGGAAGGCAAAGAAAAGTTCAATCCCTTCCCTTCGTTCTCCAGTGGTCTGCGACCTCGAGCCTTCCGTTGACGGGGCGATCTTAGGTCCCGTAGCCGGCGGCGTTTGGGACCTCACGTCGGGGCGATCAAGCTCCTGCATCGGGGGGGGGTCTCAGCTCCCCCGCGTCAGGCGATCTGACCCCATGTCGAGGCTGGTCCAAACCTTCTGCGTCATTTGGAGCTCCCGACATCGGTCTCCACCCGAGACTGAGCTCGATGGTGAAATCCGCAGGCCGCGCGGTTGGAGCGTCGATCCCAGGGAAGGGATCGGCTCCGATGGTAAGTCCACGTCCCCGCCGTGGGGCTCACAGTCCCAAGCAAGGCCACCAGCTCCATGATGTTAGATCGCAGAGCGACTGGAGATACGATCTAAAAAACAATCGCATCTCTGCAAGGTAAGAGATTTGAAAAAGTTTCCCTCGCCCACCCCCCACAAAACAAACCAGAGAACATTAACACATACTTTTAAAACATACTTTTTGTCCATCTATTAATGTTTTCGCATCTTCGCACTGTTCAGCATAAAGTTACAACTGATGTTGTAATATTCAATGTGTTTCATATTGAATTGGCGAGTTTTAGTTATGGCAGAAATTAAGCAGTCTAGTTGACCTTTGTCCTCAGTCAGAAGGGAAAAACTAGGCAGAGCTTGATTAATTTCATGGTCTTTGCTGTAAAGATTGTGTTTGTAGAGTGTGGACAGCTAAATAACTTTTAATTACAGCCATAATTTCACAAATAAAATCTCTATTTGGCAGGGTACTGCCAGGCTACTGATTTCCTATGGATCAATAACCCAGCAGGAATCAATAACTTTAGGACTTTTTCCACTCAGAGGGTGGTGGGTAAATGTGACAAGCTCTCAGAGAAGGTAGGTGATTCATGTACTATAACAGCATTTAAAAGACACTTGTACACTTGGATAGGAAAAGTTTAGAGGGATATGGGCCAAATGAGACAAATTAGAGCATTGATCGGCATGGATGATTTGGCCGAAGAACCTGTTTCCATGCTGAATGACTATACTTAATGACTCGAGGGAAGAAAGCCAATGCATTAAACAGTCTAAAATTTTGAAACTAAAGTATTTGCTTGCATCAATAGAAGAAACTGGCAAAATAAGCCGTGCCAGAATCTTTCTTTCCATAATTAGAATTAGTAAAATGAGGGTGTATTGTAGAAATACAGTAAAATATCTGTTCAGCCAGTACCTGACTACATTTGTAATTGACTAGTCCTTGAGTTTAATTGCATCAATTAAACTGAAAATAATTGTCATGTATGCTTTCAGAATAATTTTGTGAAAATAATGCATATGATTAAGACGTACAAATATATAGCCCATTTTTGCCAAACGGATTAGTGAATTAACTATGCATTTCAGAAATTGATTGTGTGAATATAATAATGGTCTGGATTCCTTCTGGAATTAAATAAGCGGAGTAATCACTGCAATAAAATCTTGAAGTTGCAATGTATTCAAATACACTGGCATATAAAGTTTGACATGCAAATAGATTTGAAGAGAATAATTAAGTGTCTTTGCGGCGGCTTTTTATTAATTATGGTGTATTTCAACAATTATTCTGGAAAGTGGCTGTGTTTGAACAATGTTTTCTTTAGCATGCCCAGAGGTTAGTATATCTGCTCTTGTTCTTATTCTTTTCTGAAACCCCCTTCCTTCAACCAGACCACCTTTTTTATGGCTAAAAACTATCTTGCTTTCAGTTCTTGCCATTTATCACTTTTGCTAAGGTGAGAACTGTCATAGGAATCCCCAAATTTAATATGCCCTATCCTATATCTCTGTGATACATTTGCATTGCATTGTAGAGAATGGGAAATGAGCCACGGTGTCATGTAAAGGCTCTAGCTCATTCTAGCAGAATGACAATAACATAATTTGTCTTGGTGCTTCTATGCAAACTGATGCACAATAAATACTCACTGATTTTTACTGGTGATTCAAAATTTCCAATCTTATGACGAAAACTACATTGAGGTAAAATTGAGCAACTGCCACTCCAGGTGGAGCTCTTAGTTATATGAAATATATGTTGCCCAGATACAGAGAGGATATATTAAAATATATATATTTTGAAATATAAAACAGTTTTTGTGAGTGGTCTGTGTCTAAATGTTTAGGACGCTGCTGCAAGCAAGATTTTCATTGCACCTGTACCTGGCAATGAATGAATGAATCAACGAATGAATGAATGATATCTTTATTTAGAACGATTAAAAAAAGAAGAAAAGAAAAGATGAAAATGAATAAATAAAAAGAAAATTATATATATACATATATATACATAAATACATACACACATACATATACATGTACATATATACATACATATACACATATACACACATATACATAACATATATGTACATAAATTAAAAAATCAAAAGCCAATTTCAACATAATACACATTAGACTCGTTCGAAAAGGGATAGGAAGAAGCCTATGCTTGACAAGTCCTACCCCCATTCTTCACCATTAACAAATGCAAAATTCAATAAAATAAACTAAACAGACAATTCAAATAAAACTACTCCAATCAAGCTATTAAGAAAAAAAGAACAAAGAAAGAAAGAACAAAAAAGCACCATTAACATCTGTGAGATTTACATTCTCCTTCCTCATTACTGTACTTTTCAAAGATATATCTTTTGTACATTTTTTAATATTGCATTATATTCATACTTTGTTTAATCGTTTCGTCAAGACCATTCCACAAAACCACCCCACAAATGGAAATACACATACTTTTTAAATTGGTCCGAGCATAATGCTGTTTCAAGTTTAGTTTCCCACAAGCAATACTTGTGCATACGACAATAAACCTGCCTTGAAGTCTATTGGAGTACAAATTGTCAAACAAAACATGATATATGAAAGGAAGGTTGGAGTACAATCCATGCAAATTATTTGATTTATCCCATAAAATGTAAATGATAAATATTCATCTCACATATCAAAACACTTGCACATAAAAATAATTAGAAACATAGAAAATAGGTGCAGGAGTAGGCCATTCGGCCCTTTGAGCTGCACCGCCATTCAATATGATCATGGCTGATCATCCAACTCAGTATCCTGTACCTGTCTTCTCTCCATACCCCCTGATCCCTTTAGCCACAAAGGCCACATCTAACTCCCTCTTAAATATAGCCAATGAACTGGCCTCAACTACCTTCTGTGGCAGAGAATTCCACAGATTCACCAAAAAAAAAATTCTCATCTCGGTCCTAAAATACTTCCCCCTTATCCTTAAACTGTGACCCCTTGTTCTGGACTTCCCCAACATCGAGAACAATCTTCTTGCATCTAGCCTGTCCAACCCCTTAAGAGGTTTTTACAAGATCTCCCCTCAATCTTCTAAATTCTAGCGAGTACAAGCCGAGTCTATCCAGTCTTTCTTCATATGATAGTCCTGACATCCCAGGAATCAGTCTGGTGAACCTTCTCTTCACTCCCTCTGTGGCAAGAATGTCTTTCCTCAGATTAGGAGACCAAAACTGTACGCAGTACTCCGGGTGTGGTCTCACCAAGGCCCTGTACAACTGCAGTAGAACCTCCCTGCTCCTATACTCAAATCCTTTTGGTATGAATGCTAACATACCATTCGCTTTGTTGCCTGCCTGCTGCACCTGCATGCCTACTTTCAATGACTGGTGTACCATGACACCCAGATCTCGTTGCATCTCCCCTTTTCCTAATCGGCCACCATTCAGATAATAGTATACTTTCCTGTTTTTGCCACCAAAGTGGATAATCTCACATTTATCCACATTATACTGCATCTGCCATACATTTGCCCATTCATCCAACCTATCCAAGTCACCTTGCAGCCTTCTAGCATCCTCCTCACAGCTAACACTGCCCCCCAGCTTTGTGTCATCCGCAAACTTGGAGATGTTGCATTCAATTCCCTCGTCCAAATCATTAATATATATTGTAAATAGCTGGGGTCCCAGCACTGAGCCTTGTGGTACCCCACTAGTCACTGCCTGCCATTCTGAAAAGGACCCGTTTACTCCTACTCTTTGCTTCCTGGTCTGCCAGCCAGTTCTCTATCCACATCAATACTAAACCCCCAATACCATGTGCTTTAAGTTTGCATACTAATCTCTTATGTGGAACCTTGTCGAAAGCCTTCTGAAAGTCCTGATATAACAACATAATTGTTTTATTTCTTCTCAATACAGGAATTCTGCTAATTTGAACATACTTGTACCAGGGGCAGGACTTGGAAGACTGGCCTGGGAGATTGCTCGACTAGGTTATAGTTGCCAGGGTAATGAATGGAGTCTGTATATGCTCTTCTGTTCACATTTTATACTCAACAGGTAGAGTATGACTTCAGAACTGGGTTGATGTTTGTTTTTACAGTGCATGATTTTTAAATATTCTAATTTGAAATGATCAAACAGGATTTGTTTTGGAAACAAAGCTAAGTTGTTGCTGACATACATAAAATATAATTTATAGACTTCCGGTTGGCGCCACGATGTGAGTGGAATCGCGCCATTACAGCTCCGAAAAAAACTGTATTTAAAACGGGGGTAAAAGGGTCAAACAAACGCACTTACCACAGGAGATCGATTGTGAACGGCTCCGGCAGCGTTTAAAAGGTGCGTGACGTCATCAGGCGCGCGATTTTAAGAAGAAATTATGACCCAGCGCTCCCCCACCCCCACCGCTGGAAAAAAATCTACGAGAAGGGAAACTGGCCTCAGCTCTGGAGCTGCTGCTGCTTCTGCTTCTCAAGAAGATATCTCACAGAGGAAAGCTGAAATGGAGGAACTTAAGACTACCATTCTAGGTGAGATAAAGAAGCAGAGGAAGGAGTATATGGAGGAGATAAAGAAGCAGAGGAAGGAGTATATGGAGGAGATAAAAAGTTTAAAAGCGGATATGCTGGTGTCTCACGAGAAAAATAAAGAAGATAAAGAAGACTTAATAAAACAAGTTATAACGACGGTAAAAAGTATGATGGATGAGTGGAAGGAAAAGGCTAATGCCGAGTTACAAACTCAAATTGAGGATGTAAAGGAAATAGCTGCTGGGATGGAAAGAAAGCTGGATGACAAGATAGATCCTACTATAATTTCGCTAGACCAACAAGGCGAAGCAATTAAAGAGCTAACTAAAATTGCTGAAGTGAATACTAAGGAGACCGAAAAACTCCGTGCCGAGAACAAACGCCTCTTAGAATTATTACATAAAACAAACGAGAAATGTATCGATCTGGAGGGACGCCAACGCCGTAAAAATTTGCGTATAGTTGGTCTGAGCGAAGGTCGTGAGGGGAGTCAAGATCCTCGAAAATTTGTTGCAAAACTTTTAATGGATATTTTGAATTTGGATCAGGAACCCCTGTTGAGCCGTGCACATAGGGCTCTAAGACGGGCCCCTGGGATAGGTTCACCGCCCAGACAAATGATTGTAAAAGTGGCCTTTGACCATGTCTTCGAAGAAATGATGAAGATAATAATAAAAAAGAGAAACCTGAAATACGAGGGAGACAACATCAGTATTTTTAGAGACTTTCCTGCAGAAGTGGCCAAGAAAAGAGCTCTATTTAAAGAAACAAAAGGTATTCTGAGGAATGTACAGAATACTAAGAATCTGAGATATGGCTTGATGTACCCAGCAATACTGAGAGTAACTTATGATGACAAGGAATATCGTTTCGTTAAGCATACTGAAGCATTGAAATTCGCCCGAGGCATACAGCAGAAGCCAGAAGATGAAGAGAGAGAAGATGCGGAGGAAGAACCCGAGGGAGAAGGAGAGGACTGAACTTTTATCATCGACCTGTGGTTATGAAATACTCACTTAGAAGGAAGTGGAATAATGGGCATTTAATAGTAGTTCTGTATTAATTATTAGAAAATATTTAATTATTCCATGATAATAGTATTACATATTATAGTATTAAATACAATTGATATTAGTAATTAGCAAATAGTAATATGAATAATAGAAATAATTACTAAGTACTAAGTATATAAAGTTAGTACCCCACCCCAATATATATAGCATTTGAGATAGGAGCTGGTATAATCAACATCTTTTTTTATTAAAAAAACGGAAGTCTGTAGATTAATGGCCACGTTAGTGTGGCTTTCACCTTCACATACTACACACTATACAAGTGTAGTTTCTTTTTTTTCTGAGCACCCTATTAACACCCTTTACTTTTTTTTTATTATTGATATTTCTTATTGTTTTTGTTTTTTATTGATCTTATATTATATATTATTTGAATGTAGATGTGAAGGATATTGTGTATTTAGTTTAAGAAGACATAGATGTGGATTAAGGTGGAAAGAAATTCTCATTGGATTGATGTCCGGGTGCAACGGGGAGCTGGGTGAGTCAAGAAGGCTACTCCAAAAAAAGCCGCCCTAATAGTAAAATGCATGATATAAAGGTGAAGACTGGGGGTGATGGAGTAACCTTCTGCAGTTGGAATGTAAAAGGCATTAATGAACCAATTAAAAGGGGAAAGGTATTAGCTCAGTTGAACAGATTGAAGACAGATGTCATTTTCCTTCAAGAGACTCATCTTAAAAAAGATGCTCAACATAGATTAACAGCTAAATGGATTTCTAAGGTGTATCATTCTACATTTATTCATAAATCTAGAGGAGTTGCAATAATTATTCGCAAAGGTATACCTTTCATACAAAGTTCTATTATAGAGGATAAAGAAGGCAGATATGTAATAATTACAGGGGAATTATATTCAAAAAAGGTAATTTTAATGAATATATATGCCCCTAATTTTGATAATCCATTATTTTTTAAGAAAATATTTAATAATATTCCTATATCCACTCAACACAATTTAATAATTGGAGGTGATTTAAATTGTACTTTAGATAATTATCTAGATAGATCATCCGCAAAAAGGAAAGCTGCCTCGAAATCAAGTAAATTCATAAATGCTTTTATCAATACATCTAATATTAAAGACATCTGGAGGTTAGATAACCCATCCGGACGAGAATATTCTTTTTTCTCGCCCGTACATGGAACCTATTCGAGGATAGATTATTTTTTAATAGATTCTAAATTACTTCCCTTTACGTATGATGCAAAATATCATAATATTATCATCTCGGATCATGCGCCATTAACATTTAAGATAAAATTAAAAGATATATCTAATAAATCTACTACCTGGAGATTTAACCCTCAGATATTAAAGGACAATGACTGTTGTAAATATGTGATGGATCAGATTAAATTATTTTTTGAAACTAATGATAATCCTGAAACTTCTCCATCACTATTTTGGGACACATTTAAGGCATTCATGCGTGGCGCAATAATATCCGCACAAGCACATTTCAATAAAGAAAATCGAAAAATAGAACAAAATTTAGAAAATGAGATAAAACGTCTAGATAATGAAAATATAAAACAGCCTTCCAAAGAGTTAAGTAATAAAATTGCATCAGTAAAATATAGATTAAATAAAATATATTCTAATCAAGTGATTAAACTTTTTCAACAAACTAAGCAAGTGTATTTTGAATTTGGAGATAAGCCACAAAAATTACTAGCACGACAGCTTAGAAAATTAGAAGATGAGAAGATGATACACGGAATTAGATCTGAGTATGGAAATATATTAATTACTCCAAAAGATATTAATGATAGATTTTTACAATATTATAAAAACCTTTATTCGTCAAAACTAACAGGACAAACAGATAGTATGGAAATATTTTTACAAGAATGTCAAATCAATAGCTTAGATCAGGAAGGTAGAGAATTGTTAAATGCTGAAATAACAGTAAAAGATATTATAGAATCAATTAGTTCGCTTAAGAACGGAAAAGCAGCGGGCCCAGATGGCCTGAGTGCAGAATTTTATAAAAAATTTCAAGATCTGATTTCCCCAAGATTACAAATAATGTATAGATATGCATATGACCAAGGAAAATTACCAGAATCTTTAAATGAATCCACAATTACACTCATTCCTAAAGTAGATAAGGATTTGGAAGATCCTGGATCATATAGAGCGATTGCCCTTTTAAATACAGACCAAAAAATATTAACTAAGGTCTTATCTAGGAGATTAAGTTTAGTGATCTCTAAATTAATACATTATGATCAAACAGGTTTTATCCCAAAACGTTACTCATCCCATAATCTCAGACGTTTGTTTAATATTATATATTCAAAAAGAATACGAGATACGGAACTAGCGGTTATATCACTAGATGCAGAAAAAGCGTTTGATCAGGTGGAATGGATGTATTTATTTAATATAATGGAAAAGTTTCAATTGGGGGATAGATTTTGTAAATGGGTAAGAATTTTATACTCGAATCCTATGGCAAGAATTTTGACTAACCAAATTTTATCAGCCAAATTCAAACTCTCTAGGGGATGCAGACAGGGATGTCCGTTATCACCCTTATTGTTCGCATTGGTGATAGAACCATTGGCGGAAAAAATTAGATCTGAACCTGAAATATATGGCTATAATACTGATACAACAATTAATAAAATTTCTTTATATGCAGATGATGTTTTGATTTATATTACAAAACCGGAAATTAGTATTCCCAACCTGCTAAACATTATAACTAAGTTTGGTGCATTTTCTGGGTATAGGATTAATTGGGATAAAAGCGAGATTATGCCAATAACAGGAATAAATCTTAATACATTACAACAATACCCATTAAAAGTAGTTACAGACAAACTTAAATATTTAGGGATTAACGTAACTAAAACTCATAACGCATTAATAAAATCCAACTATCCTCAACTATTAGATAAACTTAGAAAAAATATTTTATATTGGAAAACACTGCCTATATCCATGATTGGTAGAATAAGTGCCATAAAGATGGTATTTCTACCGCAGTTGTTATATTTGTTTCAGGCTATTCCTTTTTTTCTTCCGAAAACTTTTTTTAAAAAAATTGATAATATTGTCAATAGCTTTATTTGGGATTATAAAAATCACAGAATAAATAAAAAACATCTATGTAAGGCTAAGATAAATGGAGGATTAGCACTTCCAAACTTTTTATATTATTTTTGGGCTGTTCAGATTAAGAATATGAATTTCTGGTGGGTAAATATGGATCATGAACCGACATGGTTAAATATAGAAAAGGAGGACTGTCTACCTTTCAATGTAGGTTCGATAATTTTTGCACCAACGGAAGTACAAAAAAAATATTATAAAGACAACCTAATAATATATAATAATAGACGTATTTGGAAACAAATAGTTAAGACTCTACACTTGGATAATCTCTCATTTAGATTACCAATTATGAATAATCCATCGTTTAAACCTGCTATATTAGATGGGGGGTTTAAACAATGGGATGATTTAGGAATTACAAGGATAGAACATCTGTATAGAAAAGGAAAATTTCTTTTATTCCAGGAGTTACAAGATATTTATGGATTGTCTCCACAACATTTGTTTAGGTATTTACAAATTAGAGATTATATTAAATCCAATACACAAGATTATAAAAATAAAGAAGCAGGATTGTTAGATGATCTGTTTAATTTATATCCAAATACAGAAAAATTAATAGCCTATATATATAACATCATTTTGGATAAGGAGAATCCAATAACGGAAGTATATCGTCAAGCATGGGAAAATGAAATGGGATTGGCTATAACAAAAGAAAACTGGGAAGAAAGTCTACAACGAATACACCGGTGTTCATTAAACGCCAGACATATACTGATACAATTTAAAGTATTATATAGGTTACATTATTCGAAAACTAAATTAAATAGTATTTTTCCGAATCTCTCCGCTATTTGTGATAAGTGCAAGAAAGCAGAGGCAAATTTAATACATAGTTTCGTTACATGTCCTAAATTGAATTATTACTGGACAGAAATCTTTAAAGTTATTTCTGAAGTCATCAAAGTTAAATTGGACCCTAACCCAAAGCTAATAATATTTGGAATTCCGGATTTACATCTATCACTTACAGTAAATCAAAGAAATTTCTTTGATTACTGTTTAATAATTGGAAAAAAAATCATATTGAAATTTTGGAAGGGAACATTATCCCCCACAACCAAAATGTGGGCAACAGAGATGATGGAGACGTTACATCTGGAAAGAATTAGATTTGTCCTATTGGACAAGTATAATTCTTTTGAACAGATATGGTCTCCATATATACAGTATTTAGAGAAGTAGCTGTTCTTGGCAACACAGCTCGACGTGCACCCTGCGGGATTTGGTGAGAATAATTCATTTTTATATTGGAATTACATATATGTCTTTATTGATACTATCACTTGTAGTAGTGTTATTAATAATACATATTGTGGTTACTAAAAATGTTTTTTTTTTTTTTTTTTTTTTTTTTTTCGTTTCTCTTTTCTTTCCTATATATAATCAAATTATTATTTAATCACTCTCTTAATGATTTATTCTTCCTCTATTCTTTCTCTATCATTATTTCTAAAAAAACAGTAGATAAGTATTACTAGTGTTTTACTTAATGCAAATTGAATTAATTTGATATAAAGTTGTTTGAAGCATTGTAATTGATTACCTTTAATAAAAAAATATATTACATCAAAATATAATTTATAATTAATAAGTAAAGAGAAAAGATATGCAGCTCTTTCACCTGGATTATGCCAATGTTACTTTGTGTTTTCTCCTTAAATTTACTGATGATATAAAGCGCCATAAAAGATGACAACCGTCTGCAAAGTATCATCGGCAGGTTAAGCAAGTATATGGAGGGGGAATATAATGTGAGCAAAATGTGAAGTAAGAATAGAAAAGCGTTTTTTAAGGTTTAAGAAATGAATAAATGCTGGTGTATGGACCTTGGTTTGTGATTCACAACTGAAGAAAAACCCCAAACAGTTAGGAAGGTAAATGGAATGTTATTATTGATTGATAGGTCATTGGCGTCCACAAATAAGGACATTCTGATACAATTGTGCAGAATGATGCTGAGACCACAGCTTCGGCACCACATGCAATTTTAGTTTCCACGGAGACAGTACGATGCAATGTTACTAATTTTATTCCTACGATAAAGGTTATTCTTGGAGAATGAGGGAATAAGTTTCAGCTGTTTTCACAAGAGATTGAAAAAGATTGAGAGACATGAAAAGATAGGTGTTGAAAATATCATTCCCCAGATTCGAGTGTAGAACTAAAAGTGACCATTGATGACATGCGATTTTTTTCCTTTTCCATATACTGAAAATCTTAAGAATTTTCTGTGGCGGAGGGCTATGGATGAGAATACTGAACACTTAGATTTTTGGGCTACGATAAAAACTGATGTATGGACCGGAAAGGAGAGTGAACTTAAAATAGAGCACCAGCCACAATCTCATTGAATTAGGGGAGAATCCTCAAGAGACTGCAATGACAAGTAATTTATAGGTGCTCACTGTGTATTCTCTGATCTCAAGTTTGTTTCTGGATATCAAAATTTAAAATTTTTCTGCAAGTGATGCTTCATTAAATTGCTTAATTTAATTTGACAATGCAACTTTTTTTTAGATGTTCTGGAGTTAATACAATGGCAATCTATCCATGGATCCATCAATTTAGTAACAACAAGCGTTCAGCTGATCAGATTCGACCTGTCTATTTTCCTGATGTTGATTCGCACAGTCTACCATCTTATGCTACCTTTTCCATGACAGCAGGAGATTTTCAGGAGATATATACAGAACCAAGTAAGCATATCAGTTATTGAACATTGTTATTTGTAGCTCTGGTGTATTTATAACTCAAATCTACTAATGGACTGTCGATCAATTATATTAAGAAACCTTGTATCGTTAAACGTGTCATTTTAATGCTAAAGTTGGTAAATATAATTATATTTTTAATACTTACTGACCTAGATCAAGTTGACACTTATCTGATCTGAATTTGAAGAACCATGTTCACAGGCCTTCGATATCTTCAAGCCTGGCCAGCAAAGAGGCCTCATGACAGTTTATTGTGACCTTGAATGTTTTGTCACAGGATGATGGAAACATATGTATCGTTAACTTTCAAAGGAGATTTAGATAAATGCATAAAGATAAGCATTTTGTTGACAGCATATGACATAAATTTGCAGGTGATACCAAGATTGCTGGGGTCGCAGACTGTGAGGAAGGCTGTCAAAAGTATGCAGCGGGGTCAGCTTTAGGAATGGGCAAATAAATAGCTGATGGAGTTTAAACCGAGCAAGTGTGAGCTGTTGCACATTGGGAGGACGAATGTAAGCAAAGGATATACAATTAATGGCATGACCCTTAACGGTCAATAAATAAAATAGAATGGTAAAGAAGGCATTCAGTATGCTTGCCTTCATTACTCAAGGTATTGAGTGTAAGCGTGAGGAAATCATGATGCAACTTTATAGGACATTGGTTGGACTGCATTTGGAGTATCGCGTGCAGTTCTGGACACCCGATTACAGGAAGGATGAGGAGGCTGTGGAAAGGGTGCTGAGGAAGTTTACCAGAATAATGCCTGGATTTGGGGTATTAACTGCAGGGTGAGGTTGGATAGACTTGGATTGTTTTCTCTTGAATGCAGGAGGTTTAGGGGAGACTTGATACGTATATAAAATTATGAGGCACAGATATGGCAGATAGTCAGAACCTTTTTTCCCCAAAAAGGACGTTTTGTTACCCAGTTAGTGCCTGGAACGTGCTGCCAGATGCAGTGGACAATAGACAATAGGTGTAGGAGTAGGCCATTCGGCCCTTGGAGCCAGCACCACCATTCAATGTGATCATGGCTGATCATCCTCAATCAGTTCCCCGTTCCTGCCTTCTCCCCATAACCATGTTTAAGAGCCCTATCAAGCTCTCTCTTGAAAGTATCCAGAGAACCGGCCTCCACCGCCCTCTGAGGCAGAGAATTCCACAGTCTCACAACTCTCTGTGTGAAAAAGTGTTTCCTCGTCTCCATTCTAAATGGCCTACCCCTTATTCTTAAACTGTGGCCCCTGGTTCTGGACTCCCCAACATCGGGAACATGTTTCCTGACTCTAGCGTGTCCAAACCCTTAATAATCTTATGTGTTTCACCAAGATCCCCTCTCATCCTTCTAAACTCCAGTGTATACAAGCCCAGCCGCTCCATTCTATCAACATATGACTGTCCCACCATCCCGGGAATTAACCTTGTAAAACTATGCTGCACTCCCTCATTAGCAAGAATGTCCTTCCTCAAATTTGGAGACCAAAATTACACACAATACTCGGACCCTGTACACCTGCAGAAGGACCTCTTAGCTCCTGGTTGAAGAAGATATGATAGTGCCATTTAAGAGCATTTTGGATAGCCATAGGAATATGCAGGGATTGGAGGGATATGAATTATGTGCAGACAGATAGGAGTTGGTCTTGACACCATGTTTGGCACAGATATTGTGGACCTAAGGTTTGTGTGTGTTTGTGTGCTGTACTATTCAATGTTCCAAGAATATTACAAGGTAATGTAAAGAGCAAGGGTGAGATTAATTATTTAGTTCTCATGCATGAGCAATAATGTAATTGGATTATTCTATTCTCTGTTAGAATTGTGAGGGAAATCTGCTCTCCAATTCTCAAAATTGTTCTCCTATATGTATGTATGAAGGATTTCTTTACAATTGGATGCAGCAGTTGATCTGAAGAAAATCAGTAGGCCCAGAAACTAGTGATTATTTACAGGATTGCAAATGGTTTATCTGTTCGACACACTGTCCATAAACGAGGATGGTGTTTGGTGCTAGAAAATGGGCTCAGAAGAAACATAACAAATTATTGGGAATACTTTGATGTATAATCCATAATGTTTTTTGAATCTGAGAAACTTCGGCCCTGGTGGCTTTCGTATGTATACATTTCATAAAATGAATATGCAATAACTGTTACAATTAGGAAGCCATTTGGCACATTAGCTTCTGATGCAAAAGCATTACCATTTTCAAAGTGTGCGATCTATGCACAACGATTGTCCCAATTTTGTGCATCCCGTAAAATTGTACCAGTTAATTTATTATTTTTCCTGATAATAGTCTGTAAGAAGATAATGATAAGTGCCTTTAGAAAGGAGATGAGGAGGAATCTAGTCAGGGTGATGAATCTGTGGAATCCATTGCCACAGTCGGCTGTGGAGGCCTTCAGTTGGTATTTTTAAAGAGGAGATTGACAGATTCTTGATTAGTAAGGGTGTCAAAGCTCATGGGGAGATGGCAGGAGAATGGGGTTGAGAGGGAAAGCTAGATCAGCCATGATTGGATGGCAGAGTGGGTTTGATGTGCCCAATGGCCTAATTCTGCTCCTATAACATGAATTTATGAGCTGGCTTTTAAGGCAGAAAAGTAAATGAAATTTAACTGAGAAGAGTTTCATTTCATACTTCTCTCTGTTAAAGTTCATCCACTGTACTGCCTTAGCCGGCTATCTCTATCTTCTTACATACTATTATTATGTTCATTCATGCTTACTATTCTTTTAAGCTTTGTGTAAATTTGGAAATTTAAATCCATACCTGATATCAGTAGATCACCAGACTTACAAAAAATACAGTGGTCACAACATCTCTCTCGAGGATACACTGGTGCCTGCCACACTTCTGTTTGAATAATGGCTACTCACCAATATTTCCAGCATTCTGTTCGTGCTGCTACCGACCATTGAATTTCATGGGCATCATTTTCTTAATCAACTTTTTCTGTGAAACTTTGTCAAGTTCCAACTGAAAGTCTGTGCAAACATTTACTGCATTCACTTTGTCAGGCTTCTCTGTTATCCCAGCAAACGAAAATCAATTGGGTTCTTCATACAATTACCTTTTAGCAATAGTGTGCTGGTTTTCAGTTTCAATTATTTTATATTCTCTTATTTTGTTTCTGAAACCTTCCCATGACTGGGTCGACCATCTTGGAGGAGTGATCACATGTCTCTCTTTGATCAAATATGTCATCTTTGTCATGTTGTACAACATTGTAACCCCCATACGTATGACAAGCCTTGCAGCAACATCCACTCCCACTAATGCAACAACATAGATCAGGTACTTGAGCAAAGTAAAAAGTGCTGCGGGCTAGGCAGCACTGGTGAAGTAAAAGGACAATATTCACGAATCTGAAAAAGGTCCCGATAGATGCTACTTGAACAGTGGCGCAGCAGTAGAGTTGGTATCTTACAGCGAATGCAGCGCCGGAGACCCGGGTTCGATCCCGACTACGGGTGCTATCTGTGCGGAGTTTGTACGTTCTCCCAGTGTCCTGCATGGGTTTTCTCTGAGATCTTCGGTTTCCTCCCACACTCCAAAGACGTACAGGTATGTAGGTTAATTGGCTTGGTAAATGTAAAAATTGTCCCCAGTGGGTGTAGGATAGTGTTAAGGGCCTGTCCCACTTGGACGACCTAATCCACGAGTTGAGAAGACCATAGACGAGTTGAAAAAAATGTCAAGGTCCGAAATAAAAGACCTCCTGCGACCTCCTACGACCTCCCTCGATCTCGGTCTTCCACACCTAAGACCAACTACGACTAGCTACGAGTGGAAAATGATCACATGATAAAATGATGTCATGTTCGCATTTTTTTTCTCGAGCCAGTTACTGACCGACTATCTACGACTACCATCACGACCTACTGTGACCTACCTACGAGTAAAAAGTATCAATTTTTTCCATGCCAACCTTTTTTTTACTCAAGGACATTTTATATGAGGCTGGAAAAACCGCTGCGACCTACGCCACGAGCACGCGGAGACCACTCACGAGCATGAGTAAGAGTTACGAAGACCTCGTGGCGGCCATGCTGCGAGTATGAGTCAAGGGAAAACTTGGCAGAGGTCGCCAATTAGGTCGTGAAAGTGGGACAGGGGCTTTAGTGTGTGGGGATCTTTGGTCAGCTTGGACCCGGTGGGCCGAAAAAGCCTGTTTCCGCGCTGTATCTCTAAACTAAAAGAAACCGTTAAGTTCCTCCAGCACTTAGCGTTTTGCTCAAGATTCTAGCACCTACACTTTCTCGTGAATCTAGATCAAATACTTGTTTACTTAAAGCATTGCTAGCCTTTCTTGCACATCCATACCAATTTTTGCACCATTCAGTGTAATGTAACAATATGACTTTGTAGTTGTCTACTTCCACATATTTCATTGAGATTTTGGCAGCATCTACTTTGGTGCGGTCTTGTATAATGTGCTAATTTAGTTTTCCGGTTGTCTCTTCTTTCTCTATACACAGGTATGCCTATGTTAGAGTTATGATTTAGTAATATAAATTACAGCAACTGCCTCAGTGCAACTGATCCAAAGTTTTATAACCTTTATTTTCTGAGCATTAGATATTTTTATAAAAGTGGAGAAAATGTTTGCATGAGGTTTCTTATTTTACAAATGGAAGCTCACTATCATTATTTTATCAACAGATTCATGGGATTGTGTAGCAACATGTTTTTTTATTGACACAGCCCATAATGTTGTTGACTACATTGAAACAATATGGAAGATTCTGAAACTTGGAGGAATATGGATAAATCTTGGTATGTACTGTCTGAATAACCTGTTAGCCATTGTTTGCTCTTTGGTAACTATCTAACCTAATAGTCATCAATAAATGTTACATTGCAAATGAACATATATCTCAGGGTTTAAGACTGAAATGTTTTAATATTTGAATGAGTCTCTGGGATTCATTAAAAAAAACTACAGCAGCATTAGCTGTTTTAAAACATTTCCATTCTTAAACCTCTTGTGTATAAATTAATGCTAACATATCATGAATGTAGTTACTGACGAAATCATTCTTTTTGTATGTCTTGTTCTGTTTTCTCCAGAAATAATGATCACAACTGCCTTGATTCCTTGAGGGTTAGCCATAACAAAGTAAAATGTGAACATAATGGTATCTGCATTAATAAATGTACTACAACAATATTAAATGTAACAGAGCACTAGTGGTATTTTAAATTATGTTCCTCTGATGCTTTTCCACCTATTTCCTTATATAGACAACACAAATACTTCGTGCAAAGTGCAAAACCTGATAAAGAAAGCACCTTGAAGACTCTTTGTAGGTGACCATTATTCTGCAGATTGTTTTATTTTAATTTTTAAAATATTTTAATTTTATAAATAAACTAAGCAGATTAGAGAAGTGACATAAACCAAACTGTATATCTTCAGGATGAATGCTCATTTATGAACATTTTAATGATTTGAATGGAGAAGAAAGTAAATACTGCATCTTATTCTCCTGAAAGGAATTCTGGGGGTATATTAGTGGGGCAGCTTCAGGCTACAATAGAAATACAGTTTGCTCAGATGTTTACATCAAAGTAATCATTTTTTAAAGCCAAGGTTTACATTGAAAATATATTGCAGAGATATATTAGATAAATGTTAAATATGTAACTAAGAAAATGTGCACTATTCAATTTTAAATTGTTTACATTCAAATTACATATTTTTTTACATTTTTCCCAACATAATATATTTTGTTTTCGAAGGGCTAGAATTAAATATTTTCAAATTAATGTTTTGTGCTGTAGATTGTATTAAAAATATGCATTAGTATTAAAGGTAGAACTAACATTATTTTAATAAGCTTTCCTAAGAATGCATAGATGAAAATTACCCTTGGACCAACAAGGCTATTTTTCCATACATTACGCTAACTAAATTTAATATTTATTTCCTTTACTGCCTATGACTCTTCTGATATCTGTCTAATTTTTAACCCATACTATTCATTATTTGGCAGTTAATTTTTGTAAGTATTTTTGAGGTTCCAGTACTGCAGAAATCATTTTATTCCATGCTTTTCTATATTCTCTTTTTTAAACTCCTCTTTGCCAATCATTTTAAGTTATTAATACAACTTTGCTTTGCTCTATTGGTAAGTCGGAAATTCTCTTCACATTTCTTAGTTTTGTTCATTTTACTCTTGAATTCTGCATTTCTCCCCCAAATTAAATTGCCGTTTTATCATAAAATTATCTTAATCATTAAGCATTTTATAGATCTTGACCAAGCCTCCCTTTTTATCTTGTGAACAACACTTATTCATAAACGTTTTTTCTCGGATGCCTTCACGACTTGAAGTATCTTAACATTTGGTACTCTTCTCTAAATTTTCTATATTGCATTTGTCTGCTTTGAGATGAGTACAGGACTTTTAAATGGTATTTAACAAATCTAATAGGATTAAAGTGTTTTTTGATGTATTCAGACATTTTCGGGTGCATTTTCTTTCCATACAGACAGTTCTGTTAACAAAAAATGAGCAATTGACTGAAAATAAAATATTTTTTCAGTCTGATGTATCAGAAGCCAGATTTCACGAAGTGAAAGTAGAAATAACATTTTAGTATCAGTGCCATCAGTATTTAGTGCCATTCTATCAATATCAATAATTATTAATATATCACATTTGTTTTAACATAATGAGCATGGGAAACAAAACAGTATGTATCTTTTTTGAAATGTAGATCAAAATTGCTGTATTTCTGGAAAGAAAATTAAACAGGAATAGTAAATATTTTTTATTTGATTTAAATTTTAATTACATTTGTGAACAAAGGAAAATGTTCTAACATTGAGTTCAAATTTCTTATCTTCAATCCTGTTGCTGTGTGGTTTTTCCCAAAATCTGCATTTTGGAATTCAGGCATCGTTTTGTAGACATTAAAACAAATTAACCAAGTTGTAAAAGATTCTAGTTGACATTCCTAAAACACATTCTTCGCACAATGAAATTTTGCACCAGAAATGAAATTGAAGCTTACCCGCCCTTTCAGCCTGAACTTTCATCTGAAGAGTAACATTATTATACAGTGCCCTCCATAATGTTTGGGCCAAAGACCCATCATTTATTTATTTGCCTCTGCATTCCACAATTTAAGATTTGTAAATTTTAAAAATCACATGTGGTTAAAGTGCACATTGTCAGATGTTATTAAAGGACATTTTTATACATTTTGGTTTCACCATGTAGAAATTAAAGCTGTGTTTATACATAATCATCCCCCCCCCCCCCCCATCTCATTTCAGGGCGCCATAATGATGGCTTCACAGGCGTTTGTAATTGCTCAGGTGTGTTTAATTGCCTCCTTAATGCAGGTATAAGAGAGCTCTCAGCAGCTAGTTTTTCCTCCAGTCTTTCCATCACCTTTGGAAATTTATAATGCTGTTTATCAATATGAGGACCAAAGTTGTACCAATGAAAGTCAAATAAGCCATTATGAGACTGAGAAACAAGAATAAAACTGTTAGAGACATCAGCCAAACCTTAGGCTTACCACATCAACTGTTTGGAACATTATTAAGAAGAAAGAGAGCACTGGTGAACTAACTAATCGCAAAGGGACTGGCAGGCCAAGGAAGTCCTCCACAGCTGATGCCAGAAGTATTCTCTCTATTATAAAGAAAGAAACCCAAACACCTGGCTGACAAATCAGAAACACTCTTCAGGAATCAGGTGTGGATTTGTCAATGACCACTGTCCGCAGAAGACTTCATGAACATAAATACAGAGGCTACACTGCAAGATGCAAACCACTGGTTAGCCACATAAATAGGATGGCCGGGTTACAGTTTGCCAAGAAGTACTTAAAAGAGCAACCACAGTTCTGGAAAATTGTCTTGTGGACAGATGAGATGAAGATTAACATTTCAGAGTGATGGCAAGAGCAAAGTATGAAGGAGAGAAGGAACTGCCCAAGATCCAAAGCACACCACCTCACCTGTGAAACACGGCGGTGCAGGTTTATGACCTGGTGTGTATAGGTGCTGAAGGTACTGGCTCACTTATCTTCATTAATGATACGACTGATGGTAGTAACATAATGACTTCTGAAATGTATGACACATCCTATCTGCTCAAGTTCAAACAATTGCCTCAAAACTCATTGGCCAACGGTTCATTCAACATCAAGACAATGATTCCAAAAATACTGCTAAAGCACCGAAGGAGTTTTTCAAACCTAAAAAATGGTCAATTCTTGAGTGGCCATCAATCACCTGATCCGAACCCAATTGAGCATGCATTTTATATGCTGAAGAGAAAACTGAAGGGGACTAGCCCCCAAAACAAGCATAAGCTAAAGATGGCTGCAATACAGGCCTGGCAGAGCATCACCAGAGAAGACACCCAGCAACTGGTGATGTCCATGAATCGCAGACTTCAAGCAGTCATTGCATGCAAAGGATATGTAACAAAATACTAAACATGACTACTTTCATTTACATGACATTGCGGCGTCCCAAAACATTATGTTGCCCTGAAATGGGGAGACTATGTATAAACACTGCTGTAATTTCTACATGGTGAAACCAAAATGCATAAAAATGGCCTTTATTAAAATCTGACAATGTGCACTTTAACTACATGTGATTTTTTTCTATTACAAATCTCAAATTGTGGAGTACAGTGCAAATAAATAAATGATGGGTCGTTGTCCCAAACATTATGGAGGGCACTGTATATACTATAAATCTATCGGTTTAGACGAAAATGCAAAGCAACACTGCTTATTTCTGGGATTAAACCGTCATTGATTATGATGCCATTCATATCGGTTTGTTGTATTATTTCTGAATACCTCTATCTCTTGCTTTTCTCTGCCACTGTCTCTCATGCAAACCTAAATATCAAGGTTTAATACTATTTTTTAATGCTATTAATATTCAAGTAACCTTATATATTCATTTTGTATGTATAAAAATTGTGGATTTTTCCATCCATTGAACCTGCTGTGATTATTTTATTCATTTGATTCACGGTGGCTTTATTCACTAGCAACTGTGCTCTCTCAATGAAACGAAAAATAATTTGCAAAGAAAATAGTCATTACAGGCAGAGGGGGAATTATCCCTTACAGCTCCCTTAGGTCATAAGAAGTATTCTATAAGGCACTATTGATCAGGAGCTATATTGTTTACAATCGCACCAAGAGTTCCACCAGAGCCATAACTTGTCAAGCTATTTTTTTTAGGTTTTCAGTGGGTATACAACCTGGGCCAGAAGCATATTCAGTGGTTTTGCAGTCACCTGAAAAAAGAAGAGTTTCTAAACATCTAACCTACTTTTTAGCAATGTGCAATGAATATATATAGTCCAATTTAATTTAGCCCAACTAATAGATATAATTTGCTATGTTATATATAGCCTTAGTTCTTTAATTATTTTAAATATCTCTATTGCATCATCTTTGTACAAATAGATTTTGTAAACTTATCTGGCTATGGTATAATAAAACATTGGGAAAAAAACTCAACAGGTGAAGAGGCAATATGTGTGTGCAGCAAAACAGGTCCATGGCCTTTGCTCAGAACTGGAAAACATTACCGTTGCAATAGATTTTAAAGAAAGCACTGCTGAAGAAAGCAGATTGGGAGATGAGGGAAGCTGTGTGATAGGTTGGGAAGGAGTTATTTGAATGGCAAAGTGCAGGAATGTACAAGGCAAAAGGGATGTGGTGCAATATATTAACAAAAAGTAGAAATGGTCTATAGAAGCCAAAAATATCACAATTTGTTCAAATCAAGTAAGAGCAATAGTTAAGACCTGGAATTATTTGTTGAGTCTGGATAAATGAGATACTGATCCTCCAGCTTCTGCTAAGTTTCTTTGGAGCAATGCAAGAGACTGAGGTTAGAGAAAACCGGAAAGACATAAATTAAAATGACCAGCAATCCGAAGCTCGGGGTGAAGCTTATATTATGTAGAGAGGTGTTTAGCAGAGTGATTGCTCAACCAGGAAGTAAAAGAGAAGGGATTATTACGAACCAAAAAGGATAACATATTGCGGTATATTATGTGGGTAGATTTCTAATGAATAGTTTGGAGCTATCTTCACAAAGATGCGGATGTATCTGAGGTTGCAGATAAGGAAAATTAGTGTGAAATATTAGACAGGATTAACACAGTAGGAGAAGAAGTATTGAGAGATTAAGTGATTTTGAAAGAAAACAAATTGCCAGGCCTGGATAAACTATATTTAAATGAACAAGAAAAAATGTAGAGGGCTTTGCTACAATTTTCAATGTCCTTAGCTACAAGAGTGGCAGCAGAGTATTAGAATATGGCAGAATGGCAGAGTAGGCTTGATGGGTCAAATGAACCTATGAAAATTGTGATGTTATTTTTAATGGGCAAAGAGGACAACAAAGTAATCACATGTACGTTAAGCAGCAGTGGCCAAATTATTGGAATAAATTCTGAGGGATATTATAAACCATCATGTAGAAAGCCATTAATTAATCTAGAACAATCAACAAAATTTGTCTGGCTATCTTGATTGAATTTTTTAGGAGGCAATGAGGATGGTACTTAAATTGAGCAGGTTTTTGACAAATATGACAGGCTAGTTTAAATAAAAAGAAACCGGTGGAATCCAAGGGTGAATGTCTAGAACTGTATATGCCACTAGCTGAACTATTGTTTGAATGCAGTGTGAAGTTTTTGTTACTACATTCCAGGAATTATGTGATTGTGGTGGACAAGTTGCAAAGATGTTGCCAGGACTGGAAACATTTAACAGGAAAGATTTGAAGGCTGTTATTTGGATATGAGAAGACCAAGACACTGAGTAAAATTTCCTTCAGCAGAAGAATAAAAAATATTGGGGCATACTTTTATCATAATTTCAAAATGCATGAGCAGGGAGATGAGCAAAATATGTGTGACGTAAATGTTACATTTTTTCAGCCTGTTTCTGTTGTCTAGGTCTTTTTGTATACAGCCTTGGACAGCTCCGATGTCAAGGAATTGTATATAGAGTTTCACGGTCATAAGTAAAGGTCCCCACTTATAATTAATGTTATTCCTTTAATTAAGACGGGCAGCAGGGATAGGTCAGGTAACTACAGGCCAGTGAGCCTTATGTCAATGGTAGGCTAATTATGAGAATCAATCCTATGCTCATTTAAAATAGCAGGCGCAGAACAGGGATAGTCAGCATGGTTTTGTCCAGGTGAAATCTTCTGTCACTAATATAAAGGTGATTTTTTTGAGAAGGTAACTAAGGTGATTGATAAAGGTAGGGCACAGGATGTCATGTATGAAGACTTTAATACAGTTTTTGATATGATCCTGCAAGATAAGACAGTTGACTGAGGAAGTGCAGTAGGCCTTATTTATTTGGATTTTAATTAAGCGATTAACAAGGTCCTGCAAGGTAGGCTAGTCCATGCTGGGTTAAGATACATGGGATCCATGATGAATGAATGAATAAGTTTAATGGCCAAGTATTCACATACAAGGAATTTGCCTTAGTGCATTAATAAATTAGATCTAAAATTGGTAAATTAGATCTAAAATTGACCCGGACATAGAAGGCAGAGGGTAGTGGGAGAGGGGTGTATTTCTGACTGAAGGTCTGTAACCTGTGGTTTTCTACAAAGATCAGTGCTGGGACCTCTGTTTGTAATTATGTATAAATGAAAATGAAGGTAGTCTGATCAGTAAAGTTGCAGGTGACACAAACATTGGTGCAATTGTGGATAGCAAGCATGGTTTTTTCCCCCCAAAAATACTAGAGGGCATAAGGTTAAAGTGAGAAGCGGAAAGTTTAAAGGAAATTTGCAAGGCAAGTGTTTTTACACAGAGATAGGTGTCTGGAATGTGCTACTAGGATAGGTGGTAACATAGAAACATAGAAATTAGGTGCAGGAGTAGGCCATTCAGCCCTTCGAGTCTGCACCGCCATTCAATATGATCATGGCTGATCATCCAACTCAGTATCCCGTAGCTGCCTTCTGTCCATACCCTCTGATCCCCTTAGCCACAAGGGCCACATCTAACTCCCTCTTAAATATAGCCAATGAACTGGCCTCGACTACCCTCTGTGGCAGAGAGTTCCAGAGATTCACCACTCTCTGTGTGAAAATAGTTCTTCTCATCTCGGTTTTAAAGGATTTCCCCCTTATCCTTAAGCTGTGACCCCTTGTCCTGGACTTCCCCAACATCGGGAGCAATCTTCCTGCATCTAGCCTGTCCAACCCCTTAAGAATTTTATAAGTTTCTATAAGATCCCCTCTCAATCTCCTAAATTCTAGAGAGTATAAACCAAGTCTATCCAGTCTTTCTTCATAAGACAGTCCTGACATCCCAGGAATCAGTCTGGTGAACCTTCTCTGCACTCCCTCTATGGCAATAGAAGCAGGTATGAAAGCAAAGTTTACGAGGAATTTATACAGGCATATAAACAGACAGGGAATAAAGGGATATGGACCATTGGGATTCAGATTTGTATCCTACACACCAGTGTTCAATGAAATTTCTTGTTTACAAGATGCTCACAGAGAAATCCATATAATACAATAATGATAAATACAACAATATAATAAAAATGACAAGTGCATTGCAGCAGAATGGTGCAAGATTGTAGTGCAAAACAATATTAAAGCACAGTAACAGAATAACCAAGTGAGGTGGAGGTAAGAGTAAGGGGACATGGCAGCACCTCGTCTGATAGCAGTGGGGAAGAAGCTGTTCTTAAGTGTGGAAGCCCGCGCTTTCAAGCTCCCATACCTTCCAGTATGTAGAATAGGGGAAAAAGAATAACCACAGTGGTAGGCATCCTTGATATTACTTCCAGTCTTCCTGATGCAACACACTGTGAAGATGGACTGGACGGAAGGAAATAATGAGCCAGTGATGGACTAGGCTGTGTTCACTACTCTGGAGGTATAGATGGTCAAGAGTAGAGCAGATAGTTGCCCTATCAGACTGAAATGCATTCCATCAGAATGCTATCTGTAGCACATCTGCATAATTTATTTGTGGACATGCCAAATCTTCTCAGAAGCCTATGAAAGTAAATATGCTGATGCACTTTCTTGATCAATTTGAAGGGACCAGGTTAGAATGTTGGTGATATGGATGCTTAGGATCTGCTGGTGAAGAGGTCCAGAAGCCAGTTGCAGGTGGAGGTCCAAAGGCCAGGACCCAGCGTTCATAGATGAGCTTACTCAGTATTATGGTGTAGTCAATAGATAGCAACCCTGACATTAGTATTCTTACTGTCAAGGTGATCCTGAGCTGAATGTACAAGAGAAATGGCATCTTTTGTAGATCTATTTCTCCTGTATGCAAATTATAAGCAGTCAGGATGATCGTTGCAGATGAGGGTTCTGATCAGTCTTTCAGAGCATTTCATTATGGTTGATATTTGAGCTGCTGGGCGATGGTCATTGATGCAGGTCAATTTATCTTTTCTTGGGGACGAGAATGATGAAGGCTTCCTTGAAGCAGATGGGGACAGTAGACTGTTGAAGTGAGAGATTGAAGATATCGGCAAAGACTGTGGCCAGGTGATTTGTACACAATTTTAGAACCAGTCCAGTGATGCATCGTTGTCAGAGATCTCTCCCTATTTCGGCTTGTCCATTACTATGGAATGTTGATAAACAGAGAGACTTTGAAGTCCATAGTCCCCTTAAAATGTTAATACAGCTTGATAATTTAGGGATAAGCCATATGGCATACTTGCCTTCATAGGTCGAAGCATAGAATGTTATTTTGGAAATGTTCAAAATGCTGATTAGACAATACTGGGGGTATTGTATTCAGTTCTGGTCACCACACCATAGTGAATCTCCTCTGCAGAGTAAAGTTCCTAATATTTTAATTAAATTTGAAGTCTTCAGCTCTCAGAACAAATTGGATCGGCTGGGTTTGGCTGTAGGGGTGACTTGAAAGTGCTATACAAAATTAAAAGAAATAGAGAGGTTAGATAGAATCCTTTCCCCATGGTGGTGGTATCAAAAATAAGATGACATAGGCATAAGATAAGAAGGGAAAGTTCTCTGCTCGGTTCACTCTGAATTTGCAATGTATTGTTTTCTCTGTCATTAAACTCACTCTCAAGAGAAAATCAATTGTACAGTGAACAGGTCTCTCTATTTAGGAGCCACAAATGCCACAGCATTACACCTAAAATCAGAAGCAACAACTGTACATCAAGTGCACAAGAAATCGGCATCTCTTTTTGAGATCATTGCCCGCTATAGTCTGCACCATAGTATCACCAAACAGACTGATGCTAACTTTTACCGATGATCAAAACAGGAGCTATCGAATAAACCCATTATTTCAACCTGTTAGTTCCCCACTGATTTTTTTTCTGATCCCCACTAAGACAGAAAAAAATGACATCAGCTCAGGGTCTGATACAACAGTGTTGCTCGTAGCCCAGTTTAGCCAGCAAAGCCCTCTTTACAACTGCTGTCCCACTGACTAATCCAGCAATACACTAATATTCCCTACCAATCAATATTGCTGAATCTTCCATTATATCTTTGGATATGGTGGAATAAAATTAGGATGTGGCAACCGGGAAATCGGCAATATTGACCCTTGACCCCATGTCACAATGGTATCAGGTAAAAAAGTGACGTGAAAACATTCTATGTGATCACCATCTACCATTCCCCTCAGCTACTGAATCCATATTCTTCCATGTTAAACAACACTTAGAAGATGCAGCAAAAGCACAACGTCTACTATGGGCAGGATAACTTCAATATTCATTACCAACATGGCCCAACATTTGTTTTAGTAATTGGACTGCATAGCTATGATCCGAGCAACCTGCCAGACGAATCATTAGGAAGGTTAATACTCCTTGATCTGGTTCTCATAATTAATTATTGATGATGCATCTCTCCAGGAGGGCATAAGTAGAAGTAATCGCTGCCCAATTCTTGCAGTGCCAGCATTTCCCATTTACACCAAGGAGATCATCAATTGTTTGGCACAAAATGAGACAGATTCAGAACAAATGCATAATTGGTCATGCACCTGGCCAAGCTATTGAAGTACATTTCATACACAAAATAATTTTACAATATTAGTACTGATGCAACATTATGAATAATGGATGGTTATCCCACCCATGAACAAAACTGGAAAAATCCAATCTGGTTACTTACCATTTAGAACATAGATCAGGACAGCACAGGAACAGGCTTTTCAGCCCACAATGTCCATGCCGAACCTGATGCTATGTTAAACTAGTCTCTTATGCCTGTACGTGATCCATATCCTTCCAATTCCTGCATATCCATGTGCCTATCTAAAATTCTCATAAAGACCATTTTTGTATCTGCCCCAGGCAAGCTGTTCCAGGCACACACCATTCTGCGTCTTAAAGCTGGCCCGCACATTTAACCTTTGCCCCTCTCACATAAGAGCTGTGTCTTCTAGTTTTTGACATTTGCACCTGGGGGGGGGGGGGGTTCTAATTGTCTGCCCTATCTATGCCTCGTATTTGTATATACTTCTGCCTAGTCTCTCCTCAACCTCTAATGTTCCAGAGAAAAACAATCCTAGTTTGTCCAACCTCTCCTTATAGCAATAACGTTCTAATCCAGGCAGAATTCTGATAAACGTTTTCTACATCCTTTCAGATACCTCCCAACCTTCCCATAATGAGGCAACCAGAACTGCATACAGTGCTCCAAATGCGGTCTAACCCATGTCCTATAAAGCTGATGGCCACCAGTCTCCAATGAATAGGCTTAGAAGGGCTAAGAGGCTGGATGTAAGAATCTTAACAGGAATGAGAATGCTGATCAGAGAAAAGATCTGGTATGCAGAAGATGAGTCCTGGCTAAGAAAGAGGATGCAGAAGTAATAGACGAAGAGCTTGGCATGCTGTAGTTAAAAATTCAAGTGTTTACGGCTAAATGTTCATTTAATAACCTTCCTTTGAACTACTTCCAGTTTCCATATCACACCACTTAAGAATTATGATCTGAGTGCTAATGTTTTCAACTTTTTGAAAACTCTCAGAAAGATTTGGAACAAAACATTTGGACAGATATATGGATAGGAAGAATTTAATGGGTTATTGAAATTAGATGTAATTTTCCAAATATAAACCCATTTTCTTAATCTTAGCATTTTTTCTCATGCTCACTTCACAACCCCTTCATTTCATCTGCAAACTTATCAACCATTCCTCCAAAACCAACATTTGTTATTAATAAAGAAAATAAATATTGGTAGACTAATATTTGGTCTTTGTGAGGATACCTTTTATTGGGTTTTAATAGTGCACAGTGTATGTGATTGAAATGACAAGTTACATATTTTGAATGTTAAATCAGGGATATTGAAGATTTAATGTTCATGATTTCATAAAAGGCCACATTAAAAGTTCATGTTTTGGTGCTCAATCTACAAAGAAGGGGTTATATCAGAAGTGTTTTTATTAAATTACAATATACTAGATTTGTTCCTAGGTTCATATAATAACAGATATAGGAATGATATCCAAAGTCAAGATTATCTTGATTAGCTCATACACTGCAGATCCATCAAATCAAACATCCATAATGGATGTAATTGCAAATGTTCTCATGCTATCCCTGAGCTAAGCACATCTTTTTTCGTTTCATTACTCCTGTTATTGACTTTGGCAGTCAGCTTTCTGGAAAAAGTAAATATCTCCCAGAATACACTCTCATCGTAGAATTAGCACAGGTAATATTGATTCTATTGCCAATTCTTCAAATTTAAACCATAATATTTAAAATAATCATTTTTTCCTAATGTCGGCACAGGATTCGTGTAGAATATTGCAAATGGTTTACATTTTAAATCAAAATTAATTGGGGGAAAAAAAGACTATGAATCCCAAGAAGGAGCACTATAACAAATGATGTAAACTGGTGTTTGATTGGTAGATCCAAGGAACATGCTGCTTTACATCTAAAGGATAGATTGATTGTTAGTGCTTATTTTAAATGCTGATTATACTTAGAAACAAAATTAAACAGGTCACAATAAAAGCAATGATCAGGGAGCTGTGTAGATGCAGGTAACTAATCCATGAACACTGAATACCAACTTTGTTTCAATTATTTATCAAATATATAAGAATTTTGAAGATGAATCTCAGCATACTCTAAGTAGAACAGTGTGATAAATTTTAATGCATTTTTCTAATATAACAGAAATCACAAATAATACCCAATCTATTACAAAGCTCTCCTTTATTGACCACTTTATATGCAAACTTCTCTGCATGTTTGCGGTGCCGTGAGCCATCTTATTTCTTATCGTAAATTAATTGATCGATTGCTACTTAAACCAAACAATTTTTTCCTAGGTCCATTGCTCTATCATTTTGAGAATATGGCAAATGAAAAATCAATTGAACTGAGTTATGAAGATATCAGGCATTGTATACTTGAATATGGATTCAACTTGGAGGTAAGAACCTTGATCATACATAATTTTAAGAATAGATAAGACCACTATGGATATAAAAGTCAATCCCTTTGTATAGATTAATTTATGCACTACAGTTTGCACTATATCCTTTATATTTAATTACCCTCGACAAGGATGAGAGAATGAGGCAACCCATGCATGGATAAAAATGTTGTCATGACTAACGAGAGCCATTATTTTGTATAACTTTTAATTACCAATCTTAGTAAAACCCAAAAATGAAAGTCATAGCACTGGCCCATTTTACATTAATTGAAGGATATTGTTGTTCGGTCTTGAATTGGAACAAAGTATTGAGTCTCTGTATATTAATATTGGATTACAGTCGTCAATGTCAAAATCAAAATCATATTGACTTGATCAACGCCACATTTTTTCTTCATTTTATCATCCAAGTTGATATTTTAAAGATCTATGGACTTCTGATATAGAATCTGTAGAATTAAAATTGTGGAGAATTTGTATCATTTCAGCACATACAGAACTAAAAACAAAAATCAAATCATTACCACTGATATTCATAAGTACGTTTAATATTTTTTCCAGTAAATTAATTTTTTTGGGCATTCATCAATTCTGCAATTGGCCATAGAATATACAGGAAAAAATAAGGGGCACAAATTTGAAATTGAGCAACGAATACATAATATATTTGTTGTATTTAGAACATATTTATTGTATTCACAAGATTTAAAATACCAGAAATATTGTAACATTTTGCTTGAAAATTTAGAAAATGTCATTCAATTATTATGGGAAGTAAGGATTTATTATTTGGGAAAGTTACATTATTTTCGCTAGAATGTGTTACTCAGAAATCAAAAAAAAATTTAAAAGTTGACTGCAATTCAAAATTGCCTCGACATATTTATTGGATGTTGCCAACTGTATCTTCATAGTGGTTGCAGTTGACTCAAGACTGAATATGGTATGGTAATTATCATGTGCACCTCAGTACAGTGAAAAGCTTTTGCTTGCATCCAATTAAATCAGATTATACTAAACATGAGTATAATCAAGCCATACAAAGGTACAGCAAGTAATGCAGAAAGAAAAATACCACAATGCAGAATATAGTTTACAGCATTATAGTATTATAGTTCCAGCCAAAAAGTTCAATGTTTACATTAAGGTAGGTTGGAAGATCGGGACTACATTCTAGCTTCTGGGAGGATTGTTCAGTAGTCTGATACAGAGGGGTAGAAGTTGTGAGTCTCGTGGTACATGCTTTCAACCTTTTGTATTGTCTGCCCGACGGGAGAATGGAGAAAAGGGAATCACAGGGGTGAAAATTGTCCTTGATTATGTTGGCTGCTTTCCTGAGACAGTGTGAAGTGCAGATGGAGTCGGTGGTGGGGAGTCTGGTCTGTGTGGGACTCGACTACATTCACAACACTCTGTAATTTCTCGCGGTCATGGGCAGAGCCGTTCCCAAACCAAGCTGTGATACAACCCAGTAGTATGTTTTCTACGGTGCATCTGTGGGTTGGCAAGAGTCGTCAGATATATGGTGAACTTATCTCATGAGAAAATAGAGGCGTCTGTGTGCCTTTTCGACTTTGTTTGAAACACCATTCTTCAGCCCAGAGATTTATCTTTAATAGACCAGGGGGGACTTGTTGGGTCCCATCCCCTCAACGAGCGGTTGCGGGGGGGGGGGGCTGCGTTTTCACACACACACTAACCACCCCCCACACACATGGGGAGGGAAGTTGAGGGGGAGGGGAGAGGGGTGGGGTGGAGGGAGGGCAAAGGGGTGGAGGGGCAGAGAGGGGGTAGAGGAGGAGGGCGAGTGAAGGGGGAGAGGGGTAGAGAAGAGGGTGGGAGCAGTGGGGGGAGAGGAGGGGAATGGGAAGGAGGGGTGGGGGAGGGGGGAGAGAGAGCTCTAGTACAGGGCCCGACTGGTAAAAAGCTCTCGGGAATTCTCAGGAAATTCCCGAGGCTAGCGTGCTTCGACCTCAGAAGAGCTGTGATAGTCTCGGGAAAACCGAGCCGATGTGCATTGTGCGTCGACCAAAGCTCTCAGTAGTTCTCGGGAAATCCGACCCGAGGTAGCATGTGTCGACCACGGAAGCGCTCGGAAAGTCTCGGAAGCGCCTTCTTTCTGCGTCTTTTGAAGAACCGGGGGGGGGGGCTGGGCCACGTAACTCGCAGCTCGTGGAAAACAGTGGGGCTGCGCGTTGAAAATGCTGCGCAGCTTGCCGCTAGGAGAAAATGCATTGTGACATCATCCAGCTTGCTTCGGCGCGTTAGATTTTAAAAATATGTCAGATTGGACAAACTCGGGAAATAATTAATCAAATTTTCAGATTGGGGGATTTTCGAGATCATGAGGTAAATCTCTACCGGAATATGTAAAATTGTCACCGTTACTGCATCGGGTTTTTGAGATGTGAATCGCACATGCGCGCACACACGTGCACACACACGTGCACACGCACACGCACACACACACACACGATCAGTTTTAATAGTTACTAGTCCAAGGGGGACCCGTTGGGTCCCGTCCCTTCAACGCAGGGGTGTGGGGCGCGGCGTCTGCTTTTCCCCGTTTTGGCGTCTGGTTTTCGAGGAGATGTGTTTCAAAGGCGAGATGACAAGCGCAGTGGAAAAGTGGCCGTGGCGGCCATCACGGGACGACCTCGTCTCCTGCGCCTTCCCCCGCCTCCTCACCCCTCCCCTTCCCCCTCCCATCTATCTCCCCCCTCTCCTCCCCCTTCCTCCGCCACCTCCACCCTCTCGCCCCTCCCCTCTCCACCTTCCCTCTCCCTCCCCCCTCTCCCCTCCCTCCCCCCTACCTCCCCCTCCCTTTCCCCCTCCCCACCCCCCTCCCTCCCTCCTCTCTCTCACCACCCCCCTCAGCCCCCCACCCCTCCATCTCCCTCACCCTCCCTTTGCCCCCCTCCTCTCTCTCCCCCTCTTCCCTCCCTCCCCCTCCAGCCCCCCTCCCCCACTGACCTCCCCGCCACCTCCAGCCCTCCTCCCCCACTGACCTCCCCGCAACCTCCCTCCCCCTCCCTTTGCCCCCCCTCCACTCTACGCCCCCATCCCTCTGCCGTCCCTTCACCTTACCCCTTTCCCCTCCCTACTACTCTCCCCCTCTCTCCACCCCTCCTCTATCCCCTCCCCCCTCCTCTCTCTCACCCACTCCCCTCCCTTGTGTGTGTGTGTGTGTGGAAGGTGGTTAGTGTGTGTGACGCCGCAGCCCCCCCCCTTCCCTCCCCCCCCCGCAACCGAGGGTGTGTGTGTGTGTTCAAAAATCTTTTCCTCCCCCCTCCCTCCACCACCCTCTTCCCCCCCACACTTTCTCTTTCTTTCTCTGCCCTGGGGAGGAGGTAGAGGCAGCACCCACCCAGGTCGTAAAGCAGGCCTCCCCACCAGGGGCCGGACCCGAGCGAGGGTGCGGCAGGCGTGGACCAGAGCAATGCCCGGAGCGATCTGAGGATGGTGAAACGCAGAGGAGGGCGGCCGATCATGGCTTCTGCGAGGGGAAGTGCACCCACCAGCGTGACAGATGATCGTGCGGGAGAGATGGAGAGGAGGTCGTCTCCTGTGATGGCTGCCATGGCCACTTTCCACTGCGCTTGTCCATGGCCGAGCTGCGATTACGACCGCCGCCATGTTGTAGAACTTGAAGGAGCCCGGCGGAGTGTGCAGCACGACTTGATCACGTGTTCAACGGCTTCAATCAAGATCCGGGGGGGGGGGGGAGGGGAGGGCGGCTGTGCCATGTAACTCGCAGCTCATGGCTACGTGTTGAAAACTGCGCAGCTTGCCGTGAGGAACAAAGGCATTGTGACGTCATCAGCTCGCTTCAGCACGTTAGATTTTAAAAATATGTCAGATTGGTGAATAATTTCAGTAAAAAACTCGGGAAATCTATATTACTAAAAGTCTGATCTTGACCACTTCCTGTTGTTCTGTATATTGATTTTAGAAAAAACGCTGCCACTTACGGCTGTGATGTTTGGCCATCTTACTCAGAGTCCCCCTCCACTGCAAAGGAAAAGAGGATTTTTCCCATTGATGAAAAATAAAAGAGTTATTAGTGTTTATAAAATGTTGAGATTCTTTCTCCTGAAGGCCATGCCCCTTCCGGAGGGATTATAAAACCCGGAAGTGTTGAGTGCCTCAGTCAGACTCTGCAAGATGGGGGAGCAAGAGGGTCACGTCTCTCAGTCTGAGCTGTGAATAACACTGAACACATGTCTACTAAACTGTGAGTGGTTTTACTGACCTGTCAGTGCCCTTAATGTGGTTTGAAAATATAGTTTGGAAATGCTAAAGCTGTGTTGCCTTTGGTTTGGAAATGCTAAAGCTGTGTTGCCTTTGGTTTGGAAATGCTAAAGCTGTGTTGCCTTTGGTTTGGAAATGCTAAAGCTGTGTTGCCTTTGGTTTGTTAATGCTAAAGATGTGTTGCCTTTGGTTTGGAAATGCTAAAGCTGTGTTGCCTTTGGTTTGGAAATGCTAAAGCTGTGTTGCCTTTGGTTTGGAAATGCTAAAGCTGTGTTGCCTAATTAGAGTTGCCTTGTCTAATTAAAGAGGGACACAGAGAGGCAGAGGGAGGGAGACAGAGGCAGAGAGAGCGAAATGTCAGCGTGCGCAAACCGCCGAAGCGTTCAGAATGTTCTGGAAATGAAGCTTGCACTTCTCATGCACGAAAGCTGTCGGCAGCTCTATGGAATTCGGGGGGAGGAGCCTGCGGCGTCACACACACTAACCACCCGCCCCCACAAACAGCGGGTCCCTTCTAATGTAAGCTGTCAAAAAGAAATAAACAATGCTTTAATCCGCAGCGGGGGCGCCAGGAGGCAGGTGGGCCTCGAGCAAGGGTGCTTCAACCGCACGCTAGAGGATCTTTGACTAAAGTGCTCAGAAAGTTCTCGAAATGCTGTTCGCGAGACTCCTGCACGGCAGCTCCCTGGAGTTCGGGAGGAGCCTGCATCGTCACACACACTAACCACTCCCCCGCTCACACACACAGCGGGGAGGGGCGTGACTTCACAAAAGAATGCAGGTGCCCTCTGGATCTGAAGAACCTGCTCGTTCTTTCTGCGCCTTTTATCGAACGGGGTGCGGGGGTGACTTAACTCGTGCAAAACAACAGATGTTTAATCCAGAGCCGGGTCGTGGGGGGGGGGGGGGGGACACAGAGAGGGACACAGAGAAACAATAAAAATGAAAAAAAAAGAAATAAACAATGCTTTAATCCACAGCGGGGGGCGGGGCCAGGAGGGGGGGGTGGGGGTGGGGGCCAGGAGGCAGGTGGGCCTCGATTGGTGGGCATGTGGCCATTGTGACGGCAGCAGCTGGCAAGCGGCAATTTTTTATTTTTTTTAAGTGAGTTTTGTGAACAATTTTATTCAAAATCTGGGGAAATAATTGACCAAATTTACAGAGGAGTGGATTTCTGAAATCATAAGGTAAATCCCTACCGAAATATGTAAAAATCTCCCCATTTTTGCGTCTGGTTTTCGAGGAGACGTTTCAAAGGCAAAATGACACACACACACACAGTTTTAAAAGTATTTAGATATGATATGATAATCAGCTGATCAACCAGTGACCACTGATAATTCGTTAATATTTCAGATCAATAGCCTTTGATTAAACACTCTTGTATCCTAAAGAGTGTTTCATTGTCATTTGCACCAGGAACAACAATAACATCATTACACTGGCTTTATAGACACATTTCACTGTTCCTCAGTACATGTGACAAATAAAGTACCATAAAGTGCCAAACCATTGACACCACAAATAAATATACAATAATCAATAACACAATAGATTATCAGTTCTATAACACAATAAATCAGTAACCAGACCTAATAGTACAAACCAAAGTAAGTAGTGCAACCATAATAAAATCCATAGCAGATTATTGCTGAGGTAGGGTTATGGTTAGGGTTCTGCAGTTCAAGATCCTGATGGTTGATGGAAGAGCTGGTCTTGAACCTAGCAGTCATCTTGAACCGGGCAGTCATGGTTCTTCAGCTCCTGTACCACCTTCCCAATGGTGACAGCAAGATGAGAGGATGGCTAATATATCTTTAATGTTAGCTGCCTTTTTGAGGCAGTGTTTCCTGCTGATCCCCTCGATGGTGGGGAGGTCAATACCCATGATGGGCCTGACACTGTCCTCTACTTTCTGCAAACTCCTTCATTCCTAGGGATTTGAGTTACTGAATCAGGCCATGATGCAGTCATTATGCTCGCTGCCATACACCTGTAAAAGTTCAAAAGAAAACACTGGGTGGTGGGTATATGGAACGAGCTGCTAGAATAAGTAGTCGATGCAGGTCCTATATCAACATTTAAAAGACATTTGGACAGGTACATGGACAGGAAAGATTTAGAGGGAAATAAGCCAAATACAGGCGGGTCGGACTAGTGTACATAGGGCATCTAGGTCGGCTTGGATACGTTGGGCCGAAGAGCCTGTTTCCATGCTGTATGACTAATATTCGGCAACATGACAAATCTCCTAAGTCTTCCAAGGGGCATTTTCAACATGTAACAAGTTTATTTTTAATATTTAGGATATGTAGGGAGGGAAGGAAAGAACAAAAGGAAGGCTTGTTATGGAGTGAAAAGCATGAGAGATTAAATGACAAATCGAATGCTGGAACAAAAGAGAATAATAAGGAGGCAAGTAAAAATGAGCCTTTTCAAATCCATTTAAGGGTTATGGCCACACTATCATTGCCTGTATTTGAGTCTTATTAAATCTTAAGTCTTAATTGCTTTTGAGAAGGCGGTGCTGTTACATCCTACAGTGATATCCTAGATTGGGATGATCAATGGTTCAATGGTACTTTATTGTATTATGTACCCAGACATTACTTTAGACTTTAGAGTGGAAACAGACCCTTCAGCGTGCTGATGAGCAATCACCGCATGCACTAACTTGCACACGCTAGGGACAATTACAACTTATCAAAGCCAATTAAACTACAAACCTGTACATCACAATACTGTTGTTGGGGATGGCTTTTATATCTGAAGCTGGAAGCAGTAAACATTTTGATGCCCTAGAATAATAATAATAATATAATAATAATATCTTTTATTGTCATTGCACATAGGTGCAACGAGATTTGGTATGCGGCTTTCATCTGATAGTCATAACTTAAACAACCAATAAAATTTAGATACCCCGAGAAACATGATTTATTTTAAAAAAGAACAGTAAAACAATCAAAAGTGCGAATATGTCTGTGCCGGGTCGATGTGCGTGAATACAGTTCATGGGGGTGGGGGGGGGGGAATAAGAATATGAACTGAGTTTGGAAAAGGGAGTAATTTGATTAGCACTTTAGCCAGTTTGGAAATCGCTCACTCCACTGTTTCTCAAGAAGCATAATTTGAACAAAGATATAATTTTTGCCTCAATAGTCATCAATAGAGCTGTACCTAATTTTCTATTACCCTTTAAACACAAACGTCAAATGACTGAGAGATGTCAAATTTAGAATAAGAGGTTTAAAGAGATATGTAATAATACTCACCCACTACTTTATTTTTGTGTATAGGCGTGAGATAATTTCACATTTTGATTTATTATGGCTGGTATATGGTGCTGCCTGCCATGTATTGTCAGTGAGCTCTGAGTATCATACCTGTTTTTCATTTCCGCCTTTCAAATCTGGCACAAATTCTGGGTGTGCTGGGTCTGGTGGAAAGTGCAAAAATAACATATTTTGTGTTGGGAGAGGAATGTGAAGAATTAGAATAAATGAACACCAATTATAAATTAAATTGGAAGATCAAAAACAAATAATAGGAAATTGTGGAAGAAAAAGTGTGAAACAAAGCTTTATTTGAAATTCCGTACAGTAAAACCCATTTAGAACAATACCTTGCACTATAAAATAACTTGAAATCTGTAGAAAAATAACCCATATATGAACATTTTGACGTGGGAAGAAACAGGAGTTTCAATGTGCTAGTTGGAAAATAATTATTTCATTAATTTCACTAAATATTGTGGTGATCAAATTATTTTTTCTCTTGCAGGTGGAAAAGAACTCTGTACCATCAACATACACAGAAAATGACCAATCCATGTTAAAATTCCTTTATGACTGTGTCTTCTTTGTAGCCAGAAAGCCTGCATATGCATCACCTCTAAATGGCTTTGCACGAATAAACAGTTGAGAATGGAACTGTTGAGTTTTTCTGTGATTCCAGACTTTAGATTATAAAATGGAGAAGGGAATTACTCAGAGTCAGGACAATCCAATGACTCAGGAGATCACCGTACTCTAATAGTGCCTTTTTCATTTTTAATTATCTTCAGGAATTCCAAACTATTGCAGTGGTGATTTTGGACAACCAAAAATGTGCAATGAAATAATTATCCATATGATTGGCAAATGAAGCAACGTTGAAGAAAGAAAAAATAGGATATGATATTCTATTATTTTGTGCTGATGTTACCATGTTGGTATTTGTATGCATACACGTGTCCCTCTTTTAGGGTATTGCCCCCATGTCGAGGTAGCCAATTATAATTGAAATAATCTAATGAGATACCCCTCATGCATGCATGTGCATGCACTTCCTCCATACATTCTAAACCTTGACACATTGTATCATCATCCTTCATATTTTTCCACATTGTTGAAATCAGAATGTTAATGAATTGTATATGTTTTTGTAGACTTTTGAGCTTGTTGAATATTTTGTGTGGTTATTTTAGCTGGATACCATTTTTGTTACAGCTGAATAAGTTTTCCACTTTTACAATGTAGTTTTCTAAAATCTGGGAAAGGGGATTAGCACTCTGATTTGAATTAGGTTACAGGGATCTCTTCAGGCCGTGATGTACTTAAAACAAGTTTGTATCATCGATGTAAAATGCACAAAATATGCCATATGTCTTGACTGACTTTTCAGCATTGGCATTCTTGTGCGTTGCTGCACTTTGTTGTCACTGTATTTTGAAACTCATCTGCTGTTGTTCTTACGGAAGCGGTTAATCAGTATTGGTCTACTTAATTTATTGTTTCTATTATAACATTTAAAACAAAATCTATGAGAAATATTGAAATGAATTATACATATATGGGGTTCCCTTTGTTTGGAAAAGACCAGCTTCAGCTTCTGACTTTGCATCATGCCAAAACATATGCAGCCGTTAAAACCAATAACGCCTTTCTTAACTCCTCGGACTTTTCACCATTCCCGTGTATTATAACCGTTCCTTGTGGCATGAGTAAAGTTCAATGCCAAACCACACAATCATGTGATTTAATTGCAGATACCTTACCACAGTTCTGTCAAACTTAATCCCCACTTTTAAAAATGTTGCAATTACAATAAAATTATCCTCATAAAGGTAATTTCCATAGAAACATACAGGTTAGCAGATATTGAGAATGTTATTTTGATTCTTTGTTCCAGTGTACATTTTTAATGCATTCTCATGAAACAAATTGTAGTCTATATTATACAATCTCATATGACTTCATGTAGCAAAAAATTACCCCATTTGTCAACTATTGCTGCAGAATAATTTAATAATTCCCATGATAATACAAAAGATCTGACAGTGTAGTCTCATAATTGAACTTCCATGACAAAAGTAGGTATCAGTCACTATATTCAATACAGTCAGTGTTGCGAGTACAACATACTATATGTTGTCAGTGAGTGTCGTCTTCTCTAGGGTATTCAGAAAATTGCTTGATTTTTAAATTAAGAACTCCTTACACCAATCAGTATGATAGCTCTAATTCAGAATATGTTTTGTGAAATGCACAAGGGTAATCTGCAGATCACCTACTTTTGAATGACATTTTACGTTATATGCCACTTAAAACAATCCAGTTTCAATTAAACAAAACAAAAAATACCAACTTTTAAAGCTGTAATATTGATGTTTATTCAAAATGTGATTATTTTAACGCATATCTGCCAAAGATATAAACACAATTTAATTCCTTGAAATGTTTGCATCTAAAATAAGGTTAAACAAAATAATTGTAATTACTATGTTCAGGCTTTTACAACTGGAATTCCTGAATATTGAACATTTTGAAGCAAAACAAAGTCATTTTCATTACCTCGTCAATAGTTAAAAGTAATCAACATTCCTGTTGATTTATCAGTATTTCCAAACTTGAAAATATACAGTAAAAAATGACTAAAATTGGAATTGTTGGCTATTACCTCCAGTTCTCCCATACTAGGAAAAAGTGCAAATATGTATGAAGGTTTTCACAAACAAGTTGTCTCTGAGCAGTTAATTTAAAAAGATAACTATGACATTAACGAGCTTTATAAAAATCTCCACTTCTGCTTCCCCTCAGTAAGTTTTCAGTTCTGGTTAATCATTGGGCTTCAGGGAAATAGATTGCTTTCTTAATTCTTAAACTTCAATTGCACTCCAAACAAATAAACCCAAGTGCTGTCCCAAATTAAAATCGACTGTGTTTTGGATTCAAATTTCACCTTTTATTTTCCTCTTGAATTTCACATTCTCCTTCCTCTAAGAAAGATGGGCTTTTATATGATTCTAAAACTTTAGGAAAACTGGGTGCTGAAAATTGTATCAAAATGTCAAAAACTGACTACCTCATCACCAGAAAAGTTGAAGTACCTTCAAAGGTTTTGAAGGCGCTTTGAAGTTCCATGTGGTTGTCTGACAATTATTAATTCAGTTTTATTTAAAGTATGATCAATGTTGAAATTGTCATTAGTTGAACCATTGTGGCAGTGACTCAAATGGCCATTTTCATTTAACAAATGTTTAATTAGATCTGGTGGGTCTGAACACAAATATTATCCACGTATTATTATGTACTTGTTAAACAACTTCCAGTTTTAATGATTTGTCTTTGAAGAGCTTAATGCAGATTAATACCAATTATTTGGTGGATGGATAAAGGAGGGATTTGTTCAAACCTATTCTTTTTACCTACAGAACATTTGTCTTTGGTTTACAAATGTTTTTCAAAAGTGTTTTTCAACTTGTTTAGATATAAACAATTTTGTTTGATACTAATATGCATCGAACATATAAATATGCCTTCTTTAAACAAATATGTTTGCCAAAAGCTTTTCAAAAACTATGTGCCTATTATGTTGGTGAATGGGTTAAAAACATCCTCTCCTTGGATCAATGTCATTCTGCAATATATTGTTATAATACGAGTAAGTATTTTAAACAATTTAAGAATTAATTTGGCTTAAATGAATTTGCATTTTAGTTTAATTTTATTATGATAATAGTCAACCTAAACCCAGTTAAAATGCAAAAGAAAGATGCCACCCTGTATCTGTAAAATTAATTCAATAGGTAAGCAATTCTGTTAATCTCAATTTCAGCAAATGCATTCGTCTGACAGATTTGTAAGCAAGACCTTTGTACACAACATCAAATTTAATTTACATCCCTCTTTTTCTGTTCAGCTGTATTTGCCAGTAACATCTTGCAACTCAATTGTTTTTGGTGCTGTGACAAAGGCTCCTACTAAGATACTAGCAAGATTAAGCAAATGTGCAGTTGAATAACAATAGACATGTAATTCTGAGTGCAATTGGTGAATTGATAGCATGTTGCTAACTGCAGAATTTCAGTTAGCCTGTGTTTTCTGCTGTGGTATACTGTTAAAATGAAGCATCTTAGTATTATCTGTAAGAGGTAAAATGATTGTCTTATAGTCAGTTTGAATTCTTAGATATCTTGGAAACTTTTCCACCATTTAAGTGTGCAAGAATCAACGTGGTTGCTTAAAAATTATACAACAATTGAAGCAAATTGCCTGTCTCAAACATAAATCGCCAAAAATTCCATCAATCCTTTAGAATATTGAGATTAAATTGTTAAAAGTACTAATAGAAATTCTTTACAGTTTTGTGGGATTCTAATGAAACTGTATAAGTAGAATTAGTTCTGGAAACTGGAACCATAGTTTACATTTTCCATTAATGATTGTGCTCGAAGGATGAGTGCAAGTAGTTTAACTGAAAGGTCATTGACCTGTATATTAACTCCGTTTCTCACCATAAATGCTCCTGCCTTCCTAATATTGCCATATTCTGCTTACAGATTCCAATGCCTGTGGTACTTTGTTTTTTTCCTTCATGTTTGCATTATTTTGGCCATTTACCACTGAGCATTAAACCATTGTTAACCATGTAATTTTTTTTTTCCTGGCTACATTGACCAGACACTTGAACAAAAAATAGAAAAAGACAAAATACTTGAAAGCAGTAAAACACCCGATAACACAACATGCTTGGGGGCATTGGTGCTGCTAGACAGGTAGATTTTCTGGACTATCAAAGATGCTATTTTTCTTAATATCTCAACATTTCTTAATTAACTTTTTGTCAGAAGATTTACGATAGATGAAAGGGAGCGCAGGCCCAAAGGAACGTAGAAATTGATTGTGTAAAACAGGCCCAGGGGATGTGGAAGAAAGTTTGTAAATGGCACGGATGAGCAGAAAGGGAGTGCAGCAATCATTACCAAGTGAGACAGATGCTGAACCATCAGGATTTCTGAATTGTCAGATAGCGGATCATCGGAGTTTTACTGTTATGTCATTTGCAGCTATAACAAATTGTTTACATATTGTATCTTGTAGATATTAACATTTCATTACAGTGTTTGAGAGAATGACAAAATCGCAATATTGAGCCATATAGGCAAAGTTAGAGCAGAAAGAATTTGGGTTTTGTGGAGCCATATTAAAGGAGGGAAGCGATTTGCAGAGGTTTATGAAGTAAGTAAAAGTGAAGGTACAGCCAGTGATGGAATGATTAAAATCAAGCATGTTCAAGAGGTTTAGAGAGTCATAAACTTGCGTGGTGTGAGGCTTGATGTTTCAGGGGAGCAAGGGTCATAAGTATTTGGAAAATAAGGATGTGAAATCTAAAAATTCTAGATGTAAGTGTTTCACAACAACGTTAACACTGTTAAAGCAGTTTTGTAAATCAACTGACAAATGATTCAGCAAAATGATTTGAGGCATTGCCTCCATTGCTTGATGGCTTATTTGCTGAACATGATTTTATTCTCCTGCATAGGCACTATTCAAAGTACAGTATTTTGAACCAATAATTACAATTATAAGCACAGTGTAGATGCCTACTGGAGTAAATCCATTTCTGTAAATGAGTTTTGCAAAACAAATAGTAAAAAAAATACCAATAAACTATTTTGTAAATATATCTGTTTCTCTATATTCTATTCTAATTTTAAATGTAGAATATTGTCATCAATGTACTATTTACCTTGTCCGCCTTTATATTGAAAATGAAGTTTCATCACTTGGGATCTTTAAGAAATGTATACCTAGGACATCGGGTAGTCTTTCTGCATTCTCATTACAATATTATTAAAGCTTTATTTCAGACACAGGTCCATATAACACATCAAACAGTACAAAGAATTACAAAGATACATTAAAAAAATTGCATATTAGCCTAAAATATATATAAGCTATTGCACCAATGCTGTCTTAGCCTAGAAGTGAATCTATAGCAGCTTTTCAGCGGGCTGACTAGGGCTTCAATTATGTGGTTCTCTGATTTGTCCAGGCGACACATAAAACTAAACATCAGCTGTCTTAAGAGTGCCTCACAGGTTGGCACTCTAGTGGACACAAACAATTGACTGGCACTATGCCACCTAGGGACACGAAGTAGCAACCTCATTGCATCATTGTATGCAACCTTAAGCCTCTGCATACTCTTTTTCTTATAATTAGACCACAATTGAGCAGTATATAACGGTGTGATGTAGGTTCTGAACAGGGAACACTTCACAGAATCAGCGCACATATAAAACTTCCTTATAAGCATGTTGGCTTGAAGATAAAATTTACAGCGCTGTCGGTAGAGGTCTTTGTCATCCTTCCAGTCATCAGATATGACATGACCTAAGTATTTAATTTCCTCACACACAGCAAGAGGACTGTCTGACAAATAAAAGGTCGGAAAAGTTGATTCCCTGTCCTCAGCGCTTCTAATTACCATTATGCGGCTTTTCTTAGCGTTATACTTAATGTCATAATCAAGGCCATACTGAGAGCACACCTTCAACATCTGCTGCAGCCCAGCACTATATGGACAGAGCAGGACCAGGTCATCTGCATACATCAGATGATTAACAATAGTGTTGCCCACAAGACAGCCAGTTTTTAGCCTATTTAACTGATTTGACAATTCGTCCATATAAACATTAAATAAAATAGGAGACAAAATTCCTCCTTGCCGCACTCCGTTACTAACACAGAATGGAGCAGATACAACATTGTCCCATTTAACGTAAAACGTTTGATGGGCATACCAGGACACTAAGATTCTCGCTAAGAATTTAGGGGCACCTCTATTTAGCAATTTTACAAACAAGTGTTCATGGTTAATTCTATCAAATGCCTTGGACGCATCAATAAAACATAGTACAGATGAATTCAGGCTTGTGTACCTGAACACAATCTCTTTAAGAGCATAGACAATAGGTGCAGGAGTAGGGCATTCAATGTGATCATGGCTGATCATCCACAATTAGTACCCCGCTCCTGCCTTCTCCCCATATCCCCTGACCTATCTTTAATATCCCCTATCTTTAAGAGCCCAATCTAGCTCTCTCTGGAAAGTATCCAGAGAACCAGCCTCCATCTAAGGCAGAGAATTCAACAGACTCGCAACTCTGTGAAAAAGTGTTTCCACATCTCTGTTCTAAATGGCTTACCCCTTATTCTTAAACTGTGGCCCCTGGTTCTGGACTCCCCCAACATCGGGAACATGTTTCCTGCCTCTAGCGTGTCCAAACCCATAATAATCTTACATGCCTTAAATAAGATTCCCTCTCATCCTTCTAAATTCCAGAGTATACAAACCCAGCTGCTCCATTCTCTCAGCATATGAGTCCCGCCAACCCAGGAATTAACCTTATGAGCCTATGCTGCACTCCCTCAATAGCAAGAATGTCCTTTCTCAAATTTGGAGACCAAAACTGCACACAATACTCCAGGTGTGGTCTCACTAGGGCCCTGTACAACTGCAGAAGGACCTCTGCTCCTATACTCAACTCCTCTTGTTATGAAGACCAACATGCCATTCACTTTTTTCATTGCCTGCTGTACCTGCATGTTTACTTTCATTGACTGATGAACAAGGATCCCCAAATCCCGTTGTACTTTCCCTTTTTCCCAACTTGACACCATTTAGATAATAATCTTCCTTCCTGTTTTTGCTACCAAAGTGGATAACCTCACATTTATTCACATTAAACTGCATCTGCCATGCATCTGCCCACTCACCCAACCTGCCCAAGTCACCCTGCATTCTCATATCATCCTCCTCACAGTTCACACTGCCACCAGCTTTGTGTCATCTGCAAATTTGCTAATATCATGTAATCCCTTCATCTAAATCATTAATATATATTGTAAATACATGCGGTCCCAGCACAGAGCCTTGCGATATTCCACTAGTCCCTACTCTTTGTTTCCTATCTGCCAACCAATTTTCTATCCATGTCAGTACTCTACCCCCAATACCATGTGCCCTAAATTTGCCCACTAATCACCTGTGTGGGACCTTATCAAAGGCTTTCTGAAAGTCCAGGTACACAGCATCCACTGGCTCTCCCTTATTCATTTTCCTAGTTACATCCTCAAAAAATTCCAGATTAGTCAAGCATGATTTGCCCTTCGAAAATCCATGCGGACTTGGAAATATCCTGTTACTGTTATCTAAATGTGCCACTATCACATCTTTAATAATAGACTCCAGCATCTTCCCCACCACATCAGGCTAACTGGTCTATAATTCCCTGCTTTCTCTCCCTCCTTTCTTAAAAATTGGGTTAACATTAGCTACTGTCCAATCCACAGGAACTGATCCAGAATCTATACAACATTGGATCACCAATGCGTTCTCGATTTCTCGAGCCACCTCCTTGAGTACCCTGGGATGCAGACCATCAAGCCCTGGGGATTTATCAGCCTTCAGTCCCATCAGTCTACCCTACACCATTTCCTGGCTAATATGAATTTCCTTCAGTTCATCCATCACCCTAGGTCCTCTGTCCCCTAGTACATCTGGGAGATTGTTTGTGTCGTTCTTAGTGAAGACCAAGGACTTAATTAGTCTTAACTTTTTTTCCTCTTCACATACCTAAAGAAGCTTTTACTATCTTCCTTTATATTCTTGGCCAGCTTATCTTCGTACTTCATCTTTTCTTCCCGTATTGCCTTTTTAGTTACCTTCTGTTGATCTTTAAAAGGTTCCCAGTCCTCTGGCCCGCTCATCTTTGCTATGTTATACGTCTTCTCTTTTATTTTTATACAGTCCTTGACTTCCCTTGTCAGCCACGGTTGCCTCTTACTCCCCTTAGAATCTTTCTTCCTCTTTCAAATGAAATGATCCTGCATCTACTGGATTATTCCCAGAAATACCTGCCATTGCTGTTCCACCATCATCCCTGCTAGGGTCCCTTTCCAGTCAATGTCTGACCACTCCTCCCTCATGCCTCCATAGTTCCCTTTGTCCCACCTCCAGTTTAAATTCCATTTGGAATATTTTGGAGGACCAAGAATACCGACACTTCTGATTTTACCTTCTCCCTCTCAAATTGCAGATTAAAACTTATCATATTATGGCCACTAACTAATAATGGTTCCTTTACCTTGAGTTCCCTTATCAAATCCAGAATTGCCTTCTCCCTGGTAGGCTCCAGTACAAGCTGCTCTAAGAATCCATCTTGGAGGCATTCTACAAACTCCTTTTCTTGGGGTCCAGTACCAACCTGATTTCCCCTGTTCACCTGCATGTTGAAATCTCCCATAACCACCGTAGCATTACCTTTGTTACATGCTAATTTTAACTCCTGATGCAATTTGCACCCTATCTCCAGACTATTGTTTGGGGGCCTGGAGATAACTCCCATTAGGGTCCTTTTACCCTTACAATTTCTCAGTTCTATCCACAATGACTCTACATCTTCTGATTCTATGTCACCCCTCGCAAGGGGCTGAATTTCATTCCTTACCAATAGAGCCACTCCAGCCCCTCTGCCCACCTGTCTTTTCAATAGGATGAATATTCAGTTCCCAGCTCTGATCCTCTTGCGGCCATGTGTCTGAACTTTGGTCCCCGAGTTTGTAATATGTTTATCGCAACAGCGAAGCATGATGAGAAAAGAGGCCGACATAGTGATGGTAACTTAAAAATTATGTGAGGAGAGACAATAAATAGATTTCAGAAGTAAAGATAACCAAAGGATGTTGAAACTAGGCTGAACATAATAAATTTGATCATGAGATTAGAAGAGTCACTTTTTGACACTCATTTTACATATCAATGGAAGAATGCTTTTTCTAAATAACAGAAACAAATGTCCTAGCTGTCAGTTAGTTAGAGGCAATGACAGCAGAGATTGAAAAAGGATGAAAAACTACAAAGAAAAATTGATTACTGTGAATTATTTAAAAAATGTAAAATCTGCTTGTAACCATTCTATCGTGAAAGGTAGATCATTGCTGTGGGTGGTGTGAGTCAGTAAAGCACTGAGTCCTCTCAGAGTGCTTCCCAGTATACGCTGCTGTGACTTGAACAAACCATCACTACTCTGTCTTTATCTTTGTGTGCTGTGCCAATCTGAGTCATAATTAAGAGTGTTATTGTACTCCATGTGAATGCCAGATTCAGGGTACTGGTCAAATGCACAACTCCCTCCAACAATCTGCACCTTCGTTGTTCTTGGGTCTAGAGCCTGGAACTCCCTACCAATTGGTCCTGTAAATGTACATCTTTGACAATAGAAGAAAATATATCTATCTGGTATTACAATGCCAACCCAGCAACTGAACAGGATCCCATAACACAATCCTTCAGAAGTGTTCTGGGACATTCCATGCATTTTGGTGCTGATGAAAGCAACCGAAGCATGGGTGGACGGGGAGAGAGGATGAAGACAGTTTGCACTTGAGAGAAGGCAATATCCTCCAGCCCCTGTGTTGGGGAAGGCTCCATACTGGACGTTCACACATAAACCCGTTTCACAATCCAACCCGAGGATGAAGGGGTCCCAGAAAAAACAAACTGCTGGAGTGGACCAGGCAGCATCTGTAGAGGGAATAAATAGATGACATTTTGGGTCACGATCCTCCTTCAGACTGACAGGAAAGAAGGGAGAAAGCTGGAAAGATGTTGGTGTGGAACAAACCCTGGTAAGTAGTAGGTTGATACTCCCCTCCCATCGGGCAAAAGGTATAGAAGTGTGAAAACGCACACCTCCAGATTCAGGTACAGTTTTCTTTTCTCAGCTGTTATAAGGCAGCTGAACAATCCTACCACAATTAGAGAACATTCCTAACTACTATCTACTTCATTGGAAACCCTCGGACTATCTTTGATCGGACTTTCCTGGCCTTGTCTTGCATTAAACGTTATTGACATTATTCCCGCTGCTGGTTAGCACGCAAAAAAAAATTTCAGTGTACCAATGACAATAAACTAAACTAAACTCAACTCGTGAAGAGGGTGATTGGCTGATGGCTAGAGTAGGTGACAAAGGTTAGAGGTGAAAGGAGACAAAAGGATGTTGGATAAGGAGAGGAGTGAAATGTAAATCCAAATGGAGGAACATTGGTGGAAGGGATAGGGCGGGAAGGGAAAAGAGGGAGGATAAAAGGAAATTGTGGGACTCGTGGATGGAAGGGGGAGAAAAGAACAAGAGACGGGGTGGGAGAAATGTGTGCACACCCAAAGCTCTCTCAACCGATCCTGTCCATATACCTGCCCAAATGTCTCTTAAATGTTATGATAGTACCTGCCTCAAGTACCTCCTCTGGCAGCTCATTTTATATACCCACCACCCTTAGTGTCAATGTGTAAATCTTTTCCCCTCACCTTTACACCTATGTTCTTGATTCCCCTACTCTAGGCAAAAGAATCTGCATTTCCCATATGTATTCCCTCATGATGTTGTACATCTTTATAAGATCACCCCTCATCCTCCTGCACTCCAAGGAATAAAGTCCTAATCTACTCAACCTCTCCTTGTAGCTCAGGCCCTCAGACCTGGAAACATCCTCATTAATGTTCTCTGAACCGTTTCCAGCTTGACATCTTTCCAATAACACGGTGATCAATACTGAACACAATACTCTAAATGTGGCCACACCAATGTCTTCAACAACTGTAAGATGATCTCCCAACTTTTATACTCAATACTCTGATTGATGAAGGCCAAGGTCTTTTGACCACCCTCTCTACCTGCGATGCCACTGTCGAAGAACTATGTACCTGAACTCCTGGATTCCTCGGTTCTACAACATTCCCCAGAACCCTGTAATTCACTGTGTAGGTCCTGCCCTTGTTAGACTTCTCAAAATACAGCATCTCGCATTTCTCTATATTAAATTCCATCAACCATTCCTCAGGCCACCTGTTCATCTGATTAAAATTCTGCTGCAACTTTTGATAACTACCACCCACTTTAGTGTCATCTGCAAACTTGCTAATCATGCCCTGTATATTCTCATCTATATCGTTGATATAGATGACAAATAGTAATGGACCCAAGTACCAAACCCCGAGGCACACCACTAATCACAGGCCTCTAGTCCAAAAAGCAACCTACCACAATCTTTTTTCTTTCAATTATGCCAATTTTCTATCCAGTCAGCTATCTCTCCTAGGATCCCATGCGATCTAACCATCTAGAGTAACCTACCATGCGGAACGTTGTCAAATGCCTTGCTGAAATCCATGTATACAACATCAACAGCTCTGCCCTCATCAGTGACAGGTGATACATCTCATGATTGTGGGGCAAAGTATCTGGGTAGGGGATGGGTTGGGTTGCAAGTGATGAGCAAATGAATGTGTTGCGGAGTGAGCAGACTCTACGGAAACCCGAATGGGAACTGCAAGATGTGATAGGTGGTGGGATCTCGTTGAAGGCTGTGGAAATGAGAGATGGGGTTGATGGAGTGAAAGGTGAGGATCCTGTGGACTCTTGTTGTAGCACCTGGGAGGAGGGGGGAGGGGGAGTGAGAGCTGAAATAGGAACACAGAGACAAGATTAAGGGCTCCATCCACAATAGCGGGGGGGGGGGGGGGAAACAAGTTTACTGAAGAAAAAGGACACCTTGTGTGGAAAGCCTCATCTTGGGAGCCTCTGAGTGATATTGTGTCTGGTTAGCCTACAGATTAGGTATTATATGGGGCTGATCTGTGACCTGCAAATGCATCAGAAACGTTGACTTTGTTTTAGATAGCTGACGTACTGGGCCTATCCCGTATTTTTTTTTAAATATTTCTAGATTTACCATGACAATTTCGGCCTCCAGTCTACTGGGGGCATTGCTGTATTTTTTTGTACCTATGTTGAAAGAGGAAGTCTGCTTGTCGCAACACTGGCTGAAAGGTTAATTGAGTGGGAGGCGGTTTGAATTTAGTGGAGCGAAAGGCAGTGCAACTTGAAGCGCCGGCTGATGTCGAAAAGGAAAGCGGAAGATATCCTGTCGTGTTGTCCCGTCAGCAAACGCTTCATCTCCTTGTTCGTGGATTACAAGAGCGTTGAGCGGCTGCCCAGCCCCGAGCGCAGCGCCAAGAGGAAACTGCAGGCGGCCGAGCTGGATCCGGGTCGGTTGCAGCGTGCGGAGGGTGCGAGGCACGGCCCGAGCCCCAGGGCCAGGGACAGGGACAGGGGCAGGCGGCGGCGGTGGCTGTGCCCGGCCGCAGGGCATGCAGCAGGCGGGTGCTCTCCAGCAGCGGGGCACCAGCACCGCTCCCACCCGCGCTGCACGGCCGCCGGTGAGTCGCGTTCGCAAACCCTTCTACTTTAGGCAGGGTCTGAAGAAGGGTTTCGGCCCGAAACGTTGCCTATTTCCTTCGCTCCTTAGATGCTGCCTCATCCGCTGAGTTTCTCCAGCATTTTTGTCTACCTTCGATTTTCCAGCATCTGCAGTTCCTTCTTAAATGCTTTAGGCAGATGTTGCTTTACAAAGTTAGACACAAAAAGCTGGAGTAACTCAGCGGGACGGGCCGCATCTCTGAGAAGAAGGAATAGGTAACGTTTCCGGTCGAGACCCTTCTTCAGACACAGCTTTTTGTGCCTTATCTTCGGTTTAAACCAGCATCTGCAGTTCCTTCTTACAAATATTGGGGTTTGGCTGAAATGACTTTTGATATTGTCGCAGAATGGAATTGATGAAACGTTTCGCATGCATATTAAGAGATTGGTGTACACTTAAGGAATCGGTCATTTTTTTTAAAGTGCCATCTTTGGGGGGGGGCAAACCGGTCCTAATCATTATTGTATGACATCGGGGGAAGTGTATGTCTATTATTTCAATGAACAGACCGATGGAAAGGGAAAACACTTTAATTCTTTCATTCAAAACAGCCATTTGATCAATAAAAGGGTACATTTTGCATGGGAGAAATGGTTGGCTTGTATGTCCCATCTTCACAGGTTGCACCATGACTAGTTTCACCGAGCGAGCACATTTCTCCGTGATTTAGTCATAGAGTGATACATTGTGGAAACAGACCCTTCGGCCCAACTTGCCCACACTGGCCAACTTGTCCCAGCTACAAAGGTACACAAAAACGCTGGAGAAACTCAGCGGGTGCAGCAGCATCTATGGAGCGAAGGAAATAGGCAACGTTTCGGGCTGAAACCCTTCTTCAGACTGATGGGGGGTGGTGGGGAGAAGAAAGGGAAAAGGAGGAGGAGCCCGAGGGCTGAGGGATGGGAGGAGACAGCAAGGGCTAACAAAATTGGGAGAATTCAATGTTCATGCCCGCAGGATGCAGACTCCCCAAGCGGAATATGAGGTGCTGTTCCTCCAATTTCCAGTGTTACTCGCTCTGACCATGGAGGAGGCCCAGGACAGAGAGGTCGGATGTGGAATGGGAGGGGGAGTTGAAGTGCTGAGCCACCGGGAGGTCAGGTTGGTTATTGCAGACCGAGCTGAGGTGTTCGGCGAAACGATCCCAGCTACACTCGTCCCTCCAAACTGTCCTATCCATGTACCTGTCTAACTATTTCTTAAACGTTGGGAAAGTCCCTGCCTCAACTATCTCCTCTGGCAACTTGTTCCATACACCCACCATCGTTGTGTGATAAAGTTACCCCTCAGATTCCTATTATATCTTTTCCCCTTTACTTTTAACCTATGTCCTCTGGTCTGCGATTCATCTACTCTGGGCAAAAGACTGTGCATCTACCCGATCTATTCTCACGATTTTATACACCTCTATAGGATCACCCCTCATCCTCCGGCGCTCCAAGGAATAGATTTCCAGCCTACTCAAGGTTCAGACCCTCTTTTCCTGGCAACATCCTCGTAAATCTTCTCTGTCCCCTTTCTAGTCAAACACTTTCCATCTGGGAGCTCATTGCAGAATTGTGTATAGTGTATAATTCCACTAGGAGTCATTGTGGGAACTTGCTGTGTGAAAATGTACTGCCATGTTTCCAACCGCACAACAATGTTTGCACTTTAAAAGTATTTAATTCCCTGTCTCACTAAGGAAGTTCCTCAGGGTCATGAATGGCTTGGTTGCCACTACAATTCTAAGATGGCCAGTGAAGCCAAAAATGGGACCACAGCCTCTGCCATAGGAAAGAGGCACTTTGTGTGGTATGTTGAAGGAGAGGGTAGTTTGGGAAGTAGTGCACTCCTGCTGCTATTTATGCTGGGCTACTATATGCTCCCCTCAAATGATACACCTTATTCTAGTGTCAGTCTATCATCCTGTAGCCTAACCAAAATCCCTGAACCTCCAGCTGCCTGGCCTCAACAGATTGTGGTGTTTCCGTGCTCAGCCATGCAACCCACTAGCTGTGTATGCAGGAGTTAAAATATAGCCTTTTAATCCATGGAACCTCTGTCTCGCACTAATCCTTTTTTTCCCCCAAGAGATCTCCAATCCTGTTGCATTGGCTACTGCCAAAGCTGATAAACACTTTATTGGTTTTAACAGTAAAACACTTCAGGAATATTGAGATCACTTCTGTATGAGTACAGTCATTAATTCCTTTTTCAGTGGCATATCAACCCAAGCCATACATTTGCAGAAGCCTGGAACCAGTATTTTGTTATGACGGTACGTGCCGGCCGATATGGTGTGCTGGCACCTCAAAATAGTTTTAAACCATATATTCTCTTTTTTAGACATTTAATTTGATTTTATACTTTTTTGTTCTTAGTTTAATTTAAGTGGATTGGTCACAAAATCAAAATGGAGTGGGGGATATATTGATGGAAAATAATAATTGATAAAGTGAGCTCAATTTTTAATTGGTTCTTACCGGCATTTTTTTGTCCACATAAAAAGCATTGCCTCGGATTATTCAGGTCAAGGCTGATGGAAAATTCACTTTCGAGTAATTAAATAGATCGGGAATAAAAAAAATTGTGACATCCAGCTGGATTTGTTTTTAAAAAAATCTGGATTAATGGATGTCCTCTGCACCCTTTCCAAAGCCTCCACATCCTTCCTGGAATGGGGCTGGAGCTGCATGCAATACTCAAAATGCAGCCTAACTAAAGTCCTATAAAATGGCATCATGGCTTCCTGACTTTTACACTCATTGCCCCAACCTATGAAAGCAAGCATGCCATATGCCTTCTTTACCACTCTATCTACTTGTGTTGCCACTTTCAGGGAGTTCTGAGTTTGGACCCACTTTGTACATCAATGCATTACTTGTATATTTTCCACTTACATTTGACCACCACAGAGCGCATCACCCTCACACTTGCTCGGCTTAAACAACATCTACCATTTTTCTGTCCATTTCTGTAGCTGAACTCTATCCCGCTGTACACTTTGACAGCCTTCCACACAGTCTTCAACCCCAACAATCTTGGTGTCATCTGCAAATATACTTACCGACTCATTTATGTCCATCATTTATGTATATTACAAAGACCAGAGGTCCCAGCACAGATCCCTGCAGACCTCCACTGGCCACATACCTCCAGCCTGACTATTATCTTTCCACCACAACCCTCTGTCTTCTGAATCCCTTCTTCTAATCTTCTGAATCAGCCTACGATTAGAGACATTATCAAATGCCTTATTAAAATCCATGTGAACAGCATCCACCGTCCTACCCTTATAGATCACCTTTGTCACCTCCTACAAAAGGTGGATCAATATAGTAAGCCGAGAAGAAAATCCAACATCTTTGCCCGGTCTGGTCTATATGTGATTCTACTCCCATAAATGTTAATTCTTAATTGCCTGCAATTGTAAAAAAAAAATAATTAGAGATGAGAAGTAAGCATCACACATTGGCAGAAAAACGTACATCTTGAGAATGAATAGAAAACGGAGGCGCAATGGGTAAAGTGCAAGAATGTAATAATAATAAGTGATTCAGTAACAAGAGAGAGAGACAATATAGTGTATTGCCTTCTTGAATGCTGCGTATCAAGGTAAGGGTTAAGGCCCTGCTGCAGCGAAATGCGGAAGAGCCAAAAATAGTGATGCATGTTGGAGCCATCAGTATAGATAATGAAATTGGTGAGTACTGCAGTAGGTGTTAAGTAGCTAAGAAGTAGGGTCCAAGAATTGATGTTTTTTGGATCCGAGTTAAACCCATGCACTACTGGGAATAGAAATGATCAGGTTACCATATAGCTGGCAATGTGGAACAAGATGGAAGTTTTGAATTCTTTGAACATTGGTATCAGTTGTGTGGCAAGATGGATCTGTTCAAAATGAATAGGCCAAGGCATTGTATTTGGATGATCAGTGTTTCGTATTTGTTAGCTGGGCCTTGCATTCTTTTAAAATAATGTGTATTATTTTCCTCCTAGAATGCACCATGGAATGAAGTGTCTTGTGAGTACAACTCATTTCAGTTTTGGAGAGTTCCGTTGCCTAAAATTGAGATAGCTGAGGTCGAAGGTGTTCGGGAAGTGAAGATACCCGAAGAAATGAATTGTGACGTTCCAGAAGAGGCTGCAGAAATGGAGGTGGAGCTCCAAAACTGAGATTGTCATGAAATGTTTAAAAATAAAATTGTTTCCATACATTGTAATGCTAAGAGTTTTCCCTAGGGAAAAGGAGAAGATGCCATAGGCACCTTATGTTTTTTGTAAAAATGTTCATTCTTATGACTGACAAACTGTTTTTGTGTACAGCATGTCTTGTGCTTCACAAGGTTAAGGGAAAATATTAACGAAATTCAAGCTTTTAAAGGAATTGTACTGTGCAAGGATAAATGTAAATCTGCCGTAAAATTATATATATAAATGCGTTTTCGTATCTGATTCAGAAATTGAAATGATTGGAGTTATAGATTTCATTTCCATGACACCTTGTCCAGGAAAACAGCAGACTTCAGACTGTCAGTAGGATTTATTGATGTTAGTTTTAAATTGCTGTTGAAATACTGATACTAAATCAAATGCAAGAATCGGTGTATCGTTTCTTGGTGTATCATGTATTGGTGTAGCATTTGAATTTTTAAGACTCCCTCCCCCATTGATCTTTTCTTATTCCTTTTTTTCTAGTTTTGACATTGGCATCCTCCAGCATCTCATCCAAATATCCATTTTCATATTTGAGCCTTGGTTGATTCCTGATGAGGCATCAAATCCGAGAATGTTAAACTGACGTTAAGCTTTGAAGCAACAGTTTAAAGAGAATGTTTTGGGAGAGTACTTTTTGTTCAAAGTACCTTTACATAAATTTTTCAATTCCTGTGATACCAGAATGCACCAATATAAATTGTTTTCATCTTGAATATATCCGCTAAGCTGTCGTGATGCACTCTGCATTCTTAAAACAACTTCATCAGAAACAATCGGCTCAACCCATGAGAACCCTGGGATCTCACGGAAATCATCTAATAGGCTGGCATTGCAATTTAGACACCAGATGGGTGGCTCCAAGGTAATTCTACCTGCTCTGTAGAATTGTGCTGGTGGATGTGTGGGTGAAATCTTCTTTATGTCAATGGAGCTACTAAGGAATGTTTGCCACAACTAGTATGCAAATTAACATTAAAAAAAAAAAATTTCATGAGGTCTTTAATGTACACAAAAGATAGAATTTGAACAAAAACTAATTTCCCTTCCTCACGCCTCAGAAATATATGTTGACAGACATCCAACTAATTATTTTGTCAAAGTGCTTAAGAATAATAGAACATACTTGGAGGCGGAGAAGTCTATTTTTGAGTTGTGTGTGTGTGACAAAATGCAAGTACAACAATTTATTTTTCAGTTTATTCAAATTACAAATTGGAAAATTTGTACTTTTGAATTTCTACTAAAATAATTCCTCATGTTTGAAGTCTTATTTGCCAAAATATTTTAATTTTTGTTTGTTATCCTTTTCTCCATGCAACCCCCCTCCATCCCACCTCAAACTTTTGAATGAAGGGAGCTTGGATTCGGAATCAAATTAATTATTCCATAGATTTAAAAAAAAAATGAAAGTAGGTCATTTGATTCTCAATCACATTGGAATAATAATTTCCTTTGAAGAATTAATTCAATTTAAAACATACTATTTTGTTGTATGGCAACGAGATAAAAACAAGTAATAAAACTGCCAATCTTCAATTACAACAGAAACATTTTTTACATCTTTTTTTAAATACCTAAAGCTCAATGACTAAAGCACTCGGCAAATGGAAGCCTAGCTATATGCTCTTTAATAATTGTAATTCCTAGCTGAAACAAAATGCTTGTTATTTTGATAAATTTACTCTGTGTGTAATACACGTTCTATCCCAGTTTTAACTAAGTTTGTCCCAACAGGCAAGAGTTTCATCTAGGTCACAAACCACTAAAATCAACACAGATAGTAAACTATCAGAATAATCTGCAGTGACTGTGATCATTTTATGTTAGTGATGGAAATGTGAGTGCTTTATCTGTTCTAGAAATGATCGGTTTAATTTGCATTAAAAAAATCTGAACAAAAACAAGTCTGTTTTGCCCTACTGACATGTTTGCAGTGCTACGCCACTGTTTTTCATTTACTCATTTAATTTCTTTATAAATGCAGTGATAACTCGGGCATTTCAGATTCTGATAAGTGAACTTTATATCTTTCCAATTTTTAGTATTGTTAGTATGTTCAGTTTTGTACCCTTTTGGGGCTGTGTTTTGAAATGAATAAAATCTTGGACATTATAAGTTTTTAATTAGTTGTTCTCGTCTAATTTATTTTTAAATGTTTTACATTTCCTAGTTGTACTTAAATCACATAAGGACAGGGAGATACAAGGGATAAATGTATTGCCCAGTGTAATATTTAGTGTACATTTCATTATTTCATTATTTAAAATGCAATAGTAATAGAAGGAAGTCTTTGGACAGCGAATGTGCATTCACTGAAGTACATTTCAGATGTATCTGCCCAATATACTAACTAAGTACTACATACTCTCTGGAATTTGGTACCTTGACAATCTTTGAAAGTGAGACTACCATGATTTGAATACTTTTTAGACGTGATAATTTAGCTGAGACCCATGAGAAGACATCCTGAAGAAGGGTCTCAACCCGAAAGGTTACCTATTTAAGAGAGTCAAGAGACTCTCCATAGATGCTGCCTCACCCGCCAAGTTTCTCCAGCATTTTGTGACTACCTTCGCTTTTTCCAGCATCTGCAGTTCTTTCTTAAACATGAGATTGTCAAATCCTTTAGTCACTTAAGGACTTTGCACACTTATAAGTGATGAGACCCCTTCAACATTTTAAATGTGATTATTTATTTGATGACATGGTTTCTGTGGAGAAAGTCTTCTCATAATGTAATCACATACAAGAGTGATAGCCTTAAGACATTTTATTCTGATGTTGGTTCACCAGATGTGCATGCAATTGTAAATCAGGTAGTTGCCCCAGAGTTAACACCAGCTTAACCACAGTTTACATATTAAACTTTTGGAATTATCATAGGAAAGGGACCTGGATTAAAATTATAAATATGGCCAAGTGATTCAATTTTAACAGTGTTTATTAAATATGTTGCATCAATGGATGCAAAGTATGGGATGAATCCAACTCTAGATATTGGCCATTATTATAGTAAATGGCAGAAATAACTAGTGTGTGCACTATAATAAAGCCTTAGTCAGAAACACAGAACAAGAAGTGGGCCATTCAACACCTTGACCTGTCGTACCATTCAACAACATTATGACTGATACAACCTTTTTGAATAGTTTTCCAATGCTTTGGTACTTCTCCAGAAGCTAAGGATTTCTTAGCTGAAATATTATAATGAATGCATTCATTATCTGGAGCCACTTTTAAGATATAAGCCATCTGGTTTAGGGGACTTAGCCCGGTTAGGTGTGCAATATTAATTCTCTGGTGACAGTCTTTAATACCTCCCATGGCATCTTCTAAGGCTAGATTGTCTCATTGATCAATTCATCCCTTGTTAGTAGAGTGACCCCACCATCTTCTTTCCTACAGTAGTACCTGTCCTTCCTGTGAGTCAAATATCCTTGAAGTTCCCAGCTTTAAACTGCTTGAAACCAGTCTACAGAAATGCTACCAAAGCAAACCTGTTTATTTCCATTTGTGCTGTTGACTTATTGATTTTGTTTTGGATACTATGGGTATTTAGATATGTGACCTTTTGTTACCTATCCTCATGTTAACCCTTTCCATTGGATCGATTGTGGCTCAATTTGCTTCTTATTCTTCCTCTTCCTGCCTCCTCTTTTAATTCCTTTTTCATTTCTATCCTTTTTGTTTTCTCAAACTCTGCTTAGGTACCCATCCTCAGGCATACCAGTCTAAATCATTTCCAACAGCACCTTCAAGCAGTGCTGTAAGAATATCAACCTGAAGGTACACAAAATTGCTGGGGAAACTCAGCGGGTGCAGCAGCATCTATGGAGCGAAGGAAATAGGCGACGTTTCGGGCCGAAACCCTTCTTCAGACTGATGGGGGGTGGGGAAAGAAAGAAGGAAAAAGGGGAGGAGGAGGAGGAGCCCGAGGGCGGGCGGATGGGAGGGTGGGAGGAGACAGCTAGAGGGTGAAGGAAGGGTAGGAGACAGCACAGGCTAGCCAAATTGGGGGAATTCAATGTTGATGCCATAAGGACGCAAGGACCCCAGACGGAATATGAGGTGCTGTTCCTCCAATTTCCGCTGTTGCTCACTCTGGCAATGGAGGAGACCCAGGACAGAGAGGTCGGATTGGGAATGGGAGGGGGAGTTGAAGTGCTGAGCCACCGGGAGGTCAGGTAGGTTATTGCGGACTGAGCGGAGGTGTTCGGCGAAACGGTCGCCCAACCTACGCTTGGTCTCACCGATGTAAATCAGCTGACATCTAGAGCAGCGGATGCAGTAGATGAGGTTGGAGGAGATACAGGTGAACCTTTGTCGCACCTGGAACGACTGCTTTGGACCTTGAATGGAGTCGAGGGGGGAGGTGAAGGGACAGGTGTTGCATTTCTTGCGGTTGCAACGGAAAGTGCCCGGGGAGGGGGTGGTGCGGGAGGGAAGGGAAGAATTGACGAGGGAGTTGCGGAGGGAGCGGTCTTTGCGGAAGGCAGACATGGGGGGAGATGGGAAGATGTGGCGAGTGGTGGGGTCACGTTGGAGGTGGCGGAAATGGCGGAGGATTATGTGTTGTATTTGCCGGCTGGTGGGGTGAAAGGTGAGGACCAGAGGGACTCTGCCCTTGTTGCGTGTGCGGGGATGGGGAGAGAGAGCAGTGTTACGGGGTATGGATGAGACCCTGGTGTGAGCCTCATCTATGGTGGCGGAGGGGAATCCCCGTTCCCTGAAGAACGAGGACATTTCCGATGCCCTGGTATGAAATGTCTCATCCTGGGAACAGATGCGGCGTAGGCGGAGGAATTGGGAGTAGGGGATGGAGTCTTTACAGGGGGCAGGGTGGGAAGACGTGTAGTCCAGATAGCCATGTGAGTCAGTGGGTTTGTAATGTATGTCGGTCAGGAGTCTGTCCCCTGCGATGGAGATGGTGAGGTCAAGGAATGGTAGGGAAGTGTCGGAAATCACTCTGTCCTGGGTCTCCTCCATTGCCAGAGTGAGCAACAGCGGAAATTGGAGGAACAGCACCTCATATTCCGTCTGGGGTCCTTGCGTCCTTATGGCATCAACATTGAATTCCCCCAATTTGGCTAGCCTGTGCTGTCTCCTACCCTTCCTTCACCCTCTAGCTGTCTCCTCCCACCCTCCCATTCGCCCGCCCTCGGGCTCCTCCTCCTCCTCCCCTTTTTCCTTCTTTCTTTCCCCACCCCCCATCAGTCTGAAGAAGGGTTTCGGCCCGAAACGTCGCCTATTTCCTTCGCTCCATAGATGCTGCTGCACCCGCTGAGTTTCCCCAGCAATTTTGTGTACCTTCGATATTCCAGCATCTGCAGTTCCCTTTTGAACAAGAATATCAACCTGCCTGGATGTGACTGTTACGACTCCCGAATGCAGGTACTTCAGAGCAGCGTAACATAAGTCAAAAACCAGGTTCAAGTTCAAAAATAGTTTTAATTATTCAATGGAACACAAAACCCAAACCTGATTCAAACACCGTCATGGATAGGGATGGACTAACAAACAATTAAACAGTGCTCCAGCCAGCCACGTAATGGGCCGTCGAACCGGAGACTCTAAAACCTGCCTAAAGAGATATAACCCTGAAACAAAATACCCGAAAACACGAAGGTCAGCCCTTATCCGTCCCAATTCAATATTTGTAAACAAGTAATGGTGAAAGTACACAAAGATCTATGCCATGTGGCCAGGCCTTCCTCAGCTCACACCAGCAGGCTGCTCACAAGTCAGGGTCGACGAAAAAGAGAGAGAATCCTGGGAGACTCTGGTATTTAAGCTTCAGATGAGTCACATGATGCAGCTTGGCCAATCGGGTACAGGAGCCTTTAAGCTTCGGATGAGTCACATGATGCAGCTTGGCCAATCGGGTACAGGAGCCTTTAACCCCGTGATTCCTGACTCACAGCCACGCCTGCACTCAGGAGAAAACAGAAACAGGTGAGTACCCTATAACACCAGCAGAGGGAGCGCATAACAGTGACCTATTCAACTTATACAGGGCCCACCTTCCCCACTAGTCCCTAAGCTTCAGAAATCTAAATCCCACCCTCCTAAACAATTATTTTAGTCACACATTAATCTTGTCTATATGATGTTTTTGCTCTTGACACTACCCTCTGCCATCTCGACCGGCTGGGACCACTTCCTGTTCTGTTATCATAACTTCCACATTCTCTTGCCTTTTCTTTGTCTCTGTTCTTGCTCCTGGGCATTCATTGACAAGGTAACCTGTTCCATAACATCCTTATATTCTCCCTGGTTTTACTCCATTAGATATAACTCCCTTCTTCGTCTCAAATCAAGTCAAGTCACTTTTATTTCCATAGCACATTTAAAAAACAACTCTCGTTGGTCAAAGTGCTTTACATTGGTGGAGGTACTAACGTTACACAACATTGGTTCATAGATTAAGTACATACATGAATACATACTTATAGCCCTCCCTCAGAGGACGTCAAGAAAGGCGAGAGTAAAGATGAGTTTTTAGTCTCGACTTAAAGGAGTCGATGGAGGGGGCAGTTCTGATGGGAAGAGGGATGCTGTTCCACAGTCTAGGAGCTGAGGGACCTGGAGGTGGTGTGGTGGGTAAGCAAACGTTTGATGCAGGTGGGGGCAAGCCCGTTAAGGGCTTTGTAGACATAAAGAAGGATCTTGAAATTTATTCGGAACCGCACAGACAGCCAGTGGAGAGAGGCCAGAATCGGGGTGATGTCCCTTTTTCGGGTGCCCGCCAGGAGTCTCGCTGCGGCGTTTTGGACCAGTTGCAGGCGAGACAGGGAAGATTGGCTGATGCCAGTGTAAAGGGAGTTGCAGTAGTCGAGGCGGGAGGAGATAAATGTGTGGATGATCTTTTCGAGGTCGTCAAACTGGAGGAATTGTTTTATTTTAGCTATCGTCCGAAGCTGGAAGAAGCTAGCTTTTACCATGGCATTGACTTGTTTGTCAAATTTCAGTGCTGAGTCAAATATCACGCCAAGGTTTTTGACGTGAGGTTGAGTAATGGGGTAAGGCTACCAAGGCTGCCTGCTATCATTTTGATTGAGTCTGAGGGCCGAGAAGGATGACCTCAGACTTACTCTCGTTTAGTTGGAGGAAGTTCTGGGCCATCCAACACTTTATATCATCGAGGCAGTGGATAAGGTTAAGTAGATTTGATCGGTTTTTGTACTTCAGGGGGAGATAGAGTTGTGTATCGTCTGCATAGCAATGGAAGGAAATGCCGTGCCTTTGAATGACTTGGCCTAAGGGGAGCATATACAGGGAGAAGAGAATGGGGCCAAGGATGGAACCTTGTGGAACCCCGCAGCAGAGGCTAGCTGGGGAGGAGAAAGAGTTGCCTATTTTAGGAGTAGAGAAACTCTTACCTTTGAGGTGGGAGATGAACCAGCTCAGGGCAGTGCCATCAATACCAACCCCGTACTGGAGACGGGGTTGTACAACTTAGCAAGCTTCTTTTGTCTCCTTCCCAGTTCTGAAATGGGTCTTCAACCTAAAATGTCAGCTGTTTCTCATCCCACGGATGCAGCCTAACCTGTTGACTATTTCCAAAATGTTCTGCTTTTATTTCGCTGGGAGTTATCCTGAGAGTATCACCTTTAAATTCCTATTTTTTAACCTTATCTCCCAACTCCCTAGAAGATTCAGCTTGCAGAGCTTTTTTTTTCCTCCTTTATGTTATTGATATTAGTATGGAACACAATCACTGGTTGTTCACCACCCACAACACCCCTAGACAGCCCTGCAACCATTCCTTAACATCGGGGAGCCAACATATCATGTTTGTTACCACTGAAACTCCTGTCCATTTCCCTTCCAATTGAATGACCCAACACAATTGCTGACCGATTCCTTTAGCTCCCCCCCTGTGTAGCTGAACCAGGGCCAGCCTTAGGACGTGCGGGGCCCAATTGGGAACAATTTTAGTGAGCCCCAGTATCCCAGACAAGGTCTGTCAGCCCAGTTATTTAGTATATACTAGACTAAGTGCAGACCCGTTGGGTCTGTTCCCCCAACGTGCGGTTGTGGGGGGGGGAGGCGGCATGCAGCGTCACACACACTAACTATCCCCACCCCCCCCCCCCCGCACTCACGCTAATTACCCCCCTTGATATATGAATATTATTAATTTGCTCCTTTTACCCCATAACCACCCTATCTACTGACACATAGCCCCAAACTTGCAGTCACATCTAGAGAGGGGAGGGGGGGGGGTGGTAGAGAGTGAGGGGGGAGAGAGGAGAGGGAGGGGGGAGAGAGGAGAGGGGGGGAAGAGAGGAGAGGGGGGGAAGAGAGGAGAGGGGGGGAAGAGAGGAGAGGGGGGGAAGAGAGGAGAGGGGGGGAAGAGACAAGAGGGGGGAGAGGAGAGGGGGGGAAGAGAGGAGAGGGGGGGAGAGAGGAGGGGGGAAGAGAGGAGGGGGGAAGAGAGGAGGGGGGAAGAGAGGAGGGGGAAGAGAGGAGGGGGAGAGAGGAAGGGGGAAAAGAGTGAGGGGGGAGGGGGGGAGAGGAGGGGGGAGGGGGAGAGGGGGGGGGAGGAGAGGGTGGGGAGAGAGAGAAAGAGAGGGATAGGGAGAGAGAGAGAGGAGGGGAGAGAGAGAGAGGAGAGGAGAGAGAGAGAGAATGCCTTTTTACTTCAACCCAAACCCAAACAACCATTTGCAGGCAGTGATTTTTTACCTTAAACTAACCATATTTTCATTTTAAAACCAAATTAAGGGTACTCACAGTGCTGTAGACATTTGTTCCTTGTCATTCAGAGCTCTGGTTGAGGCACACCACTTGCAGAGACTGATTGAGGCACATCACTTGCAGAGACTGATTGAGGCACGCCACTTCCTGGTTTTATAGTCCCTCCCCCTCCCTCCAGCAGGGGCAGCATAGAGAATGGGGAATTTTGTAAAAACATTAATATCTCTGTCATATTTCATCGACGGAAATATCTTCGGCACACATGCGGCGGAGGGGGGCTCTGAGCGAGGTGGCCAAAAATGACGGCCGTAGGTGGCGGCGTTCTCTCGGAAATCGCAGCACAGATCGCCAAAACCGGTCAAGAGCAGAGTTTTCGTAATATAGATTATGAAATTGTACACTGGGTGCTATGGATTCTACACTGTGTGAATTTCTCCTGCTCCCGTCTGACTGTCAGTACCTCCACTGGCTTCCAACCTTTACCGTAGCTGCTAATTACCATTCAATTGCATTATGTGATTGGACACAATGCCCTTGGAGACAGCGGCTGATTGGACGGGAGGATACCGATTTGTTGATTGGACGGGAATTTTAAGGCAAGCTGGTCGGTGATTGGACGCAACCCCCTTAGAGACAGTGGTTGATTGGCCGCCAAATAATCGGGCACAAAAAAATGGACAAATTGGAAAACAAAAAAATCGAAATTCGGATTTAAATCTGATATAAGGTACATAGGGTGGGTATCGATTAATTATAGACAACAGATTTAAAAAAATAATCTAACCCCATTAATTCACTCAAGGTGTATTATGATGTGGTCTACAGTATGAAGTGTACAGCAAAACTTCCACTTCCAGAGTGGTCTATCGTGTTGTTTCTTCAGCGGACCACGGATTTATTTTAAAGGTAGACACTAAATTCTGGAGTAAAGAAAGCTGCATTCTGGAGAGTTGCAGTTGATAAGGTGAACTAACCCGACGAGATTGAGACATGCTATTAATGCATTCCGTATTTGCATGAGGAAGACAGGCGGAATACTTGAATATATTTGAAAAGCAAACATCACAAACAATAGTGAGCCAGTGGTGCACTCCAGGAAGTGAGGAGGGAGTGACGCTACTTCAGTTACACTTGACCATGGCCACCGTCGTTGTTCCTGGACTCGTTCAAAAAGTACCACTTGAACAGAAGTAGTACCTGCATTGTAATGGATTAACCCACTGAAACTTGCAGCAAGGCTATAACACACTAGTATTAGGGTTATTAAGTTATTGAATTTAGTCGGTTCTCATGCGTTCTCATACAATCTATGAGTATTGTGTTTACACGCCTGTTATGCTGCTGCAAATAAGAATTTCATTGTTCTGTTGTGGGTACATATTACAATTATACATTCTTGACTCGACTCTTCACTAGGAAACGGGTAACCATTCAACTCTGCGCCAAGTTAAAAAGAGTCAGCAGTTAGTCAGGAAGTGACTATTTGCCTCCAAAGAGCATCCCTTTGTTAGGTGGTTTCACTAAATGGTGTGACTCAATATTCCTCCAGCAGTTTGTTTATTTTGCTCAAGATCTGCAGCATCTGCAGTCGCTTGTGATTTAATACTATGTTCCGCTGCGATCTAACTAATGGATGGTCCCATGCTGAAGCACACGCAGCATTGAAATGCTAATACAACAATTTGCAAGAATATTGAACAAGTAAGTAAGTTTATTGGCCAAATATTCACATACAAGGAATTTGCCTTGGTGCTCCGCCCACAAGTAACAACATGACATACAGTGACAGTTACGAATGACTCAGAAAACACTAAACATTAATAATAATAAAACATTAATGATAAAACACCATTGATCAAGCATGTGAACCAACAAAATACCAGATCAAAGGGCGGCTACAGATTTTTGGCTGTTGAGTAGAGCAACTACTCGTGGATAAAAACTGTTTATATGTCTGGCTGTGGCAGCTTTGACAGTCCGGAGTCGCCTTCCAGAGGGAAGTGATTCAAAGAGTTTGTGGCCAGGGTCAGAGGGGTCAGAGATGATCTTGCAGTGTACAGTTCATCAATGGAGGGAAGATTGCAGCCAATAATCTCTGCTGATCGGACGATTTGCTGCAGCCTCCAGGTGTCGTGCTTGGTGGCTGAGCCAAACCAGACCATGATGGAGAAGGTGAGAACAGACTCTACGATGGCCGTGTAGAATTGGACCATCATTGCCCGTGGCAGATTGTGCTTCCTCAGCTGCCACAGGAAGTGCATCCTCTGTTGTGCCTTTTTGACTGTGGAGTCGATGGTAGCCCCCCACTTAAGGTTCTTGGAGATGATGGTTCCCAGGAACTTAAAATACTTCACAGATGTCACTGTGGTGTTGTTGATGGTGAGTGGGGTGGGGTGAGGGGAGGGGGGGGCTCTCCTAAAGTCTACAATCAGTTCCACTGTCTTAAGAGCATTGAGCTCTAGGTCGTTGTGATGGCACCAGGACGCCAGCTGTGACACTTCCTGTCTGTAGGCAGATTCCTCCCCATCCTGGATCAGTCCAATCAGGGTTGTGTCGTCTACAAACTTAAGAAGCGTCTGTGGAGGTGCAGTCATTGGTGTAGAGAGAGTAGAGGAGAGGAGAGTGTACGCAGCCTTGCGGTGCTCCTATGCTGAGTGTTTGCGGGTCCGAGATGTGCTTTCCCAGCCTCACATGCTGCTTCCTGTCTGTCAGGAAGTCGGTGATCCACTGACAGGGGTTCAGGGACAGTCAACTCGGAAGGTTTGGAGTGTAGTAGCTCTGGCACAATGGTGTGGAATGCGGAGCTAAAATCAACAAACAGGATCCTCACATAGGTTCCCTGGCGGTCTAGATACTGTAGGATGAAGTGCAGGCCCAGGTTGACTGCATCATCCACAGATCTATTGGCCCGATATGCAAACTGCAGAGGGTCCAGCAGGGAGTTTGTGATATTTTTCAGCTTGGTCAGCACAAGCCTTTCGAGTGTCTTCATCACTACAGAGGTCAGTGCGACAGGCCTGTAGTCGTTAAGACAAGTAATCCTTGCCTTTTTGGGTACAGTGACACATAGCTCAGAGGACACTGGGGTTTATTTTTACAAATGCCCATTTTCCCGCAGCAAGTCACTTTTGGCAACGATACCAGTGTTTAAGAAGGCAGACTTTGTACTGCCCACTTGAAAATAAATCAGTGGCTAACTGGCAATGTAAACGTGGTGGCCTGCCTGCCACCAAAGCTGCAGGCACCGTGAAACAAAAAGATAAAGAGCTGTTTTCAGTCCAACAGCAGTATAAAACTTGAAACAGCTGGTCACAGGGCTAAGAGACTGAAGTGCTTCAGGCTGCTGTGGAAACAATTCTGCCATGGACTCGGGCCACTTCCTATAGCACCCATTATCACAGAATCACTTCAAGCCCGATCTCTGCATTATAAGTGCAACATGACGAGTGATGGAGATTGGTTTTAGGAACTAGGGATACGCTAAGGTCCATGAGGCTGAGGTTGGGAAGGAAAGGGAGGGGGGGTAGACACTATAAGCCCCCTGTGAGAATTTTTATTTATCTGAAATTGAAGATAGACATAAAGCGGGAGTAACTCAGCAGGACAGGCAGCACTGAGACTCTGGAGAGAAGACCCTTCCTCAGACTGAACTGAACTCTCGTTGATGAGAGTACTTGTGATTGTCTGAAGAAGTGTCTCAACCAGAAACGCAACCCTCTCCCCAGAGCCGCTGCCCGTCCCGCTGAGCCACTCCAGCCCCCTGTGTCCACCTTCAACTCCAGAGCCAAACAAAATACACAGAGTGCTGGAGGAACTCAACGGGCAAGGTGGCACCCGCAGAGAAAACAGACCAGGAGCTGCCATGGGCCAGGACACCCCCCCCCCCCCAACAGAAAGGAATCGCAGATGCAGCCGTCACAGCAAAACGTCAAATGATTCTGGGAATGCCAAGGTGACAGGGTGAGAGAGAGGGAGTGAGAGAGCGAGAGAGAGATGAGATGGAGAGCGGGAGAGGAAGGGAGGGAGAGAGCGAGAGAGAGAGAGACACAACGTGGGTCGGTAGGTGAATGACTTTACCTGCACACCAAGTAAAAGCCCGTGCTCTCGGTCCGGAGCCCTCAATCATTACAGTGAGTTTCAAGAAATTCGCAATGTGTCATCAATACATCGATCCACATTCCTCAGTAAATGTAATTGTGTTTTGACCAATTATAAATGACGCTGCATTCTTTTGAATAAAATTCACGGGAGTCCCCTGAATTTTATTCAAAGGAACGCGGCGTCATTAATACTTGGTCAAAACACAATTACATTTACTGAGGAATGTGGATCGATGCATTGATGACACATTGTATAACTGCGTGTTAACTACTGGCTGTTAACAAGTGCTAACAGTGGTAGCGAACAAATCGTTTTTGTCTGATGGCCGCTGCAGCGGTTTTTATCCATGTTCATTTTTAACAAGGCGAATGTTTTATTAAAAAAATCCGTACGAAATACGGAAAATTAGCGCATGGCCCCCATAGGCACGGGGCCCAATTGGGAGCATCGGTCCAATCGGCGTAAGGCTGGCCTTGAGCTGAACCACCCTGCTGCCACACTTTGACTCTTGCCTTGACAAGATATTCCCCTCAACAGTGTCTTAGATGGTTTATCTACTGGAGAAGGGAAGACATCAAGGGACTCCTGCACCACCAGCTATCTTCAACATTGCCTGGTGGTCACTTAAATTCAAGCATTAAGGAGAGATCAACAGAAAATGACACTGTGGTGGTGAGCCTGATCCCAGATAACGATGAGAAGGCCTACCAGGAGGAGGTGGCTGATCTGGCACTCTGGTGTCAGGACAACAGCCTCCTCTTGAATATCAAAAAAACTAAGGAGCTGATCGTGGACTTTAGGAGGGCACAACACCCGAGGTCGTACACACCATTGAAGATACAGGTGCACAACCTTTTATCCGACAGCCTTGGGACCAGACACTTCTCGGATTTCGGAATTTTTCGGATTTCCGAATGGAAGATTTTTAGCGTAGATTAGGTAGGTAGCGCGGGCGGCTTGAAAAGTCTGGAGCAGCTGCCTCCTCCCCGGAGACCGGGGAATCATTGTAAATCATTGCTTAAATGTTAGTCAGTTAGTTTGGAGGGATTTTATGTGGTGGGGGGGATGAAGGGGGAAACTTTAATTCTTAGTCCCCTACCTGGTCGGAGAGGCGGGGAGCGGGCAATGCCTTTCCGGGTCGCCGTGCAGTAAGCTCTAGAGCGCTGCGGCCGCCGACTCCCAACATCGCGGAGCTGGGGGCTGCGGGCGTCCGGCCGCGGGCGGCGCCGGTTGGAGCTCCGACCCCGGCAACTCTACCCCTGGCTGCGCGGCGCTCCAAATCCAGCGCCGCCCGCGGCCGGACGCCCGCAGCCCCAGCGCCGCGATGTTGCGAGTCGGCGGCGTCGCAGCGCTGGGATACCAGCGGGGAGCGGGCAATGCCTTACCGGGTCGCCGTGCGGTAAGCTCCGGAGCGCTGTGGCCGCCAACACACAACATCGCGGAGCTGGGGCTGCGGGCGTCCGGCCGCGGACCACGGGCCGCGCTGGATTTGGAGGAAGGAATATGTACCAGATCCATTTATAAGTTCATACCACGTTTTGCTATTTCCATTTGTACCATTCTTATTCTGGCGTCATTAATTGTAAAGGAAGTTTTCTAAAGATTTATTTTTAAAAACTAATCGGTTCATATAACACTGCTTGGAAGGACTTTTGTTTATTTGTTCTATACACAACCGAGCGGCCACTCGCTGTTCTGCTGTAATTTCTTAAGCCTTTGCCAATCTCAAGTTTGCCGTTTATTTGAGATAGCGCATGTTATTAATTGGATTTGCTTAAATAAATTGAAACTTTTGTTTTATTGTATTGCACCATTGGCATTGTAAACCCTCTCTGGTGTGATTCAACATGCTGCCTCCAGGTGGCATTAAGTAAATACAGAATCTCGTCACCTTCATGATGTTGGTTCCTGGAAAAGCCTTCTGGAATCGAGGCAGAAATCTAAATAACTTGCCCATGTCATGAAAATTGGCTGTTATATTTAATGGATTGCAGTCTTAAGAGTTGAGGAATCCTTTGCTGTGTGCTCATATTAAAATCAACACATTATTCTGCGTGATGCTGGAATTATTATCTTGGAGATGTTGGATGTGTGATTCAGAGAAACATTAAACATTCAAATTTAATGACCAGTGCAGACTCCTATTTGATATTAGGTGTATGTGGAGTTAAACTTGGTGAGTTTTAAACTTTTTGTTCAATTTGATAGAGAGTTTCAGCATTTTGATAGAAATGTAAGTGTTGTCATTTCCACTATTATGCATCGGATTTAATATATAATTGCATAATAATATCGAAACTATAATATGTTGATATAAATTGGAAAAATAATCTGCGGTTAATTTGCGACAAATTTCTTTCACGACACATTATTAGCAATTAGGTATAGAAAGTTGTATGTGGGTGTTTCTGTAAATAAGGGTACTAACCTGTGACATGGTGGCCAAATTTGAAAGTTATTAAATCATAATGAAATACCACAGCATTAAAAAATGGGCCTACCTGTGATCCTTTGTGATGAAAATCAACCAACATTTAATACTTTAAAAAATTGATGAAAAAAAGAGAAAATATATATATATTTACAAGACTTGTGGGACACTGTCTCTTATACTGATTTCTAAGCTCCCTTACAAAATGTCAGCACCTAACCCACCATGAATCCAGTAGTTCAATCAGGATCATTATAATTGCGTTGTTTGGATTTTTTAAAAATCGCGACTGGTTAAAAAAAAGTTATAGTATTAGAAACATAGAAACATAGAAAATAGGTGCAGGAGTAGGTCATTCAGCCCTTCGAGCCTGCACCGCCATTCAATATGATCATGGCTGATCATCCAACTCAGTATCCTGTACCTGCCTTCTCTCCATATTCCCTGATACCTTTAGCCACAAGGGCCACATCTAACTCCCTCTTAAATATAGCCAATGAACTGGCCTCAACTACCTTCTGTGGCAGAGAATTCCAGAGATTCACCACTCTCTGTGTGAAAAATGTTTTTCGCATCTCGGTCCTAAAAGATTTCCCCCTTATCCTTAAACTGTGACCCCTTGTTCTGGAGTTCCCTGACATCGGGAACAATCTTCCTGCAGCTAGCCTGTCCAACCCCCTGCATCTAGCCTGTCCCGACCCGAAACGTCACCTATCCATGTTCTTTAGGGATGCTGCCCGACCCACTGAGTTACTCCAGCATTTTGTGTCATTCCTTGGTAAAACGGTATTGACAACATTCAGTTTTACTACTGAGTGCTGTATTTACGGAAACACCCATCTACACATAATTTATTCTTATTAAAATACTTAATAAAACAGATGCGCTAATTCAAGAATATAGTACTTAACGTTTGGCCTCTTTTAAATCTAATTAATTCACAATTAGATCTTAAAATTTGGGTTTATAACGACTGTTTTTTTAAACGTCATTGGAAACAATATTACAGCTGGGCTGTTGATGTTGTGTTTATAACATAGATGGGCATCAGGTGACCATTTATAGTCAGTATTGAAAATGTTCTCTCAAACCTCAAAGAAAAGACGCAAAATGCTGGAGTAACTCAAAGCGTCGGGCAGCATCCCTGGAGAACATGGGTAGGTGACGTTGTGGGTCAGGACACTTCTTGAGTTTGAAGAAGGGTCCCGACCCGAAACGTCACCTATCCATGTTCTTCAGGGATGCTGCCCGACCCACTGAGTTACTCCAGCATTTTGTGTAATTCCTTGGTAAAACAGTATTTGCAGTTCCTTGCTTCTACTTTTAAATCTCAAACTCGTTTCCAGCTGATCCTTGGACTGTAATGAATTGCATGCAAATTGACAAAGATACTGGAATGCAAATTCTAGTTTGATTTTGTGAAGAAAATGGTCCTCTGCTTTAGAAGATGACTTCTGAAAAGTTACTTTGAGCAAGTGTTTGGCAAGATGAAAAGGGTGAGATGTCCCATACAGTGATGATCTCCACAGATGCCGTCTGACCTGCTGAGCTACTCCCGCACTTAGTGAATTGCTCCTGAACAGTATCTGCTTTCCCAGTTTGCTGGGAAACTTTGTATTATGAGGCATTTTATTAAGCCAATATGAAGGAGCGATGATCTTAAAGCGCAACAAAAATTATTTCCTGAGTTCGTTTGCACCCACAACATTCAGGTAAAAGCACATTTATCTATCTTCACTCTGAAGAAAGATCCTGAAAATAAATGTAGACAGTCTATTCTCTCCAGAGTTGCCTTGAGAGATATTTTATGTTATATTTTAGCGACATTTTAGCCTGCAGCACAATTATTTTTACCAAATTAACATTTGGAAAATGCAGACATTGTCAGCATTCCCAATATTTAGTGTCAGTATAAGTACAGGTAGAAATAATTCTATTTGTGCAATTTTCGCTTGCCCACAGACAAAACTTGGCAATCTTCTCACCGCACTGTTATGGCAATCAGGTTGGCTACAGCTATTTATTTTGTAATGCACGAAGCAAGATATGAGATCGACAAATACAAGGTGAAGTGGTAACTTATCCTAGCAATGTTCTATTAAATAAAAACTTGATTATTGGACAGGAAGAAAGTGAAAGCTAATTGGTTGCGATTATTTTCCAACCAGAAGCTCATCAAGACTTTTAATCATCCGTGGTGTTGGATTCTAATGGTAATATTGCTCTTGGAGCGATATTACACAAAAAGTGTGTAATGTTATATCTTTTTAAAGACATGCGATTCACCTGGCATTCCCTATTCGAAGTTTGTTGGTTAATAAAAATATTTTTCTGGGCATATGCAAAGTTAATTTGATCTTGTACATGACTCTTGGAATGTACAGTATCATAACATTTGACAGAGGCTGCGGAGATACATGATAATGTTGGGATTGATTTTCACCATGATTGATAAGATGTTATTGGGCCGCACAGCACAGAAATGGGCCCTACAGCCCACCTTTTTGCCAAACTACATTAATGCCATTTGCCTCCATTGAGATCTTATCCTTCTATGTTTTGCTTATTTACATGTCAAAATGTCTTGATCCAATTCCACCAGATTGATGGTGGTGCATTGAAAATCTTAGGCATTCACTGTGCAAAAAAGCCCCAGATGCCTTTAAAATTCCTTCTTCAACATATGACCTCGTGTTTTGATACCCCCTCCATGGGGAGAAGATTTTGACTGTCTACCCTATCTGGTCTGTGGTAATCTTCATAGGTTTTGGTCTAATATTCAGGCGAGTGGCAGGAAAACATAAGTAAGTAGCATGTTGTCTGATTGGCAGAATTTATTTTTTAAGAAAATTGAAAATTGGGTTTTATTGGAAAATATTTGGAAAAGCTTGAATCGCTTTCATCCCCAACATGTGATTTGAGGATAAACACGCCACTTGCCTACTGTGCAAAACTAGCGCAATTGAAAAAAAAGGACAATTTTCAGGAACATCGGAGATTGTGGGGAGACCGTATAGAAGTATTTGAAATGATGAGAGCCATAAAAAGAATAGACAGTCAGGACCCTTTCCCAGGGTGGAAATGTTACGCACTATAGGCCACAGCTTTTAGGGTAGGGGGGCAAAAATGAAAGGAAATGCGCAGAGCAAGTTTTATTTTACACGGAGAGTGGTGAGTGTCAGGGTTGATGGTGTAGGCAGATATGATAATGGTGTTTAGTGGGCTTTTAGATAGGCACCTGCATATGCAGGAAATTGAAGAGTGTGGATCACATGCAGGCACATGCGATTAGTTTAATTTAGCAGCATGTTAGGCACAGATATCTGGGCAGAAGGGCCTATTCCTCTGCTGTACTATTCTATGTTTATTCAATAACTTCAGAGGACGTGGATAAACCTAAAGAGCTCATAGATTTCAGGTGAAATTGAATACAATCATTCTACAGTAATGAAACCAGGGGAGAATTCATTAACAGCAGAAAATTACACTGCGTTGCTTTCTTCACACTGACCTATCATTTCCAATTGCCAACGAGGAGAATGTTTTGTGTAAGAAGGAACTGCAGATGATGGTTTAAACCGAAGATTGACACAAAAAGCTGGAATAACTCATCGGGACAGGCAGCATCTCTGGAGAGAAGGAATGTGTGACGTTTCAGGTCGAGAGCCTTCTTTGGACTGGTTAGGGATAATAATAATAATAATAAATTTTATATTTAATGGGCGCCTTTCATACAAAATCTCAAGGACACCTTACATAGTAATCGGAGTAAAAACATATAATCGGAGTAAAACAAGTAATTAAAGACATCACAATGACACAAATTAAAAACAGAATTCAATCCATAAACAGAAAATCAAAAACACAGTGTGAAGAGAGAGCAGCGGCAGCCAAAGCGCGCCAGCGTCCACTCTCTCTTCACGGCAGCCATCTTGGACACAGACCTACAGGACTTCAGTTAGACAAAAAAATCATCCCCCCACAGTGGATAGCACTGTGGAGGAAGGCACAATGTCCAGTCCCCACCCCATGTTCACCCCAAAGTCAGGCCTATTGAGGCCACCGCAGTTGCCTGTACGGAGGCCCGATGTCCCTGGCCGTTCTCACCGGGTGGTCTTGCCCCGGCGTCGGGAGAGTCCTTTCGGCGGCTGGGCCACCTGGAACGGCCGCTTCCTGGTTGGAGCCCGCGGCTGCCGAAGCCGACAAGGCCGCGCCGGTTTGGCGCTCCTAGGCTCCAGATGAAAAAGTCGGCGCCCGCTCTCCTCACTGCCGCCTTGCCGCCTCTACGCACGCCGTCTCTCCGCTCCGCAAACCCGCAGCCCGGAGATGTTGCTCACGGCGGTCCAGCTCGCCAGAGCTCCAGCGCGGCGACCCAGGCAAGGCATCGCCCGCTCCGCTCCGCTCCGCTCCGCTCCGCTCCAGCAGTGCCGCCACGCAGGCCGAGGTGCTGGGTGGTTCCCGCCAGGAAACGGCGCTCCAAGCCCGCTGGTAGGCCACAACGACGGGTCGACGGGCAGCCCGGAAAAAAGGCTGCCACACCGACCAGGTAGGGACCTATAAATAAAGTAACACCTACCCCCCCACATTAAAAGACCATATCCCCTACAAACAAAAAAACAGGACTCACTAAAAACTAAAAAAAAAAACGAATTTAAGACGGACGGCTGCTGCTAGCAGCCGTTCACCAAGATGGCTCCTCCTCCTCCGATAAGGGAAACGAGAGATATAGATGATGATGTGGAGAGATAAAGAACAATGAATGAAAGATATGCAAAAAAGTAAGGATGATAAAGGAAACAGGCCATTGTTAGCTGTTTGTAGGGTGAAAATGAGAAACTGGTGCAACTTGGATGGGGGAGGGATAGAGAGAGGGAATGCCGGGGCTACCTGAAGTGAGATAAATCAATATTCACACCACCGGGCAGTAAGCTGCCCAAGCGAAATATGAGATGCTGTTCTGCCAATTTGTGTTTAACTTCACTCTGACAATAGAGGAGACCGAGGACAGAAAGGTCTGTGTAGGAATGGGAATTAAAATGTTCATCAACCGAGAGATCAGGTTGGTTCACGCGGGCTGAGCGAAGGTGTTCCGCAAAACGATCGCCCAGTCTGCGTTTGGTCTTGCCAGTGTATAAGAGTCTCCATCTTGAACAACGGATACAGTAGATGAGGTTGGAGAAGGTGCAAGTGAACCTCTGCCTAACCTGAAAGGACTGTCGGGGTCCCTGGACAGAGTCGAGGGAGGAGGTATAGCAACAGATGTTGCATCTTCTGCGGTTGCAGAGGAAGGTACCTGAGGAGGGGGTGGTTTGGGTGGGAAGGGATGAGTTAACCACGGAGTTGTGGAGGGAACGGTCTCTGCGGAAGGCAGAAAGGGGTGGAGACGGGAAAATGTGGCTAGCGGTAGGATCCAGGGGTGGAAATCAAAACTTGGGGGGGGGGACACACTTTCGTGGCGGCCACGGTAATTAGCTCAGGATTCGTCCAGTTTCCAGCCCCGTGACGTGGACGCTTCTACTAAGGGGCCGTTAGAATGAGTTAACTAGTGCAGATCTGTACCACAGATTTAAAATACACTGGACAACATGCTGGACAACATAATATAGGATAGGACACTTTCAAGCTGTAGTATGGAAACTAAGCTATTAAAACCAAGCAATATATAAATGATCTGCATTATAGGCAACCTAAAACATTGTATTCTTGGATGTATTAAACATTTTTTCCCCCCAATTGCCAGCTGTAAAAATAGAGTGTGTCAATTAGTTAATAAAATTGTTTTATAATCTGAAGAAAGCATTTGGTCTCTGTAATATGAAGGGAGGTAACATCTACCATCGCCCGGCCAGGGCTTCTACATCGAGAGCCTCAATCTCTTCAAACATCTCCGCATTGGACCGTCAGACATTTCGAAGTTCACAAAGGGTCTGAAGAAGGGTCTCGACCAGAAACGTCGCCTATTCCTTCTCTACGTAGATGCCGCCTCACCCGCTGCATTCCTGCAGCATTTGTCTACCCCCAAAGTTCAAATGATAATTGTACCCACATCAGACAGTTTTAAGAACTTCTCCCGTTAATTTTATTCAAAGGAATGTGTCATACTTGAAGCAAGGTCGGTTCACACAATTATATTTACTAAGGATTAAGGAATGCATATCGATGTAGCAGTTAACAGTGACAGTTAACACATCGTTTTTGTCTCAATCAGAGGAATAAAGTGATAAACGAATTGAATCGTTCAGCAGTACACTAATTAAACCCGACACAATACTTTACAAAGCTTGTCATGAATATGGAATGGATGAGCATTTATCATTAACAAAGGATAACATTTTCAGAGTCTTTTCTTTTCAGAGTCTAATTCTTTTGAGAGTCTGAGCCAGCTGACCATGCATGCGGCCGCGACTCGGCAGTGGGCAGTCGGATGGGAACTGATTGCAAAATACATGTTTCACAAAACATGGGGGGGATTGGCCCCCACCTCTCAAAATATGGGGGGGACACGTCCCCTGTTGTTGTCCCCCCTCCCCCTCCTCCGCCTGTGGTGGGATCCCATTGGAGGTGGCGGACATTTTGTAGGATTATGTGTTGTATGCGACAGCTGATGGGGTGGAAGGTATGGACTAGGGGGGCACTGTCTCTGTTGTGACTAGGGGGGGGGGGAGCAAGGGCAGAGCTGCGGGGTACCGAGGAGACACGAGTAAGGGCCCCAACTATGATGGGAGCAGGGAAGCCCGTTCCCTAATGAATGAGGACATCTCAGATGTCCTGGTATGAAACACCTCATCTTGGGCGTAGATGGAGGAATTGGAAGTAGGGGATAGTCTTTGCAGGAACCTGGGTGGGAAGAAGTGTAGTGACTTCCAAACACGCATGGTCTTCACTACGTGTTTTATTACAGACACTGGTATATAACACACACTGTGCCCTAGCTGTCCGTGGTCTGTAACTGGAGCTAGAGAGCGAGAGGGACGTGGGGCGGCTACAGTTATACTGAAGGTAATAGGGAGTGGTTAGTAGTGGTGAGGTCACTATGTTAAGAAGCATACACTGATCTACATCCTTCCCCTCGGAAACAAAGTATTATGGCAGTGACAGTGCGACCACGACTCATACGCTAGAAACACCCTCCGCGCGTACACTGGCAAGAAACAGTTAACACAGTCACGCAAAACCCCCGTAACGTACAGGCGGCTTGACCAACCGCCCGGAGCGTGTGCGCAGCCCACCCTGTCCCCCTCCGCAGGAAGAGCAGGGACGGCAACAGGGGAACGGGGCAGGAGGGCTTGCGGGAGTGGGAGGACGAGGAGAGTGGGGAGGAGAAGCGGGCGAGGAAGGGGAAGGCGGACCGGGAGGAGCCGGGGGGAGAACGTGGGCTGAGACCTGGGCGTGCGAGGAGTGGAGGGCAGAGAGGAAGGAACCGGAGGGGCAAAAGGGGCAACAGGGGGTGGAGCGGGCTCGTTAACCAGGAGCAGATGCTGGCGGGACCGGCGGTAGATGGTACCCTCGTAGTCAATGAGGTACATCCGAGGAGAGTCCGCACATCCGACGGCCACGGCTAGCCGGAGCGGGACTGAATCCGGACCACCTGATTCGGGAAGAGACGGGGAAGGGGACGGCAGGACTTGTCGGGGGAGCGCTTGTGGGTGGCCTGTTTCCGGGCAAATCCGGCTCCCGGACGGTGGCAGGGCTGAGGACCGCGGGCTGCAGAGATCGCTGGGAGACAGGGATGGAGGCGTGGGCTCGAATCCCACTTCTGACACCATGTAATGACTTCCAAACACGCGTGGTCTTCACTACATGTTTTATTACAGACACTGGTATATAACACACACTGTGCCCTAGCTGTCCGTGGTCTGTCACTGGAGCTAGAGAGCGAGAGGGACGTGGGGAGGCTACAGTTATACTGAAGGTAATAGGGAGTGGTTAGTAATGGTGAGGTCACTATGTTAAAGGGGCATGCACTGATCTACAGAAGTGTAGTCGAATGGGAGTCAGTGGGTTTGTAATAGACGTCAGTCACTAGGCTATTTCTTGTGATGGAGACTGTGTGATCAAGCAGTCTTATCCCTAACCAGTCTGAAGAAGGGTCTGGACCCGAAACTTCACCCATTCCTTCTCTCCAGAGGTGCTGCCTGTCCCGCTGAGAAACCGCCATCTGCAGTTCCTTCTTTCATATTTATTCACCTTAGCGCACTAAATCTCCACCAATTCCCTCTTAATCACCTTCTGCGTGAAAAGAACACTTGCACAAACAGTTGCCTCCCTCCTCTGGTGACAGTCCGAAACTGTAGGTGATTCTGGTAGACACAAAATGCTGGAGTAACTGAAGAAGGAATAGTTGACATTTCGGGTCGAGACCCTTTCCTGGCTAGTGAAATAATTAGGTTATTAGTATTTTTTTTTCATTGCTTCTCTTCCTAACGTATTCATTGTTTTCTATTTGAAATGAGAGGAACCCGTGAATTCGTGACCTTTTCTCTCTATTGCTCTCTAGGTTTTGCGTTTGAGAATCACAGAGGCACGGAAACTGGCCCTTCGGCCCAAATCGCCCATGCCGGCCTGTTGGAGTATCTAAACGGGCCGTTTGCCCGGAGTACCCTAATTATTGGAAGCAACTGGGTTTTTTTTAACAGAGCTCGGTGGCGCAGCGGTAGAGTTGCTGCCTTACAGCGCCAACTACCCGGGTTCGATCCTGACTGACTACTGGTTCTGTCTGTACGGCGTTTGCATGTTCTCCCAGTGACCGCATCTGTTTTCTCTCCTCCAACATTCCGAAGACCTTCAGGTTTATAGGTTAATTGGCTTTGGTTATATATAAAAAAGTAAATTGTTCCTAGTGTGTCGGATAGTCCTAGTGTACGGTACGGGGATTGCTGGTCGGCACAGACTCGGTGGGCCGAAGGGCTTGCTGTAACTCTAAACTGAACTAAACTCAAAGTGCTCGGCAGCATCTAGGGGGGTAATGGACAGGCGACCCTCTTCAGACCCGAGACTGAGTCGGAGTTCTTGAGTCCACTGTAGTGTCTCGACCGAAATGTCTATGGCATTCTCGCTACAACTTACTCTACCTGATCCACCAGCGCTTTACGTTTTGTTCATGCTTCCGGCATCTACAATCTGTAGTGTGTTTACTGCTTTTTATTTTTGCCAGAAATTAGACGTCCTGTTTGTTGGAAACAGCAACAAACATTTATTCTGAGTACTTCGAGCTCCCTGGAGGCGTGTACGATGTGTTCGAAGCTCAAGCAGACGCCTCGCACCTCTATGTTAAAAGCGAAGGCGATATTGCAAGTATTTGAAATCGTTAGGAATACAACGATCATTTGGGGCCACAAAACATCTGTTGACTTGTTGAGTCTTTCATGTTGATTGTCGGTCCGCGGAGTCATAGTCTAGTATTTGCATCAGAGATATCAACCTACCATCCCCAAGGCTCAAGGGTCAGAACGGATCATTTAATCTCGCAACCATGTAACAGTGTAATGGTGGCACCGTGTGGCTTGGGATCATCGGAGAGATTCCTCTCCGTCAACACTAAGGAACTGGTCCAGCTATTAGTTTGACTGTAAAGTCACCCAGAGATATCCCACAGCCCCTTAAAGCAGAAGAAGCGGGCATCACTGAAGGATTAGTTCTCCCATTCTCAACTCTCCTTCAACCCACTGTCTCCACCTCTTCCTTTCTCCTTCCCGCCCCCCTACCCTCACATCAGTCTGAAGAAGGGTTTCGACCCGAAACGTTGCCTATTTCCTTCGCTCCATAGATGCTGCCTCACCCGCTGAGTTTCTCCAGCATTTTTGTCTACCTTCAGTTTAAGGTAATGTGTGTTTGCCTTGGACTGGAAAGCCCATTCTGATTCATTTCCATGTTCGGCCGCGGGACTTTGCCGACATTTATCTTTCATCCTTTTATATCCGTGCTAACCGGCGGTGTAATAGTGGACGAAATGTGTAGGAAGGAACTGCAGATGCTGGTTTAAACCGAAGATAGACACAAAAAGCTGGAGTAACTCAACGGGACAGGCAGCATCTCTGGAGAGAAGGAATGGGCGACGTTTCGAGCTTTTTGTGTCTATCTTCGGTGTAATAGTGGAGCAGTGTTTAGTGGGTACGAGTTCACAATGTAGAAAGCTACACGAACAAGCCCACGGATCCTGTTTAATACTTAATCTACATACTCTCACCTTATGTGATTCCAAAGTTCATTCCTTGTTTCAGGAACTGCTCTTGGCCCCATTTCACACGCAGGGCGCAGCGCTCGGAGAGCAGCAATGCAAATGAACGATCAATTGTTGCTGCAAGATATTTTGGGATGTGTGGAATGTATCTTTATTTGGGATCAAATGAATTGATTCCTCAGTGTCTTGAAAAGAGTACGATTGTTTTATTTTGTCGTTTTTGAGTGGAAGCAAATCAACAGTATTATATATATAGGATAATATTTACCTAACTACAGTGCTTTAATCATGCACGTGGGCGCATGTGGGTTGGAATATTATCCCTAAATGGTTTTGTTTGTGCCTTAATTCTTAGCAAAATATGGGGAAAACCCTGCACGTATCGCCCCCATCACTTTCAGTCACAGTGCCAATCGTAGTAAATTACTGCATCTTGATCTCTATGTTTAAATCTCGAGCGCGCACCTCGAAGAAGCATCTTGCATACAACTTCCCAGAATTGTATATTGGCCATTATCCGTTGCTTTCTTCCTCTGAGCCAATTTTAACCCAGTTTCCAGTTTCCTTTTGGGCTTTTTTTATTTTACCGACCAATGTGGTACGTGGGACTTTATCAAAAGTCTTGCTAAACTCCGCATTGCCTGTTGTTAGCTCCACCGAAAATGTCAGTCAGGTTAGTCACGTTAATTTACCCGGACGACGGTGATTATCCATGATCAAACTCTGGTTCTATTATTTGGATAATGACACAAAGTGTTGGAGTAACTCAGCGGGGCAGGCAGCATCTCTGGAAAACATGGATAGATTGCATTGCGGTTAGAACCCTTCTTCGGATTGTTCAATTATAGTGTTTCACTAATTATAGTGTATAATTCGCCCGTGAATGATGTTAAGCTACAGTTTTCTTGTCACTCAGTTTTTTTTTATAAACGTTGGTACTTCATAATCATTCTTCCAACCCTCCAATCAAAGAAGACAGGAAAAAAATCGGAGCCTGCACTATTCCTTCCATTGCTTAGTTTAAAAGCATGGGGTGTATTTTATCTGGGTGGGTGATTTGTCAATTTTTAAAGATGCAAAATGCTAACCATGTTCTCTTTGTATTTATTGCTCCACTATTCCCTATTCTTCCTTTTGGAGGTCAATGCCTGCACCATATACCTATGAGTATAGAAGTTGGGATGTTATGGTACAATTGTATCAGGCATTGGCGAGGCTACATTTGGTGTGTTGTGGTCACCCTGCTATAGGATGCATACCATTAAGTTGGAAATAGTGCAGAGAAGATTTATGAGGATGTTGTCAGGGCTTGAGGGCCTGAGCTGTAGGGAGAGGTTTGGCAGGCTAGGACTTTATTCCTTGGAGTGCAGGAGGCTGAGGGGTGATCTTATAGAGGTGTATAAAATCATGAGTGGAATGGATAAGGGTGGATGCAGACATTATTTTACCCAGAGTAGGGGAATCAAGAACCAGAGAACATAAGGTTAAAGTGAGAGGGGAAAGATTTAATAGGAACCCGATGAGCAACCTTTTCACACATATTTCACACACGTGGCTATATGGCACGAGTTGCTAGAGGAGGAGGTTGAGGCAGGTGATATGACAAAATTGAAAAGATATTTAGACAAGTACATGGAAAGGAAATGTTTATAGTGATATAGGCCAAACCTGGGCAGGCGGGACTAGCACAGATGGGGCATCTTGGTTGACATGGCCAAGTTGGACTAAAGTTGGACTGTTTCCATGCTATACTGTATTGGTACTATAACTCGAAATGTCCAACCAGTTCCTATCTGCAGTGGGCGTAAAGCGTACAGATCACTATTTCAAAGAGCAGAAGGAACGTGCCTTGTTCAATATTTATCCCTCTCTCAAGATCACCAGAACATGTTTAAACCAGCATCTGCAGTTCCTTCCTACACACCAGAACCGGTTATTTGATTATCATTATCTAGTTCTTTGAAGGAAAGTGCCATTCACAGATATAGTCAATTTCCTACATTACAAAAATAACTGAACACAAAAGAATTTTATTGGATGTAAAATACTTGGGACAGTGATAAACAATACAAATTGTGCCCCATAAACATGTTGTTATTTTACATCTTCTTTCAAGATATGGTTTCCTTTATTGCCATAAGCTTCATATGTAGACAATGCTTTCAGAAGCGTAAAGTAATTTAGTAGGTTTGTATGAATGGCTATCTAACTCATTCACTGAATTAATGCATTTGCACGTTTTGACAATTCAAACATACTTTAACTTAAGGTTTGTTTGTCACCACAACAGGTATTTTATGATTTTATTTTTGCAGATACTATCGCAATGTTTAAGAAACATTTAGACAGGTACATGGACAGGACAGGTTTAGAAGGGTATGGACCAAATCCAGGCAGGTGGGACTAGTGTTGGTCAGTGTGGGCAAGTTGGGCTGAAGGGCCTGTTTCCTCATTGTATAACTCTATAACTCTATAACTATGACTCTACAACAAGGTATGTAAGTAGGTTGTAGGTACAGGTATACATATTATTTATAAATCATAATAAAACATTCAACCAAGTATAAAGATGCATTACTACCATGCCTTGTTAAGGTATTCCTACCAGGTTTAATATAGTTGTTCTGACACAAGCTATCTATCTCCTTCAAATATAACATTGCAGTCCCACAATCTGAAGTTGGTCTTTTACTTTCACATTTTCAACTTATGTTTCATCACATTTTGTTATTACCGTTCTTTCTGACTTAACAGACCACCGTGCTTTGCTTGTCGATGCTGCATTATTTATTGTCTAGTATAAATCTTCTATTTGCTTTAACAATCTTGACTACACTGTCTCATTGCAGAAACAATAATAAAACACTGAGACATTTCAGGGACACTTTAAATGAGGTTTATACATTTAAAATATGGTACACTTTGTTCAAGCTGCTTACAGATTTATTACAATGTTGATAGTTTATTGTGCTGGTTGTCCCTCTATCTATTCAAAGAAGTGCTCCAAATTATTTATTGGGAATAGACACAACATGATGGAGTAACTCAACGGGGCAGGCAGCATCCCTGGATAGAAGGAATGGATGATGTTTCGAGTTGAGACCCTTCTTCAGACTTGGAAAATGTTTGGTAACTAGTGGCACTGGACGATGGCCTTGGATATGTGTACCTATTCAAGCTAGAAACCAGAAATTCTCAATCTTTTCCATTCGGTGTCTTCATTCAATAGTTTTCTGTTCATTTTTGCATATTTCTTCACGGCCATTTGGTTCATCATGTCTCTGCCAGATCTCAGACCAGTCCCTTTCCTACTTAATATCGTGCTCTTGTGTCCACTTTAATTGACTCTTCCATTTACCTAGACTTCTGGGTATTTTACAGTGGCCGATCACTCCTCCCTTACTGTTGGAAACCTGGTTAAGGAAGACCGTCCTGCAACAATATTCATTTCACAACTCTAATGGAATTAAATGACCACACAATTAATGGAAAAATAACTCAGAATATAAGCTTAACAAGTGTGAGACAGCAGGGAGAGCAGCAAAGCAGGGTATCTGTACTGCTTTGTTCAATAGTTAGTAGGTCCATTTCAAGGTCTCAAAAAATAAACTAACAGATTAATTTCATTGGGATTTTATATTTACTTGCAAGGTATCAAGTTTGTAAACATAAATTAAGTCATGATTCAGATCTTGAAAAGCATAATAGGTTCAGCATTTGTAAATGATTTTGTATAATTTTGCTTCAATCAGTAGTTGAATTAATTCTAGGTGTCCTATTATCTCTAATGACTCATTGAAACATTTGCACCCTGACATTTTTAATTTCTCATGAGTAGGGTTTAAACGGTTAACTGAGCAGTGCAGAGGGATTGTTTTGATGTGTTTAAAGTTGTGGTTAAGGTGGCCTTCTCATTTAATAAATACTCAACACTGCAGGATGATTCAAGTACTGATAAGTACATTGAAATGGATGTTCATTAAATCAATGAACCAGAATCCCCTATCGCTGATATTGATGCTAAATTAGCTAATGATAAATCACAGCAAATTCCCAACTAAACCAATACTCAGCCATAGGCCCTTAATTGAATTAACTACTAATTACCTTGCCATTTTTGTTACCCCTGTGGAAAACAATCACAGTTTTTCCTGACACTCAACAACTAAATGTCACAACAATGCAGTGGAGCTTTTAGAAAAACCGCCATTGTGAAGCCGTTGAACTCCTATAGTCAAAGAAAAAAAGCCAATAAGATTCAACTCCGTAAAGAACATAGACATCGGAGCAGAATTAGGTCATTCGGCCTATCGAGTTTGCTCCGCCATGTGATCATTCGCTGAACTATTTTTCCTCTCAATCCCATTCTCTTGTCTCCTGCCCCATAAGCTTTGACACCCTTACTAATCAAGAATCTACCAATCTCCACTTTAAAAATACCCAAATAATCTTTATTTTGCATTAACTATGATATAGATCCTGCCTTAGTTGCAACTAACCAGTTACACTTGCATGATTACCAATTAATTAGAGCTTAATATTATGTTAGAACAGTAGCTGAAGTGATTGTAATTAAGAATATATCAATGATTTGGATGAGAACGTACATGGCATGATTAGCAAGTTTGCAGATGACGCAACAAATGGGCGGTTTTGTAGATAGTGAAGCTGGTTGTGAAAAATTGCAGCAGGATGTTGATTGGTTGAGCAGTTGGGCGGAGTAATGGTTGATGGAATTTAACACAGAGGTATTGCATTTTGGGAAGTCTAACATGGGCAGGACCTACACAGGGAACGGTAGGGCCTGTGGAGTGTTGTAGAGCAGAGGGATCTCGGAGTACAGGTACATATTTCATTGAAAGTGGCATCACAGGCAGGTAGGGTGATCAAAAAGGCTTTTGGCACATTAGTCAGAGCATTAAGTATAGCAGTTGGGAGGTCATGTAGCAGTTGTATAAGATGTTGGTCAGGTCGCATTTAGAATATTGTGTAAGAAGGAACTGCAGATGCTGGTTTAAACTGAAGATAGACACAAAAAGCTGGAGTAACTCAGCAGGACAGGCAGCATCTCTGAAGAAGGGCTTGAACCAAAACGTTACCCATTCCTTCTCTCCAGTGATGCTGTCTGTCCCTCAGAATTACTCCAGCTTTTTTTAGAATATTGCATTCAGGTTTGGACACCATGTCATAGGGAGGATGTTGTCAAGGTGGAAAGGGTGCAGAGAAGATTTACGAGGATGTTGTCGGGACTTGAGGGCCTGAGCTCTAGGGGGAGGTTGAGCAGGCTAGGACTCTATTCCTTGGAGTGCAGGAGGATGAGGGATGATCTTATAGAAGTGTACAAAATTATGAGAGGAATAGATCGGATATACGCACAGAGTCTCATGCCCTGAGTGGAGGAATTAAGAATCAGAGGACATAGGATAAGGTGAGGGGGGGGAAAGATTTAATAGGGACCTGAGGGGTAACTTTTGCACACAAATGATGGAGGGACTATAGAACAAGTTGCCTAAGGAGGTAGTTGAGGCAAGTACTATTGCAATGTTTATGAAACATTTGGACAGGTACATGGATAGGACAGATTTAGAGGTGTATGGACCAAATGCAGCCAGGTGGGACCAGTGTAGATGGAACATGTTGGCTGGTGTGGGCAAGTTGAACCTAAGGGCCTGATTATAAAAAGACTGACTTCAAATCCACATCATTCTGTAAGGTACTCTCAAAGATAATGGCAATGAAAAATCATGTTCTGGTCTCTATAGTACTGCTTACCAGGCCTGTTACTATTGTAACTTTACATGATGTAAGGTGGGAGTTTGGGAATGAGAGGCTATGTTACAAATAAACGCTTGTTAGTAAAATATCATAATGCTACAGTGACACTCCATTTCCAGAGAGTCCCATGCCTTTGGCTAAAATAAATGCTGTTAAATTCAAATCCTTGATGTGGATTCTAGGAACATTTGATCACAATATCAAAACCACTTTTCACTTAATTTAAGAATGGAGATGCAATGTATTCTGGATGCAAGGGGCTGGAATGTGGGGTAGGGTATTATGGTTGGCATTTACTTTCAGCTATTTGAGCGGTCAAGGGAACTGAAGGTCAAACTTTTAAAAATTAAACTTTGAGTCTGCATATATTTAAGGTAAATGAGCCCAGGCTCACCTGTAAAAGTAATTAAGCAAGTTACTTTGTAACACTGAGCAGCAAGATTATAATTTGATTTACTCCACGTGGCAGCAAGACGTGATTGATAGCACTGGATACTGCAATGTTCAGCTGTAGTACTGAACACCCACATTCCAAAACGAGCTTTGCCTTTAACCAAGCTGTTTCAGCTCAGTTACAACACTTATATCTATCTGACAATATAGACAATTGCCCAGATATCTCCTATTCACAAAAAGGACAGGTCCAAAACAGTTCATTATGCCCATTAATCATCAGTGTTAAAATGGAAGGTACCATTGACAATGCTGCCAAGTGGCACATGCTCACCAATGCCGAGCCTGGCCTTTGCCGGACCACTTGGTTTCAAACCTAATTACAGTCTTTGTCCGAATGTAGTCCATTATGTATCGTGTTTCTGGATGCAGGGGACTGGATTGTACATGTTTATGGGTGGCACATTGATGCTGTGATAGAGTTGCTGCCGTATAGCGCCAGAGACCTGGATTTAATCCTGAGTGGTTAGATCTGCTGCCTTACAGAGCTAGAGCCCCACGTTCAATCCCGGTGACAGGTGCAGTCTGTGTGGAGTTTAGCCAATTCTCCCTGTGTTCCATTCTCCACATGGGTTTTCCCCGGGTGCTCCAGTTTCCTCCCGCATTGCAAAGATGTGCAGATTTGTAGGACAATGAACTTCTGTAAATTATCCCTAGTGTTTTGGATAGAACTAGTATTAGGCTGTGGGCCGAGGAGCTTTTTCGTTCAGGTTCATGACCCGACTCACAGAACTACCTGAATTTTTAACATATTGTGTAAAAATATTATATAAATCATACCTGAAACTCGTCAAGAACAAAACCTGCACATTTTGTTTAAATATGAGAAAAACTTCCAATTTTCTGAATAGTAATTGTCCAATCAATGCACGTTTGACATTGAGGTCAGACGCAATTTGACCAATCCCGCGCTTTGTATTATGGTTGCTAGGCAGCGAGGACCCTGGGATCATGGCTGCCTCCTCATCACATCAATAGCAATAGCAAGGTTTCCTAGGATAAAGGTAATGCTAACCTTGCTGATCATTTTGTGTTTCAATTGATTTATCGTTATAAAGTTATGATGTGAACGGTTAAATAAAAATGATAATTAACAAATATACAGCTAGGATTAGGGTTAGGGTTAGGGTCAGGGTCAAATTTAGGGTCAGTGTCAGGGTCACGGTTAGGGTCAGGGTCAGTCGGTCGGTCGGGCTAGCCCCGACCTGGGTTAGATCGCCCGGCGCGGAGGAGATGGGATTCACCCCCGATGCAGGACCCTTTTCGCCCTGACGAGGAGGCCTGCCGCCGGCTACGGGAGTAAGATCGTCCCGTCAACGGAAGTTTAGAGGCCCCCAACCGCTGGAGGCCAAAGAAGGGAGAGATTTAACTTTTTTTCGCCTTCCATCACAGTGAGGAATGTGGAGGAGTCACTTTGGTGGATATTTATGTAAAAATGTATTTTGTGTGTTCTGTTGCTTTTTACTGGTATGACTGTATGGTAAATCAAATTCCTCGTATGTTACAAAACATTCTTGGCTAATAAAGTATGATTATGATGATGATTATGATAAGGAAACTACTCCAATGGACAACATTCCCTTCCATGAAGGAATATGGATGTGTTTTTTTGGCGGTCTGTCATCTTAGCCATAGGACATCACAGCAGGAACTCCTCGGGGCAGGCTCCTTCTCCAATAATCTTTAGATGCTTCAGCAATTACATTTCTTCCACTGTAACGTCACAAGTTGGGATGTTGATGTATGAATGTACAATGTTCAATTTCATTCATAATTTCTCAGCAAATGAAGCAGACAATTCCTGCATGCAGCAAGATGTAAACAACATTCAGGAATGGTCTGACAAGTAGTACCAACAAAGTCCACCTCAAACAATGAACCAGCTACCTTTGAAAATCAATGGTATTAATATTATTGAGTCTTTCACTGTCAATGAGGTTCATTATTGACCAGAAACTCAAGTGGACCAGACATCTATATATTCCCAGCAATGAGAACAGGTCAGAGGCTATGATGAGTGGCCCAGCCCCTGATTCCCCATGACCTTTACTCCATCTGAAGATAAATCAAGAGCCAAATGGTATACTTGTAACTTTCCTGAAGTAAGCAGACCAATTGATCAGTGCTCAATTCACCAGCATTCATTCACAGGCTACTCTGACTGGCATCTTACAACCCACAAAATTCTACCAAGAAGGACAAGGCAATAGATGCATGGGAAATTGCTGTGTGCAGATTCCGTTTTAAGTTGCACACAATCCAGGACTGGAAATATATCATCAGACCTTCTTTGTTGCTGGGCAGGGCCGGATTCAGATGAACAGAGGCCCTAGGCTATTCCACTTGTGAGGCCCCTCCCAATACCCCACCGCCACGACAAGAGGAAGATGGAAGAGTCCACCAGATTGACACCGATGTGCAGCCAAGCGTGGCCAATGAGATAAGGGATGGAAAGCTGCGCTTTTTATTTATTGTCTGTACTAGTGTCGAGTTATCGGCTTAAAACACTATTATTCTGAAATGGAGGGCAAGGAAAATTACTGAAGTGTTGTTTAGAGACTACAGTGCGTTGTGCCAGCATATGTAAGAAAGGCCTATGACAGTGTCAAAAACATTATACACCAGGCCCGTACGAAGCTCTTCAAAAACGGGGGGTGGCATGACAGGATTACAAACATTTTATGTGAAATAAGTGCACGCAGCGCATATCACAAGCGCAAAGCTCCATGACCCTTGTGGCCGGGGTCCAGGGCCCGCTTCAGGGCCTTGGAAGCTCTGGGGTTTTAGATGCTCTCTGGGGCATTCTGAGCCTTATTTTGGAGCATTTTTGCATCAAATTTATGACCAATATTTCAAAATGATTTTGGTTGAGTCAAGAGTAATGAGTGGTTGGAATGGGATGATTGGGGTCATTGTTGTATACATTTTTTTAAATCAAGAATTGAAACTGTCCTTGTTTTAATAATCAAGTGTACTGTAAAATGTTATGTAAAATGTTATAAAGGAGCATGCAAACACTGCAAATAAAATACTGTAATTTTTTGCAGTATATAAAACTTTTTTTTAGAAAATGTTTTGTGTGTTGATTTGATTGCCTGTTACTGTTCGACTGTGTTAGTGTGTGCACATTAAAAATATGATGCAAAATGAAAGTCGCAAACTATGGAATACATATTTTTCAGTATTGTTATCAAGGAAAAGAAAGCAGTTCCAATTGTTCGATATTATTCATATGGAGGAGAAAATATAATTGCTCTAAAACCTACCTTAATTTTGCAATCTCACTAAAGATAATCCCCTTTCCCTCTCCCCCCCCCTCCTCCTTCCCCTCCCTCGCCTTCCACCTCTCTCTCCATCCCCATCTCTCTCTCTCCCCCCTCCCCTTCCCCTCTCTCTCTCCCCTCACTCTCTCTCCTCCTCCCTCCCTCTCTCTCCACCCTCTCTCAACCCCCCCTTTCCCCCTCTCACATCCCCCCCTCTCTCTCCCTCACTCCCCCTCTCCCTCCCATGCAGCGAGGCTCCGATTCTGTGCCGCAGACACCGCAGCCCCCACCCCCCCCGCGGCCCAGAGAAATGGGCACTACCACAACGCAATATTCCACTACTTACCTGGAGTAGACAAGACGCATCGAGGTGATTGTGTGGAGTGCAAATGGAGCTCTGGACACGCACGGGGAGACACATCATTTTGCGTCGCTACTGCATAACCGGCTTTCCCCAACTGCGCAGGCGTTGATGGTCGCAATTTTTTTCCCCAAATCTTCCAGCGGGCTGGAACCAGAATTTTGGGTAATTTCCGTCAAAGTGGAAACGCTGATAGCGCTCCATTTTTTATTTCTTGGGATTTTTTTTACTCTGAGAAAAACACACCTTGGCCGGAGGCCCCCCAGATTTTGAGGCCCTACCTTAAGTTTGTGAAGCTTATACGTAAATCCGGCCCTGCTGCTGGGTATAATTCCTGGCACTCTCTACCCAGTAGCATGGTGAGAATGCATTCACCAGAAGGACTGCAGAGTTCAAGAACTCAGCTCTCCACTGCCTTCTGAAGCACTCGTGGTATCAATCATTCACTCTCATATTCAGGACCCAGATTTGGGTATGTTTCCTTACCAATCTTGTAATTCTCAAATTAATGGAGCATAGATATCTATTTAATTAAAAGTCTCATATTGACCACTTCCTGTCTGCGCTCTATATGGATTTTAGAAAAAACGCTACCATATATCGCTATGATTTTTGGCCATCATAGTCCTCCACTGAACAGGCCCTGAAGAATTTTCCCATCGATGAAAAATAAAAAAGTTATGAGTGTTTAAAAAACCTTGAGATCCTCTCGCCTATCAATCACTGCAATTAAGGTAACGCCCCTCCCGGGGAGGGGGGCAGGACTATAAAACCCCAGATGCCTGGACGTGACTCAGTCACTCTGCAAGATCGCGAGGGAGAGGCTACGACTCTCATTCTAAGCTGTGAATCAACTGAACTGTGAGAATGCAATGTACTTGCAATAAATGATTTGTTAGCCCTTAGTGACAATGCCATGAGTTGTTTGGCCTGCTGCCCTGCCTGTGCTTGAAACTGCAATGCTTTATTAAGTCCGACTGTGTTTGGAAGGAGTAAATGCTTTATTAGGCCCGACTGTGTTTGGTTCAAAAGTCCCGCTCATTTCGTGACTTCCGCTTAGTGAACAGGTCACGCTGATTGCGTAATTTCCGGTGAGTGCAGAGGTCATGCTGATTGCGTAATTTCCGGTAAGTGCAGAGGTCACGCTGATTGTGGAAGTTCCGCTGACTGCGGAAGCCCTAAAGTGGAGAGGCCGTGCTCAGCCATGTGAGTATTCAAGAAAGTTTACTGTCACATATATGGTGTGTGAGTCAGTGTGTGCGTGTGCGTGTGCGTGTGCGTGTGCGTGTGCGTGCGCGTGTGCGTTGCGTGTGCGTGTGTGTGTGTGTGTGTGTGTGTGTGTGTGTGTGTGTGTGTGTGTGTGTGTGTGTTCTCAGTGACTGAGCTGCCAGCCCAAGAATCCATTCGGCCCACAATGTCCAAAGCAGCCTTCTGGAAACCAGTCCCTTCAGCCCACACCACCATGCTAGCACTCCAGAAAGCCCCTCCCACTTGAGAGCAATATTGGAATTGGTGGAGAGGTGGAATATTGCGCTGGGGGACCAGCCCTCCCGTGTGAAGCTGGTCCCCCAGTTGATTAGTTTAGTTGATTATAAACCCATCATTGGAGTTGCAGTTTTTATCTTAATTGACAGAGTCATACAGCACAGAAATATGCCCTTTGGCCCACCGTCCATGCCGTCCATCAAATTTCCGGTCACACTAATCCTAAACTAAGTGTTTAAGAAAGAATTGCAGATGCTGGAAAAATTGAAGGTAGATAAAAAAGCTGGAGAAACTCAGCGGGTGAGGCAGGATCTATGGAGCGAAGGAATAGGCGACATTTCGGGTCAAGACCATTCTTCAGGGTTTACTAAGTGTTGTTAGGTTGAGGACTCCAGGATTTACAGCATTGTGGAAGGAGCAATTATAAATTTCTAAGTCAGCGTGGAATATGGTTTGAAGAGGAGCTTACGGGTGATGATGTCCCCTCCAAACCATGAGTTACATGAAACACATCACTATTATCATGCACCAGAGGCGAAGGTGTACATGCTGAAGGTGGTAGGTGGTACTCCCTCTATTCTTGCCATAGAGGGAGTACAGAGAAGGTTCACCAGACTGATTCCTGGGATGTCAGGACAGTCATATGAAGAAAGACTGGATAGACTCGGCTTGTACTCGCTAGAATTTAGAAGATTGAGGGGGGATCTTATAGAAACTTACAAAATTCTTAAGCGGTTGGACAGGCTAGATGCAGGAAGATTGTTCCCGATGTTGGGGAAGTCCAGAACGAGGGGTCACAGTTTAAGGATAAAGGTGAAATCTTTTAGGACTGAGATGAGAATTTTTTTTTTAACTGGAATTCTCTGCCACAGAATGTAGTTGAGGCCAGTTCATTGGCTATATTTAAGAGGATGTTAGATGTGCCCTTGTGGCTAAAGGGATCAGGGGGTATGGAGAGAAGGCAGGTACAGGATACTGAGTTGGATGATCAGCCATGATCATATTGAATGGCGGTGCAGGCTCGAAGGGCCGAATGGCCTACTCCTGCACCTATTTTCTATGTTTCTATGATTGAAGATGCTCTCATCAAGGTAAATGCAGGGAATTCCATCAGGCTCTTGACTTGATCTTTGCAACTGGTGGAAAGTCTGTGAGGTCTCTGGAGGAGTGGTGCTCTCTGCACGACTCCTAGCCTTTGATCTGCTTTTGCAAGCACAACTCAGTGGCAAATTACAATGGCAAATTCAGGACACTCAAGTATAAAGCTCAGCAATGCTATTTGTGTCAAAAAATGATAACCTTGCCTGTAATCCCCACATTTTTTAATCAATGAAAGAGAGTCCATAGAAACATAGAAAATAGGTGCACGAGGAGGCCATTCGGCCCTTCGAGCCAGCACCGCCATTCATTGTGATCATGGGTGATCGTCCCCTATCAATAACCCGTGCCTGCCTTCTCCCCATGATTCCACTAGCCCCTAGAGCTCTATCTAACTCAATTATCCTTGGTTCTGAAAACTACTGCTTACGTTTTTTTCCCCAATGAGCCAATGAAATTCACCAGTTAGCACCGGCTACAACCTACGAGAACCTACGAGAACCTTTGACCTCCTGGCAACTCACTAGCACCTCCTGGTGACCCGCCTACGGCACGAAAATTCTCGCTACTCTCCACGGCGGCTTCATTCTGGTCGCCGCTAATTTTTCAACATGTTGAAAAATTTGCGGCGACCATAATGAGGCCACGAGCAGTTCCTAGAATGCGGGAACTCCTCACAACCACGAAGGTGACTCCCCGGCAACCACCTGCGAACATGTGGCGACTGCATAGTCTCCTGCAAGTGGCCTAAAAAGTCGTCCAAGTGGGACAGGCCCTATCTAACTCTCTCTTAAATCCATCCAGTGACTTGGCCTCCACTGCCCTCTGTGGCAGGGAATTCCATAAATTCACAACTCTCTGGGTGAAAAAGTTTTTTATCACCTCAGTCTTAAATGACCTCCCCTTTATTCTAAGACTGTGGCCCCTGGTTCTGGACTCGCCCAACATTGGGAACATTTTTCCTGCATCTAGCTTGTCCAGTCCTTTTATAATTTAATATGTTTCTATAAGATCCTCCCTCATCCTTCTAAACTCCAGTGAATACAAGCCTAGTCTTTTCAATCTTTCCTCATATGACAGTCCCGCCATCCCAGGGATCAATCTCGTAACTACGCTGCACTGCCTCAATCACAAGGATGTCTTTCCTCAAATTAGGAGACCAAAACTGTACACAATAGTCCAGATGCGGTCTCACCAGAGCCCTATACAACTGCAGAAGAATCTCTTTACTCCTATACTGAAATCTTCTTGTTATGAAGGCCAACATTCCATTAGCTTTCTTCACTGCCTGCTGTACGTGTAAGCCAACATTCAGTGACCGGTGTACAAGGACATCCAGGTCTCGCTGTACCTCCCCCTTACCTAACCTAACCCCATTGAGATAATAATCTGCCCCGTTGTTTTTACCGCCAAAGCGGATAACCTCACATTTATCTGTATTATACTGCATCTGCCACGCATCTGCCCACTCACTGAACCTGTCCAGGTCACCCTGCAACCTCCTAACATCCTCTTCACTGTTCACATTGCCACCCAGTTTTGTGTCATAACCATATAACAACCATATAACAATTACAGCACGGAAACAGGCCATCTCGGCCCTACAAGTCCGTGCCGAACAACTTTTTTCCCTTAGTCCCACCTGCCTGCACTCATACCATAACCCTTCATTCCCTTCTCATCCATATGCCTATCCAATTTATTTTTAAATGATACCAACGAACCTGCCGCCATCACTTCCACTGGAAGCTCATTCCACACCGCTACCACTCTCTGAGTAAAGAAGTTCCCCCTCATGTTACCCCTAAACTTCTGTCCCTTAATTCTGAAGTCATGTCCTCTGCAAACTTGATCGTGTTGCTCCTAATTCCGTCTTTAAAATCATTAATATATATGGTAAACAGTTGAGGCCCCAACACAGAGCCTTGCGGCACTCCACTCGCCACTGCCTGCCATTCTGAAAAGGACCCGTTCACTCCTACTCTTTGCTTCCGGTCTGCCAACCAATTTTCTATCCATGTCAACACACTACCCCCAATACCATGTGCTCTAATTTTAGTCACCAGTCTCCCGTGAGGGACCTTATCAAAGGTTTTCTGAAAGTTTAGATACACAACATCCACTGGCACCCCTTCATCCATTTTACTTGTCACATCCTTAAAAAAATTCCAGAAGATTAGTCAAGCATGATTTTCCTTTCATAAATCCATGTTGACTTGGACTAATCATTTTACTGCTATCCAAATGCCCCATTTTACCTCTTTAATAATTGACTCCAGCATCTTTCCCACCACCAAAGTCAGGCTAACTAGTCTGTAATTCCCCATTTTCTCTCTCGCTCCTTTCTTGAAAAGTGGGATAACATTAGCTATCCTCCAATCCACAGGAACTGATCCTGAATCTATTGAACATTGGAAAATGATCACCAATGCGTCCACTATTTCTAGAGCCACCTCCCTGAGGACCCTGGAATGCAGACCATCAGGTCCAGGGGTTTTATCATCCTTTAGTCCCATTAGCCTACCCAATACTAATGAACATTTATTTCAGTTCCTCTAACCCCTTAGATCCTCTGTCCTCCAGTACATCTGGGAGATTGTTTGTGTCTTCCTTAGTGAAGACAGATCCGACGTACCTAATCAACTCTTCTGCCATTTCCTTGTTGCCCATAATAATTTCACCCGTGGCATAATAGTGGCATACGTGGCATAAATGGCATAATTTGAACCAACCTTAATTATTCCCTCCGTGTTATATCTCAGCTGGAAACTGGGGAGTTCATAATTGTTCCCAATCAGTCAGTAACTGCGTCAAATATTTATGCATCAATTATCAGCTTTCATTTTGGCGTTCTAAGTATTTTTTCCATTAGCTCATTTAGTTTTGATTTTCTATTTATTTTCTATAGCTACTAATTAAAATAAATTCATTTTATTTGATGGTCCTTTTGTAGAACTTCATCTAATCTATCTGCAAGCCATTTGGACATAACAACATCACAATAAAGCTCTAACCTTAATCTCTTTCAACGTATTCACCGTTTTCTTTCTTTTCAGCTGCCAATGCTCATATTGCACAGAATAAAAATTATGACAACTTGGATAAAGTTACAGATATTAGTTCAGGCTGTTTGCTTATGTTCATATTAAAGCTTTATAAATAATTTCCAATAAAATGTCCGAAGAAAAACAAGTTCTTTCTGGTTATTGAGGAATGCAGATATACCTGTATTTACGTCCCAAACCAAGGTGCTGTAGTTTAGTGGAGGGAGGAAGTTTTAACCTTTTGTATACTTGCTGCCCTTTGTTGGTTTTAATCAAGTGAGTCACCTCTGCATTGTAAACATTGTCAAAGCATCTTAGGTTCTTTTAAATGATAGATATTACAAAATAAAAATGGGATAGAGAAAGAGAGAAACAGCTGAGTATAAAACTGGGGTGCCTTGACAAACCAATGGATTACTATCTAAGTTCTGGAAGGGTTAAAGCATACCATTGGTTATGTCTTTGACACATGTACTTTTGAAAAAGGTCTTGTGGATTTAATGATAGGTAAAGCTGTTCTTTGTTTTACTGCTAATGGCTATACAATTTCTCCGAGAACTATTTCTATGTGAGAGAAAGGAGGAGTCTTTTATAAATGATTTGTTTTTTTCTGTTTCAGACCACATACTTCTGTGTAGCTCCGTGCTCGTAGGTGTTAAATCCAAGCAAATGCATGCCTTAGTATTGCAGCAGTACTGCAGAGTTTTGTATTCACCCTCCTCGGGAGCACACATCTTTTTAAAAAGCTTACTTCTTCAAGAATTAATAAAATTGATTGTAAAATATGGTAAGTCACCTTACTTTTAATGAAATAGATATTAATGTGTAATATCATCAATTTGTATTCACATATGTTTCATTAATGCAGTTGTTAATTCTAACTGTATACTTAGTGATAACAAATACAGCTTTTATGTTGAAACTAAAAGTATTGTAGTTTGAATTTTAAAATAAACACTGTCCTAAATGCCTGGTACAGGTCAAGTGCAATTTATTCTCACCAGCCTTGAGGAAGTTCTATAAGTGATTTTTAAATTGTATGTTATTGTGTGTTTACTTAATAGTGTAGTTAACTAAGTTAATAACATATTTACTTAATGTAATCATTTCTAGCATCTAATTGCATTGCTGTAAAATGGCAGTGTTTATCACTGACACTTAAGGGTAATTATTATAGCCTGAAGTATTTAAACTGTTCTCCATAGAAACACCTCCAATTATTTATCCCTGCGTTTACAGGAGTGGAAATAAGATTTCTCTTCCTTCAACGTATTAAACTGAGTAAAACTGCTTTTAATAGTAACCTTGTGATGGGTTAACCTTCTGGGACTGAAGTCAATGCATTCAACCTTAAACCAGACTAAGAACACATAATGATGTAGTACTTCAGTGGAAGTGAAAGATACTGTCTCACTGAATGAAATGTTAATCCGAGGGCAGTTAGTATCACATGAAGAAGAGCCTGTGTTAACCTAAAGCCCAAGTCAACAAATCTCTTTTAATTTATATTTTAAATAAATCATTTATCTGGTCATTCATCTCATTTGGTGTGTGATGTGCTTACGTTAGCTGCCGTGGGCACAGCAGACTGCAGATGCTAGAGCAGAAAACAAAAAGACTGGAAAAACTTAGTAGGTCAGGCAGCGTCTGTGGAGGGACTAGGCAGACGATGTTTAGGATCGGGATCTTTCTTCAGAATGATGGAGCAAGGGGAAGAAAGGTAGAAATGAAAATGTGGGTGGGACAAAGTCTGGCAAGTGATATGTGTAGGAGGGAACTGCAGATGCTGGTTTAAGCCGAAGATAGACACAAAAAGCTGGAGTAACTTACTGGGTCAGGCAGCATCTCGGGACAAAAGGTATAGGTGAAGTTTCGGGTTGAAACCTTTCTTCAGACCTTTTTTCATGCAAATGATAGGTGGATACATGTGAGGGGTGTACAGTGATTGGCAGATGGATGGAGTAAGTGAAAATCTCATCCCAACTCTTTTCACCTTCCTTTCAGACTTCATTAAAAAATAAAGCATCGGTGTAGTTGTTGGCAAAGTTAAGAATAAGGTGACATTTTGATTACTGTAGATGGTATAACCTGAAAAACATTGGGTGATAAAAGGACGATCAAGCAATTGACAACAATAACTTTGTCAGCCCTGTTTAAAGCCCACTTAATTTTCCACCAATCTCAATGGAAAAGAGTGGTGGGCTATAAATGTGACTAGTTTGTTATCATCCACCTGTGCTACTGCCATAGATGTATTTGACTTCTTCAGAATTTTGGAGAGTACTATAGAAGTGGCAAACATGCAATGGAAAATGATGCAAGAAAACCATCTCAAGACTAATCTTAAATACTGAAGTCCAGGATGTCTGCTATCCAGGACTAACTTATAACATTGAACACCGTAACACTTGGGGGTGGCGCAGTGGTAGAGCTGCTGCCTTTTAGCACCAGAGGCCCGGGTTCGATCCAGACTACGGGTGCTGACTGTATGGAGTTTGTACGTTCTTCCCGTGACCGTGTTGGTTTTCTCTGGGTGCTCCGGTTTCCTCCCTCACTCCAAAGACGTACAGCGTTTGTAGGTTAATTTGCTTCGGTAAAAATTATAAATTGCCCCTAGTGTGTAGGATAGTGTGATCGCTGGTCGGCGTGGACTCGTTAGGCCGAAGGGCCTGATTCCGTGCTGTATCTCAAAAGTCGAATAGTCTAAATCATTTGAGAGCAGGGAGCACTTTGCTGCTTATTTAAAACTCTGATTCACTGTGCAGCTCCTGGAGCGGGGCCTTACATCATCGCCCCGCGTGGCTTGGAATGGCCGCGGGACTCTGCGAGCGCACGCCGGGGGCTCTAACATCAAGAACCCGGTGTGCGACCTTGCATCACCCGGCGTGGCTTTAATGGCCGCGGGACAATTCGCTATCGCCCGCCGGGGGCTTTGACTTTGACTCTGACATCGGGGGGGAGAGTGCAGTGGAGAGATAAGTTTTTTTGGCCTTCCATCACAGCAATGTGATGGATGTTTATGTAAATTATGTTGTGTCTTGGGTCTATTTGTTTGTAATGTATGGCTGCAGAAACGACATTTCGTTTGGACCTCAAGGGGTCCAAATGACAAATAAATTGTATCGTATCGTATCGTATCATAGCAATTTGGAACCAAAACTCTCCCAAAAAAAGTCTTAAACATAGCTGCACCTCTTCTTGAGCATGTTTAAATAATACTACAGAAAGCCTCAACCTGCAGTATGAATCTATCTTGACTGGATGAGCAAGATTCCAAAACACAAATCATTGGAATGTATAATACTTACCAAAAGAGACTCTTTAATTCATTTAGCCCATATTGTTTTATAAAATCCATTTAGTTGTTATTCTCAATCTCTTTCTCTGTAGCTCGGACATTTTTTTTCCCTTTCAAGTACTAATCCAATTCCTTCTCATAAGACATTAATCTGTTTGCATCAACTTCTCAAACAATCCTTTCCATCTTAACCCCTTGCAGTGTGAAGAAGTATTTTTTCTCATGAGTGCTCTGCTCATCACCTGGAATCTATATCCTCTGGTTCTCAGCCCCTCCAGCAACAGAACTGTACCTCTTTATTTACTGTGCCTGGAACACTTCATGATTGTGAAACACTTTCATCAAATCACCTCACAACTTTGCTGTTTGAAGGAACGCAGCCCCATATCCTTTAATGAGACACAAAGAAAATGCAGATGCTGAAATCTGGAGTAAAACACAAAGTGCTGGAGTAACTCAGCAGCTCAGGCAGCATCTGTGGAGGGAACTGGAGAGGTGAGGTTTTGTTGTGATACTTCATCAGATTTACTCTGAAGAATGGTCCTGACCCGAAACACCACAGATGCTGCTGGACCTGCTGAGTTACTCCAGCATTTTGTGTTTCATATCCTTTAATCTGCTTTCAGAGATAAAGTATCTTCAGCCTGTCTCAGTTTTCGAAGTGGACATTGAGGAATTACCGGCAATAGGGATGCAGTGATTCTCAGCTCTGGTGCAGAAATTGGAGCCAGAGAGTCATACAGCACGGAAACAGGGCCAATGGGCCAACCTGTCCACGCCGACCTAGATGCCGTATCCAAGCTAATCGCATTTAGCCCATATCCCTCTAAACCTTTCCTATTCATGTATTCCTTATCAAAGTAATGTAATGTCTGTGCCACGAGACTGCCCATTGGAGCAAGATGAATCCTGGTTGCCAATTGCAGGCTCTATCACGGGTTTAAAAGTAGCATTGTGCTTTTGATGTTCATTCAATAAACCATCCAGTCTATTTGAATCCATGGACATGCTGCAAAAAATATAATTAATTAGATCTTTCTCTTCCTTTTCAGACTCAGAAGTCGTGGATTGAAGCAGTTTTCTGTAAGCGCGAATGTGGAAAAATTATAACCAGTTCAAGAGATTCTCACAGGTTAGATGCCACAGACTTCTTTATAAAGTTTAGAGGAACTAGTCCAACATTCTGAGTATCTTGTAGCACACATGAAGCAAGTACATTTATCACTATTTACTGTTAACTAGTTTAATCACCTTTTACACAACATTTTATAACTATTGGGTCGAGCAGAGTGAACATAGGTTCTACAATCTAAAAACAAGTGTGGGAATGCAGTGAAAAAGGCACATTGAGTTTGATAGAACATAGAAAAGAACAGCACAGGAATAGGCCCTTCTGTCCACCATGTATGTGCCAACCCTGGTGCCAAATTAAACTAATCCTATCAGCTGCGCATGGACATTATCCCTCTATTGCCTGTTTGTTCACGTGTCTGACTAAATGCCTCTTAAACGTAACTATCATATCTGCTTAAAAGGACACAGAGTGCTGGAGTAACTCAACAAGTCAGGCAGCATCTCTGGAGAACATGGATAGGTGACGTCTATAGTCTATTGACGTTTTGGGTCCGAATCCTTCTTCAGACCTTCCTTGTTTCAATTATATCTGCTTCTCCCACTTCCCCAGGCAGCATATGATCTATTGTAAACTCACAGACATTCTTTGTTTGCTGATAAATAAATACTTAAGTGAGCTAGAATCCACTTCTGGGACTAACATGGAATCTAAAATACCTTGACTGATGTGTTTAAATCCTGTTGCAGTAAAGGCCAACATACATTTGCTTTGCTACTTGCAAGAATTATTTGCATGTCATCCTTCAGTCATGCATAGGTTCCTCTGAACACCAACAATACACATTTAAATAGTAGTTCGCCTTTCTATCCTTTCCACATATATTCATGTGGTTCAGAGGTTAGTTCTTATTTTATTTAATCTAGCCTGTTAGTATGAAAGGCATCCTTTTGTTTGTAATATGCTTACATAAAAATAAATTGTGCAGCCAGAGTACAGGATCATTTGGAACTTAATTCAAAGAAAAGTGATTTCCAATCAGCAAATGTTGGCAGTGCATCTGCCGTTAGGTTATTGATGTTGGGAATGGTACTTTGGTGTTGGGGGAATGAGTTTAAGATGCAAGGCTCAGGATCATTGTGGAGTGTGTGTCTTGCAGCTGAGTGTGTACTATCCAATGCGGGAACACTTGGTCATAGCATTAGGTCTTTGAGTGAAATGGAAGCTTCAGCAACTTTGGAGATAGAACATGGTAGATACAGAAAGCTAGTATACGATTGGCATTGATTTTCGATAGTGTTCGGGCAGATTGTACAAGAAATTGAAATTAAAATCTTTTTTATGGCAGATGTCTTCCAGGATGCCAGATTTGCCAGAACCTGGTGCGGTAAGTACATGAGATATTTCTGCCTTTTATGACTTTTATAAGCAATGCACAAAGTCTGAATTTCAAGTAAAGATGCCATAGATTCTCAGGTCTTGTGCTGCTCTGCAGAGTGGGATGGATGTTCTGGTGCTGACCATTCTACTGGAGACCAAAGATACTAGATTATGCTGGAGACCCGGGCCATTGTAATGATAGTCAGTCTCCATGCAGGCACTTTGAGTGGATTCTAGGAGGGTGTGGGAGTAAGGAAGATGAATCTATGATCAACTGTTGGCTGTGTGGGAGACACAAAGTGGCACTGCTGACCTTAACAATTGTCCGGAAACGCAAATGTTTTCAATCCATTTACAAGCTTCAGGGCAGCAACTTTGTGTGAGAAAACAACTTCAAAACACTGCATTTAGCTCCACCTTATTCCCTGCAATAGCTTACATTGTAAGATGTCTTCCAGTTATAATGCCATAGAGTTATGTGGCACCTTTTCTATCCACATACTTGTACAAATGTCTTTCAAATATTGTAATAGTACCCGGCTCGACAGCTATCTTTGGTTGCACGTTCCATACACCCACCACCCTCTGTGTGTAAAGGTTACCCCACAAGCCCACTTTAAATCATCCCCTCTCACTGTAAATCTATGTCCTTCTCCTACTACCTCAGGGGAAAATGACTGTGACTATCCACCTTATCTGTGGCCATCATGATTTTATATATTTCTATTAGGTCACCCCTCAGAGTACACATGGATTCAGGAAAAAATCCCAGCCTGCCAGGTTTCTCTTTATAACGAAAGCTCTCCATGGGCCACTAGGGGCGCCATATGATGGCAGCCTTTGCTATATTTTTTTCTATTTTTAGTTTGTTTAAAAGTAGGTTTTGGAGGATTGTTTTAGTATTTCTATGTGGGGGAGAGGGGTTTGGTAAGGGAGAAACTGTTTCCCAGTCACTTCCTGACGAGGATGTGACTATTCTCCGAGTCGCCCCCCCCCCCCCCCCCCTCGCGGCCTGCCAACTGCATTGGCGGGGCCTTTCTTGCCGGAGACCGGACCAGAGCTTCAGCAGCGGCGCAGCGCTGGATTCATCGTGGAGCGGGCGATGCCTTACCTGGGATCGCCGTTTGAAGCTCTGGAGTGTTGGGCCTGCTGCATCAACATCGTGGAGCTGTAGTTTGCGGAGCTCCCAGCCATGGGCGGCGCTGACCAACATCGCGGAGTCCTGAGATCCCTTTGCCGAGGGCCGCCAGCTTGAATCTCCGACCAGCTCGACCTGCGGACTTTGGGAGCCGCGGTCTCTGGTAAGAAGTGGCTGATTCGGAGGTCCGAGCCGCTGAGAATGTTCTCCTGCTCCGACGTCGGAGTTCCACCATCCTGGCGAGAGGGCCTGAACATCGGGCCGCCCTTAGCGGCGACAGCGGGGGGCTCGGGAGGCCCCCGACCACGGGTGAACAACAGAGGAAGATGACTGAACTTTGGTGCCTTCCCTCTCAGTGGGAAACTTTGATTCCACTGTGTGGGGATGTTTGTGTTAAAGACTATCGTGTTCTGTGTTCTCTCGTATGGCGACCACAAATTTCACTGTACCAATTGGTGTATGTGACAATAAATGTCTCTTGTCTCTTGTCTTGTTTTGTAACTTCCTCATGAATCATTTCTGCATCCTTTCCACCTTAATGACATCCTTTCAACAGCTGAGAGACTCGAAGTGTGCACAATGTTTCAAGTGTGGTCTCACCAATATATTGTCTTAACATGATGTCCCAGGTCCTGTACTCAATGCCCTGACCAATGAAGCCATCTATCTGCTTCCCTACCCTGTCTACCTGTGTTACCACTTTCAGGCAATGATGTACATGTACCCCCTGAGCTCTCTGTTCTACGGGCCCTACCATTTACAGTGTACGGGTTTAACTTACCAACATGCAACTCCAATATTCGATCTGATGGATTGAAAGGAGGCAGGAGCCATGGAAAATCCAGTGGCGGGAGTTCCAGTTCCAGTTCCACTCGCTCCCAAATTCTTATGATATTGGTGGTCTTCTATTTGTCTGACATTCAATTTTCTCCCTAGCAGAACTATTTAAGAACTTTCTTCTAAGCAAATGGTTGGAGAATCAATAGGTTGGTGACGCTTAACAGTTGAAATGGATGAAAAGTCAATTAACCTACAAACTTGCAGGTCTTTGTAATGTAGGAGGGAGCCAGAGCTCCCGGAGAAAACCCACGCGGTCCCAGGAAGATCGTTAAAAACTCTGCACAAACAGCACCTGTGGTCAGGATCGAACCTGGGTCGCTGGCGCTGTAAGGCAGCAGGTCTAACCACTGCGCCACTGCGCTACACAAATGTACAAAAGTATTTTTAAGTTATGCAAAAGTCACGGTCACGGTGGCGCGGCGGTAGAGTTGCTGCTTTACAGCGAATGCAGCACCGGAGACACAGGTTCGATCCCGACTATGGGTGCTGGCTGCATGGAGTTTGTCCCCCGTGACCTGCGTGGGTTTTCTCCGATATCTTCGGTTCCTCCCACACTCCAAAGATGTAGGTTAATTGGCTTAGTAAATGTAAAAATTGCCCCTAGTGGGGTGTAGGGTATTGTTAATGTGCGGGGATCGCTGGTCAGCACGGACCCTGTGGGCCACTGTATCTCTAAACTAAATTAGCGTGGTTGATTAGCATGGTATTTGAATATGCTTTTGTTAGATTCCCAAAATAACATCTTATTCAGTCTTGGAAAGTGCTTTGATCGTGTCAGTGGAGGGAGACTCCTCAGGGAAAAGTAAACAGTAACAGGTATTTCCCTCCTTTGTTATGGACAGCCAATTCAATCTGCTTCAAGGCCTTCCATGAAAATCAAAGAGAGGAAATGAGGATTTTATTGGTTGTGGAAGGTCACTTGCTATCAGTGTGCTGTGCTGTGTGTCAAAGTCAACCAATCTCTGAACATGTTATTTTATGCATCCTGTTTATTGTTTTATGTGAGTTAGATCATAGTATGTTAACCTGAAGTGGAGAAAAACAATTTTGTATGTGAAGCCCAGTTTGATTTACTGCTGGCGCTCCCGGAAGAGAAGGCAGATCTTGTAATTATCTACTCAGTCTCTTTTCAGAAGCCATTGTTGAATCATCGCATATTTTTTATAATTTAATTTATTTAATGTGCTGAGTCCTTCCCCTCCTTTGTGTGGTATTTCAAAGTTGTATTCCCTCATCTGCTATCTGCAGCCAAATCAATCTGCTTAGGCTAGAGAGACGCAAAGTGTGCAGTAACTCAGTGGGTCAGACAGCAGCTCTGGAGAAAAAAGATGGGTGACGTTCCTATCCTTTTTCTCCAGAGATGCTGCATGACCAGCTGAGTTACTGCAGCACTTTGTGTCTATCTTCAGTATAAACCAGCATCTGTAGTTCCTTCCTGCACTGCTTCATGGCTTTTCAGGATTGTCCCAGCAGGTCACTTGCTATCTGTAATTTCCTTATTTTCCTTGAAAGTGACAGTCTATAGGTCAGATTTCTGCATCACCCCCCCTCCTCCCCCCCATGACATAGCAGTTGCCAGCCCGAATGAGATGCCATCTACAGGAGACAATCTATTTAAAGGACAATGTGGTTGGTGCACTTTCTTTTGTGTGGGGATGGGGGTTAAATAAGAAGATTAACACTGTCTTCATGGAGCGAGCACTTCACCATTGAGAATGACATGGTCTGGCATCTCAGCGACGCCGCCCTGATATAATGAACACCCTATGATCTTTGACTGGCTCTAACACAGAACCCACATAAGTGTCCATTGCTCCCGACCTTGTAATCTTCAAATGAGTTTAAAGAAGATATCTGCTCCAACCATAAAATATCCTGGAACTTATCCAACCTAATCCTCCTGGGTAATCTCAACACCTAAGTGGAAAGGGATCCTACCTCTGAGAAGTCTCAACTGGTAAGGAAGAAGAATGGGGTACCTTTAATATTACCAAAGGAGGCTTTTTGGCCCACCTGGTCCATATCAGTTTACAATAGACCAACCTCATGAGTTCCATCCAACCCCTCCTTGGTTCCCAGTACCATGACAGCTTATACATTCTCACATGCCCATTAAGAATTCTTTGATTTTTGATTCTATCGCAGTTTTACAAATAAAATGGCAAGCTATAGTGATTTTCATCCACCTAGCAATACAACAGACATATTCACCATATAACAACTCTGAAAAAACTGCAGGGAGCAGCACCAGCCATTATATATGGTATTTTTGACCTCACTAAAATCTTTGACTTCATCTTGAATTTACTTCCTGATGGCTTGCAAGTCTTGATCATGATCAGCAGGTCTACAACAGAGCCACTCATCGTGGATGTGGTGTCAACCAAGGTTGCATCATGGCTGTAATGCTTTCTCTTACCATAATGCTCCAACAAACTGCTCATGGGATTGGAGCTGATATTCAGAACTAATGGGAGATTATTCAACCTTTTGCAATCACACTCCAGGACCAAGGTCAGGCTAAACGCATCGGCCAAGCTGCTGTGGGCATTTGTGTTCACTGAGCAATTAACTCAGAACCATCATTAACTTGTTCACTGAAAGTACAAGAAAATGATTCCTCTACCATCTCGGCCTCACTGTGCAATGTTGCCCTCTGACACTGAAGGTTTACAACGTGGCCCATTTACAATATCTTGGCAGCTGACTCTCAACAAAGGCAAACGTTGATGATGAAATTCATTATTGCCTTCAATGCACGAACATCACTTTGACCAGTTGAGGAAAGACATATTTGAAGATTAGGATCTTCGACATAACCCAAAGCTCTTTGGCAACCGGACCGCTATGATCCCTGTCCTCCTTTATGCTTCTCAGACCTGAACTATCTATAGTAGGCATCCAAAGGCACTGGAAAAATATCACGAAAGCTGTATCAGCAAAAACCTCTGACTTCACTGGAAGGGTAAGTGAAACAATGTCAGTGTCCTTTTCCAGGTCAACATCCCCAGCATTGAGGCCTTAATTACACTCATTTGATAATATCGGCAGGCCATGATGTTTGCATGACCAACTCCAGATTCATGACACAGATATTCATTTTTAAGCTCCACCTCAGGAACAAATTACCAGATGGACAGATAAAAACATTCAAGATTGTGTTCAAAGTCTCCCTGAGGAATTGCAACATCAGTGCCAATTCTATGATTTCCAGGAACCTTGGTATCTGTGATTATATGGAATCATGACGGGTTGAAATGGAGGAGTCGTCTTTGGGATAGTGATTAGATCCATGTCTCAGGAGCACACAGTTTACTTGTGTAAATGGCTGGAGTGACCCATGTATAAACCTCCCACTCTCCCATTTCAATGGACACCATTTCCCCACTTATTCGCGATTTATGTGTTGCCCTCATGAGTTACTGACGGACCCACAAAATCTGAGCAGAAGCAAGTCATCTTTGATCCCAGGGAACTAAAAAAAAAGATTTTGATGGAATGTGGTTGCTTGCTCTGTTTAACCTGAAAGTAATTAATCTGAATAACTAGTCTCCGCAATGGTCATTTACATAAAATCAAAACCTTTTCATTGCTTTTCGGTGTAATTAGCACTAATTTATTAGCATTAATTGCTATAAATTAATAGCAGTGTTACACTTCACAATGTTAAATTGGGCTTTTCTTGAAAGCTAAGGCATATAGGGAGCCATTACTATTTGTGCTGCATTCCAGCAAAAAATGTTCCTTTCACGTTATTTTTTTCCTTTTCAATCACAACAGTACAAATCTATTTATTTTATAATGAGCCTTGTATAAACTAATTGGTGGCCTTGTTTTACAAGGGATTTTGAAGGAAAGAATGTAGCTTTAGAAACATAGAAACATAGAAAATAGGTGCAGGAGTAGGCCATTCGGCCCTTCGGGCCTGCACCACCATTCAATATGATCATGGCTGATCATCCAACTCAGTATCCTGTACCTGCCTTCTCTCCATACCCCCTGATCCCTTTAGCCACAAGGGCACATCTAACACCCTCTTAAATATAGCCAATGAACTGGCCTCAACTACATTCTGTGGCAGATAATTCCAGAGATTCACCACTCTCTGTGTGAAAAATGTTTTTCTCATCTCTGTCCTAAAAGATTTCCCCCTTATCCTTAAACTGTGACCCCTTGTTCTGGACTTCCCCAACATCGGGAACAATCTTCCTGCATCTAGCCTGTCCAACCCCTTAAGAATTTTGTACGTTTCTATAAGATCCCCCCTCAATCTTCTAAATTTTAGCGAGTACAAGCCGAAGTTTCTTGATGAAACGGGAATAAACTTTTTAATTATGAGGAAACACAATGTGCTGGAAGAACTCAGCAGTCAAGCAACATCTGTAGAGGGAATGGATCTTCTCCATATTTGCCCACATAGGAGATTAGTGGGCAAAATTAGGGCACATGGTATTGGGGGTAGAGTGCTGACATGGATAGAAAATTGGTTGGCAGACAGGAAACAATGAGTAGGGATTAACGGGTCCCTTTCAGAATGACAGGCAGCGACTAGTAGGGTACCCCACAAGGCTCTGTGCTGGGACCGCAGCTATTTACAATATGCCTCAATGATTTAGATGAAGGGAGTCAAAGTAACAGCAAATTTGCAAATGACACAAAGCTGGGTGGCAGTGTGAACTGAGAGGAGGATGCTTTGAGAATGCAGGGTGACTTGAACAGGTTGGGTGAGTGGGCAAATGCATGGCCGTTTAATGTGGATAAATGTGAGGTAATCCACTTTGGTAGGAAAAACAGGAAGGCAGATTATTATCTAAATGGTGTCAAGTTCGGAAAAGGGGAAGTACAAGGAGATCTGGGGTCCTTGTTCATCAGTCAATGAAAGTAAGCATGCAGGTACAGCAGGCAGTGAAGAAAGCAAATGGCATGTTGAAAACAAGAGGAGTTGAGTATAGGAGCAAAGAGGTCCTTCTGCAGTTGTATAGGGCCCTAGTGAGACCACACCTGGAGTATTGTATGCAGTTTTGGTCCCCTAATTTGAGGAAGGATATTCTTGTTATTGAGGGAGTGCCACGTATGCTTACAAGATTAATTCCCGGGATGGCGGGACTGTCATATGCTGAGAGAATGGAGCAGCTGGGCCTGTATACTCTGGAATTTAGAAGGATGAGAGTGGATCTTATTGAAACATATAAGATTATTAAGGGTTTCGCACACTGGAGGCAGGAAACATATTCCCGATGTTGGGGGAGTCCAGACCAGAGGCTACAGTTTAAGAATAAGGGGTAACGGAGATGAGGAAACAACTTTTCACACAGAGAGTTGTGAGTCTGTTGAATTCTCAGCCTCAGAGGGTGTTGGTGGCAAGTTCTCTGGATACTTTCAAGAGAGAGCTAGATAGGGCTCTTAAAGATAGCAGAGTCAGGGGATATGGGTAGAAGGCAGGAATGGGGTACTGATTGGGGATAATCAGCCATGATCACATTGAATGGCGGTGCTGGCTCGAAGGGCCGAATAGCCTACTCCTGCACATATTGTCTATTGTCAAACAGGTAGAACATCACTTCACATTCCTCTTGGGTAGCTTACAACCTAACTGTCTCAACCTCCATAAGGTCACCTCTTGCCCTCCCATGTTCCAGTGGGAATAAACCAAGCCTATCCAATCTTTTCTTATAACTACAAACCTCCATTTCAGCAACATCTTTGTGAGTCTCTTCTCTGTTCTATCATTTGTACATCATTACTGTAGTGTGGTGACCAAAACTGTACACAATACTCTAACTTTGCTTTGGATCTTTTTTAGATGAAGCTGAAAAATTTACTACCTCTTTTAATGTCCTCTCCCTGCACACCCATCTCCATTGCCATTTCCCACCACTCCAGCCACCCATCTCCTTACTCTCTCCCACATGTCCTCTCTCATTCCCTTGTCCCACATTTCCTTTTATCTCCTCTTTCCTCTCTCCCTATTCCCTTCCACCCATATCCCTCCCTCTCACTTCACAGCTCACTCCCCTTCTTCTTTCCCAATCTGACATCCTTTTGTCTCCTTTGCTCCTGCAGCCTTTGTCACTATCTCTACTCATCTGCTGATCACACCAGGCCAACTGTAACCACCTTCCTTCTGAACCTTCTGAATTTTGTAGTCGGCAGGGCAGTACTCTGCATATCGCCAACTTGGACAATTTTACATTTTTATCAAGCCAACGCTTGGTCTCACCGATGTAGAGCAGCTGACATCTAGAGCAGCGGATGCAATAGATGAGGTGCAGGTTTTACAACCTGGAAAGACTGCTTGGGTCCTTGGATGGAGTCAAGGGGGGAGGTAAAGCGACAAGTGTAGCATTCCTGTGGTTGCAAGGGAAAGTACCAGGGGAAGGGGGGGTTTGGGTGGGAAGGGATGAATTGATCAGGGAGTTACGGAGGGAGCGGTCTCTGCAGAAAGCCGAAAGGGGAGGAGATGGGAAGATGTGGCCAGTGGTGGGATCCCATTGGAGGTGGCGAAAATGTCGGAGGCTTATCTGTTGTATGTGACGGCTGGTTGGGTGGGTGAGGACAAAGGGGACTGTCCTTGTTACAAGTGAGGGGATGGGGAGTGAGAGCGGATCTATGGGATAAAAGAGAGACCCTGGTGAGAGCCTCATCTATAATCGAGGAGTGGAAGCCCTGTTCCCTAAAGAATGAGGACATCTCCGATGCCCTGGTATGGAGCACCTCATCCTGGGTGCAGATGTGGCATAGACTGAGGAATTGGGAGTAGGGAATAGAGTCCTTACAGGGAGCAGGGTCGGAGGAAGTGTAGTCCAGATAGCCATGGGAGTCAGTGGGTTTGTAGTAGATGTCGGAAATTTATAGTCCTTCTCCAATTCCTTAATTACAAAAAGATCCATATTGAGGATAATTTAATTCTCTCTGGGGAAATAATAAAATTCAGATGTTTATGATTTACTTCAAAATTGAGCATTGGTTGCAAATGCAGTAAATCAGCCTTGCTGAACATGATCCATTTTCAGAATGCATAGAGTTGCCAATTTGTCAACAAAAACACTATGTAAATACGTGTAGGTAATTCATAAAATCTCTTCTATAATCTGCCCTGTAGATGAACTGAAAGGCTGCAACTTTAAAATTGACTTTGATCTTTGTACTTTGAATGCAGATGTTGCTGTGGTCGACTGGTTGGGGACCACTCTGGCTTGGACAGAAAATTGCCAATCTATTTATCAGCTTGTGATGATGTGAAGGAGGAGTGGTGTGTTGAGAGTCACACAGTTGCGAGCCCAACGGATGCCTTTGGTACCATAGATTTCCAGGATGGTGCTTATTCCTATCGAGCTAAGGTTGGTTCCATTTAACAGTTCAAAAAATAAATCAACCTGCTAACATTGCTTCCTTTTAAAGGTTAAGCCAATATAACCATTATAGTTTGGGGCCAAATACTCTCTCTCCATCACTTACCAATATATCGGTTTCTTGTGATTTATTTTCTGTACAAAGTGGACAAGCAATGGAAGGCTGCCTTTGGAAAGTAATAAAAACCTTTCACTGCCATTCACTGGCTTTAAATGGTATGTTTATGTGATTGCTATTTTGTCATAACTGCTGCCATTATCATGTTGCAATAATATTAAATAATACCCAGAGGAAGTTAATAGCAAATGCCTTCAACATTATTTTGCATTCATAATAACTTCTCTTCAGTATATCAGAGTCTCATATGATACAGAACTGCATCAGTTGCTCCATCTGATGTTGAAGGAATGGCTGATGGAACTCCCAAAACTGCTGATATCTGTCCATGGAGGTAGTCAGAACTTTAAACTTCCTTCAAAAGTCAAACAACTCTTTGGCAAGGGACTTATCAAAGCAGCAGAGACCACGGGAGCCTGGATAGTTACCGAGGGCATCAACACAGGTAGGTTTGGTTGTATTTATCACACTTAAAGAGCAGATTTTTGAACGGCCGGGGCCCATAAACTGATTAATAGATGTGGATTAGATTTCATAACCTAAAGACCTTTTGGGAAGGGTATAGAAGATGGTAGGTGGTAGATGGAATCAGATAAGGGAGGGACACTGGGTGGATAAAACCAGGTGGGGGAACAGAAAGGAAAGGTGAAGCAAGGAAGAAGAAACTCGTGTAGATAGTATGTGGGTGATGGGCAGAAGGAACCAGGTGGGGGATGGTGATGATTCTTGGTAACAAGCTGGGCGGGGACGGAAATGGTGAACAAAGGGAGAGATATGCTGGGTGGACTGGTGAGAGGAGAATAGGGGGTGTGGATTATTTGAAGCTGGATAACTCAACATTCATTCCCAAAAGGAATATGAGATGCTGTTCTAATTAGCATTTGGCCCCACATGGCAGTGAAGAAGGCCGAGGACAAATAGTTCAGTGTGGGTGTGGGTTTGAAAACTGGAGTTTAGCACCAATTTGAGGAGATGATAATTAAGGCCAATTCCATGTGTGATCTTGCCATGTACTCGGATAACCTGGTGTCAAAGGTTTAGAAAATTATAACGTAAAGGATCTTTCAGAATCTCCTGGCTGTTGAAACAGGTGGATGATCAGCCATGATCACATTGAATGGTGGTGCTGGCTCAAAGGGCCAAATGGCCTACTCCTGCACCTATTGCCTCTGTATCTATGTGTCATTGTGTAGCATGAAGGGAACCATGGGGAAATCACTGTAAACCTTATCTGTTTTTTCTCAGAATGAATGGCTAAATCTTCTAAATATACTCCTGTCTTTATTCCATTGATTCCTTGGAAATTCTATGGTTGTAGCATCTTGGAATTGCACAAATTCACATTGTTTAGCCCCTCCCAATCCCTTTAATCCTCTCTGGCTGTATTCCTCCAATTCTGGTCTCTTGTTCCTCAATGACTTTAATAATTCACTCCTGTTGCCAATGTCTTCAATTACCGTGGCCCTGAGCTTGGAATTGCCTTCCTAGACCACTTTACCTCACCTCCTTCCATTACTTTGCTCCTCAAAACTTGGCTCCTTGACTAAACATCTAGTTATTTCTTCCAATCTTTCTTTGTGAAACAATGTCAAATTTAGTTTGAAATCATTTTTGCAGAGTGCTTCAGGAATGATACATGAAAGGTGATAGTTTTGTTGCTGTTGCCTGACCAAATATTGTATTTAAATTAAACAAGACCTATGTTTTTTTACGCTACCTGACGTCAGCATGTTCTGGTTTTAATTTAGGGACTTCCAAACATGTTGGTGATGCCGTACGAGATCATACTTCTCCATATTTACGGAAGATCTGTATATTAGGAATTACTCCTTGGGGAGTCATTGAAAACCACAGAGATTTGATAGGAAAAGATGTAAGTAAACTGTGTCTGATCAATAGAGCCTTTCTACGTGATAATCAAATGTGACAATAATTCTACTTAACCATGATTACTGCAATTTAAACAACCATAATGAATGCAATTGGAGGAGCAGCACCTCATATTTTGCTTGGGCAGTTTGCACCCCAGCGGTATGAACATTAACTTCTCTAATTTCTGGTAGTCCCTACTTTCTCCTCCCCTTCTCAGCTCTCCCTCAGCCCACTGGCTCCACCTCTTCCTTTCTTCTTCCTGCCCCCCCCCCCTCCCCCCCCCCCTCACATCAGTCTGAAGAAGGGTTTCGACCCGAAACATTGCCTATTTCCTTCGTTCCATAGATGTTGCCTCACTCGCTGAGTTTCTCCAGCATTTTTGACTACCTCAATGCAATTTAATATCTTTGTAATAACAATTGCCACATATGTTGCCCTCAAGTAAAAGGAACAATGTACTGTAGCATGTAGAAACAAAGACTGCAGATGCTGGTTTATACCAAAGATAGACACAAAGTGCAGGAGTAACTTAGCGGGTCAGGTAGCATCTCTGGAAAAAAAGGATGGGTGACTTTTGACTCTGAGACTGAAGAAGGGTTGCAATCTGAAACGTTACCCATCCTTTTTCTCCAGAGATGCTGCCTGACCCACTGAGTTACTCCAGCACTTTATGTCCATCCACTGCAATATGTAGTTTATCAACCAATGCATTAAATTTAATTGCAAATCACATATTGTAATGAGAGTCAAATGCAGACTGTCTGCTTTGCGTGCTATGGATAATAAAGGTTTAAATTGTGCATATAATTGCAAACATTTGGAAAATATATTTTTCATGCGTCTCCTGATACTTATTGAGAAGCCTCTGCATAGAATGAAGCCAGCTGGTAAGCTGTGCCTAGGGTGATTCTCGAAAGAGCTTAAATGCCTGTTTCAATCATTTTTTAAATTATTCATGAAATTAGATTCTGCTGCTTTCTCAGAGTATTCCAGTTCCTGACCAAACTTTGAGATGACATTTCTCACATCTTCCTGTCGACATTTTCTGCAATGGCTTTGAATCAACTTTTTTTCAGTTACCAGAGGGAAGATTTTTCCGCTAGTCAAATCTCTACTACTGAGAAGATCAAGAGCAGAATTTCTTCTTCAATTCACACATCAATGGGCTATACCACTGTAACTTCATCAACTCTGGGTCCAATTCCTGGAACTCCTCACCCAACAACACAATGGGAATACCTTCAAGTAGTTTAAGCTGGCAGCTCATTATCACTTTCTCAGCTGGGAAGAAAGATTGACTCTGCTGGCAATGCCCACATCTCGTAAATGAATAATAGAAAATCATAAATCTTGATCATATCACTGCTTAATCTTCCCTTTCTCAAAAGGAACTGTTCTTATTTGCTTACTCCTCAAAGTAGAAAACTTGTCTAATAACTGGTAAAAATTCCATTCTGATAATATTGTGGCAATTTTTCCCAAAGCGGAATATATTTAAGAAAGATAACGGTGCAGATTGATGAAACCATCTGAAAATTATTGATCAAAAATAAATTTAAGTAATTGGTCCACCACCTTCACCTACAAATTGTCCTGAAGTTAGAGCTAAGAAAGTACACCAACTCTTCTACTTCCTCAGAAAACTTGAGGTTCGGTATGTCTGAAGTTTGGCATGACTCCAACAAATCTTACTAACTTTTGTAATGTACCAAAGAAAGCATCCTGTCTGAAGAAGGGTCTCGACCCGAAACGTCACCTATTCCTTCACTCCATAGATGCTGCCTCACCCGCTGAGTTTCTCCAGCATTTTTGTCTACTATTAGGGTGCATAATGGCTTATAAAATTTGCATAATTAACTGATTTGCCAAATTTGCATGCGATTTTGTTTCCCACTGGTTGGCCATACTCAGGCAAATTGTATTAAACATTTAACGTGGTAGAAAATACAAACGTCTTTTGCAGTTCATGAGTGTGGTGATTTGTATTTGTGTATCCAATTAAACAATATAGGTTAATCTATTTTGGCTTCAGACTATGCAAAGATAATCTTTTAAACCTTAAAATCAATTCAAACAAATTTATTAATGTGTTTACAAAGTAAATTATTTTAGATTTAAAGTGATAATTTTGTGAACACACTGGTGCACAACTTGATTAATTTTGATAATTTTACCAATTTTACCAGGATGCCAATGAATGAATATATTATCAGCTATCCCTATATTTTTAGATTGAAATATCTTTCATTTAGAAAGTATCAATATGTCATAATAAAAATCTCCTTAGTGCAGGCACTTGGATAATTTATATGTAGCAAAATAGAGGTCTGCGATGTCTTTAAACAAGTTTTCTATAATTTATTTCTTAAGGTGGTATGTCCCTATCAAATGCTTGGCAATCCTTTGAGCAAGTTGACCAGTTTAAATAGCAAGCATTCACATTTCATCCTGGTAGATGATGGGACCATTGGGAAGTATGGCAATGAAGTGAAGCTTCGGAGAAAGCTGGAACAATACATTGCACAGCAGAAAATCCATTCTCGTAAGTACAGGTGGACAATTATTGTGTTTGTAACTTGCTCCTCTTCCAATTTATGTGGATTACATTTGTAGAGATGCTCAACATTCTGAGCCCCAAGGAGCTCCTTGCTCCTTGGATGCAAAAACTAAAAATATATTTTCTTGCAACATCCATGTTCTATATCTGTGACAACAGGATTTTGCAGATTTTTCTGTGAAAGTGGGAGCAGATAGTCATAGAGTTTTACAGCATGGAAACAGGCCCACACCAACCAACGTGTCCCATCTACACTAGTCCAACCTGCCTGCATTTCGCACATATCCCTCTACACCTATCCTACTCACGTACATATCTAAATGTTTCTTAAAAGTTGCAATGGTACTTTGACAGCTCGTTCCATACATCCACCAGACTTTGTGTGAAAAAATTACCTCTCAGGTTTCTATTAAATCTTTCCCTCCCTCACTTTAGACTCTGTGCATCTAACCAATGTATTACTCTCATGATTTTGTACACCTCCATAACATCATCCCTTATCCTCCTGTTCTTGAGTCCTAGCCCACTCAACCACTCCCACAGCTTAGGCCCTCGAGACCTGGCAACATCCTCGTAAATCTTCGCTGTACCATTTCCAGCTGAAAATGAGATAGAAATTGTGGGTGTTCAATGTTCCTAGTTCCTACCTCATTTTCTTGTGGCAATGGACAATGCACCACAAAACATGACAACATGAATAAATCTCCTGGATCACATTAGGCTACAATGTTCATTAAATACCCTTTTGCAGGGTTGCTCAATGACTTGAGCTGCCACTTCAATCATTAAAGTCCCAAGGTTTGCCACAAGATGGTTTGGCAAATGTTTGATGTTAATGAAGAGAGAGCTAGATAGGGCTCTTGAAGATAGCGGAGTCAGGGGATATGGGGAGAAGGCAGGAACGAGGTACTGATTGTGGATGATCAGCCATGATCACTGAATGGCGGTGCTGTCTTGAAGGGCCGAATGGCCTACTCCTGCACCTATTGTCTATGGTCTATTGTCTCTTGTCTATTACCAACCCCCATTTGATCCTTTTGATTTTCATTTTAGGAATGGGCCAAGGAGTGCCTGTGGTGGGGCTGGTGATTGAAGGGGATCCAAATGTCATCCTGATGGTGTGGGAATACGTAAGGGAAGCTCCTCCTGTGCCTGTTGTTGTGTGTGAAGGAACAGGCAGGGCAGCGGATCTCCTGGCGTTTACCCATAAACACACTGCGGATGGTGGGTACGTTCCTTGCTCACCTATTCTTACGTTTAGTGAATTGTTGGACGCAAGGAATGCCGTCTGGTTCACTAGTATTTTCCATGGAAGTGAACAAAAGGGTTTACTATGTGAATTACTCCAGTCCTACCAATGTGGTTGAGCCTTTGCTGCCTCCCCAATTCAATGGAAGTTTAGAATTGAACAATAAATGCCAGCCTTGGCAGTGACACCTGGAGAAACTACATTTTAAGAAAAATGACTGTAGCAATATTTCTGTCATAAAGGAGCTAATGTCAGATTGAGAGGACTCGAATAGGTCAGACACAGAATAGATAGACACGAAAAGCTGGAGTAACTCAGCGGGTGGGATAAGGTGATGTAACAGTGCCTCTTAATTGCTTCGCCACAGCTGTCTGCAGTGATAAAGTATGTTATAGAGATGTATTTTAATGTAAATTGCACAAGTGCTCATCATGCACATGTCATGACTAAATAGTTGATGTTGTGTGCAGGGTGTGAGATGTTGTTGTGAGCTTCCAATAAGATGAAGTATATAAATATTTGGTGACAGTCAAGATTGATTGAGACAGCCAGTGATTAATGGAGATGTGAAAAAATGAACAATGTTTGAGACCGCAGGCATTACTAACGGGATTTAAGGATGTATTCATTGGTTTTCACCACTCTTGGGATTTTTTTCCAAAACTGCATCTAGGTCATTGAGGCTTAATAGCTGGAGAAGATGGGATGGGCAACTGTTGATTCCTTCTCCCACACAGTCTGGCAATTTACCTGGAGGCCTGCCTGGCTTACTGTGGAAAAGATCATTCCTTCTCCTCTCTGCCTCTCCTCTCTGATGAAGTAGTTCCAATGCAAAGTAAACTGTTAAATGTGATAGATTCCAGGGCCATGTATGATTGTGCATGTCTAGTGACACATTTGGAGGCCAACTGGTAGCATAACCTCCAAAGTTCCATTTATTGAAGAACACTTCTCATTATTTGCATAACGGAAGCATGTGCTAACAATCAGCTTGACATGTCTCAAGACTAGCATTTATTAATATAGCACAGATCTACTGTCACTTAAACACAACCTTTTGTTTATGGCAGGAAATTATATCCTGGTTTAGAAGTTGAACTGATATTGATGATCCAGAAGGCCTTTAATTTTGGACAGAAGCAATCAGATCATTTATTTAAAATTCTGATTGAATGCATGGAGCACAGAGAATCGGTGAGTATGTTCAAGTCAGCTGCACAAAGTGGGAACTAAGGTTTTCCAAAGTCACTATGAAGATGTTAGTGCAAGTGCTTCAGTACAATGGAGTTCAGCACAGTTTGAAGGATTCTGTTAAAATGAGACTTCAGTTTATACTTTTGTGGGTGAGGTTGTAATAATTAATAGGTTAATGTCAGAAAAGGGAATATCTGTTTTTTCATTTAAATTATTATTTTTTAAAATAATTTAGGAAAGAAGGATTTTATGGTGCCATGGATTCTAGTCTTTGTGAATAGGAAATAACTAATTGCATATCTTCAAGTTCATCCATGTTCAGTTGTATGAATAGATTTGAACGTGACCACAGTGTAGTATCTGATGTGTATAGGAGATTTATGTAGGAGCAAGGTTGACAAAAGTATATCAAGGGCTGGCACAGTGGCACAGCGGTAGAGTCTTATAGCGCTAGAGGCCTGGGTTTCATCCTGACTACGGCTGCTGTCTGTACGTGTTTGTACGTTCTCCCTGTGATTGCGTGGGTTTTCACTGGGTGCTCCAGTTTCCTCACACACTGTGTAGGTTAATTGGCTTCTGTAAATTGTAAATTATCCCTAGTGTGTAGGATAGTGTTAGTGTACAGGGTGATTGCTGGTCGGCACGGACTCGGTGGGCCGAAGGGGCTATTTGCACGCTGTATCTCTGAAGTCTAAAGTCTTAACTAGAAGAAACATTGACCTTACCTGCATCCAGATACGGTGCCCTGCTTGTATTTTTGGAAGGCGAGTCAATATCTGTTGCTGCTGACAAGTGATCCTTCTCTCCTCTAAGTGTGCGCCCTCTGATTTGTTCCATCTCCATTGTATTAATAGTAACTAAAATATTAAATGGAATAAAATATAACTGTCTGAGGCAGTGCCAAAGCAAAGATTAAATATGTAGAAATAAACTATTTGTAGTTCAGTGTTAAATGCAAAGATGGGATTGTTGCACTAAATTACTAAGATAATTAAACATTGTTTACAATTGAAGAGGTGGCACAGTGGCGCAGCAGTAGAGTTGCTGCCTTACAGTGCCGGAGACCCGGGTTCGATCCCGACTACGGGTACTGTCTGTACGGAGTTTGTACGTTCTCCCCGTGACCTGCGTGGATTTTCTCGGTTTCCTCCCACACTCCAAAGACATACAGGTTTCTGGGTTAATTGGCTTGGTATAAGTGTAACATTGTCCCTAGTGTAGCATGGACTCGGTGGGCTGAAAGGCCTGTTTCCGCGCTGTATCTCTAAGCTAAGCTAAGGTATTAAAATTGGGCATAAAATTAAATCATCACATTTGAATTGTGAGGCATCATGCACTGGTGTGGGAAATTATAACATCTTTAGTGTCATTCATGGTAAGAGGAGATACAGCACCACATCCCAGTGACAATGAACTGGGTTCAGAAACAACAGAAAATACCTGTGCTTAGAGCATTATGTTATGAAGCAGATGACCAAAACGTGAGTTGTATTGATTTCAGTGTCGAAGGTTAGGAGGTGATTTATTTCACACAGGGAAAAAAATAGTTTCAGCAGTGTGAGGTTTGACTGTGAATTTAGAGATTGTTCTTTTAAGCCTTAAATCTGGAAAGAATATTTCACACAAAGGGCAAAGTGAAGGAGGAATTTGAATCTGGAGCCTGGATCGCCTCGGCGCAGAGGGAGAACAAAGAGGGAAGAGACAGAGACTTTAAGATTTTGCCTTCCACCACAGTGAGGAGGTGTTTGGTGAACTCACTGTGGTGGATGTTAAATTTGTGTTGATTGTGTGTTTTTGTCATTTTTCTATTATATGTATGACTGCAGGGAAACAAAATTTCGTTCAGACCGAAAGGTCTGAATGACAATAAACGAATCCAATCTAATCTAATCTAGAATTCTCTCCCCTTAAGGGATGTGTAGACCAAAGATCTGCTCTAAGATCTTTGGTGTAGACTGCGTTATTTCAAATTACTAGTCTTGTGACAGATTTTTTTACTGATAATGGTATCAAAGGATGACATTTAAAGGAGGGTAAAAAGTTCTGAGCATAGATTAGCCAAGGTGTAGCAGAAGATCAGACCGGGTTGAAGGTTCAGATCGATCTGCTTTAACTCCTATGGGCAAGGCAAATTGTTAAATACTGTTTAGCTTCTGATGGTGACTGATTACTTTAGATTGATTGTCCTATAACTAATGTTCATTATCAAGGCTCAGGGAAGAAGAGTGACAACCTGGACTCTGAAAGTAACATCAAACCTAATGTCATGGAATTGTGCAGTGCAGAGCTGGTCCCATTTGCTTCCATTTAGCCTCTATCCCTAAAACCTTTCCTATCCATGCACCTGTCCAATTTTCTTCTATACGTGGTGATTTTACTTGCCTTTGGCAGCTCATTCCATAAAGCTAGAATGGAAGAACAACAGTAATAAATCAGGAGGATGAATTGGAGATGAAATGGGCAGGAATAAAATAGTTTCATAAGGGAAAGTAAATGATAAGATTCAGATAAATAAAGTTTATTATGTTTTTGAAAAGATAACAGCTCCACCTTCTCTTGTGAACACAGATTACAATCTTTGATGCAGATTCAGAGGAACAGCAGGACATTGACCTGGCAATCTTAACTGCTCTCCTCAAAGGTATTAATGTTTAATTTCTTCTTTGAAGTGCATTGTCCCTAAATTCATAATAGACAATAGGTCCAGGAGTAGGCCATTTGGCCCTTTGAGCCAGCACCGCCATTCACTGTGATCATGACTGATCATTAAGTAATGTAAAATCCTAAAGTATCCTAAAGTAAAATCTATTTTTTTTTTTTTGAAGGTACAAATACTTCTGCATCAGACCAGCTAAGTTTGGCACTGGCATGGGACAGAGTGGACATTGCCAAGAGAAACATTTTGGTTTATGGGCAACACTGGAAGGTATTCAACATAATTTTTAGAAACAAAGAACTGCAGATGCTGGTTTATACCAAAGATAGATACAAAGAACTGGAGTAACTCAGCATCTCCAGAGAACAAGGATGGGTGATGTTTTGGGGCGGGATCCTTCTTCAGACTGAAAGTAGGGGGAAAATAATGATTTCTATAAATTATATACATCATTTTTGCCCGACTTGTTGAGTATCTCCAACAATTTTTATTACAGATTTCCAAGATCAGCAATTTTTGCTTTGGGATTATTGAAGGGCATTCAATATTTTAATATCTTCAGTATTAATATTCGAAGGACAGCTGGTTTTGAAAATCTATATTTCCCCAAACATCTGCAACCTGCAATTTGGTCACTTGCCATAACTCTGTGTGCTACTGACAGAAGTTGCACAGGAAAGGCAGAGAACTGTTTAGATAAATACTTGAGGGAGAAGGTGCAGAGCCTTTGAGTTGAGGTAGGGAAGTAGAACTAATTGGGATATTGCTCTGAACATTGGCAGATTCACATGGCCTGAGTGATTCTCCTTTTGCTCTATTTTTCTGTGACTCTCAAGATCCTTAAACTATAAAGAAATTAGGTAGCATCTCCCTTCAATGCAATAAACCAGTGTGGTTTACTGCTGTGTGTGTAGGAGGTGCCATCTACGCGGTGAGTTTGTGTTGCCTCCCAGGTTGCCACCTTTCAGGTGGACATTGAATGTCATAGCAGTTTGTAAAGAAGAACATGGTGTTGTCCTGGCAACCTGCTTCCTGTGACTAACATTCTCAATAGTAGATTGACTAGTCACTCATGCATTATGAAGTCTTGCTCTGTGCAAAATGTAATTGCAGTTTCTTTTATTAAGGACTGTAGTAGCAATTCTTCAGTAATTCAATGTATATAAAGTATATAAAGACATTTGGGATATCATGAGAGATGTGAAGTAAATCTTCTAAGTAGTTGATAACAGAGGGCATAAGCAAAATTCCTCTGAGATATTTTCACAAATGCCAAGTTGTCAGTGAATTCTGTGATCTGTAAATTGTTTTTAAAAAAAAGAGAAATCTCCAAGCACACAATTGCTCGAACATTCCCATTCAAAGTAGCACACCTGCAGAATCTAAACTAATCATTTTCAGTAAAAAGCATTCAGTTGTAAGAAAATGTCTTGACTCTGAAGTCTCCTGAGAACAACCTGTACTATGTTAATTGAACAACTCTAGTCTTTGAGGAAACCTGTTGCATCCAGACATTATCGTACAATGGATCAGTAGTTTCTCCCTCATTGTCTCAGAGGTTATATTTAAACAATGAGCACCTTCGGAGAGACATCTGCTCTGTTAGCACACACTGCAGATACAACCTGTTTTTATAAATTATATTCATTTATCAAGAAAGTGAAAATCAGTTTTTATAACTTGTTAATTTTAGTTATGATGTGATCAACCCCTCAAAGGGATTTTTGTAATACGATTTAGAACTTTCAGCCAAGATCTGTAAATTGTTTCTTCTCCTCCCTTTCCCCTGGAGAAACCCTTGCTTTCCAAACTGACTAAAGTTACTTTCATGACAATTTGCACTGAGGAGATCGAGGATTTACAAAGTTATAGGGATCTCTGAAGCGTTGTGACTGGATTTCTAACTTCTCACCTTCATCATTATCTCCTACTCGACTGAAAGAGCTAATTGTGGCTTATTATGTTTCCACAACAGCCTTTGTTTTTCATGTAACATTTCATTTTTCACTTATGTTTACTTGTGGTGAGAAAATACACGAGTGAGATTTTGTAGATCTCTTCTACGTCTTTGGAATTTCCACCTGCATGGTGTATCCTTTTGTTTAGGAAGGAACAGCAGATGCTGGTTTAAACCGAAGATAGATACAAAATGCTGGAGTAACTCAGCGAGTCAGGCAGCATCTCTGGAGAGAAGGAATAGGTGATGTTTCAGATTCGGACCCTTCTTCAGACTGAGAGTCAGGGGAAAGGGAAAAGAGAGATATAGATGATGATATGGAGACATATAAAACAAATGAATGAAAGATATGCAAAAAATAACAATGATCAAGGAAAGGTGGAGCCCACAATGGTCCATTGTTGACTGTGGGCTAGGTGATAACGAGTTATACAGACAGTGAAACTCAAAAGGACGACAAAGAAACTAGTACTATGACTAGGATGCGTAGGGACTGAGAGAGAAGCGATGTAAGAGTTAATTGAAGTTAGAGAAATCAATATACCGCTGGCTTGTAAGCTGCCCAAGCGAAATATGAGGCATTGTTCCTCTAATTTGTGTTTGGCCTCACTCTGACAATGGAGGAGGCCCAGGACCAGAAAGGTCAGTATGGGAATGGGAAGGGGAGTTAAAATGTTTGGCAACCGGGTCTTCCCTTTTATGGAAATGATGACTGGAGAAAGGTCACCTCCAAATGATGTGTATTCCATTGAAATAAGAATAGATGCAGTGAAAGGAATGAGCCAGATTAGCAGCATCTGTGGGAAGATAAACCCACAGATGGTTGTCAATGGATATTTAGCTGGAGATTGACAGATTCTTGATTAGTACTGGTGTCAGGGGTTATGGGGAGAAGGAAGGAGAATGGGATTGAGAGGGAAATATAGATCAGTCATGATTGAATTGTGGAGTAGACTTGATGGGCCGAATGGCTTAATTCTGCTCCTTTAACTTATGAACATGAAACCAGTTAACATAGCAGGTTGAAGATCCTGATCGCAACTGAGAAAGAGAGAAAACAAATTAGTCTAAGTAACAGAGAAGGAGGGGAGGGCAATGGGTGTAATTAAAGGTAAGTGTGACATGCTGGACAGCCATTAAGTGGACAAATAATTTTATTTTCTCAGTGAAATCTGTTGCTTACATTGTGTAGTGGTGATGTTGTATCTCCTGGCCTACTGGAATGTGCTGTAGAGTATATGATTTGCAACATGATCTTCTGACTCTTTTACTCAATGCGCCGACTGTTGAAAGCAAGCTTTCCCCTTCCCAGTTCTCCCACTAGTCTTATGCCCCTTTCCCACTTAGGAAATCTGAACGGAAACCTCTGGGGACTTTGCGCCCCACCCAAGGTTTCCGTGCAGTTCCCAGAGGTTTTTGTCAGTCTCCCTACCTGCTTCCACTACCTGCAACCTCCGGCAACCACCTGCAACCTCCGGGAACCGCACTGAAACCTTAGGTGGGGCGCAAAGTCTCCAGAGGATTCCGTTCAGGTTTCCTAAGTGGGACAGGGGCATTACTGTCTCCGCCTACATTCTATCTTTGTCCTGTCCCGCCCCGTCCCCTGACATCAGTCTGAAGGAGGGTCTCGACCCGAAACATTGCCCATTCTTTCTCTCCAGAGATGCTGCCTCACCCTCTGAGTTACTCCAGCATTTTGCATTAAACCTACCATATACTTTCTTTATTACTCTATCTGAATGAGATTAGGTTCAGGGATTCATTAATATATTGGTTATTTAAACTGTAAGTGGGCTTGATGCAGGCGTTTTACACTTTTCCTGCCAACCTGAATCCCAAGTTTATAAAGCGTATCGTTCTTGCATATTATTATGTCCTTACTGGATTCGTATGAAAGCTCAGACTTACACCAATAAAGCAATTTATAGATTTAATTGTAACTCGTAAAGGTGTAATTGTTGGGTTTGGAGTTATATTGAGATATTTAACCCCTGATAATGTTATTTTGCATTGATTGTGTGTAGGTGGGTTCATTGGAACAGGCCATGCTTGATGCTTTATTAATGGACCGGGTGGACTTTGTGAAACTACTGATTGAGAATGGAGTGAGCATGCATCGCTTTCTCACCATCTTCAGGCTCGAGGAACTCTACAACATGGTCTGCAAACCTCTTATAAATTCTTTAAATGCATACGGCTTTCTTTCACATATTCAGACTTTTTTAGAGGGTAGCCACACTAGCAAGCCGAGTGGAAATTAACGGCTGTTGTACGTGTCTATCTTGAAATAATTACTTAAAAAGGAAATTGTGTTTGAAAATGTTTTCAAGGGTTCTTTGAAGATGTACTAAATAGGATGGGTAAAGTGAAATTGGTAGAAGTTGTGTATTTGGAATTCCAGAAGGCATTCAGTACTCACCAGATAAGAAAGCATAAGGTTAGCAGCAATATATTGACATGGGGAAAGAATAGATTAACTGACAGGAAACCGTCAGGATTGCAGATGCAGCCCAGACCATCACACAAACCAACCTCTCTTCCATTTACTCCATTTATGCCTCATGCTCCCTCAGCAAGGCCACCAGCATAATCAACGATGAGTCTCACCCTGGCCACTCCCTCTCCTTCCCTGTCCCATCAGGCATGAGGAACAGAATGTACACCTCCAGAATCAGGGACAGTTTCTTTTCAGCTGTTATCAGGCAACTGAACCATCCTGTCAACAACTAGAGAGCGGTCCTCAGCTACCATCTACCTCATTGGAGAACCTCGGACTATCTTTAATCTGACTTTACTGGACTTTAACTTGCACTAAATGTTATCATATATCTGTATACTGTAGATGGTTCGATTGTAATCATGCACAGTCTTTCCGCTGACTGGGGAGCACACAATAATGCTTTTTATTGTACCTCGGTCCACGTGACAACAAACTAAACTAAATTAAATTAAACATTAATGGGTGATTTTTGGATTGGTAATCAGTTAGCAGTGGAGTATCACAGGGGTTAGTGCTTGGACCTCAATTTTTCATCATTTGTATTGAAGACTTGGATGATGGAACCAACCATATGGCAGCAACATTTGCTGATGATACAAAAGGTGTGAAAAGGGCAATACGCACCTGCAAAGGGTGTTAATAGATTGGAAGTGGGCTAGATGGAGGACAATGTGGGAAAATGTGAAGCTATCCACTTGGGAAGGAAGGACAAAAAAGCAGATTAATACTTAAATAATCAGTTATATGTTTACATTTTTACATATTTTTTGTTAAATATACTTTTCTAATGTTCAACTATTTAAATCTATTTGCTTGGTATGGTAATTTATGCAATGTAGTCACCAGACTGGGTACAATCACCATTACTTCTGATCTCCATGAACATCAGCAATTTGTTGCGTGGTATATTTATTTTAATGACCAAAAAAATGGCAGATTGAAATACTTGAGTGCTTTACTTGGGCGGTCACGGCGGCGCAGCGGTAGAGTTGCTGCTTTAGAGTACTTGCAGCGCCGGAGACCCGGTTCAATCCCGACTACGGGTGCTGTCTGTACGGAGTTTGTACGTTCTCCCCATGACCACATGGGTTTTCGCCGATATCTTCGGTTTCCTCCCACACTCCAAAGACGTACAGGTTTGTAGGTAAATTGGCTTGGTAAATGTAAAAATTGTCCCTAGTGTGTGTAGGATAGTGTTAATGTGCGGAGATCGCTGGTCGGCGTAGACCCGGTGGGCCGAAAGGGCCTGTTTCCGTGCTGTTTCTCTAAACTAAACAAAACTAAACAACATTGTGCAAAGATTGCATGTGAAGTGAGTGCAAACTTCAATCGTTAAAAAATCTCTGGAGAAAAGGAATAGGTGATGTTTCAGGTCAAGACCTTTCTTCAGACTGCGGAAGGGTCTGTCTGAAGAATAGACTGAAGAACTGACTGAAGAAAATTGAGGGTAGACACAAAATGCTGGAGTAACTCAGCAGGTCAGGCAGCATCGGGCAAGTGATGGGTAATTTGTTGTAATCCTATCTTGAGCCCGTGAGCAAGGAATCTTTGTTTGGTCATTGATTCATTCCATTAATTACTGATCTGTACTGAGATGAAAGTTAATATGTGAAATTAATTTGTATTTGCATTCTAATGGAAAATATACTAATATTATTAATTTATTCCACAGAAACAAGGGCCAACTAATCTTTTGTTGCATCACTTGGTTCGAGACATGAAGCAGGTAAAGTTGTGTTAAAGAGAATGAGTTAAGTAGAAATTTGTGCTCAGTGACTCGTGCTGAACATGAATGAATGTTGGATGAATGAATAAATAAATTTATTGGCCAAGTATGTACAAACATCATGACATACAGTAAACAAAACTTCAAACATGAAAACATTAAGAATAAAACATTATAGTTTAAACATGTGAATTAAATAAAATTTTCACAGAGCAAAAGGGGGCTACATATTTTTGGTTACTGAGTAGAGCTCATGGAAAAAAATGTTTTTATGTCTGGCTGTGGCGTCCAGAGTCGCCTTCCAGAGGGAAGTGTTTCAAAGAGTTTGTGGCCAGGGTGAGAGGGGTCAGAGATGATCTTGCCCACTCGCTTCCTGGCCCTTGCAGTGTACAGTTCATCAATGGGGGAAATGGTTGCAGCCAACAATCTTCTCAGCTGATCGAACGATTCGCTGTAGCTTCCGGCTGTCGTGCTTGGTGGCTGAGCTCGACATCAAGACTCTACAATGGCCGTATAGAACATGTGACATAAACACGTCTGACCGTCCTGCAACTCCACTTCCAAAATCCACCTCTGCTCAGCACCTGCTCCGAGAGTGTGGAGAGAGATTTAGGCTTAATGAAAGCCTACATCTTTGTTTTAGTTTAATTTTAGAGATGCAACGTGGAAACAGGCCATTCGGCCCACTGAGTCCACACCAGCCAGCAATCACCCGTACACTAGTTCCATCCGACACATTAGGGACAATTTGCAGAAGCCAATTTACCGACAAACCTGCACATCTTTGGAATGTTGGAGGAAACCAGAGGAACTGGAGAAAACCCACACAGTCACAGGGAGAACGTACAAACTCCAGACATGCAGAGACTTGGGTTCAGTCCTGACTGCGGGTGCTGTCTGTACGGAGTATGTACGTTCGCCCCTTGACTACATGGTTTTTCTCCGGGTGCTCCAGTTTCCCCCCACACTCCAAAGACGTTAGGCTAATTGGCATTGTTTAAAAAATATCCCCAGTGTGAAGGATAGTGCTAGTGTACAAGGTGATCGCTGGTAGGTGTGGACTCGGCGGGGCAAAGGGCCCGTTTGTGCCCTGTATCTCTAAACTAAACTAAATTAAAAAGCACCCGTAGTCAGGATTGAACCTAGGTCTCTGGTGCTGTAAAGCAGCAACTCTACCCTGTGCCACTGTGTCGCCATAAATTTATTTCAGGGGTGAAACTGGGAAGGAATTCTTGAGGAAATAGGAGGATATAATTGTTATACCTAACATCCTATTGATGTGTGGACATGGAGGAAAAAAAAGCATTGCTTAAAGCACTTCATGTGCTGGGAATAATGCACAAGGTGCTGGAGTAACTCAACTGGTCAGGCAGATTCAGTGGATGGAACGGACAGGCACCATTTTGGGTCATTCTGGCATTTGCTGGGATACTAGTCAGATAAAACAACAGATCAATATATGAGGAATAAGTCAACAAGAAAGAGGCTATGCCCAGAGGATGTTTGCCCCTTTGGGGAACACCATTTGTAATGTTCCCATTCACTGAAGCTACCTGGGCTGGGGAGAGGGTGTCAGCTCATAGCAAAGTCATACGATCATATGGTCATAAGTGATATGAGCAGAATTATCTGACTAGTATCCCAGCAAATGCCAGAATGAGAGTTATAAAAACTGCACAGAGCATTACAAACGCTCAACTGCCCTCCTTGGATGATATATATATAGGGCCCGATGCTTGCGCCGGGCCACAAACATCAAGCAGGACACATCCCACCCTGCCAACCACCTTTTCACTCTGCTACCCTCTGGGAGGCGATTCAGGTCTCTGAAGGCTCGCACCGGTAGACTAAAAAATAGTTTCTACCCATGTGCGATAAAAGAGCTTAATTCCAACAGAGAACACTGGGGAAGCAAAATGTAATTCCAAGAAATGCAACATTCCTTTAAAATTCTTTTAAAATACTTATTTATTATTTTTACTAATAAGTGTACATATGTGTCAATGGTTGTTGTGTTTGTATTTTTTAACCGGAGGAGATGTAATGGAATTTCGTTGCACAATATTGTGCAATGACAATAAATAGGTATGTTGCAAAGCCTACCTGAAGCGTCGCTGAATATCTGCCGCTGAGGTTGTGCGCGATTTTGGCGACGTTTAGAGGGGGCGGGTTTAAAACGCGATTTTCTCTAAGCTGTTCCAATCGAAAATGTTCAGCCTAGTTAATTATTAACGAAAAATCGCTGATAGACCCCGTCGCAAAAGCTATTATTAGGTTTAAAGGCCTTGAATAATAGTTATAGTAGTTTAAAAATCAATCTCTAAACCCACGACTGCCAGCAACCGCAGGGTCTCATAAAGAAAATAGCAGAAGGTAGGTTGTATATTTTTACATTCAAAAGGGCTTCTAAAGATCCTTTTATACAAAATTTAATATTGCGAGTAGCTCAATTTGGGCCCATTATATCGCGCAGTATTTTTCTCGGCATTTGAGGCACAAATCTACCGCAATGTGAACGTTCTAAACCAGCGCGTTCCACAGGATCCCGCTAGAAAGCTGATTTAAATGGGCATTTATTTACAGCAATTGAACACTGAATTCCTTCCATTTGGCCTATAAATTAATGTAAATGAGATTTTAAAATCATGTTTTATTGTGAATTATTTGTGAATATTATTTGGACATTTAGGCTATTTAAAAATGTTAATCATTTATTAAGAAATGGATAGATGTTGAGATCTAGTAATTGAAGTCTGAAATTAGCTACAATTAGGTAACTAACTAATTATATGCTTTAATTTCAGGTCATCCAAGTAAGATTATTTTATATTTGTTTCAGAATGCTTCAATCTATGATAACTGAAAATTTCATTCAGTTCTCTTAATTTTTAAGAAAGTTATGGGCTTTTGACTGTTCACGATCACAGCTTTTTTGTTATGTCCATAGAAAATCAATAGGGAACAAGATGCTCATTTCCGAGTATGAAAATGGCCATAACTTTTTAAATACTTGAGATATGAAAGTGAATTAGATGTCAAATTAAACTTATTTTTATGCTTTATCTGATGGGATAAATTACAGACTTGATTTTTAAAATCTCAAAATTTTGTAACATTGCTACAATAAACGTATTCATTCATTCATGAGGCCATTCAGCCCATCATGTCTACTCCACCATTCAATCATTGCTGATCTATCTCTCCCTCCTAACCCCAATCTCCTGCCTACTCCTGTGTTCTCCCCATAACCTCTCACACCCTTACTAATCAAGAATCTATTTATCTCTGCCTTAAATATATCCACTGACTTTGGCTCCACAGCCTTCTGTGGCAAAGAATTCCATAGATTCACCACCCTTCTGCGTCTGCCTTCTGTCAGTCAAATGAGCGGACAGACACTACCCCTTGTCTGTGAGATATGACCAGGTGGGTCATATTGATCGCATGTCAAGACTCAACGGCTGGCTCCTGAATGAGGGCGTTTCTAGCTTGAGCCCCAACCCCCCATCTGACAGGAGTAGGTGGAAGCGTAGTGTCCACTGACGTATCCCAGAAGTTACAGTATGTCTTGCTGGTCACAGCAGACTTTGTGGCCTTCCCAATGGACCCCTGCTGAATTTCTGCTGGGGGTTTCTTGCACGCTTGTGCATTTTCAGCCACAGCAAGGTATTCCACTGGGGTTGGGGAGTTGATTGATTGAAAGATACAGCATTGAAACATGCCCTTTGGCCCATGGAATCCAAGCCGACCATATGTCACTCATTCACACTAGGTCTATACCAGGTCTATACTATCTCACTTTCACATCCACTCCCTACTCACTTGGGGTAATTTACAGAGGCCAATTAACCTACATATCCGCATATTTTTGGAATGTGTGTGGCAACCGGAGCACCCAGAGGTAACCCTCGTGGTCGCAGGGAGAACGTGCAAACTCCACACAGACAGCACCCAAGATCAAAATCGGACTCTGGTCTTTGGCACTGTGAGACAGCAGCTCTACCAGCAGCGCCGCTGAGCTGCCATTAAAGTTAAGCAGATCACTTCTACTGTACAGGCAATGAGATGATTGAAGAGAAATTTGCAGCATCAATAAAATTATGCAGATTTTATTGAGAATTTTAATACCGGCTCTTGTTTGCAGAGCAATCTACCACCTGGTTACAAGATTACCTTGATCGATATTGGTTTGGTGTTGGAATATTTGATCGGTGGGGCATACAGAAGCAGCTATACACGGAAATCCTTCAGACTCCTCTATAACAGCCTTTACAGACAGCACAAGGTACGGAAACGGTTAATTAATCCATCACTTTTGTGGGGATGTTCTGTTGTAATAATGTTAGTATCAAATCAATTGATTACTGTTGTGTTAAACAATTTATTTTAGTAACTATGGGTTGGTTCATTCTAGAAGAAGAGAAATAAATTTTATTTAAAAAATATAAAAATATATATAATTTTTTTATAATTTTATAAATTTAACTATTTTTGCTATCAAATTTTTTGACATTTAATCGAACCATTTTTCTAACTATTGTGGAGGGGAAGTGACTTCCTGAATGTTGGTAATGTTCATGTTGACTTTTCTGTCACACTGCAAGTGATAGGTGTGTCAATGTATTTTAATTTACTCATTTGAAATGCATATTTTGGTTTGAATGCATAATTAAAGATTCAGCGTTGAGAGATTACAAATCTGACAATATTACCTGCTTTAATTACAACTATTCCGGAGGATTGTTAATAAATTAGTGATAAAATTAAAGGAGTTTTGTTGTCCTAGGAAAGGGCAATGCGATTCTTTGAATTTGCTTCAAAAGGCAGGAATGGGATGATCACCCATGATCATATTGTGGATGATCACCCATGATCATATTGAATGGTGGTGCTGGCTCGAGGGGCCGAATGGCCTCCTCCTGCACCTATTGTCTATTGTCAGCTACATTGTGGTTGAAGGTTTGCAAATTCTTCTAGTAATTTATTCCATTAGTATTCAGAACTCTCTTAATTGCATATATTCAATTATTAACCCTTCACAAACATGAGAAGTAGAACATTTTGTAAACTCACATCCTCTGAGTAAAGATAATTTTGTCATTTCTGCGCTAGGTAACCAAACAGCCATGACCTTTATTTTGACCCAAGCTTCAAGAATCAGTTTCTCAGTGTTCCTGTGAATTCCTTTCACAGAATGTTACATGTTTCAATGAGATCACCTCCTATTTTTTAAATTCCCAGAGAATATCAATAGTTCCCATTGGAATTGCCCTTTCACCCAAGTACTTAGATAATGTTTTGGATGAAGCTCTTCTCATATGATCTGACCCATCACTCATCAACTCTATATATCTCCCTGGCCTCTTTCAATCATGTACTCATCCACCTAGCTTTGTATTATCAGTAAACTTTAATATATTAAATTCAACCTATTTGACGAAGATTGATATAGATTGTAAGTAGCTGAGGGTCAAACATTGATGCATGTAGCTTTCATAAGTCACATCTTTCTTTTAAAATCTTTTTATTAATTAAAAAAAAATAAAATAAAAAAAGATAAACATAACAGCTATATTGATACATAGTGATCAGGATTACATTAACATGTGTAACCTAAGTATGAATCCAGTGTCAAAATACACGTTGAGTATAACTCTATGTAAATATAGTTAAATGGTTAAAAAAGAACTTGTGTATATAAAAACAAAAACGATAAAAAGAAAAAAAAGGGAAAAAAACAAAACTCCCTAAACTAAAATAAGCAAAACAAAAAAAAACAGAATCTGGGCTGCAAAGAATTACAACAATTTAGATCCCTGTTTGTCGCCAAATCCGTTTCACCGTATAAGGGTAAGAAAATTATTATAACGGTTGAAGAGGGAATAATTTATATTGTGTGAAAATGTTGAGTAAAGCTTCCCCAAGTCCTATCAAATTTAACCAAGGGTTCAACAATGTCACTCCTAATTTTTTCAAAATTTAAACATGATATCGTTTCAGAATACCAATGAAGTGTGGTAGGAGGGTTAGAGTCTTTCCATTTAAATAAAATAGATCTTCTGGCAATTAATGTAGTAAAAGCAATCAACCGATGGGCTGAACAGGACAGATGCATAGAATCTAACATTGATATCCCAAAAATTGCAGTAATAGGATGAGGTTGTAAATCGATACCTAAAACTACAGAAATAGTGTCAAAAATTTATTTCCAATATTATTCCAAAAGTGGGCAAGACCAAAACATGTGAGTCAGCGAAGCCACTTCAGAATTACATCTGTCACAGGTAGGATTTATATGACCATAAAAATGAACTAACTTATCTTTTGACATATGAGCTCTGTGAACCACTTTGAATTGTATCAGAGCGTGTCTTGCACACATTGAAGAGGTGTTAACTAATTGAAGAATCCTCTCCCATTTCTCTATAGGTAAAGACATTTGAAGTTCTCTTTCCCAATCATCCTTAATTTTATCAGATGCACCTATTTGTAATTTCAAAATCAACTCATAAATAGTCGTTATTAAACTTTTCTGATAAGGGTTCAAATGTAAAAAAAATTCCGAGATTTTGTTTTGATGTGGTAACGGAAAAAAAGTGTAGCCTTCAAAAAAATGTCTAGTTTGTAAATATCTTTAAAAATGTGAGTTAGGTAGATTATATTTATTGGAGAGTTGTTCAAAAGACATAAAACAACCGTCCAAAAACAAATCACGAAAAACTGCTAATCCCTTCCTCTTCTATTACAGAAAGGCTTGATCAGTGCTAGAGGGTTGGAAGAAAAAATTAGATATGATAGGACTCAATAAAATAAAATAATTCAATCCAAAAAAATTACGAAATTGAAACCATATTCGCAATGTGTGTCTTATTATTGGGTTAATCGTATATTTATTCAATCTCGTAATTGTGAAAGGTAACGAGGCCCCTAGGATAGAAGCCAATGATAACCCCATGTCACATCTTGCCACTTTGAATATGATAGAGACCCAAAATCAAATTATTAATTATAGTCGTTTAGCTGCAGAGTGATACAGCTTGGATAAAGGCACTTTGATTCACCATTTCCATAACGACCTTTATACTTATCAAAGCTAGTCACATTTAATCACATTTGGTCCTTGGCATTCTATATCTTTGCAATTCTAGTACCTGTCTAGATGTCCATATCAAACTCTTTAAAACCCAATGATGAAAGCTATCAAGTTCCGTGGATTTATTGATTTTTTTGACCCATAGTCAGGATCGAATGCGGGTCTCTAGCACTGTAAAGCAGCAACTCTACCGCTGCGCCACTGTGCCACCTTATGATTACAGTCATTTGATCTATAAAACACTCTCTATTATCTATTGTTATTTGTTGTTCTACATATACTGATTCAACATTCTGATTTTCTATGGTAGACAAAAATGCTGGAGAAACTCAACGGGAGAAACAGCATCTATGGAGCGAAGGAAATAGGCAACGTTTCGGGTCGAGACCCTTCTTCAGACTGATGTGATGGCGGGGGTGCAGGAAGAAGAAAGGAATAGGCGGAGACAGTGGGCTGAGGGAGAGCTGAGAAGGGGAGGAGAAAGCAGGGACTACCTGAAATTAGGGAAGTCAATGTCCATACCACTGGGGTGCAAACTGCCCAAACTGCCATATGAGGTGCTGCTCCTCCAATTTACAGTGGTCCTCACTCTGGCCGTGGAGAAGGCCCAAAACAGAAAGGTTGGATTCGGAATGGGAGGGGGAGTTGAAGTGCTGAGCCACCGGGAGATCAGGTAGGTTAATGCGAATTGAGCGGAGGTGTTGGGCGAAGCGTTCGGCAAGCCTACGCTTGGTCTCACCGATGTAGAGCAGCTGACATTTAGAGCAGCGGATGCAATAGACGATGTTGGAGGAGGTGCAGGTGAACCTCTGCCGCACCTGGAAAGACTGCTTGGGTCCTTGAATGGAGTCAAGGGGGGAGGCAAAGCGACAAGTGTAGCATTTCCTGCGGTTGAAGGGAAAGTGCCAGGAGAGGGGGTGGTTAAGGTGGGAAGGGACAAATTGACCAGGGAGTTACGGAGGGAGTGGTATCTGTGGAAAGCAGACAGGGGAGGAGATGGGAAGATGTGGCCAGTGTTGGGATCCCGTTGGAGGTGGCAAAAATGTCGGAGGATTATTTGTTGTATGTGACGGCTGGTAAGGTGGAAGGTGAGGACAAGGGGGACTCTGCTCTTGTTCCAAGTGGGGGGATGGGGACTGAGAGCAGAGTTACGGGGTATAGAAGAGACCCTGGTGAGAGCCTCATCTATAGTAAAAGAGGGGAACCCCTGTTCCCTGAAGAATGAGGACATCTCCGATGCCCTGGTGTGGAACACTCATCCTGGGTGCAGATGCAGCATAGCCGGAGGAATTGGGAGTAGGGGATGGAGTCCTTACAGGAAGCAGGGTGGGAGGAAGTTTAGTCCAGATAGCCATGGGAGTCAGTAGGTTTATAGTGGATGTCAGTCAGTAGTCTATCACCTGCGATGGAGATAGTGAGGTCTAAAAATGGTAGGGAAATGTCAGAAATGGTCCAGGTGTATTTGAATGTCAGATGGAAGTTAGTGGTGAAATGGATGAAGTCAGTGAGTGTGTGGTGCAGGAGGTAGCACCAATGCAGTCGTCGATGTAGCAGAGGTAGAGTTTGGGGATAGGGCCCTGGTACGCCTCGAACAAAGATTGTTCAACGTATCCTACAAAGAGGCAGGTATAGCTAGGGCCCATGCATGTGCCCATAGCTTTGCCCTGTATTTGGAGGAAATGGGAGGAGTCAAACGAAAAGTTAGTAAGGGTAAGGGCCAGCTCCGCTAGGCGGAGGTGAGTATCAGTAGACGGGGATTGGTTGGTTCTGTAGTCGAGGAAGAAATGGAGGGCTTTAAGACCCTCCTGGTGGGGGATGGAGGTGTGGACATCCATGGTGAAGATAAGGGAATGGGGGCCTAGAAAAGTCCTGGAGTAGACGAAGAGTCTGTGAGGTGTCTTGAACATAGGTAGGGAGGGATTTAACCAGGGGGATAGGATGGAGTCGAGGTATGTGGAAATAAGTTCGGCAGGACATGAACAGGCAGAAACAATGGAGTCAGGTTTGTGGATTTTGGGGAGAAGGTAAAATCTGATTTTCTATGCTATGAACTCTTTGAGTTTGCATTTATTTATAGGTTGACCTACCTTTTATATTTTGTTTTCTAAAAGAGAATTACTTCGCACCTAATGACGTGACCCTGTTACCACAGTCTACTGGAGTAGGCTGGCAGTCACTCGAGCTTGATTTAACATTTACTAAGGTTATAATGGATTGGAGAGGGGAAGAATAGAAGCAGGAGTGAATGCAACATAGGGGGAAGTGGCTTGCAAGAGAAATGGTTAAGCAGAGTGTAAAGGGGAAAGAGTGGGAGAAGTAGAAGAGTTGTTGAAGTTGTTGAGTCCTGAAAGGAACAAAAACATCGTTTGTTAAAGTGCCAGTGATGGATGAAGTGAAGCTGTGCACCAGAACAGAGTAATTCTGTGCTGTTTGTCAAGAACATAAATGTGTATTAAAAGCTTCCAGCTGCCTGAGAATGTGATTTTCCAGCCCACAGTCAATCTAATCTTTAATTGGACTCTTCAGGTTTTTATCTTGCACTAAACGTTATTGCCTTTATCCTCTATCTGTAAACTGTGGGCGGCATGGAGGCAATCATGTATAGTCTTTTCACTGACTAGATAACGCACAACAAAAAAGCTTTTCACTGTACCTCGGTACATGCAACAATAATAATGAATTAAACTAAATTAACTTCCTTGAAGTTCAGTTCTACATTATTCCAATGAAACACAATGTAAGCTGAAGACATGTGTAGCACAGTGGCACAACGGTAAAGTTGCGGCCTTACAGAGCCAGAGCCTCAGGTTCGATCCTGACCATGGGTGCTGTCTGTGCTGCGTTTGTGCATTCTCCTTGTGAATGCGGGGGGGTTTCCCTGGGTGCTCTGGTCTCCTCACACATTCCAAAGACGTGCATATTTGTAGGTTAATTATTATTTTTATTTTTTTTAATCGTCCCATGAGTATAGAATAGAACCAGTGTACAGGTAATCACTTGTTGGTGCGGTCTCAGTTGGCTGAAGGGCCTGTTTGCATGCTGCATCTCTAAACATGGCATTTCATCTTCCACAAATGGATCGTAGCTGAATTCAACAACTTCAGAGAATCAATCTTTCCTGTTTATATCGGAATTAACCAGTATTAACTCTGGTTTTCTCTACCACAGGTGTAATGCCTGATATGTTGAGCATTTTCAGCATTGCCAGTTTTATTTAATATTTCCTGCATCTTAGTTTTGATTCTTCAGTTTATACCTATTAATGTAAATCCTACACTGTAAATGGATTGATGTGTTGTCTTTCTGCTGACTGGTTAGCATGCAACAAAAGCTTTTCACTGTACCTCGGTACACGTGACAATAAACTAAACTGAATTACCATCCACTGTTTTCTTCCACTTTATTTCTCTCTTACTTTCTTCCTGTTTTCATTCATCTTCTACTTACAGTTTTGATTAATGAGGCATAATCATCCTCTCACACCTAGTACCCACCACTTGCATCATGCAGTCTCTTTTCACAGACATTTGATGTTCTCTCCATCCTTCCTCTAACAAAAAAAAACTCTGTACACCCATCACCAGATGTTGCCCGACCTGCTGAGCATTCTCTATTTGGAAACATTTTCCAAACTCTCAAACCTTGTTATTAACACTTTTCCAAACGCTCAAATATTTAACAGCAAACTAAATTAACAATTCAAAAGAGTGAGTTTATAAATAAGACTTGAAATGATTTGAAAAGTCTTTTAAAATTGTCAAACATTTTAAAAGCTACTGCCTGAGGGTGTCAGACCATCCTCTTGAACTGATATCGTGAGTATGAAAACGCTCCTTGCAAAACCTGTGGGCAGGTCAAGAATCAAGAGTGTTTTTTTTATCATATGTCCCAAATAGAATAATGAAATTCTTACTTGCAGCAACAAAACAGAATATGTAAACATAGTAAACAATGTAGTAAAGACAAAGTTAATTGTGTATGTATATACAGTATATATGGCTTGAATGTAATCATGTGTAGTCTTTACTTTGTTTGGATAGCACACAAATAAAAGCTTTTCACTGTATCTCGGTGTTCATAGGAAGATAAACTAAACTAATATATACACATACATGCATACATACACATAAAAACGCTAATGGGCCTGTCCCACTTAGGCGATTTTTCAGCGGACTGCCGGCGACTGTCATGCACACACAAACACATCACTTCCTACAACAGCCTGTTATGCAGGCGGGGGACAGGGCAAGCGGGGGAGCGCTGTCTAAATAGTTCACAGAGTGCAAAGTCAAGGTGATGCGGACACACACTGCGATGAACAGGAAGGTTGGCGCTGTAATTAAAACGGCTAAAGCACAGTGTACGGTAAGTCCCTTAAAGTGGTGGGGGGAGGGGGTGGGGGGAGGGGAGAAGGGGAGAGAAGGAGTGGAGACAACTTTTCTGAAGCCAGAGATAAACGGCTGTGAAGCTCGGCGGACATTTAACATTACCGGTCGGATATCCTTGGTTCTGAAAACTACTGCTTACCTTTTTTTTCCCCAATGAGCCAATGAAATTCACCCGTCAGCACCGGCACCAATCTACGAGAACCTCCGAGAATCTTCGACCTCATTAGGAACCCATTAGGACCTGATGACCCACCTACGGCTCGAGAATTCTCGCTACTCTCCATGGCGGCTTCATTCTGGTCGCCGCTAATTTTTCAACATATTGAAAAATTTGCAGCGACCATAATGAGGCTGTGACTAGTCCCCAGAATGCGGGAACTCGTCGCGACCATGAAGGCGACTCCCCGGCAACCCCCCGCGAACATGTGGCGACTGCATCGTCTCCTGCAGTCGCCTAAAAAGTCGCCTAAGTGGGACAGGCCCATTAGTCAAGTTCATTGACCTCCTTAATTTGAATTCAAACTTGGATTGCAACTCGCAACATTGAATCTAAGTGTCCACTTCAGCATTTTCCCCTTAGTCTACTGACTAAGGAGACTCAACCTCCTGACTGGCAATGGTATCAGTTTTGTGAGGAAATCACTGTGAATATCTGTTTATTCTCTCATCATTCCTACCTCCCAATCTGCAGATGGGACTTACAACGTATTCATATGTAAGGATAGGCTTTTAATTTTTCTTCATTAAATTACGTGGAAGTAATATAATCATGAATATTGTCAGTTTATTTGCAGAAACATTACTAATACACACTAATATTTTCCATAGCGAGTTGACCGGATTGGTGTAACCAGTTTCACTCAAAGCTGGAACCTGAACAGAGAACAAGCTTCCAGAATGGGCAGTGGTGAGCAGAGGCTACACTCCCAGTTCATTCGAACAGCCCAACCATACAAACGCAAGGTACAACGTTCTATAATTATACTTCGAAGCATGCTATGGAGTGTGTTTGTGTTGAAGATGTAAATCTTCTCCAATCGTAAATAAGCACCTCAAGATCATAATATTCAGGATATCTTTTAATTTATTTATTGTCTTAAGTTTAAATCTTGATGTAGGTCATATAATGGGTAATTGAGAAAGTTATTAGCTCCGACAAAATGTTCGGTGACATTTTACCACATAAACAAAAGCTGTAAAGAGATTTTTGTGTTCTTGACAATTTTGACTGATTTCATTGGTTCTTTGTAAAACTTAACAAAGCTCTGCTTTACGGAAATGTTTGTTGTCAATTTGGCCACTCCTGTGAATTTAGTACACCTTTTTGTTTAGTTTAGAGATACAATGTGGAAATAGGCCCACGTGCCCGCGCCAACCAGCGGTCACCCATATGCCAGTTCAATCCTACACACTAGGGACAAATTACAGAAGCCAGATAACCTGTAAAGTGGAACACCCAGAGAAAACCCACATGGTCACAGGAAAAACGTACAAATTCCGTACAGACAGCACCTATAGTCAGGATCTAACCCGGGTCTCTAGCGTTGTAAGGCAGCAACTTTACCGCTGCGCCACTGTGCCACCCTCAAATGTTACGATATCTAAAAATGTGGTCGCTCGTCGAATGCAGTTCAAACCCTACTAGTGTTCATAATGCTTTTATGAAATACAAAAACAGATATCAATAGTTAAATCATTGTGGATACATCAACATTTTGATCGTTTACACTTCCTTATCTCTGTAACTCCCATTCCCCTGACGCTCAGTCTGTAGAAGGGTCTTGACCACGAAACGTCACCTAATCGTTCTATCCAGAGATGCTGCCTGTCCCGCTGAGTTGCTCCAGCATTTTGTGTCTATCAACATTTGTCTGTTATACTTCCTTGAATTCATGTAAAGTGCTGTATTGGACTAGTGTTAATTAGCTGTAAATGTCCTGAATGCAATTCAGGAGTTGCGGAGGGGCTCTGTTATTAGCCCCTCCGCAACTGCTTGCTTGACAAGGCTCTTGCTCGGCAAGGCTCCTCATCAGCAACATGTTTTTCTGAAGCTGGCCCTATAGTTTTCCACCTGTTTCAACCTGTTGGGATATTAAATCTATGGATAGTGCATGAATTTTCATTGGGCCAGTGAGCTGCTTCTTGCATATGGCAGTTCACTGTGGCCTCTAATGAAATGGGCTGGAATTGGGTAGTGATAAATTGGGCTCGCATGGTGGCGCAGCGGTAAAGTTGCTGCCTTGCAGTGCCAGGGACCTGAGTTCAATCCTGATTACAGGAGCTGTCTGTATGGAGTATGTATCTTCTCCCTGTGACCACCTGCGTTCTCCTTGGGTGCTCAAATTTCTTCCCCCACTCCAAAGACATACAGGTTTGTAGGCTAATTGGCTCCCGTAAAATTGTAAATTGTCCCTTGTGTGTAGGATAGTGCTAGTGTAAGGGGATCGCTGGTCGGCGTAGCCACGGTGGGCCGAAGGACCTGTTTCCATGCTGTATCTCTAGTGTCTAAAGTGTACAGACACCTACAAAAAATTGTCTGGGGCCTAATTGCATTTGAACCTCTGTCCACCCAGAACATGAAGGGCCAGCTGAAGGGAAACAGTGCCTAATTATTGTTTTAAGCACTGCCTCGAGAAGCCCAATAACTTGGATGCTTGTGTGAAGTATGTGATTGGAATACTGGAAGGGGAAATCAATCCTGGGCCATTCCTGGGCCCTGATTTTGGATTTGCACGGTGAAACATTGGAAAATTTTGGACAAGCTTGCAGCGGTCAAAAAAAGAAAAGAACTCATGTACTTAATGAGCAGCTGACCAGTGCTGCAATCATACAACTGAGATTGCATTGTTATAAATCACCATTGTTATTAATTGCCGCTGATCTTGAATTAAAAAGCAGGTTGGAAATAGAGAGGACAAATTTTTATTACTGGGCAATTGAACAACAGGAAAACATCTATGAGTTTCATTCCAAATGGAATAGTGTTCTCTACAGAAATCCTGCCACATCTTTTGGTTAGTTTAGTTTAACAGGATCAGAAACTCTGATTAATCACTTTTTTTTAAACTTCAGGATAACCAGAACTTAACAGGGATCCAGAATTTACACAGTACTTCAACTGTGTCCTTACTAACAGCTGAACTCATTCGCTGAGTTTCTCCAGCATTTTTGTCTACCTTCGATTTTTCCAGCATCTGCAGTTCTTTCTTAAACTTGCTGATCTTTATTTATTGTCGCTGCCATGTTGACTTTTACAGGATAAATCTGTTTCGCTTTGTAAGTCAAAAAAGAAGCAAAAGGATGATCTAAGATTTTCAGAGGATCACGATTCTGCAGGCTTCATTTACCCCTATAATGACCTGCTGGTGTGGGCGGTGCTGATGAAACGGCAGCGGATGGCCTTGTTCTTCTGGCAACATGGTGAAGAAGCCACGGCAAAGGCATTGGTGGCCTGCAAACTGTACAGAGCAATGGCTCATGAGGCTAAGCAGAGTACCATGATGGAGGATACCTCAGAACAGCTAAAGCAATATTCCAAGTAAGATTATTTACTTTTACTTTCATCTTTAACAGCTTTAATGATTGACTACGCTATCTAGAGCCTCCCCTCAGCTGACGTGTGATAGCACTGGGATAACACAAGTTCCTTCTTGTATTCCTTCATCTTAATTCATAGCAAATTTCATTGAATTAGTTGAGTTGAGTTTAGTTTATTGTCATGTGTACCGAGGTAAAGTTTTTCACTGTAACTCAGTACAAGTGACAATAAACTAAACTCAACTCAGCTAATGCACTGAAATGGCTATGAATTAAGATGAAGATCCAGAAGGAACTTGCAAAGTCTCAGTGGTATCTCTCGTCGGAGGCTGAGGGAGACCTAATAGAAACACATAAAATGAAAGGCACAGATAGGGTAGTCTATCAAGCACATGGGACTCTGTCTCACTGTCTCCTATGGTAGAAATATCAATGTACAGAGGGCATAGCTTTATGGTGAAAGGGACAAAGTTTCAAGGAGAAGTGCGGGGCAAGTTTTTTGCGCAGAAGGTGGTGGGTGACCGGAACGCACAGTTGGGGGTGGTAGTGGATACAATAGTGATGTTTAAGAAGCTTTCAGATAGACATGCAGATATGCAGGGAATGGGGGGAACATGATCATGTGCAGGCAGAGGAGGTTAGTTTAGCTTGGGATCATGTTCGGAGCAGACATGGTGGATGAAGGGCCTGCTCCTGTGCTGATTTTTTCTAAGTTCTATGTTCCATGTGTTGCCCCCATAATTGCTCACAGATTTGAGGTTCCTGCACGATTGCGCAAATCTTAAATAGACTGGATGAGCTCCACAATGAACTCTTTCTCCTCTGTGCTTGGCTGTTGTTCTCCATCTCAAGCCCAGTGATGGAGCACAAGCTCACTGGGGTTCCTCTGTGATTGTTAAATTTGCAACAGCTGGGAACATAATTTTATCCCCCCAAATATCAGCATCCTAGTTAGGTTAACAGAAAAAATTAAACAAACGGCTGGAGAAATTCACAGAGTCGAGCAACATTTGTGGGGGGAGGGGGGGGGGGGAGAAATTGCCAAGGTTTTTGGTCAGGACCCTGCACCAGGACAGATTATCCAAATGCAATTTCTTGACCCGAAACATTGACAGTTTCATTACCCCATGAACAGATGCTGTTCTACTCCCAGAGTTCCTCTAGCAGTTTGTTTTTTTTGGTCCAGATTCCAGCATCTGCAGTCCCTTGCCTCCTCAGAGTTAGTTTATGTCCCATCTGAAATAAATAAAATACTTGGATTTTATTTGTGTAGGAAGGAACTGCAGATAGACTGAATATTGACACAAAATGCTGGAGTAACTCAGCGGGGTTCGATCCTGACTATGGGTCCTGATTGTATGGAGTTTGTACGTTTTCCCAGTGACCATGTGGGTTTTCTCCCGGTGCTCCAGTTTTCAACACTTCAAAGACATTCAGGTTTCTAGGTTAATTGGCTAAAAAATGTAAATTGTCCCAAGTGTATAGTAGGATAGTGCTAGTGCATGGGGTCATCGCTGGTCGGCGTAGACCCAGTGGGCCGAAGGGCTTGTTTCCGTGCTGTATCTCTAAATGCCAAAAAGTCTGAAAAACACTGATTTTAACAAATACCAGGAAAGACTGACCCACTCTTAATTGAATGGTGCATGTTTAACATTACGCCTCAATCTAATATCTTAACTCAATAATGGCACCTCTGCTCCTGAAGTGCCACTAAAATGCTCTTGAGTTCAACGTGAACACATAATCTTTGGTCTTAACTACAGTAGATGAAGGGCACTGATACCTTGACCTAATATTTCTGGTGTTACTGCAGTTCTTCTGATGAAATTACAAGAGAAGGGGCCGCACAGTGGCACAGCTGGTAGAGCTGCTGCCTCACAGCTCCAGAGTCCCGGGTTCAATCCCATCTTTTCCATGTGGAAATAAACTAAACTGAACTAATAAAAAGGAACTGCAGATGCAGGTTTATATCAAAGATTGACAAAAAATGCTCGAGCAACTCGAGGATCAGGAACATCTCTGGAGAAAATGGATAGAAACATAGAAACATAGAAAATAGGTGCAGGAGGAGGCCATTCGGACCTTCGAGCCAGTACTGCCATTCATTGTGATCATGGGTGATCGTCCCCAATCAATAACCCGTGTCTGCCTTCTCCCCATATCCCTTGATTCCACCATAGAGCCCTAGAGCTCTATCTAACTCTCTCTTAAATCCATCCAGTGACTTGGCCTCCACTGCCCTCTGTGGCAAGGAATTCCACAAATTCACAACTCTCTGGGTGAAAAGGTTTTTTCTCACCTCAGTCTTAAATAGCTTCCCCTTTTTTCTAAGACTGTGGCCCCTGGTTCTGGACTCGCCCAACATTAGGAACATTTTTCCTGCATCTAGCTTGTCCAGTCCTTTTATAATTTTATATGTTTCTATAAGATCCCCCCTCATCCTTCTAAACTTCAGTGATTACAAGCCTAGTCTATTCAATCTTTCCTCATATGACAGTCCCACCATCCCAGGGATCAATCTTGTGAACCTACGCTGCACTGTCTCAATCACAAGGATGTCCTTCCTCAAATTAGGAGACCAAAACTGTACACAATACTCCAGATGTGGCCTTACCAGAACCCTATACAACTGTTGAAGAAGCCCTATACAACTGCAGAAGATAGGTGACGATTCAGGTAGGGACCATTCTTCAGCTTTGAGGGATGGAGATTAGCTGAAGTCCCAACCTAAAACGTCACCTATCCATTTTCTCCAGAGATTCTGCATGACCTGTTGAATTACAGCAGCATCCTGTGCCTATCTTCAGAAAGTAACATTACCAGTTTCTTGCCCTTTTTTTTAGTCAATGCTTCGAATTAGAATGCAAAGGCCATACAGCTGGAGCACGATAGTTTGCTTGCTGTTTTTGTGTCATTGTTTCCTAGTTTGTTTCCTCATTTGAATTCAAAGTGACCATTCAGTTCTGAACCCCTAGGATCCCTTGGGTTAGTTCAGAGCTGGAGAAGGCTTGCCCTTCAGTCACTCCTGTTTGGGAGCCAGGATGCTCCATGGAAGGAAGCAGAGGGTGATGATGGAAGGTTGCTTCTCAGACTCGATGTGTGTGACTAGTGGTGTGCCTCAGGGTTCGGTGCTGGGCCCGTTACTGTTTGTCATCTACATCAATGATTTGGATGAGAACATACGGGGCAAGATTAGCAAGTTTGCTGATGATACAAAAGTTAGTGCTTTTGCAGGCAGTGAAGATGGTTGTGAATGATTGCAGCAGGATCTGGATTGATTGGCCAGGTGGGCGGGGGAATGGTTGATGGAATTTAATACAGAGAAGTATGAGGAGCATTTTGGGATGTCGAACAAGGGCAGGACCTACACAGTAAATGCTAGGCCTCTGGGTAGTGTTGTAGAGCAGAGGGATCCAGGTGTACAGGTGCACGGTTCCTTGAAGGTCGAGTCGCAGGTAGACAGGGTGGTCAAAAAGGCTTTTGGCACTTTGGCCTTCATCATTCAGAGTATTGAGTATAGAAGTTGGGAGGTCATGTTGCAGTTGTATAAGATGTTGTGGGCACCATGTTATAGGAAAGATATTCAGTTCTGGCCACCATGTTATAGGAAAGATATTGTCAAGCTTGAAAGAGTTCAGAAAAGATTTACGAGGATGTGGTCAGGACTAGAGGGTGTGAGCTACAGTGAGAGGTTGGGTAGGCTGGGTCTCTACTCCATGGAGCGCAGGAGGATAAGGGGTGATCATATAAAGGTGAATCATATAAAGATCATGAGAGGAATAGATCGGGTAGATGCACAGAGTCTTTTGCCCAGAGTACGGGAATCGAGGACTAGAAGACATAGGTTCAAGGTGAAGGGGAAAAGATTTGATAGGAATCCGAGGGATAACTTTTTCACACAAAGGGTGGTGGGTGTATGGAACAAGCTGCCAGAGGAGGTAGTTGAGGTTGGGACTATCCCATAGTTTAAGAAACAGTCAGACAGGTACATGGATAGGACAGGTTTGAAGGGATATGGACCAAGCGCAGGCAAGTGGAACTAGTGTAGCTGGGACATTGTTGGTCGGTGTGCGCGAGTTGGGTCGAAGGGCCTGTTTCCACACTGTATCACTCTATGACTCTAAGTGGAAAGAAGGGTCTCGACCCGAAACATCACCCATTCCTTCTCTCCAGATGTGTCTATCTTCAGTTTAAACCAGCAAATGCTGTTCCATCCGACACAAGTAGAAATGACGTTGTCTTGCAGCTCCAGGCTGAGCTCCAGCTGACAGGAAAAACCTAAAATGTCAGAATAGGATTAAAATCGTGAGACGGGTGACTTGGGTTTTCGCACCTGCTGGTTGTTAGGAAGTAAGTGCGCCAGCATAATTTTAGAGATACAGTTCGGAAACAGGACCTTCAGCCCACTGAGTTTGCACCGACCAGCGATCTCCCTGTACACCAGCACTATCCTACACACTAGAGACAATTTACAATTTTACCAAAGCCACTTAATCTACAAACCTGAACGATTTTGGAATGTATGAGGAATCCGGAACACCCAGAGAAAACCCAAGCGGTCATGTGGAGAACGTGCAAGCTCTGTACAGACAGCACCCGTGGTCACAATTGACCCAGGGTCTCTGGCGCTGTAAGACAGCAACTCTACCACTGTGCTACCATGCCAGCATATTAAACATCATCCACACTGCAAAGCATTCAGAGAATCCTTGTCCATCTTGTGATGTCTTGCACACTCTGCTTATTTCAAATAACATTCATGGCAATATTGCTAAAAATGCATGAAATGTGTTATGCTAATTTTTTTCTAAAGACTGCATTGCTTTTCAGAGAAGCAAATATTTTAATTGTTACAATGAAATTACATTATTTGCTTTCATGTGTGAATGTCTTTACCTGTTAGGGAATTCGGCCAACTTGCTGTGGATGTTTTAGACCAAGCATTTAAACAGAATGAGCGGATGGCCATGAAGTTGCTGACCTACGAGCTGAAGAACTGGAGCAACTCCACTTGTCTGAAGCTGGCCGTGTCATCAGGCCTTCGGCCCTTTGTTTCCCACACATGCACTCAAATGCTCCTAACTGACATCTGGATGGGACGCCTGAATATGAGGAAAAACTCATGGTTTAAGGTAAAGATTGCTCTTTATGCCTAGTCTTGTGCCTTGTGGACTCGAAGAAGTCCACCATGTTGTTAAAATAGCCTAATTTTGATATTAACCCAGAGGACTGTTGGGTGGTACACTGGCACAATGGCGGAGTTGTCACCTTACAGCTCCAGAGACCCAGGTTCAATCCTGACTACGGGTGCTGTCTGAACCGAGTTTGTACGTTTTCCTTGTGACTGTGTGGGTTTTCTCTGACTGCTCTGATTTCCTCCCACACTCCAAAGACGTACAGGTTTGTAGGTTATTTGGTTTTGGTAAGGTGTATAAATTGTCCCTAATGTGTGCAGGTTAGTGTATGGTTGATCGAATTTCGCTGCTCACTGCATGGGCTGAAGGACCTGTTTTTGCGCTGTCTAAAGTCTAAAGACTCCAAGAGACTGTCATATAATGTTCAAGAACTTATTTCGTTTCTAAAGGTGCTTTAGTTACACTCCATATTTTACCTTGTGTAGAAACTAATCTGTCATTTTTTTCATCCAGGACAATGCTTCTAATTGAGTCTGATAAAACATTGGGAATTTTCCAATCGTTTTTATACACAGTATTTACTTGTGAAGAATGTCTATAGCAGCTTCTTCCTCAGTATTTCACCTTTATTTTTCTTATATTATCAAAGTCACACAGCATGGAAAGAGGGCCTTTGGCCCAACTTGCCACGTTGATCAAGATGCCCCATCTTTCGCCACCTCCAACGTGACCCCACCACTCGCCACATCTTCCCATTTCCCCCCGTGTCTGCTTTCCGCAAAGACCGCTCCCTCCGTAACTCCCTGGTCAATTCTTCCCTTCCCACCCGCACCACCCCCTCCCCGGGCACTTTCCCTTGCAAGAGATGCTACACGTGTCGCCTTACCTTCCCCCCTCAACTCCTTTCAAGGACCCAAGCAGTGGTTCCAGGTGCGACAGAGGTTCACCTGCACCTCCTCCAATCTCATCTATTGCATCCGCTGCTCTAGATGTCAGCTGATCTACATCGGTGAGACCAAGCGTAGGCTTGGCGATCGTTTCGACGAACACCTCCGCTCGGTCCGCAATAACCAACCTGATCTCCCTGTGGCTCAGCACTTCAACTCCCCCTCCCATTCCGAATCTGACCTTTCTGTCCTGGGCCTCCTCCATTGCCAGAGTGAGCACCACCGGAAACTGGAGGAGCAGCACCTCATATTCCGCTTGGGCAGTCTGCATCCCAATGGCCTGAAGATTGACTTTTCCAATTTCCGGTAGCCCTTGCTGTCTCCTCCCCTTCTCAGCTCTCTCCTCAGCCCTCTGGCTCATCCTCTTCCTTTCTTCTTCCCGCCCCCTCCACCCTGCATCAGTCTGAAGAAGGGTTTCGGCCTGAAACGTTGCCTATTTCCTACACTCCATAGATGCTGCCGCACCCGCTGAGTTTCTCCAGCATTTTTGTCTACCTTCGAATTTCCAGCATCTGCAGTTCCTTCTTGAACATCTACTCTAGTCTTGCCAGCCTGCATTTGGCCTATATCCCTCTAAACCTTTCTTATCCATGTACCTATCCAAATGTCTTTTACCATTTGGATGTCATCCATTTTGCTGAGTTTACTTAAATATTTATGCATAACTATCGTGATAAGTTTTAAGCAATTTTGTGTACCTTGGTTTCTCACATTGTTCCAAATCAGAGGTCCCATACCTTGGAACCTGATAATTACTGATGACCTAAACTATTCTGCCATGTTATTTCTCCCACCCTGTCTGTTTAATACTTGGGTGGCCATTGTTTTTAAACAAATGTTGAATCATGGGATTGTGTCCTTGATTCAAGAGTTTGAGCATCTAAAATGATCAAAAGGTCTAAACCCATCCAAAAGCAAAGTCAAATCCAATAAATCACAGTGGGAGCTGATGAGCTGGCTGGAAATGGTGAGAGATTCATTATCACACTCAAGATTTGTTCAGACTAGAGAAGGTGCAGAAGGGATTTACACATGTTGCCAGGGCTGAGAAGTTGTAGCTATGAGGAAAGATTTGAAAGGACACGGTTAATTTCTTTGGAACTGAGGAGGTTGAGGGGTACAAGTACCTCGACATTTATTTTAGAAGTTTAAAGAGATACAGCATGTCAATGAATACTGTAACAAACTTCTACAAATGGATTTGTGTGGCAATTTCAATGCAATGGAATGCAACAGGCTGCAGAGGGTAGTGGGCTTAGCCCAATCCATCACAGGCATAGTCCTGCCTACCATCAAAGCCATCTATATGAAGTGCTCCCTCAAGAAAGCATTATCCACCCTCCAGACCCAGCCTTTTCCCATTGCTACCATTGGGCATGAGATACGGAAGGTTGAAGTCCCACACCACCAGGTTCAGGAACAGCTACTTTCCTGCAACCACCTACACAAGCCTAATTCTACCTCAGCAAAGGAACACTGCATGTACCTCTTGCACTATTATGGATGTTTACCAATTGAATTTTTGCGTCTTTTTATTTTCGTTGTTTTGTAGAATTTATGTGTAACATATGTATAATTTATATATAATGTATGTTTTTGTGTGTTGTCTGAGTCTATGTGCGTATGTTGCTGCTGCACGCAGGATTTTCCTTGTATCAGTTCCTCACCATGTGCCAACAAACTCAACTTGACTTAATGCCGGGGAGCTTAGACAGATTAAATGGGAAAGACTGTTTCCCTTAGCTGAGGGGTTTAGAAAAAAAGTGGCATGGATGTAAATATGGATGAAGTAGGATTAAAGAAGAAGAAATACCTTCTCACTGCCTGAAAGGATGGTAGAGGCAGAAACTCTTATCACATTGAAAAGCACTTGAAGAGTCATAGCCTTCGAGGCCACCGACCTTGTGTTGGAAAGCAGAATATGTTTGGGTAGTTCATCTTTTATCCAGTGAGGGCATAATGAGCTGAATGGTCGCCTTTTGTGATGTGTTTTTCTGTGATTCGATGATTGTGTGCTGCTATTAGAATGCAAATTAGTCAATTGGAATTAAAGTCACACAATAGCTGAGTGATTCCACTGATGCACTTCAGAATGTTAAACTCACATAGATTTTTGGTTACTTTGTGATTCTTCTGGCAGATGCTTTTATGATGGTCCGTAGTTTATGTAAGCATATATGCTTTATGTTAATTAAAATATTGTGGTTTGTGATCTGAACCACTATTGTGTTCAAGGAGATAACTTTTTATAGACTTTTTATGTAACTTTTTATAGATAACTTTTTATAGGGTGGTGGATGTATGGAACTAGCTGCCACAGGAGGTAGTTGAAGTTGGGACTATCCCATCATTTAAGAAACAGTTAGACAGGTACATGGATAGGACAGATTTGGAGGGATATGGACCTAGCGCAGGCAGGTGGGACTAGTGTATCTGGGACATTGTTGGCTGATGTGGGCAAGTTTCCACACTGTATCACTCTATGTCTATGACTCTGTGACTCTATGACTACGTGATATTGTTTTAAATGTTAATATTGAAATGGTAATGAGATTTTATACTCAATAAGATAGGTTAAATGGCCTCTAGATATGTTGCTTCAGTTTGTTAAATCAGTAAACTATTAACATTTACTATACATTTAATGATAAAAAAAATTAACGATTGAATGTAAATATCCCCAACATGCAAAATGTGTTATTTTTATCTGTGATATTGATGATGTTCCTGCTTTCACAAAGGTTAGCTGTACTCCAACAAAGCTGACAATACCGATTTATCAAATAAAGAGTACATTCCAGTAACTATGGGTTTGATGGCAAGCTATGCAGGGGTTATTTTGTAATTTCATGCTTCTAATGTGACTTATTTAATTGCCAGGTCATCCTGAGCATTCTTCTGCCTCCCAGCATTCTGATGTTGGAGTTTAAGAGCAGGGCTGAAATGTCCCACATCCCCCAGTCTCAGGAATCGCACCAGTTCGCTCGGCAGTACAGTTTTCAAAACTCCAATTCTGGCAAGGATGAACAGCCTCCTGTAAGTTAGTGGGTTAACTTCACCTTGGCTTTGAATTTCTGTTGTGTTGTATCGAACTTTGCTACTCATTTTAACTGTTATTAACAAACCATTGCAAAATATTGTAGAATTTCAAGCTCCATACACATCCAGTGTAGCCATTTCGTATTGGTTGAAAAACGTTATGTTGGAATCCATTCTTACCCCAAAAGTGGTCGTGCCTCTAATTGAAATAGTCATCTTGGTGATTTCCTGATAAATATGCTTTTAGCAAGCCACCAAAAATAAATTTTTAAAGTTATTACTTTTCAGTGCTACCTAACGTCTTTTAAAAGCTTTAAAATCTATTTGTTCTCTGGATCTTTTCACAACTAATAATTGTATCCAACTGATTTTTCCATCTATGTCAAATTTATAGACATTATCAAATAAATATGTTTACTCACAGATAAACCTGTTTTCAGCTACATGAGTAAAATTTCGTCAGGTTACCATAATTGAATAAATATTGAGAAACAATCTTAACATTAACAAAAGTTTTCTTAAATACTTTCTCAAATCACCAGTGTTACTTCTTCTTCTTATCGAGTCCACACACAAGATTAGAAGTTGTTCAGCAAGGGCTGAACACACTTCTCGGCATCTGCACAATGGTGTCTGTCTTGCGCTTCTTGTGCGTCTTGTGCGTGGTGGTGGAAAGATTGGTTGAAACAGGGCCGCGACGTGAACGCTCTTTACCAGTGTTACTGAAAAAGTCCGACTGAATATTTACATCGTAAGAGAATTGCATAAGGATTTTTTCACTTTTTTTTTTAACACAGAGGACCTAATTAGGTGTACTAAAAGTAGGTTTAACAACCATCTAAGCAAGTATCTAGTTTACATAACAATAAATAAAGTGCTAGAGTAACTCAGCGTGTCAGGCAGCATCCCTGGAATCTGCTTAGTTACTCCAGCACTTTGTATCTTTTTTTGTTTACCAATATATATAGTACCTTGTTTACACTTTGAGGTGTATCAGGCAGTCAGATATCTTTAATATCTATTTAATAGTCAACAACAGAGTGATTTTTATTTTTTCTTAAAAAAAGATGGATTATGACCCAGAAAAAGGAACAGAACAATCCAAAGAAAGTCGAGATGAGACCATTGGTACAAGGCAAAGGGGTCTGCCTTGGACGAGAAAAGCCTATGAATTTTACAACGCACCAATAGTCAAGTTCTGGTTCAACACGGTTTGTTGTATATTACTAATTACTTTGCAATTAAGAAATTCAGCAATGCTGATTGACATGAATGGGTGAGGTTTAAACATTTCCTCACTCACCATAACAATGGAAATGGTGACCTGCTGTGTTCATTGCATTTGAAATGTTTCTCATCCAATAAATACAATTCTGAACTTTCTCATTGCCACAGAAAACATGAAACAGATATGAATATGATAAATACATCTGCACATTATTTTTGGCTGATATCACAGCATTAAGGATAATTTAGGTGTATTTTTCCCTTTTGTCAGAGAGGAAAACAATTAAATATTGCAGCAAAAAATATTTTAGCGTGAAATTTTTGTTAATGTTTCAGAAGAAAATAATTTTTTTTCATTTCATTGTTACAGATTGCCTACTTGATATTCCTAATGCTGTTCACCTATGCAGTGTTGGTGAAAATGCAGCCCGTGCCTAGTGTCCAAGAATGGATGGTCATCATTTACATTTTCACAACTGCTGTGGAAAAAGGCAGAGAGGTGAATACATGTTAATTTGCTCCTTGCAGAAAGGAACTGCAGATGCTTGAATCTTGAATAAAACACAAAGTGTTGGAGTATCTCAGTGGTATCCTCTGTGGAGGGAATGGATAGGTGACATTTTGGGTTGGGACCTTTCTTCAGGCTTATTCAACTAGCGGGGAGAAAGCTGGATAAGAGGTGGATGTAGGACAAAACCAGGTAAGTGATAGATAGATACAGGTGACGGGGTTTGATTGGCAAATGGGTGGAGTAATGGCCCTGTCTCATGGTGCGAGTCCACCCACGAGTGATCCCGAGTGAAAGAAAAAATCAAACTCGTGGTTGTCTACGAGATTCCAAGTTTATGTTCACGAGTTTAAACGAGTTCCCACGTGTATGTCTAAGTTTGCCGTTTACTTCGCATTTCTGTGATGTACCAAGTTCCTCTCCCGAGTTACTCTTGAGCCAACAACGACTACCGACGTGTGGAAAAATCATCATATGGTAAAAATTATGTCATGCAGTTTTTTGTTCACTATAAAAAGACCCAGCCTGAATAACGATCTTGACCCGAAACATCACCTATTTCTTTTCTCCAGAGATGCTGCCTGACCAGCTGAGTTAGTCCATCATTTTGTGTCTTATCTTTGGCTTAAACTAGTATCTGCAATTCCTTCCTTCTAACTTTTAGAGCAGTTTGTTTCAAGAAACAATCCTTCCAAAATTGCATTCAAAAGTCCATTTGAACTGCATTTGTTCAAGGTCTGGCATCAATCATTTTTTCACTCATATAGTAAATTTCGATCCACCTTGAGCCTAACAATCTCATCAATCTACATCTCCCAGTTGTTGTCTGCTATTATTGCCCACCCTTCTTACTACATTTACACATTATGCAACCTTTGAATGTTGAAATTATGCTCTGTCTATAGGCTATTAATATATATTGAACAAAGTAATAGATCGACCACAAATCCCTGGCAAACATCATAGAAACATAGAAACATAGAAAATAGGTGCAGGAGTAGGCCATTCGGCCCTTCGAGCCTGCACCGCCATTCAATATGATCATGGCTGATCATTCAACTCAGTATCCTGTACCTGCCTTCTCTCCATACCCCCTGATCCCTTTCGCCACAAGAGCCACATCTAACTCCCTCTTAAATATAGCCAATGAACTGGCCTCAACTACCTTCTGTGGCAGAGAATTCCAGCGATTCATCACTCTCTGTGTGAAAAATGTTTTCCTCATCTCGGTCCCAAAGGAATTCCCCCTTAAACTGTGACCCCTTGTTCGGGACCTCCCCAACATCGGGAACAATCTTCCTGCATCTAGCCTGCCCAACCCCTTAAGAATTTTGTAAGTTTCTATAAGATCCCCCCTCAATCTTCTAAATTCTAGCGAGTACAAGCCGAGTCTATCCAGTCTTTCTTCATATGAAAATCCTGACATCCCAGGAATCAGTCTGGTGAACCTTCTCTGTATCCCCTCTATAGCAAGAATGTCTTTCCTCAGATTTGGAGACCAAAACTGTAGGCAATACTCCAGGTGTGGTCTCACCAAAACCCTGTACAACTGCAGTAGAACCTCCCTGCTACTATACTCAAATCCTTTTGCTATGAATGCTAACATACCATTCGCCTTCTTCACTGCCTGCTGCACCTGCATGCCTACTTTCAATGTCTTGTGTACCATGACACCCAGGTCTCGTTGCATCTCCCCTTTTCCTAATATTATATTAATTATAATCATTATATAATAATTATATACTTCTATCCTGATGCAAAACAAAACCATTGCCACTCTTCCTTTAATCCTGTTTCTTGCTCATCCAGCTTCTGTCCACATCCCAATCGGGTTTGATTCAACTAAAAATGCTCCCGCTGACCTTTAGTGTAGGAATGGAATGTTCTCAGCAGATGTGCTGTGAAAGGACATTTTTCACAGAGGTTCTTTATGAGACCCTGGTATTTGCACTCTAGGCACAATGAGAAAATACTATTTTATTGCTGCATACAACGAGCAGGAATACCCTGAGGATAGTGGCCTGATGCCAGCAGTTGTGGATGATTTGAGGTCCCTCACATTTTGCTGCCTCATAACTGCTGCTTAATGGATATAGAATACATGTAGATGTGTTCATGTTGTTGCCATCAAAAGCCTATGAGTTGCAAATGGTGTGTTATGGTGCACGTTTAGGCTCCTGCTCAACTCAATCTTGCATTTAGCTACTAAATTAGGGGTTGTTCACCATGTTTCAAGGGTACATACGAGGGTCATTAATGCTAACGCCACATTTGCTCACTGAACCTGCAAATGTTCTCTCATGTGCTTGTAGGACTAAATTGTCCTTAGTATTCATAATTGAAGTAGGACTAAACCACTGTGACATTAATTGGCCAATTATCTTGCAGTTTTAACATTGCATTGACTCATGCCCTGCAAGCTCTGAGCCCTGGACTGCTTGGTCTGCCAATTGTCCACTTTTGAATTCCTCCCATTTTGTCTGCTATGTATGTGTGGGTTTGCAGTGAAGCTCGCCATTATCTCTTTGTCATCCTCTGAAGAAGGGTCTCGACCCGAAACGTCGCTCATTCCTTCTCTCCAGAGATACTGCCTGCCCCGCTGAGTTACTCCAGCTTTTTGTGTCTGTCCTCGGTTTAAACCAGCATCTGCAGTTCCCTCCTACACATTTCCTCTGGCTATAATGCTGATGAAGACATTTGTACCTCACTTAAAATTCATGCTTTTTCCATCACTACCAGTGCTGCCAATGTTGCCAATGTGAGAGGGGCATGTTAGTGTTTCCAGGGATGGAGAAGGGAGTCACAAGTGGATTTTTCCAATCAGAACACCATTGGACAGATGATTTATGTCTTCAGTTTAGGTTTAGGTTTATTATTGTCACGTGTACTGAGGTGCAGTGAAGAGTTTTATTTTGCATGCTATCCTATCATATCAGATAATACTATACATAAATACAATCAAACCAAACTCAAGTACAATTAGTAGAGCAAAGGGGAAGGTACAGGGTGCAGAATATAGTTCTCAGCATTGTAATGACAATTGACAATCTCTGCAATGGGGTAGAGGTGAATTGGCCTGCAGCCTTTTGACTGAGCTCTTTGTGTCATATACAAGCCTCCCTAAGACTTTTTCTCTCCTGCCAAAGTCATCTGCCCCAGCTAGTTATCTCTTGTCCTCCACTCCAAGATTTCACAGGATTTGTATTTCTTTTCCAGGATATCAGAATTCTGTTTTCAGTAGCATTCATATTACATCTTCTCCTAAAGTAATGTAGCTATTGTTCCAAGTTCTTCCTCAAAAATGTTGAGTGCCAGTTAAAATGTATATTTTAAATGAAAATCTGTTGGGGTTTCAGCTCTATTTGAAAGACCTATATCCCTAAGTATTACTGAGTAGATCACAATGAATCAAATTCATCTTCAAACTGGGAAGCGCTCAACTCCACAACAGAAACTGTTCAATTTTGCACTTTGTGAGATTTTTCAATTTTGAAAATTTAAGTTAAGAAATTTAAATTCAATTTATGACATTTTCAATTTTGAGACTGTAAGATTCACTGAGCTCAAATTCCTTTGCCTGACAAGAAAAGATAAGTCCGAGTCCAGAACCAGTTACATTTGAAAACATTGTCCTTATCGATGGCTCTGCAGACTAAGAATGGTCATTAGTTGCTCCTGCTGTTGGTGAGATGTTACACCACAGGAGTGGAGTGATGGAGGCTGAGTTGACCTTTACAATGTAAAGTATTTCCCAGCAACAGTGATCAAGTATGCCACAATTTCAAGTTTCTGTAGCACAAGGGAATAATGAGAACAACATTTATTAGAGAAGTATGGGAAACATAATATTCAGATGGTAGAAGACAATAATTAAATGACTAGCGTCCCAGAGAGTTAATATTTATATTTTTTTAATTAAGGAAACTGACTTTCTCCAGTTATTTTCCACTCATCCCTTATTCCAACCCTTATGTTTAGCTATGAACCATCAACAATACTTCTCAGCGGCAATCACCATGTTTTCACGTGCTATTTCTGGCTTTTTAACATTGCAGTTTGCATAATTTTGCTTTACTTATTGCAGCCATCAAATCTAATGGGAATTCACAGCTCATAAATGTTAATTGACCTGCTCACTGAATCAATTTGTCAGAACAACTTAATTGATGCAGGAAGGCCAATGAGTTCTTCAGAATAAATAACCTTCTGTTGTGATTAATTACATTCTTGAATTGTTGTTCGGGCAATATTTTGAAGTTTTTTTTGTCCTAATACTCTCTGTGTTTGGCCTACTGGCCTACTCCTGCACCTATTTTCTATGTTTCTATGTTTATAATTATTAAAACATTTACAAAAGGATTTTGCCTGTTCTATAAAGTAGTGTTTACATATGATAGGTTTTTGATATCTACCTCTGACTGATTCCCTGTTAATAACAGCACTTTAATTCCAAAGTAAGAGATAAATTGTCTGTAAGGATTAACTTTACTTAAAGGTAGTATTGAATTGGCCTGACTTCATCTTTATCTTTGCCTTTACTTACACAGATCTTAATATCAGAACCAGGGAAATTCAGCCGGAAGATTAAAGTTTGGATCCAAGAATACTGGAACTTTAATGATTCTGTGGCTATAATTCTGTTTGCTGTTGGATTTGGTTTACGTTGGGCTAATCAGTCATTGCAAATTGCTGGAAGGATTATATACTCCTTAGATATTATATTTTGGTTTGTGAGGCTTCTGGATTTCTTTGCAGTTAATCAACATGCAGGACCGTACTTGACAATGATTGGAAAAATGGTATGTTTTTCTAATCTATTTTTGTGTGATTTCTATTTACAAATAATTGTGATCTTTTAGTGTTAAGTAGATACAATGCAAACACTGGCAATTTTGCCAGCTGTCTTGTTTATATCACAAAGTAGATATTTTTATCATGTTTCATTACAATTTTCTGTGGTAGCTGGAATATTAAATAAATCATAGTCTAATTGGATTAAAGGGCTAGACAGTACGTTGACCAGAATCTCATATGGGTCTGCCTTGATTATCCCATTGCCCGCAAGGATGCTGCTTTAACCTATTCAGTTCCTCTAACAGGTTGTGTTTTTTTTGCAGCTACTTAAATATTCTGCATTGTTGGGCTTGCACTAAATTCCTGATAAATTATGCAAAGTAACAATATTAGGGTAAATTTCATCTCCTTTAGTTTTGAACTTGCAATAAATATTCAAGCTGATTGCAGATTAGGTATTCAGTGACAGGCATTGACCTCCTGTTGCCCCAAAATGTCCCTTCATCTACAAGGCACAAGTTCCACATGTGACTGAAAATACTCCATTTGCCTCTGAGTTTCGCTCCAATAAGACAAGAAACTCGACACCTTTAAGATCAAAGTCAGGTGCTTGATCAATAGCAGATACATCATCTTAAACGCTCACTCCCTCCACAATTAAAACATTGTAATTGCAGTACCTATGCCATATGCAAAATGAACTGCAACAAGCTGCCAAAGTTACTCTGGTAGCACATTGCAATCCTGTGACCTCCGCCATTACCAAGGACAAGGGCGGCAACAATGGAACACTGCATTCTGCACATTTCACTTCAAGTTATGCACCATCCTGACTTGACCTCTATAAAAATAGTTGAAGAAAAGTGACTTATCCTCTCAGAAACTTATGAAAGAGGCTTAATCCAAAAATTGTGAAAAGAGAGATATTTGATTATTACAAATTCACATTATCTTTTGAAACTAAAACTAACAATATAGGAATTGTTCTTGTTTATAACTGTAGCTTGGACACTTCAGTATCACTGTAAATATGGGAGCACTTATGCAGCTTTCCTCCCACAAATTCTCACCTGCACATGAACACATTGAAGAAACAAATATCCTGTGTTTATCTATAGTAAGGTTACACTTGAGTGAAGCCCCATAATTGGACACCACACTTATATATATTAGATTACAGGAATATTCTTCTATGTCATCAGGGATCTTAATTTGGAACCTGACTCCTGAAATGATAATCTGAAATCACTGCACCATTTTTCTATAAATGGAAATAAAAATTCCTGATAATTATGTAAAATAACAAGATTCTGGAAAATTACATCTCCTTTAGTTTTGGGCTTGCACTAACTAGAATACCATTCCAGATTCTACAAATGCATTTTATATTTGTACGAGTTTTATGAATATAAATATATTTTACATTTCTTTAGACCGCTAACATGTTCTATATCGTGATACTGATGGCAATTGTCCTTTTGAGCTTCGGGGTGTCAAGAAAGGCTATACTTTCTCCATCGGAACAACCTTCCTGGCGTCTTGCTCGGGATATTGTGTTCCAGCCTTACTGGATGATATTTGGTGAAGTCTACGCTGGTGAAATTGATCGTATGTATATAAAAGCTTACATTTATATTCAATAACTCCACCCTCAAATTGTCTTGGATAGAAAATTAAAAAGATTCACAACCCACAAAGATGACGTTGCATTGTGCATCCTCTATCCATTTTTACCATGTAAAACAATAACAAAAGTGCAGTCTAGCAGATAATGAATGCTCCTCTTGGACTCTACATGCATAATAAATACATTTGGTGAAGGTAGATACAAAATGCTGGAGTAACTCAGCGGGACAGGCAGCATCTCTGGAGAGAAGGAATGGGTGATGTTTCGGGTCGAGACCCTCTTTCAGACTGTCAGGGGAGAGGGAGATACAGAGATAAGGAAGTGTAATCACATTGTGTTTTTGATTTTTTGTTTTTGGACTGAATTGTGTTTTTAATTTGTGTTTCTGTGATGTCTTTATTATTTATTTTATTCTGATTATATGTTTATATTCCTGTTAATCTATGTAAATTGTCCTTGAGATGTCTGAAAGGCGCCCTATAAATAAAATTTATTATTATTATTATTAAGGTGTGAAAACGAGACAAAGGGGATGGAGATCAAGGAAAATGTAGAATAGATAATTGTTAACTAGGAGAAGGTATCAACAAAGTGAATAGAGATAAAGTGTAATCAAGAACAGTCAGACTGATCAAAGAACTGGGAAGAAGGGAAGGATGGAGAGCAAGGGTTACTTGAAGTTAGACAAGTCAATATTCATACCACTGGGGTGTAAGCTGCCCAATGAAAGATGCATTCTATTATATGTAACAGGCACGGTATGATGGTAAACTCTGAAGGTCCAATTAAGTTATTACATATCAGCGGCAAAAGGCTTTGCATATACTGATTTATCTTTAACACTGCTGTTCTGTTTTGATTGCAGCTTGTGAAGCAAATCCAGATTGTCCTCCTGGTTCATTTCTTAATCCATTTCTTCAGGCAGTCTACCTGTTTGTACAATACATTATACTGGTCAATCTACTCATCGCTTTCTTCAAGTAAGAACCTTTTTATAAGAGGATGTACTACATCCCCTCTTCTGTAAAATTGAAAGCTTACTAATTTATAGAGAACATCTTATTATGCAATAAAACATTTTGATAATGAAACTCAAAATGCTGGAGTAACTCAGCTGGTCAGGCAGCTTGTCTGGAGGACATGAATAGGTGATGTTTCGAGTCGGGACCTCTCTTCAGACTGATTTTAGCAGTGGGAGAGATAGCTGGAAACAACATAGGGGTTGGACAATGCCTGGCAAGAGATGGGTGGAGTACATCGTCTATCCATATCTTCCAGAGATGCTGCCTGAACCACTGAGTTATTCCAGATTATTCCAGCACTTTTTTTTTTAGTAAACCAGCTTCTGCAGTTCCTTGTGAAAAGATTTTGACAATCTTGTGGTTGAAAAGTATCTCTTGTTTTCGTAATCTGGTAAGGATGAGAAAAGTCTATAATAGCTGAGGCCCTTACTGCCATTATACACCATCTAGTGCATAACATAGATGTAGGAGCTAAAAATTCATGGCAGCTGCATTCTGGCAAAAGTGACTTTTATAAGTGAATAGTGAAAGGCCTGAATAGAGTGAATGTGGAGAGGGTGTTTCCACTGGTGGGACAGTCTCGGGAACTACATGTAGAAAGGAAATGAGGAGGAATTTCTTTACTCAAGGGTGGTGAATCTGTGAATTTCATTGTCACAGATGGTTGTGGAGGCTAAGTCGGTGGATATTTTTAAAGCAGAAATGGAGATTTTTAAAATGGAGATTCTTGATTAGTACGGGTGTCAGGAGTTATGGTGAGAAGGCAGGAGAATGGGGTTGAGCGGTAAAGATAGATCAGCCATGATTTAATGGCAATGGGCTGAATAGCCTAATTCTATCCCTAGCACATGAATTTATGAAGATTATCCCTGATTATTCTGAAACTAATTGCTTAGTAGGCTATAACATGGCAAAGTAAAGCACATTAGCCAAAGACAGCAGAATTCCTTTATTGAAAGCCAAAATAATCAATTTTACAGCAATCCAAAAGTTCATTGGTCACCACTCATATAAAGTTTTAGTTCAACACTAGTTTAACTTAATGGGATCATAGCAGCACTCTGGTGGTGTCAGAGCCCCAGCTTCAATCCTGACCTTTGTTACAGTGTGGCTGGGGTTTGCATGGTCACTGGGTGATTGTATCTTACTGAGCATTCCATATTCCAAAGGAGTGCAGTTGGGTAAGTTAATTGATTGCTATAAATTGCTTCTTGCATGTAGGTGACTGGTGGAATCTGGGGTAGTTATAGAGTCATACAGCGTGGAAACAGGCCCCTTGGTACAACTAGCCCATGCTGACCAAGATGCCTAATCCACATTAATCCCACCTGCCCGTATTTGGCCCATATTCCTCCAAATCTTTCCTGTCCTGTCCAAATGTCTTTTAAATGTTGTTATAGTTTAGCCAGCATATTGTCAAAAGTTTTAGAAAGAGTTCTGCTGGATAGAATAAATGAGTTTGTTAACTCCACATATAACCAGTTTGGCTTTAAAGCTAAACATAGCACTGATTTATGCATATATGCCCTAAAGGAGATTGTAAACAAATATAGAGGCAAAAACTCTTCAATCCTTATGTGATTTATTGATGCTTCCAAAGCCTTTGACCGTGTTAATCACAGAAAGCTGTTTGGTAAAATGAGTCAAAGAGGGGTGCCTGAACACATTGTTAGAATTCTGGCCTACTGGTATGCCCACCAGACTATGCAAATAAAATGGGGCAATAGGGTCTCAGCCCCATTTGGGGTTAGCAATGGTGTTAGACAAGGAGGAATTTTGTCCCCAGTCCTTTTTAATCTATATATTGATGATCGGTCTAAACAATTGAAAACCTGTAACACTGGGTGCTTGATTGGTGATATTTTAGTGAACCATATTATGTATGCAGATGATCTTGTGGTCTTTAGTCCATCTAGCGCTGGTCTCCAGCAGCTCCTTACTATATGTTCTGTGTATGGTGTGGAACATGACATTAAATATAATGCTAGTAAGAGTGCTGTTATGATCTGTAGAACCAAAGAGGATAAATGTCTAAAATATCCTGATTTTAAATTGTCTGACAATAATCTCAGTGTCTGTAATAAGATAAAATATCTAGGGCATATTATTACAGAACAAATGACAGATGATGAGGATATTTATAGGCAACGACACATGCTGTATGTACAGGCAAATATTCTCTTGCGTAAATTTGGTGCGTCTGCAGATGTGGTGAAGATGTCGCTATTTAAAGCATACTGCACACCACTCTACACTGCGCACCTGTGGTCGAACTATTTAAAGACTAGTATGCAGAGACTAAAGGTGGCATATAACGATGCCATGAGAACACTGCTAAGGCAACCTAGATGGTGTAGTGCCAGTAATATGTTTGTGGCTGCAGGAGTCAGTACTTTAGAAGCTATCCTAAGACACCACATGTATAAATTCATTTGCAGGATAAATGACTCTAAAAATGTGCTTATTGTGGCCTTGTCAAACATAAGGGTTAGCACTACACGCTACGAATCCCAGCTGTGGAGACACTGGTATCGTTGTCTCGTTGTAGGACATTGATCCTTTTAATCTGGATTTTTAACTTATGTATTGTGTGTGTTTTTTTTTAATATATATAAATTATGATGTTTTTATGTGATATACCAAGATTTTATATGTATTTATGATATTTGATATGCAATGCATTTTTAATGTAATGTTGCCCCTTGTCTGGACCTTGAGTCTGTAATAAAGTTTATTATTATTATTATTATTATTATTATTATTATTATTATTATTATTATTATTATTATTATTATAGTACCTCCCTCAATTACCTTCTCTGGCAGCTCGTTCCATATAACCATCACCCTCTGCGTGGAAAAATTGACTCTTAGTTTCCTATCTTTTCACTCTCACCTTAACACTATGTCTTTTGGTTCTTTTTACTACTCTGGGTAAAAGACTCTTAACTTAATCCTATGTATTCCCCTCATGATTTTATAGTCCTCCAATGGTAATATGGGGAGGATTTTATAAAATAGGATTAAGGTAGTATTAGTGTAAATGAATGATAGTCGCTGCAGACTCATTGGGACAATGGGCCTATTTCTGTGTTTCATTTCTATATGACTCTACTTGGATTTAAAATTTTGTTATCATGGTGGGATTTAAACTCCAACTTTGAAATTTAAACTTAACCGCAATGCTCTCAAATTCTACATCATTAGCCAATTATTATGTGATAATTAATTATTTTTTCGCCGTTGACTTGATTTTTTTTTTTCTTAAATATTTAATGTTATTTAAACTTTAAAACATTGTTTAATTCATCTTCAGTGTTTTTTAAATGACTTTATATATAAAGGTCGTACAGAGGTTTTGTAAAATCTTTGACAAAGACCGAAGCTTGGGGCAAGAATTTGTCTGTCAATGGTTTCCATGGAAGGTTAAGCAGGGGTTAAGATAGGGCTGGGGGGTGGGACAGTTGGGGCTGACTTTAACTTTAATAGCATTAAGAGTTGAAGTTATTTTCTTCTTTACAGCAATGTGTACTATGAAATAAAATCCATATCGAATAAACTGTGGAAATATAATCGCTACCGCTACATTATGACTTATCATGAAAAGCCATGGCTGCCTCCGCCACTTATTATCTTCAGTCATGTGGCTTTGCTTTTGAGTCGAATTTATCAACATCGAGTAAAAACTGAGGTGGATCAAGAGGAAGAAGACTTTGGTTTAAGTGAGTAATTGTGTTCTTCTTCCAGCTTCAACGATACAACACGAATAATATGACTAGTGAAAGCATTTGTGTAGGAAGGAACTGCAGATGCTGGCTTACACCGAAGATTGGCACAAAATGCTGAATAACTCAGCAGGACAGACAGCATCTCTGGAGAAAAGGAATGGGTGATGTTTCGGGTCGAGACCCTTCTTCAGACTGAGGGAACTGTAGACTTTACTCAGTCTGAAGAAGCATTGCGACCCAAAACGTCGCCCATTCCTTCCCTCCACAGATGCTGCCTGTCCTGCTGAGTTACTCCAGCATTTTGTGTCTATCTTTAGTGAACGCATTTAGTAGTTTCCATGGGGTGATCACTGCACAGGTTATCTTTCACAGTTTCAATGTGTTTTGCTGAGGACGAAGACAATTTTAAATTTATTTTTGAGAACGTGCAGTGCTTTTCTCTGCATTGGCAGTAAAGCGCATTCAATGCTTCTTTTCCCATCGCAGCAGTTGGAGTCTTGATAGCAGTGCAGCATGAATAATTACAGGGTTCATAATGAGTTCAATCCGGCCTGCATTCTGGTTTGAAGGTGGCACTGTGATCATGAAATAAAATCATTGGCACAGCTGGTAGAGCAGTTGTCTCACGGCGCCAGAGACCTGAGTTCGATCCTTATGTCAGGTGCTGTCTGTGTGGAGTTTGCATGCTCTCTGTGACCGCGTGGGTTTCCTCCAGGTGCTCCTGTTTCATCCCATATTCCAAAGATGTGCAGGTTTGTAGGTTAGTTGACCTCGGTAAATCCCCCCCACCCCCGTCTGTCAGGAGTGGATGCGACTGTGGGATTAACATAGAACCAGTGTGAACAGGTGATCGATAGTCAATGTGGACCTGGTGTGCCCAAGAGCCTGTTTCCATGCTGCACCTCTAAACTGAACTAAACATCAACTGCAGGTGTACATTACCAGTAAATATAGAACCAATGGTGTAACACACCACAGTGTACAGTAATTGGAATGCTGCATTATGATATTGACCTGTGAGTGTCGCAACATTGGAGAGGAACATCAGGTAGACAATCCCCAGCCAGCAGCTTCCTCTAGTGCCCAGTGTGTAAGTCACACCCATGATTCTGCAAGGAGATGCTAGGCAAAGAGCAGGAGCCTCACCCCAAAGAAAGCTTCACCTGGGGAAGGAAGAGTACCTGGCTCCTAGCCAAAGATGATCACAGCTGTCCTTCTTGTCCCTGTTCATAAATCTGATTTTAGCTTTTAAAAAATATTTAGAGGGCCCAAATTATGATCTTATTCTCTGACCACAACTGGTCCCTGACCAGGCTACAAGCATTGTGAGCAATCTTGGGCCCCATATCTGAGGAAGGATGTGCTGGTGCTGGAGAGGGCCCAGAGGAGGTTTATGAGAATGATAGAATGATCCCAGGAATGAGTGGATTAACATATGATGAGCTTTTGACGGCACTGGGCCTGTACTCGCTGGAGTTTAGCAGGATCAGGGGACACCTCATTGAAACTTACTGAATAGTGCAGAGCCTGAATAGAGTAAATATGGTGAGGATGTTTCCACTTATGGGAGAGTCTAGGACCAGAGGTCATGGTCTCAGAATAAAAGGATGTTCCTTTAGGAAGGAGATGAGGAGGAATTTCTTTAGTCAGTGGGTGGTGAATCTGTGGAATTCATTGACACAGTTGGCTGTGGAGGCCAAGTCAGTGGATATTTTTAAGGCAGAGATAGATAGATTCTTGATTAGTACGGGTGTCAGGGGTTATGGGGAGAAGGTGGGAGAATGGGGGTGAGAGGGAAAGGACGATCAACCATGATTGAATGGTGGAGTAGATGGTCTGAATGGTCTAATCTGCTCCTAGCACATGGAACTGAGTCGTTTTGAACCAAATACATCCATCCCAACCTACTGGTGGGTTCCTTGTAGACTGTATATGGTGGTCATGCAGTGTGGCATGTGATGATATAGTTCTCCCACATAAGACTATCCCAGGTATTTCTAGGTGAAGGTGGAACCTGTTGTGTTTAGGCATCTTGAACAACTTGAGTGCTGAAGTAACTCATCAGCATCTGTGGAGGAAATGGATAGGTCACATTTTGGACCGCTTCTTCAGGCCAGTTGGGCAGCACAATGGCACAACAGGTAGTGTTGCTGCCTCACAGCGCCAGAGACCCGAGTTCGATCTTGACCTGGGCTGCTCTCTGTGTGGAATTTGTACTTTGTCCTTGTGACCTTGTGAGTTTCCTCCAGGTACTCCAGTTTCCTCTCCCATTGCAAAGACATGCGGGTTTGTAGGTCAATTGGCTTCTGTAAATTGCCCCTGGTTTGTGTTGGATGCAAAGAAGGGATAACATGGAACCAGTGTCTGGTGTGATCGATGATCGGCATTGACTCAGTGGATTAAAGGGCCTGTTTCTACGCTGTATCTCCAAACTAATAGTAAGATTCCCATTGACGTTCATCAAGAGGATACTGCAAGTATTTTTTACCTGTGATTCTAATGTTTAATTGAAATTTAAAAAGAATTCTGAAAGGTGTTGCCAATCTACTGCTTCACCAATTATAATACTTTGCTGCCCTCTACTGGATATTTCATGAATGAATGGGTCTGTATAAAAACATAACTGGGAAATATCAAAATCCTTTCCCCCCAATTTGTTGATCGATGATTATTTAGAATGCATCGAATCCCAAAGATATCTAAATATAACAATTAAAGAGAGAGAAAACTTGTCTTTGAATGATGCAGTCTTGTGCATTGAGCTCACTTTAACATCAGTATACTTATGGCCAAATCAAAGTGGGATAGTGTACAATGTTGGAGGTAATGCCAAAACCGGCCAAAGGACATTGCACTCCTTGATAGAGATAGCAAATATCACAAAATACATCAAATTTTATGTGGTGCTGAAAATGGGAAAATTTGTGTGTGTGTGTGTGTGAGGTCCACACCAACATCTTCATGCCCCTACTCTGTTCCAGAAACTTGTCATAGGTGTCCAGCATGGAAACAGACCATATGGTACAACTTGCCCACACTGACCAACATGCCCTATCTACACTAGTCCCACCTGTCTGCATTTGGCCCATATCCTTCTAAATCTGTCCTATCAATGTCGGTTGGGAGGCGCTACGAGTCGGCTACCCTGCCAGCAGCGTGTTCGTTATTTCAATGTTTTTTGTTCTTCTTAGTATGTCAAAATGATTGTTTTAGTGTCTCGGTATGTCTTGTGTGGGGGGTGGTGGGGGAGAAAAGGGGGAAACCGTTTTTCAGTCACTTCCTCGACGGAGAGGCGACTATTTCCATGTCGCTTTTCTGCCTCCCCTCTCACGGCCTAACAGCTTGGATTGGAGCGTCCTATCCCGGAGTCGGGCCCAGAGCTTCAGCAGCAGGAGCAGCATGGAGTTTTCCATCACTGAGCGGGGGTGAACCCTTGCCGGGGGTCGCCAGAAAGGAGTGCTCCGATCGCTGGCCTGGTGACTTTGGCATCAAGGGACTGTGATCTGTGGAACTTCTAGTCGCGTGCGTCGACTTACCATCCGGAGTCTGGGATCCCCTGCCAGGGATCGCCGGAGAACAGTTACGACCGCCGGCCTGCGGCTTATAACATCCTGAAGCTGCGGTCTCCGGTAAGAAAGTGGTCGATTCGGGCACTCCAAGCTGTGGAGTGTGTTCAACCATCCCGATGTCAGAGTTTGGATCATCCCGACGAGCAGGCTTGTACATCCGGCCGTCCATAGCGGCGACTACGGAGGGTTTATGGCCCCAAGCCACGGATGAACAAAGGAGGAGGACTGACAGAACTTTGTTGCCTTCCACCACAGTGAAGAATGCTGTGGTGGATGTGTATGTTAAATTCTATTGTGTATTGTGTGTTCTTTTTTTCAACTGTATCGCTATTGGAAATTCATTTCACTGTATCTTAGTTGGTGCATGTGACGAATAAATTTGACTTTGACTGACTTTACCTGTCCATATGTTTTTTGAACGGTGTGAAAGTACCTGCCTCAACTACCTCCTCTGGCAGCTCATATATACATACCACACTTTATGTAATAAAAATGTTGCAACTCAGGTTCCTACTAAATGTATCCCCTCCTCACCTTTGTAGAGTCATAGAGTGATACAGTGTGGAAACAGACCCTTCGGCCCAACTTGCCCACACCGGCCAACATGTCCTAGCTACACTAGTCCCACCTGGCCACGTTTGGTCCATATCCCTCCAAACCTGTCCTATCCATGTAAGTAAAACTAATCCATTGCAGAAAGAATAATAGGGAGCCATGGTGCTGGGGACCTCTCGTGGACTACAACCTTGACGTGGAGGAGAGGCTTGTGTACTCTAGTGAGCACTGAGAGCTATGCCGGATGGGGTTTCATATCCCTGGCAGGTTCAACCAAACCGGACAGGTCTCGGGTGAGGAGGCAGTCGAAGCAGTCCCTGGTCCTCCAGGTTGGGGGTTGGGCGTGGAGTTAACTACCCCACCCTGGAAAAAAGTGTGTTACAAAAACTTTGACGAATGAAAATCAAATTACACACTTGGTTGAAGAAGGTGTCCCTCATGGGGAACATGACGCTTCCCATCCAAACCCACAAGGGCGTTGGGAAGCTGACACACCTACTGACGCCAAATAAATCAATCCTTGTGGGGACATGGAACATCCGAACCATGCTCCAGGCTGGCAAGGCTGCCACAATTGCCAACAAAATAGTGCGCTACAATCCCTTAGCCCTGGGCTTGGCTGAAATAAGATGGACACAATCAGGGGAGATCAACTTGCACAAAACCTGCCACAAACATTACCTGGCAAGCCATGAAATGGAACCCCCAAGGAAAAAGGAAAAGAGGTCCCCCCAGGAACAGCAGGAGAAGAGATGTCCAGACAGAAATGTCTGAGAGTGGGCTCAACTGGGGATGTTTTACTAGAATGTTGCCTGGGTTTCAGCAACTAAGTTACAGAGAAAGGTTGAACAAGTTAGGGCTTTATTCTTTGGAGCGCAGAAGGTTAAGGGGGGACTTGATAGAGGTTTTTAAAATGATGAGAGGGATAGACAGAGTTGACGTGGAAAAGCTTTTCCCACTGAGAGTAGGGAAGATTCAAACAAGGGGACATGACTTGAGAATTAAGGGACTGAAGTTTAGGGGTAACATGAGGGGGAACTTCTTTACTCAGAGAGTGGTAGCTGTGTGGAATGAGCTTCCAGTGAAGGTGGTGGAGGCAGGTTCGTTTTTATCATTTAAAAATAAATTGGATAGTTATATGGATGGGAAAGGAATGGAGGGTTATGGTCTGAGTGCAGGTATATGGGACTAGGGGAGATTATGTGTTCGGCACGGACTAGAAGGGTCGAGATGGCCTGTTTCCGCGCTGTAATTGTTATATGGTTATATGGTTATATGGTTATCTCGAAAGAACTGCCAACAACCGAGTGAGGTGGAGGACATTTGCCTATGGCCTGTGCTCCCTAGAGGAGCAAAGGGCTCAAGAAGAAGATGGTGCTGGGGAGGGGTGAGGCAGCCCCAGTTACATGGTTAGTCACCAAGGAACAATCCAACTGATATCTCACTAGGAGATTTGACATAAGATCTGTGGTGTTGGAAGATCATGAGACAAAGGAAGTAAAAATAATCTGGTTTTATTTATTATTTCAGATTTTTAATTTTTTTTACTTTCAGCAATTAAATTATTTTTTTAAAAGATGCACTTGCTTTTTACTGGATATTTAATTTGATAATTAAAAGTGATTCTGTTTTTAATAGAGTTGTATCTGAGTAAGGAGGAGTTGAAAAAGCTTCATGACTTTGAAGAACTGTGTGTTGAGAAATACTTTCATGAGAAAAATGAGCATCTTCATTCAAGTGACAACGAAAGAATCAGAGTAACAACCGAAAGGTAAATCTCCAACTGTTTTTTGATTTATGGCGTTATCTGTAAGCTTTTTACTCATTAAAGTGAGGAATGTCTGAACTGGGACCATTTTTCACCCAGTGCCAGGAACAAACACCCCTGGATCATGTATTACTCCTATATAATGCTCACTGAAATCTGTTCCGAAAATGCATCTTCCTCTCTCTACTACACCAATATGACACTTTTCCTTTCCTTTTGTCAGGCTTTGTGTTATGCTGCAATTAGATGTTTTTTGGAATCTTTGTTGATGTCCACATCAAACTTTACAGAAACTATGTTTAACCCGTTTACACCACCTATACTTGTCAATGCAGGCAACATGCCTTTATTCCAGGCTAGTTTAAACTCCTGGCTCAAAGTTGAAGGTACAATAATGTTACCTATTGCAACACTAACCTTATATCATAAAGGGACACCAGGTGCTGGAGTAACCCGGTGGGTCAAGCAGCATCTTTGAAGAACATGGATAGAGGACGTTTCAGATTGGGACCCTTTTTCAGACTCCTGACTTCAGAAGGGTCCCGACCAGAAGCATCACCTATCCAGGTTCTCCAGAAATGCTGCTTGACCTATTGAGTTACTCCAACACTTTGTGTGCTTTTGTATAAAACCGCATCAGCAGTTTCTTGTTTTCTAAGTATATAACATACCGTAGTAAACTCTGAAAGTTGTCCAACTACCTTGCCATCATATATTAGTTCTATGGTTATTTGTGGACAAGATTGCCAAATAATTTGAGACTAAAATTAAAATTACCTTTATGGAACATAGCTAACATATTTTGGCTGGCAAACCTGTTGAAAATGAAAAGTTTGTAAAATAAGAGAAAATAACATAGAAACATAGAAACATAGAAAGTAGGTGCGAGAGTAGACCACCAGGTCCGTCGAGCCCGCACCGCCATTCGCTCATGGCTGAACACTAAACAGACACACTTACCCACAAACAGTAGACACAAGACACAGAACACAAGACACTACCCTCCCCTTTATACCGCTATCACCCCTCTCCACCCCAAGAACCGCGTGATCTCCTGGGGGAGGCAAAAAACCGGATAAAAACCCAGGTCCAATTCGGGAAAAAAATCCGGGAAATTCCTCTCCGACCCCAATCCAGGCGATCGACACTTGTCCAGGAGATCACTCAGGTCTTACTATACTAACCATACCTAGGTCCATATCCCTGCCCTCTCCCCGTAGCCCCTTATCCCCTTGGCAGCTAAAAAACCATCTATTTTAGACTTAAATATATTTAACGTTTCTGCTTCCACTGCTCCCTGGGGCAGTGAATTCCATAAATTAACCACCCTCTGGGTGAAGAAGTTCTTCCTCATCTCAGTTTTAAAAGAGCCCCCCCTTATTCTGCGACTATGTCCCCTAGTTCTAGTTTCCCCAAGTAAGCTATGCCAATGTGGCTAATCCAGGGGTTTAGACTAATAATCCAGTCATGAATTCAAATCCTGTAAAGTGGCTTTAGGAGCCTGGGAGAAACATTATTCTGATGCAAGGGATAAACTAACTGACTTCCCAGTGATTTTCCACCAGCTAAAAGGCCCCAGTCAAGAGTGTGATAACATATTCTCTCCTTGTTTGGTGGTGTGTTGCTCCAACAATGCTCTCCAAACTTAAAACCACCCAGGACAAAGCACTCAGTTCCATTGGCTTTTCACCCACCACTATAAATATCCAGTCTTTGCATTATGAATGTCAAGTATCAGCAGGTTATACTATCACAATGGCTCCTTAGACACCACCTCTCATGCCATAATCTCTGCCATGTGGAAGTACAAGGTGAGGGTGGGAGTACCATCGCTTACAAACTGGCCTGCAAATCGCGCCATTCCATTTTAGTTTAGATCTACTCTGAGTAAAACTGGCATTTGACCCACTGTGCCGACCAACGATCACGCATACTCTAGTTCTATCCTACACACTAGGGACAATTTACTGAAGCCAATTAACCTCCAAACCTGCATGACTTTGGGACGTGGGAGGAAAACAGAGCACCTGGAGAAAACCCATGTGTTCACAGGGAGAAGGTACAAACTCCATACAGACAGCACCTGTAGTTAGGATCGAACCTGGTGCTGTAAGGCAGCAACTCTACCGCTGTGCCACTGTGCCACCCTCATATCTCGAAACAGAGCGGAAAGCATCTTGACTAAATAAATGCTTACAGGAAATTAGATTGCTAAATTCGGTAAAAACGTGGAAGTACCAGAATTATTGTGCCATTGCCCTCTGACTCCAGTATCATGCACTGAATAATGGCATTATCTCAAACTGCAGGAAGCCATGTGGAAATTCTTGTGAATAGTTTTTCCTGTTATATGTTTCAATATGTACTGGTTTGACGAGGCTGACCACTGTACCATTTTGTAGTGCAGGTTTTCATTATGTCGGGCCGGCTGCATTACCTCTGCCTGATTAATAACCATATAACCATATAACAATTACAGCACGGAAACAGGCCATCTCGGCCCTACAAGTCCGTGCCGAACAACTTTTTTCCCTTAGTCCCACCTGCCTGCACTCATACCATAACCCTCCATTCCCTTCTCATCCATATGCCTATCCAATTTATTTTTAAATGATACCAACGAACCTGCCTCCACCACTTCCACTGTAAGCTCATTCCACACCTGCTACCACTCTCTGAGTAAAGAAGTTCCCCCTCATGTTACCCCTAAACTTCTGTCCCTTAATTCTGAAGTCATGTCCTCTTGTTTGAATCTCCCTATTCTCAAAGGGAAAAGCTGATCCACATCAACTCTGTCTATCCCTCTCATCATTTTAAAGACCTCTATCAAGTCCCCCCTTAACCTTCTGCGCTCCAGAGAATAAAGACCTAACTTATTCAACCTTTCTCTGTAACTTAGTTGTTGAAACCCAGGCAACATTCTAGTAAATCTCCTCTGTACTCTCTCTATTTTGTTGACATCCTTCCTATAATTGGGCGACCAAAATTGTACACCATACTCCAGATTTGGTCTCACCAATGCCTTGTACAATTTTAACATTACATCCCAGCTTCTATACTCAATGCTCTGATTTATAAAGGCTAGCATACCAAAAGCTTTCTTTACCACCCTATCTATATGAGATTCCACCTTCAAGGAACTATGCACGGTTATTCCCAGATCCCTCTGTTCAACTGTATTCTTCAATTCCCTACCATTTACCATGTACGTCCTATTTTGATTTGTCCTGCCAAGGTGTAGCACCTCACATTTATCAGCATTAAACTCCATCTGCCATCTTTCAGCCCATTCTTCCAAATGGCCTAAATCACTCTGTAGACTTTGGAAATCCTCTTCATTATCCACAACACCCCCTATCTTGGTATTATCTGCATACTTACTAATCCAATTTACCACACCTTCATCCAGATCATTGATGTACATGACAAACAACAAAGGACCCAACACCGATCCCTGAGGCACCCCACTAGTCACCTGCCTCCAACCCGACAAACAACCATCCACCATTACCCTCTGGCTTCTCCCATTCAGCCACTGTTGAATCCATCTTGCTACTCCTGCATTTATACCCAACAGTTGAACCTTCTTAACCAACCTTCCATGAGGAACCTTGTCAAAGGCCTTACTAAAGTCCATATAGACAACATCCACTGCTTTACCCTCGTCAATTTCCCTAGTAACCTCTTCAAAAAATTCAAGAAGATTAGTCAAACATGACCTTCCAGGCACAAATCCATGCTGACTGTTCCTAATCAGACCCTGTTTATCCAGATGCTTATATATATTATCTCTAAGTATCTTTTCCATTAATTTGCCCACCACTGAAGTCAAACTAACAGGCCTATAATTGCTAGGTTTACTCTTAGAACCCTTTTTAAACAATGGAACAACATGCGCAGTACGCCAATCCTCGGGGACTATTCCCGTTTCTAATGACATTTGAAATATTTCTGTCATAGCCCCGGCTATTTCTACACTAACTTCCCTCAATGTCCTAGGGAATATCCTGTCAGGACCTGGAGACTTATCCACTTTTATATTTTTCAAAAGTGTCATGCCTTGCCAGTGGCAGTTTCCCTTCTCCCATTCTATAGGAACATAGAACAGTACAACACAGAAACAAACCCTTCAATTAATCTCCTCTGCCATAATTTTATATACTTCTATCTGGTCATCATTACACTCTGGTTTCAAGGAAAAACACTCTGGTGACAAGGAAAAATAGGAAGGGGGGAGGGGGGGATATGATATGATACAATACGATAGAACTTTATTTATCCCAGGAGGGAAATTGATCTGCCAACAGTCATAAAACACAAGATACATGAAACATGAAATTAAAGTGACAAATGGAAAGGATTGGGGATGTGCAAAGATTGGGTGTGGGGGGAATCAGTCTACCACACGACAGAAAGGAGAGGAGTTGTATAGCTTGATAGCCACAAGGAAGAAGGATCTCCTGTGACGTTCTGTACTGCATCTTACCGTGGAACTATGTTTATGCGTTATTCTGTTGGAAGTTGGCATGAACTTTGAACAAGAACATGCGGGTTATCATTTAGTTTTGCCCACAAATTTGACAATTTCATGTTTCTGTTGGATTGAAATATGGCTCCTAACTCCTTGCCATTGGGGACATAATCGTCGTCGAGTGTTGTGGTGGATTCCAAATCAACAACAGCAATTGTTAATTACTTTGCAACTTTAACACACTACAACATTTCAAGGCATGTCAGATGGCCATTCTATCGTGTTGCTTTGGATAAGAATGGAAGGATATAATCAAGTGTTGGTAATAAGAAAAGGTTTTCGCCTCATGTTCAGCACAGATATTGTGGGCCGAATGGCCTGTTATTATTCTGTCCTGTTCTATGTTCTACAATGTGGTAAACATAAGCAAAGCAATATGTCTAAAATGTGGACAAAGATAAACACAAAATGGTGGAGCATCTGTGGAAAAAATGGATAGGTGCCATTTAGGGTTAGGACCTTTTTTCAGTCTAAAATGTGCCTTTTTTCCCCAGAGTGGAAGAAATGGCTATGCATTTGAAGGAAGTAAATGAGAAAGTTCACTTTGTCAAGGAATCCTTGCACTCTTTGGACAGCCAACTTGGACACCTGCAGGACCTCTCGGCACTCACCGTGGACACTCTGAAAGTGATCTCCGCCGTGGACAGTTTAAAAGTGGACGACACATTCCTGGGGAAAAGCACAGAAAACACTGATCATCGAAAGTTGTCACAAAGCCACTCCAATGAGATTCATTTGAACCCGTTAGACAATTTTTCTGTTGAGCTTCAAGCAAAGGAAAATTATTACAGCAATCCATCTTCACTCTTTCAGAACTTGTGTTATCACAATACAGGTGTTGGAAATGAATCACCTGAATCGGAAAAGCAGTGTGATAGCTATGCTACGTCATACATGGATCATATTCTTCCTGAGCAAAATGAATTTGAAACTGCTACGGTCATGTCCGTGGCATCATCTGAGCCCATGTCACCTCATAAATCTGAACAGTTATTCCTACTCCCCTCACCTCTTGAAAGCCCCAAGTATACAGAGGTCCGCTTCAATATGTCACTTCCAAACATTCCAACCTTGAACACGTTAAACCTGACAGTTCAGAAGCAAGATGAGGGTACTTGTAGTATCCCGTTGCAGCTCAGCTTTCAAAGGACAGTCCCCAAGCATGATGAAGCTGAAGATTGTGATGGCAAACAGTGGGATGTTGGTCACGTGCCACCTCTGAGGACTGATAAACTTTCATTGAGTTCTCTGGCTCTTCCCGTTATTAATGATGCTTCCCTGGTACCGACACACCACAGTGATGGTGGTTACATCAACTGGGCATTCAATGAAGATGATGAACAAGGGATCTTTGGTGCAAGTTTAAAGAATCAAAATGTAAAGTGTGTGCATTCTTTACACAATGTGGACCGTTCTTATGGGGATGGTGGATCATGCCATGCGCATGTGAGAAAGTCTCGATCCCTGTCATGGAACTCAGACATGTCTGAACGCAGCACGGAATGTCTAGCATCTTTCTCCAAACATAAATCCAACAGTATTTCCTACTGGATAAATCCACTGAGGAAACAGAGCTTCTCCCGATGGAACAGCTTTAGATGGAAGATTCAAAAGGAAGAAAATCAGTTGCGGAAAAGTAAAATGAAAGGTGTTTGTTGTGATTACATTTTGTCACGTTCCTAAAGCTCAGGTGCCTAACAATAAGGCAAAAGCTAAAGTTCAAAAATAATTGCGTTATAATTTGTGTTATTAATTTATTCGCACATTTTGCAGTAACTAATCGAGTCGAGTTTACTGTCTTATGCACAAGTATGGTGAGATACAGGTACAATGACGACCTTGCTTGCCGCAGCTTCACAGGTACTTGGAATGAGACAAACATTAAAATATAACTTAAAAATACATTACAAATTAGTTACATATAGAATTTCTAAGAAATAAACCCCGCATAAAGCAATTGTGCAAACCACAAGTAGAAAAAAAAATCCAAGTCCATGTAAGTGCAAGATGTGGTCTGCAGTGTTCTGTTGCCAAGGTAGTGTCATGGGCCTGTCCCACCCCGGCAACTGGAACGACGACTGTCAGAGTGGAACACACACACACACACACACACACACACACACACACACACACACACACACACACACACACACAGACACAGACACACACACACACACACACACACACACACACACACACACACACACACACACACACACACACACACACACACACACACACACACACACACAGACACAGACACAGACACAGACACAGACACACACACACACACACACACACACACACACACACACACACACACACACACACACACACACATCACTTCCTTCACCAGACCATTATGCAGGCGGGGGACAGGGCAGTGGGGGGAGCGCTCTCTGAATGAAATTCACACGGTGCAAAGCCAAGGTGATACAGACACACACTGCGATGATAAGGAAGGTTAGCGCTGTAATTAAGATGGCTGAAGCACAGTGTATGGTAAGTCCTTTAAATGAGGGGGGGGGGGAAGGAGTGGAGATAACCTTTAAGAAGCCAGAGATACACGGCTGTGAAGCTCGGCAGACATTTAACATTGCCGGTCGGTTTTCATAGAAACATAAAAACATAGAAAATAGGTGCAGGAGGAGGCCATTCAGCCCTTCGAGCCAGCACCGCCATTCATTGTGATTGTGGCTGATCGTCCCCAGTCAATAACCCGTCCCTGCCTTCTCCCCATATCCCTTGATTCCACTAGCCCCTAGAGCTCTATCTAACTCAATTGTCCTTGGTTCTGAAAACTACTGCTTACGTTTTTTTCCCCAATGAGCCAATGAAATTCACCAGTCAGCACCGGCTACAAACTACGGGAACCTACGAGAACCTTTGACCTCCTGGCAACCCACTAGCACCACCTGGCGACCCACCTATGGCACGAGAATTCTCGCTACTCTCCATGGTGGCTTCATTCTGGTCGACCATAATGAGGCCACGACTAGTTCCTAGAATGCGGGAACTCCTCACAACCACGAAGGCGACTCCCCGGTAAACACCTGCGAACATGTGGCGACCACGTGGCGACTGCATAGTCTCCTGCAGTCGCCTAAAACGTTGCCTAAGTGGGACAGGCCCATTGGGGTTATGCAGGTTAGTTCAAGAATCTGATAGTTGTCGGAAATTAGTTGTTCCTGAATCTGGCATCTTGGTACTTCAGGCTTCTGCACTTCTTCTATCAGCCAGAAGAGGGCATGGTCCGGGTGTTGGGGATCCTTGATGATAGGTGAGACCTTCTTGAATCTCATGTCGATGCTTTCAATGGAGCGGAGGGCTGTACCCAAGATGGACAGGGCTGAGTCCACCACTCTCTGCAACCTCCTGTGATCTTGTGTATTGGAATTGCTTTACCAGGCCACTGTATGGCCAGTCAGGATCCTTATTATAGTACATGTAGAAGCTTGTTAGAGTATTGGGTGTTGTTTGGGGCGGCACAGTGGCGCAGCGGTAGAGCTCCTGCCTTACAGCACCAGAGACCCAGGTTCGATCCTACCCATGGGTGTTTCTGTAAGGAGTTTGTATGTTCTCCCTGTGACCACATGGGTTTTCTCCAGGTGCTTTGGCTTCCTCAGATGTGTAGGTGTGTAGATTAATTGGCTTTGGTAAAAATTGTGAACTATCCCTGGTGTGTAGGATAGTGCTGGTGTCCGGGGTGATTGCTGGTCAGCATGGACTCGGTGGGCCAAAGGGCCAGTTTCTCTGTATCTCTAAAGTGAATGAAACTAAATAATTATGTGACATGCTGAATCCCTTTGAGAAAGTAGAGGCACCAACAGGTCTGTTTTGTGGTTATATCTAAATGCTGGATCCAGGACAAGTCATCCGATATGATAGCACCCAAGAATTTGAAGGTGCTAACTCTCTCCATTGTCAATGCTCTAATGGAAACTGGGACATGGTCTTCCAACTTCCCCTTTTGGAATTGTACGATTAGTTTCTTGATTGTGTTGTCTTTGAACGAAAGTTGTTTTTGTGGGATCGGTCAACTAGATGTTCTCTCTCCCCTCCACTTGCTGACTCCTCACCACCCACCAATTCAGACAACCAAAGTAGTGTCCTTCTCATATTTATAGACGGCACTGGAGTTGGCCTTAGTCACACAGTTGTGGGTGCAAGGAGAGTCGAGCAGAGAGCTGACAATGCAGACTTGAGGTGCATCTGTGCTTCAACAGGTAATTTGAATGAAGATATTAATATTGGTTTAACATTGTCAGTGTACAAAGATGTTGTGAAAACGTTGTTTTTCATGCAATGCAAGCAAATCATACTATAAATTAGTACATCAGGAAGCACAGAAGAGAAAATAAGCAGAGTGGAGGATGTTTTGTTGTCTTTCCTCACTAATTACGGCCTATGGGTCAGTAATCAATAATCCAATTGCAGAGAGTGGTGCTGAGTCCTGGATCCACGAATTTGGAGCTGGGTTTGGTTGGAATTATGGCATTGAATGGTAGAGCTATAATCAATAAATAAGACTCTGACGCGGGTGTCCTTGTTATCCAGACGTTCCAGGGATGTGTAGTGCCACGGAGGGGGCATATGCTGAGGGACTGTGTTGGTGGTAAGCGAATTACAGTGGATCAAGGCTGTCTGGGAGGCTGGAGTTGATGTGCAGCCTCTCAAAACACTTTATAATGATGGATCTTGGAGCCACTGGACAGTCATCATCAGGGCATGCTACCTTGTTTTTCATTGGTGGATGTTTTAAAGCAAGTGTGACCTCAGATTGGAGACTGTGACCCCAAATTCTAGATCTCCTGGCCAGGACTAGGATGCTCTTTGCATCCAGCCAGAGAAAGTTGTGTCATACATTTTTATGTTTCAACCCTTCTCATTCGTGGAAACTTTCAAGACTACAGCCTGAGACGACCTAATCCCTTCTCATGACACGATCTTGCCATCCCATTAGCAGTACAGCCATCCCCACATTTCCCCTGGTAAGCAACAAATAACATAAAATACACACTTGCTGGAAGAAAGACCTTTTTGGAATAAGACATTAGAGCACCAATCTAGTATCTACTTATCTACTTAAAGCTATAAATTAACTGAGTATCAACTACTCAGTCATTGTATATCAAGATGCGGAGGTTGCAAGTTGGTTTAGCATTCATGCATTGTCCTGGAAAAGTACATGACATAACCAGTATGTTTAAATAGCAGATTACTTGGTATTGTATATAATTGCTCTGCAATATTACTCCAGTGATATGGTGTAGTAATTGGAGGTGAGCATAAGGATTGGCATTGTATGAACTCACTGCATAAAGCAAATCGGGAAAAGCTGACAAGGAGCTTTCAAATAAACTTAGTGTAATATCAATGAAACTAATGATTAACATCCTTAACAAAAGCCCTTCATCAAGGCAATTGAGTTTAGGCTTTAGTGATATAGCGTGGAAACAGGCCCTTTGACCCACCAAGCCTATTGATTTATGTGGTTCAAAATAACCTTGCTCTGGTTTACGTTTGATTAGCCAACTGATTGTACAGTTCTCTAGTTGCTTCCATTGCCAAATTAGTTCACTGAATTGGTCCCTTTATCAAACTGGATGAATGCCATCCACCTCTATAGAGCCTGTTGAAGTCTGTCCAAGATCTGCATGCTCCATCATGTTGGTAGCAAACAGATTTAATCTGATGTTCAGATGTTGCCTTTGCTGTAATAATCTGCAACTGAAATGAAGTCATCTCAAATTTGCATTGTGCACTGTATATTTTTAACTTAAGTATGTTTTTTCCCCGACTTCAGCCTTTACAAAATCATCACAACGTTACCACTCAATAAGGCCAAAAAGAAAGTCACAAAATGACGAGAAAGCATCTTCAAGAGAACAAAAGAAACTTCCAAATCTGCATGTACCGGTGGGTAAGAGAGGAAACATACTTAGTGGTAACTGAAATGCCAATGCTATTTACACCAAACAGAACTTGCATATATAGATTTTTGTATAAGTTTGGGAACAGCTCTGTAATTGTAGAGAGTTGTAGATGTAGCTCTGTCCATCTGTCCATCACACAGACCAGTCTTCCCATCATTGACTCCATGTACACTTCACGCTGTCTTGGAAAAGCAGCCAACGTTGATTAAAGACTTGTCCCACCCTCTTCTTTCCTTCTTCTCCCTGCGCCCGTCCAGCAGAAGGTGCAAATGCTTGAAAGTGTGAATCACCAGACTCTGAAACAGCTTCTTCCCTTCTGCTATCGGGTTTCTGAATGGTCCTTCCATAAGCTAGTGTACTGTCTCTTTCACCTCTATCCAATTGTGGACATTGGACTTTGTCTGTGAAACTGATGCGCTACAATGCTAAGAACTATATTTTGTACTCTGTACTTTACTCTATCTGTTGTACTTGAGCTTGACTTGATTGTATTTTATATAGTGTCATCTGATCTCATTGGACAGCATGCAAAACAAAGCTTTTCACCGTATCTCAGTACACACGGCAATAAGAAACCTAAGCCAATAGGAGGCTTGTGGCAATGTGATTTGGTGCACTTTCCTTAAGAACCTTGTAATGCTTTCCATTTGACTGCACACAGTACACCACCATCCCTCTCAGAAGGATGATGGGTAACCAGGTTCCATATTATGTCAATATTATTGCATTCAGCTGCATTGTGGCCAGTTCCATACATTGATATCTGCACCCAAGATAACCTCTCAAGTACTGCTAATATTTTCAAATAGAGTGTTGTCAGTCGATATGACATTCATATCTCTGTCTTTGATCAATGCTTAAGAACATATTCAGGCACTTGATTAATTTATTTTTTTCAATTTGATACCAGTGCAGATGCAAAAGATTCTTTTGATTAGCAAAAAACAAAACAAAAGCAGTTGATATTCACACCAGGGCCATGTTGTTCCTTCATAATATTTCATCTTGCCATACCTTTCCTGGATCATAACATTCCATCTTAACATTTCATCCATCTAATTAATATAAATTGGTTTCCAGGAAGAATTCTTGAGCTGATTACGACCTGATCAGATTGATTGAATTTATCCTTTAATGTTTTATACACATTGATATTCTTAACTTTGCAAGAACTATGTTCTATGTTAACTCTGATCTGAATTGGATAGAAATCTTTGGGATTTTCCAGACTTTATCTCCCTTTACTGACTGGCCACTGCTTCAGTTCTCCAGCACAGCCTCCAGAGCTGGAGGGACTGTGCAAACTGAAGGTAAAGATGGTTGCTATATACTTTACCCCAATGTAAGTTTTCATGTGTATTTCCTGTAGAGTAAAGTGCTCAATTCGGTTTGTTGCAGGTCATCACTGTGGATGGATGCTCTCGGAAGAGTCTGGACTCTGATCAACAAAGCTACGCTGGAAGTGAGAAGAACGTAGAAGATAAAGAAACGAACACAAACTGGTTAACTGTTTCCACTTTCAACCAGATCAGTATGTTTCTTTACGCATCTCTTGAATAATAAAGTGGAAATTCAAATCTTCAGTTAGTGTAATCATTGGGGTGATTTTAGAACATTGGGATGGAAGATAGAACAGGAACAGACCCTTTGGCCTACAATGTCTGTGCCAAACATGATGCTAAGATGAACTCCTATCTGGTCCCTCCATTCCCTGCACATCCATGTGCCTATTTGTAAGTCTCTTAAATGTCACTATTGCATCTACCTCCACCACCACCCCTGGCATCACGTTCCAGGAACTCGCCACCCTCCGTGTAAAAGACGGGCTCTGCACATCTACTTTAAACTTTGCCACTCTTTGCTTAAAGCTATGCCCTCTAGTAGACACAAAATGCTGGAGTAACTCAGCGAGACAGGCAGCATCTCTGGAGAGAAGGAATGGGTGACATTTCGCGTCGAAACCCTTCTTATCGCCTCAGGGGAAGTTCTTTTTGTATGCTCTCTAGTATTTGATATTTTCATCCTGGGGGAGTAAGGTTTGTTGGCTAATGCTGGTAGTTCTGAAAAGAAGTGTTGGTGTTTAGCAAATCCTGAGCCATTAGTTAGGATTTTCACGCAAGTTCTGGAATACTGACATTTTTTTTGAATATCACAGCTTAGTCCTGGTGAGATTCTTACAGCATAATTTTAGATATGGTGCATGATCAGAGAACGTATTGATTTTAATGGTTTTGGAATAGCAACCAAAGGGGAAATAAAGTAAGATTAAAAACAAACTTTAAAGGTGGACAATTTAAATTTAAAGATAGCTGGAGTACCTCAGCACATCTCTGGAGAAAAGTAATAGGTGACGTTTCAGGTCGAGACCCTTCTTCAGAAATTCTTCTTAAAACATTATCTTGCTGTCTTTTCATGTTTTCAAGTTAGAAGGTAGAAATAGGAGAATAATTAAACATTGTTTTTGAATTTGTTTTGTAAAATGGCTAAAGAGACATGAAAATATTGACAGTCAGATTTGACGCCACACTGGACTAATACTCCATGTGACATAGAACATAGAACACTTCAGCCCACAATGTCTGTGCTGAACATGATGCCAAGTTACATTAATCTCCTCTGCACACATCCATATCCCTCCATTCCGTGCTTAGCCATGTGCCTTTCAAAAAGCTTTTTAAATAGTACTGTTGTGTCTGCTTCCACCACCACCCATGGCAGTGCAATCCATCAATCTCTGTATATAAAAAAAACGAATTTCCTTTAAACTTTGCCTCTCTCACATTAAGGCCATGCTCTCTAGTCTTTGTTCTCTGCCTCAGAAGGAGGTGGAGGCCGGTTCTGTGAATGCTTTCAAGAGAGAGCTAGATAGGGCTCTTAAAGATAGCGGAGTCAGGGGATATGGGGAGAAGGCAGGAATGGGGTACTGATTGTGGATGATCAGCCATGATCACATTGAATGGCGGAGTTGGCTCAAAGGGTCGAATGACCTACTGCTGCATCTATTGTCTATTATCTATTATTTTTTCTACACTCAAGACAAAATGTTCTGACTATCCACCCTATCTATACCTCTCATAAAGCTATAATGATATGAAAATAGCTTCTCTAGAGAATGTCACACCAGTTCTCTCAGCATCAAATTGCATGCTTCCATTCTGCAATTGAATTCGTATCCATTAGTATTTAAACATGTCATAGTGGTGGATTGATGGAATGCTAGAGGAATTTAATTTTCAGCATGCATTTATCTCCCATGTCTGTACTAAATGTAAGGCTCCTTTTGTGGGTATTTAAGTTTCCTTTATGTTTATTTGAGCTTATGGACTTTTTCTTTGCAATTGATTTGGGGATGAGGCCTTTCAGGCAAGTTATCTTTTTAGGTAACTAAATCATTGAACTAAAGATAGATACAAAGTGCTGGAGTAACTCAGCAGGTCAGGCAGCATCTGTGGAGAAAAAGGATGGGCGACCTTTCAGGTCCGAATCCTTCTGCAGTCTGACCCCAAACGTCACCCCACAACCATTTTCTCCAGAGATGCTGCCTGATCCGCTGAGTTACTCTAGACATTTTGTGTCCATATTTGGTATAAACCAGTATCTGCAGTTCTTTGTTTCTATGCCATTGAACCATTGCAACTGGTTATCATCTGTTCTGCAATACATAAAACTTTCATCTCTTGGTGGTGAGTTGGGATCCATCCAAACCTAGACTGGGCTGGAAGGTTGTAGAGAGTTAGGAAAGAGGAAATGTTGGCATACATAGTTGGCAATTCTTATACATTTTTAATCCCAGTTATGATCCTGATCAAATTCATTTATCACAGGTCAGTTTTACGCTTAATAAAAATAAGTGTGATTTCCCTTTAAAGAATATCACAACATTTACTCCTGGAAGATGCATTGTTAATAACTATAAAGATATACAGCACTGAAATTCTTGTCCCTTGTACTTTGCTTTAACAGGTTATGAGGCAGACAGTTGTTCAAACGAAAACATTCACAATCCAGATACCAACACATCCAAGCCACACAGCGAGGTTTTGAGGACTTCATTGGAGGTGATGCTTTCTTATGCATATTTCTATAGCATTATCACGTGTACATTAATGTGTAGGTTTTTGATTTGTAGCTTTATTTCAACCAACTGAATAGAATTAGTTTTATTTGCATAAAATTAACATTACCTAAAAATCCTGGTGGCAGTGCATACATTATCAATGTCATCTAATTTTTTTAAGCTTCTTAAAAAATTATCATGGAGAAATTAATGTTGCAAATGTTTTCTTCCCAACCCGAATAGTAACCTGGACAAAGATTGTGTTTTGTCGTCCCACACTGAGAAACAATAGCTTATTACCTCCTAAAGGCCAAAGACCTGGAGAAAACCCATGTGGTCTCAGGGAGAATGTACAAACGTTGTACCGACAGTACTCTGGTCTCTGGCGCAGAATGGCAGCAACTCTACCACTGCGTCACTGTGTCACCCTCTAGATGGACAGGGTGGCCTGAAGGACTTGCTTCCCTGCTGAGTATCTCTATCAATCCAACCTGTTTGGAAGAGAGATTGCTAGATTGAAGTGAGACCATTTGATCTAATGTGAACAGTGATATCCACTGTCATTAGTGCCTACTAACTGAGCACGTGTAACAGAAGCCAACACTTCCATTGTGGTCCCCGTCTTGCCCAGGTATTTGACTGGAGTTACAGGATGGTTTGCTGGACTGGCTAAGGTACTCAGTCCTCTGTCTGTTGTGGCCCATGGAAGTAGATAGTGTATCCAAACATTTAGCTCTAATTAAAGAGCATGAAGTATTGATTAGAGCAGGGGTCGGCAAAATTGTTCTGCATATGGGCCAGGACGCATGTCTGTGAGCGGATGGCGGGCCACATCCATTACGTGTACACATGGATCCCGCCCCGGATGGCAGGCACCAAATCACGTGTTCACATAGATCGCGCCCCTCCGAGGACCCTCCCCCCCGGAGCACTGGCTGCGAGTTACGGGCGCTCACAAACATGGCGTACCTACAGACCATTGCCTTGGCTCTGTCCTGAAGGTGGTGGCTCAAATACTCACACTCACTCGTCCCCAGCCTATTTAGCCGGGAAGCCCAGACACAGAAGGTGCGCGGCCGTATCGGCGGCTTTGCGTAGGATGCGGTACAGCCAGAGCTCGGCACTCGCCGCTGCTCGGCATTCGGCGCTGTTCAGCGGCTCTGCCATTGTGGCCGCCAGCGCAGGCCTCCTTGCGTCACCGTGCCTGGGTGCCACGGCCTTGGGCCCGGGAGGTACCGGAGATGGCGGAAGCATGCGGGCAGGATAATTACTGAAAAAAATATGCCTGCGGGCCGGATGATTTCGGGTTACGGGCTGCATTCGGCCCGGGGGCCGTATGTTGCCGACACCTGGATTAGAGGAACAAAAAAAGTGGCACCAACTATAATTGTTAACTATATATTGTATAACTATATATAAATTAGTCTGAAGAAGGATCTCAACCTGAAATGGCACCCATTCCTTCTCTCCAGAGATGCTGCCTGCCCTGTTGAATTACTCCAGCATTTTGTGTCCATCTTCTGTGCAAACCAGCATCTGCAGTTCCTTCCTACACAACTATAATTGTTTGCTGTCTTGGATGTGCATATTTATACAAAATAATTCAACATAATGTATTCAACATTCAATTGCACTTTTGTTGACATCTATGCATTCTCAACTTTATTACAGTTTTATAGTTTACTAGACCAAGTGCAGACCCGTTGGGTCTGTTTCCCCAACGGCGTTTGCGGGGGGGGGGGGGGCTGCGACATCACACTCACATTAACCACCCTCCAAACACACAGGTGGGGGGAGGGGGGGGGGAGAAGAGGGGAGGGAGGGGAGAGGAGGAGGAGGAAACGGGACAGAGTTGGGAGGGAAAGGAGGGCGGGGTAGGGGGTGAGAGAGGGGGATGGGGAGAGAGATGTGGGGGAGGGGGGATGGGGAGGGAGGGGGGGAGGGAGGGAGGGGGATAGGGGTGGGGGGAGAGAGGGGAAAGAGTGGGGAGGGAGAGTGGAGGGGGAAGGGGGGAGAGAAGTGGAAGAGTGGGGAGGGAGGGGTAGGGGGAGTGGTGGAAGAGGGACAGAGGTGTAGGGGGCAGGGGGAGAGGGAAGGGGTTGGTGTAGAGAGTGAAGAGGGGTGGGGGAGAGGGAGAGGGGTGAGGAGAGGGAAACATAGAAACATAAGATTCTATAAGGTCCCCCCTCAATCTTCTAAATTCTAGCGAGTACAAACCGAGTCTATCCAGTCTTTCTTCATATGAAAGTCCTGACATCCCAGGAATCAGTCTGGTTAACCTTCTCTGTACTCCCTCTATGGCAAGAATGTCTTTGGGCATTGGGCATTGTGACATCACACGATGGAACGAATCAAAAGGCCGAAAGGCAGCCGGACGGACGGCGGACGGACGGACGGCGGCAGCCACAGACTTTTAATATATAATAGATTCAACAGTTGTTGATGGAAGCAAGTCTAACATTTTATGTATCATGTTATTTTCATACCTTCTGCTGATTTGTGGGTTGGCTGGATCCTAACACTAGTCCGGTGCTGTGCAAACTGCTTTATTTCTCCATGGCAACTTCTGACCAGTGAAGAGAGGCAGAATGAAAACAAAACATATTCTGATATGTGTAAAACTGATTTAATATAATATTTCTCTATTTTCAGGACTTGGCTGAAGGATCGCTTTGGCAGAATAGGAGTAATTTAAGCAGGAAATCCTCGTAAGTATTTCAGTAGTTTAAGTTAGTCCACTTTTATGTGCCCACTTCTTATGGGTTGAGATAGAAATACAGTTTTTTTATGTCATTCAGCCTCTGGGTTTAAAAAAAAATTGCAGCCAATCCCATCTACCACCCCTGCCAATATATCGCAAGCACGCACTCAAAGCCAATAATCCAGCTGCATACCAATTTAGTTTAAGAGATACAGCGCGGAAACAGGATCTTCGGCCCACCGAGTCCGCGCTAAACAGTGAACCCAGGACTCTAACCATCCTACACACAATTTTACCAAAGCCAATTAACCTACAAACCTGTACGTCTTTAGAGTGTGGGAGGAATCCGGAGCACAAGGGGAAACCCATGCATGTCACAGGAAGAACGTACAAACTCCATGCCGACAGCACCTGTAGTCAAGATGAAACCTGGGTCTCTGGTGCTGTACGGCTGCAACCCTACTGCTGCACCACCGTGCCATCCCTAAGTTACTTCTATTGCCCTGTTTAAATAACAATAGTTGCAAAATTCTGCTGAAGCAATTTGATATAAAAACGGAATAAACTAAATATTCTGAAGAGGTTAGACACAATTAGTGGGAAAACAGGTGACATTTCCATGTCTAACCTCCCTTATAACTTTTACCACTTTTGAGAAAGATCAACAATGTGAAATGTTATCTCTTCCTATTTTTCCAGTGGTACCTGACCTGCTGAGTATTTGGACCAATACCTGTGTGTTTACTGCACTCCGGTGCCCTATTCTCTACATCACTCATCAAATCTGATGCATTGTCACAGCACTGTGCAACAATGCAGACTGATTGGTGTAGGGGGGGGGGAGATAGCTGGAAAAAAAATGAGATTGAGAATTGAAATTGCATGCATCAGGCCTTTTTGGATTACCCCTGCAAAGCAGTCATCCAATCTGTGTTTGTTTCTTCAATGTCGAAGGGGAGAAGATTGTGAACCTAAGTGCACTAGATTTCAAAAAGTGCAAGTAAATCACTTCTTCACCAGGCATGGTTGTCTGTGACCTTGGATCGTGGCAGAAAATAGGTGCATGAACAGATTTTATATCACCTCTGCTTGCTTGAGGAGGAGGAGGAGGAGGAGGAGGTTCCGTGGGATGAGAAGAAAGAGTGGTCTGGGGAATCATGAAGTGAGCAGTCCTGCAAAAGGTAGGAAGGGGAGGAGAGGGGAAGATGTGATGTGGGATAATTCTGGAACCAGCAGAAATTATCCCACCACCAGTCACATCTTCTCCACTCCTCCTCTCTCCTGTATTTCCACCTACCATTCTTCTCTAATTCTGACGATGAAGAGTACCTGATATGAAATGTTAGCTGGTTTCTCTTTCTGCATTTCCTGCTTTGTGTCAAATCCCAGCATCTGCAGCATAGTTTTCCATTGTATTATCATGGGGTGCAGGATAAGCTGTTTCCCACTGTGAACATTGTGTTGGGGATCAACAGGTAAAGTTTAATTAAAGACTTGTCTTGGCTGTGTGCTTCGGGTCATTGTCCTGTTGGAAGGTGAACCTCTGCCCCAGTCTGAGGTCCAGAATGCTCTGGATCAGGTTTTCATCAAAGATCTCTCTGTACTTTGCACCGTTCATCTTTCCCTCGATCCTGACTAGTCTCTCAGTTCCTGCCGCTGAAATCCCCACAGCATGATGCTGCCACCACCATGCTTCACCGTAGGTATGGTATTGGCCAGGTGATGAGCGGTGCCTGGTTTCCTCCAGACGTGACACTTGGCATTCAGGTCAAAGAGTTCAATCTTGGTTTCATCAGACCAGATCTGTGTCTCGACACAATCCTGTCTCGGAGGTCTACGGACAATTCTTTCGTCTTCATGGCTTGGTTTTTGCTCTGACGTGCACTGTCAACTGTGGGACCTTATATAGACAGGTCATGTCCAATCAAGTTAATTTACCACTGTTGGACTCCAACCAAGTTGTAGAAACATCTCAAGGATAATCAATGGAAACAGGATGAACCAAAGTTCAATTTTGAGTGTCTGAATACTTAAGTAAATGTGACTCGAAGGGCCGAATGGCCTACTCCAGCACCTATTTTCTAGGTTTCTATGATATTTCAGTTATTTCTTTTTAATTACTTTGCAAAAATCTTTCGCTTCTTCATTCTCGGGTATTGTGTGTAGATTGATGATAAAAAAAAAGAATTTAATCCATTTTTAAAAAGGCTGTAACATAACGAAATGTGGAAAAAGTGAAGGGGTCTGAATACTTTCTGAATGCACTGTATATGTTTTAATTTTTGCTTTAGCTACTACTGTTAGTATTGCAATTGCTGTTGGTAATGTGGGACTGTTACAGTTAGTAATACTGTTGGTGATGCAATTGCGTTTCATAATAGAACCATAGAAACATAGAAAATAGGTGCTGGAGTAGGCCATTCGGCCCTTCGAGCCTGCACCGCCATTCAATATGATCATGGCTGATCATCCAACTCAGTATCCTGTACTTGACTTCTCTCCATACCCCCTGATCCCTTTAGCCACAAGGGCCACATCTAACTTCCTCTTAAATATAGCCAATGAACTGGCCTCAACTACATTCTGTGGCAGAGAATTCCAGATCCACCTCTCTCTGTGTGAAAACATTTTTCTCATCTTCGTCCGAAAGGATGTCTCCTTTATCCTTAAACTGTGACCCCTTGTCCTGGACTTCCCCAACATCGGGAACAATCTTTCTGCATCTAGCCTGTCCAACCCCTTAAGAATTTTGTAAGTTTCTAGAAGATCCCCCTCAATCTTCTAAATTCTAGCGAGTACAAGCCGTCTATCCAGTCTTTCCTCATATGAAAGTCCTGACATCCCAGGACTCAGTCTGGTGAACCTTCTCTGTACTCCCTCTATGGCAAGAATGTCTTTCCTCAGATTTGGAGACCAAAACTGAACGCAATACTCCAGGTGTGGTCTCACCAAGACCCTGTACAACTGCAGTAGAACCTCCCTGCTCCTATACTCTAATCTAATGAAACTAGATTACTGTAGAATAAAACTTTTTTAGAGCTATTCTCACTTTGCTGATAATATTTTGTTGGAGGTGCAGTGGGGGGGCTGCGGGGAGAGAGGGGAGAGAGGGGATGGAGGGGTAGAACAGAGGGAGAGAGAGAGATCCAATGTTATCTTGATATGGTACTTTCTATCTTTGAATGTATCATTTTATTTTTAATATCTCAGAATTTGATAGTGAAACTTTATTCTAAGGCATTCTAAAAATGATTTCCCTACAAACTAAAGAACTCTGAAGGTTTTCTTTATGTGAAACTGAGTAATTGAGTTGTTAATCTAGCTTCACGGTGTCATTGTTTTTGCTTCCACCCAATATAGGTCAAATTCATGCATTATTGATGGTAAGTAATAGTTCTTGTCTTGTCTTTTAAATCTCTCTGGCCATACCTTAAGCCAGGGGCCTCCAACCTTTTCAGCATGAGGGCCACATGTATATATTTGGCACATTTATGCGGCCAGTAGGGGGCGCACACACACACACACACACACACACACACACACACACACACACACACACACACACACACACACACACACACACACACACACACACACACACACACACACACACAAATTGTGGAATCTGGTGCATTTATGGTGTCATAGTCTTACAGCAAGGAAACAGGCCCTTCATCCCAACTTGTTCATGCAGGTCAAGATGCCCCATCTAAACTAATCCGATTTATCCGCATTTGGCCCAAATCCCTTTAAACCTTGTGTGTGTGTAAGGGTGTGTGTTAGGTTGTGTGTGAGAGTGTGGGTCAGTGAAGCGGCGACAACTCCCAGAGTGAGCAGAGACTTGGCGATGTCCGACGAGCATTTCCCCCTCTCCCCGGGAATGGGGGCCGGCCCAGGTGCTCCGCTATAGGATCTTTGCTGTGTCCAGCTGGGGTCCGGGGGAGGTGAGGGACAGTGACCCGGGGGTCGGGCATCGGAGCGGAGACTTAGCCCGAGATTCATCCCCACGGCTCCGGAGGCGGCACCGACGCCCCCACTCACCCGGTCCGCTCCTGGCTCCGGGCCGGGGTTAAATCTCCATGTAGTGTGGACAGAGCGGCCGCCAGAGGTGAGGGTGGGAGGTGTGAGCGGTGCCTCGGGGGGGGGGGGGGGGGGGTCGGTGCTGGGACCACCGTCATCTCACCTATCACACCATCTGCACGGGAATGTAAATGCGGGTGAGGCAGCAACTATAGCGCGGTGGGCAAAAATGCTGGAGAAATGCTTGAGTCTGAAGAAGGGTCAAAGTAGCAATGTTACAAAATTTTGAGATTTTAAAAATCGAGTCTGTAATTTATCCAGAGAATTTATCCGGAGCGGGAACTGGTCATGGGATAATCTCATGGGGGGAGACCTCTACACACCGACCCTGGCCGACCCTCCTGCCAACTAGCACACCCCCTCCCCCCACTCTCTACCCCACGCTACCTCCCCGCACAACTTATCTTTGCAACACAGGAGCAGTGGCACAGTGGTACCATGGTAGAGTCGCTGCCTCACAGCGCCAGAGACCTGGGTTCCATCCTGACTACGTAGCAATGTTACAAACTTTTGAGATTTTAAAAATCAAGTCTGTAATTTATCCCATCAGATAAAGCATTAAAAAAAGTTCAATTTGACACCTAATTCACTTTCATATCTTCAGTATTAAAAAAGTTATGGCCATTTTCATACTCGGAAATTAGCATCTTGTTCCTTATTGCTTTTCCATTGACCTAACACTAAAGCTGTGATCGAGGACAGTCAAAAGCCCATAAGTTTCTTAAAAATTAAGAGAACTGAAAGAATTTTCAGTTATTATAGATTGAAGCATTCTTTTTTTGTTGGTTATTTTATTAGAAGTTAATACAGTACAAAACAGTACAGTGGAACCTAATTTTAGGTGCCAACTATGTCATACCGTAATCCATTCTATGTACAACCTCTAGTTTTATGTTTTGAGAAGGAAGTAAGCAAGACAAGAAAAAGAAAACAATAGAAAGGGGAAAAAGAGGAAAAATAGATGGTAGAGAATAGAAAAACGTGAAGTGTGTATATAAAAAAAAGAAAAAGTGGAAAGTAGAAATAGGAGAGAAGGCCACTTAAAAGAGACATTTTCAAATCTTTATTCGGAGACGTAGATCTATCCACGGCATGAACTGAAATCAGCAATCTTTACGGTACCGCTGCATCACGTGATTCCAAAAAGTCGATGAAAGGAGACCAACTCCTTAAGAATTGGTCATATTTATCTATTAGTCGGAGTCTCATTTCTTCAAGGCGTGCTATGTCCATCATATTCCTAATCCACATTTTAACAGTTGGTATGGTTGTATTTTTCCAAAATTTAAGTATCAATTTCTTTCCAATTATTAACCCATAATTAAAAAAAAGTTTTGATCTTTATTTAAATTGATATCTTCTACTATTATTCCAAATATAATCCATTCCGTTTTAGGTTCTATTGTGGACTTGAAAAGCTTTGTAAATATATCAAATATATCGCTCCAAAATTTATTCAACTTTGTACATCCTACAAATGAATGTGTTATATTAGCGTTTTGAAACAAACATTTATCGCATCTGGGAGAGACGTTTGGATAAAATTTATTCAACCTCGTTTTTGAATAATATAGTCTATGTAATAATTTGAATTGAATTACATTATGTCTTGCATTAATAGAACAATTATGTGTGTTCATCAGATACTTTTCCCATCTATCCTTCGAGATCTTTATCATTAGCTCATGTTCCCAATCTTCTCTTAGTGCTTCTGTTGAGGGTAATTCTCTATTTAATATATTATTATAAAAGTATGATATTAGTTTTTGTGAATCAGCCTTAATATTCATTGCTTCTTCTAAAGGGTCTAAAAATATAATTTGAAATCTATGTATATATTTCTTCATAAAGTCACATATCCGTATATATTTAAAATATTGATTATCCTTCAGTTTAAATTTTAATTTTAAATGTTGAAATGATAACAGTTTGCCCAATTCATACATATCCCCTACTTTCCTAATCCCCAGTCTATCCCACTGTTGATATGTTTTTTGGATGAGAGATGGGTTTGAATGTGGGGTTGTTCAATAGTGGGGTTAGTACTGATAGATTATTTAATTTCAAGGATACTTTTATTTGTTTCCAAATTCTTATTGTATTGTGAATAATTGGGTTCTTCTTATATATTATACTATTCAATTTTATCGGTGAGGGCAAGATCGTTCCTATATCGTGCGGCTAGCACTCCTCTTTCTCCATTCTTATCCACTCCAACTGCTGAGTGGAAGTATCCAACCAGTACATTATGTTCTTAATATGCACTGCCCAGTAGTAATACATAACGTAAGGTAATGATAAACCCCAAACTTCTTTAGGTTTGCACAAATGCTTTCGTTGAATTCTGTGTGCTCTGTAATCCCATATAAAATCAGTGATAGTAGAATCTAGTTTTTTGAAAAAGTATTTTGGAATATATATTGGGATCGCTTGAAACAAATATATTAATTGTGGTAAGAAAGTCATTTTTATAGCGTTAATTCTACCTATCAATGAGAGCGGGAGCGTTTTCCAAAATGTAATCATATCATTCAGTTTATTTAATAGTGGCATAAAATTGGCACTAAATAATGATTTGTGTCTTCTCGTAATTTGAATACCCAGATACTTGAATTTTTCTGTTGCAATTTTGAAGGGGAATTTTAGTAAGTGTCTCGAATCCTGTGGTTTTAAAGACATAATTTCGCTTTTATTCCAATTTATTCTATATCCTGAAAAAGAGCCGAATTCCTCAATTAATGTTAATAATGTGGGTATACTCGTTTGTGTATTAGTAATATATAAAAGGATATCATCAGCGTATAATGAAATTTTATTCTTTGAGTCCTTAGTGTTATATCCGTGAATATTCGGGTGATTTCTAATCATTTCGGCCAGCGGTTCTATCATAAGGGCAAATAGCAATGGTGATAAGGCACAACCTTGCCTATTACCCCTTGATAAGTAAAATTTTGGAGATAGCATATTGTTAGTTAATATTCTTGCCGTAGGTCTATCGTAAAGTAGTTTAACCCATTTAATAAAATTCTCTCCCGTATTAAATTTTTGGAGTACCTTGTATAAATACTGCCATTCTACCTGATCAAATGCCTTCTCTGCATCCAGCGTAACAACTGAAATATCTTCATTGTCCTCATTGTGAGAGTACATTATATTGAAAAGCCTTCTCAAATTATTAAATGATTGTCTTTTGGGTATAAATCCCGTTTGATCCATATTTATTAAATTGTTAATATAATTATTTAGTCTTCTAGCTAGAATCTTTGCTAAATTTTCTGATCCATATTTAGAAGTGAAATAGCTCTATAAGAACCCGGTTCATCTAAATCTTTATTTTTTTTGGTATAAGCGTTATTGTTGCTTCTGCTAGGGTTTCTGGTAGTTTATTTTCGGTATAAGCCTGCTTGTATAAATTGAATAATCTTGGTACAATTGACCTGAAATCTTTTGTAAAATTCATTACTAAAACCATCTGGTCCTGGGGTCTTCCCATTTTTCAGTGAGTTTATTATTTGTTTTATTTCTTCACTAGTAATCCGTGCTCCTAATTGCTCTTGTTCTAAACTATCCAATTTTGGGAGATTGCAATTATCTAAAAAATTAGTAATTTTACTAACATCTGTATTTATTTTAGATGTATATAAATTATGATAAAATTGGGCAAACCTCTTATTAATATCCTTTGGCAGTGTTAGAAACTCACCCTTATCCGATTTAATTTTAGTGATATTTTTTTCCTTTTCTTGTTGCTTCAGATGCCTCGCAAGTAATTTATGTGGCTTATCCCCAAATTCGAAGTGTGCTTGTTTTGTAATTTGGAATAATCTTATTACTCTTGCCGATAGTATTCTATTGATTTTATATTTCAATAAAGTTATCTTATTATGTTTATCTATGGTTGGGTCAGTTGCATTGTCCAGTTCTAGTAATTTTATTTCCTGTTCTATCCGCTGAAGTTCTCTTTTATTTTCCTTATTTTGAAAACTTTGGTAAGAGATTATGACGCCGCGAATATATGCCTTGAAGGTTTCCCATAATAGCGGTGCAGAAATACCCGGCGTGTCATTTATTTCGAAAAAAAATTTTGTTTGTTCTTTTATATACTCATAGCCCTGCGGGATATTTAATATGTGGGCGTTGAATCTCCAAAAAGGTTTTATACCCGGCATTCCCTCAATTTTAAGTATAAAAGTCAATGGTGAATGATCAGAAATAATACTATTATGATATGATGGTTTATTCGTATATGGGATTAATTTTGTGTCCAATAAGAAATAGTCAATTCGTGAATAAGTTTTATGAACTGATGAGTAAAATGAATATTCCCTACCACTTGGATTTGCTATTCTCCAAACATCAGCTATGTTGTTATTTTTTATATGTATTTAAAAATTCAATTTATCTAAGTATGGGTCTATAACACAGTTAAAATCTCCCCCCATTATTATATTTTGATAATTATGCTCTGCAATTAAATCTATTATTTTCTTAATAAATTCTGGGTTATCAAAATTAGGCGCGTAAATATTTATCATAGTTAATGGTGTATTGTAAATTTCTCCCGTGACTATAACGTATCTTCCCTCTTTATCAGATATGGATTTCTTTAATTTAAAAGGTATACCCTTCCGAATTATAATGGCCGTGCCTCTTGCTTTAGAGGTGAATGAGGAGTAATAGGTTTGACCTATCCAGTTTGCCCTTAATCTGATCTGAGTTTGTTGTTTCAAATGTGTCTCTTGTAGGAAAGCAATATCCATATTTAATGATTTTAATTGTGCCAGAATTTTAACCCTCTTAATTGGCTCGTTCGCACCTCTGATTTTCCAACTACAAAAAGTGAGACCTCCGATATTTGTTCGACTATTATCTTGCATTGGCTATTATTACCAGACTGTATGATTCACGTGATGCAGCTAAGTACCTCGGAATCCCGATTCCAGAGTTGCCCTTCATAATTTTTGCAGTAGTTTTACATCTCCTGACACTATTAAACATAATTAAGGGAAAGAGAAAAACATAACATAAAGTGTACATAAACATTGTTAAATCATGCAACACATAATTGTGAATAAACAAAAAAAGTGAGTGTAAGTTATCAACAAAGCGACATCTTACAAAAAAGCCACCAATGGTAGCTAGGATTGTTTTTAAATTGACCTCCGTCGATGAAATTATGCACTGGGCCTTACCCCCCTATTGAAGTGTGACCCAACGTTAGTCGGTTCCCTCTAGTTGTAACCAAAATTATCATATCAGGTCAATTAATAGCTGAACAGTTTAAAATAGAATAAAAGAGAAGCTAGAAGATTTGGACTAAAATAAAAGTAATTATGGGTTAAATTACCTCGTCAATAATTACACTTTTCATTAACCTGTATGTTAGTTAATTCATAATTAGTATTTAAAATATATGTCTAACCTCCCCCATCCTTCCTGCTATATAGTTAGTCGTGTTAGTATAGTACATTACGCCTTTAGCGTTAGTTGAGTTTATTGCGCGTAAGTAGTTAATTAGTTAGTTTGTTATATGTTATATGTGTAAATAATAGGTCATATAGTGTCGGACAGATGCATCATATCATGGCCATTTCAAAAGGGGACAGTCTCATAGTTGTCAGGGCTGAAGGACTTGGCAACGAGCCTGCGACCTTGAGCTTCCATCTGTGCTTTCAGTTCAGAAATTTAATTCAGGCTGTGTTATTGAACACACATTCTTGCCAGATAAGCCTGTCTGGTAAGCATCTGAACAGTTTGAGTGTCTTAATTGAAACAGAGAAAACAAGTTCCACAGATAAAATGGCTATTATTCTGTTCCTCCTTGAATTTTGTTTAAAATCTCCTGGGCATATTTGCAAGCAGAGTCCGGGTCTGTGAATGAGCGTTGCTTGCCGTTAAACGAAATTAGCATTTTCGCTGGCTAGATCACGCCATAATGAACTTCAGAATGTCCATATAAAATACTGCTTGCCCTTTTAAACTCGCGTCTTTTGGCCAGAATTTCCCGAGGATAATCCCTGTAGAATCTTACGATATTATCAGCGAATGTAAGATTTTCTCCATAGGGTATCTTCTTTAATAGATTTTCCAAAGTTGAAATGTCTAGGAACTTTACGATAATTTGCCTTGGCGAAGCACTAACATGTTTTTGGAAGCGACCCACTCGATGTGCCACATCTATCTTTGGCTTTTCTGGCAGTTTGAAAACATCTTTAAGTAGATTAGTGATAAAATCACGCATTTGAAAGCCATGTTCAGCACCCTCTTTAACTCCTATTATTCTCAGGTTTTGCCTTCTTGATGTGGCCTCTAAATCTTGACATTTCTCATTCAGTTTATTCGTTAGCTCCCAATTCATATCGTGTTGTTTTTTCAAACCTGTTATTTCGTGGCTCATCTGTTCCATTTCACCCTCCATCTCTTCCATCAATTTTTCCGTGTCTGTTAATTGCTTCAGCAGGGAGTCATGTTTGTTGTTATAATCTTTCTGCATACTTTCCAATTCCTTCGCAGTCCTCGACTCCAAATCTTTAAACTGTTGGTTTAGGGCTACATAAAGCTCTTTTACTTCGCGGCAGCTATTATCAATTTTCTTAGAAAGATTGTCCTCCATAGTGGAGAAGTTGTAGAGTTCATTTTGGCAAATTGCTTCTGAAGATCTTTAGTAATGTCTTTAATAATATTAGCTCTTACCGTTTCTTCCCAGCTTTTCATTTCTTTCTCCTTTGTATCACTTCTCGCAGCCATATAGCTTGTTGGTTGTTGAGGCTCCAGCTCCTCTTCCAAACTTTCAAAAGTGGGTTCAGGAGTGGTTTCAAGCTCATCCAGAGCTTATTGGAGCTGGAGACTGATTGTAGTCTTCTTGGGTCCTCTCTGACCTCTTCTCTTTTTCATCCGATTTTTACCGATAAAATCGTTTTAAATCCCGAATCCACCGGCACCGTTTGATGGAATCAGTACCCTCGACGTTCAGAAGCATTCTGAAACAAATATGAAACAATCTTACTTATATAACTTGAAATTAAAGCATATAATTAGTTAGTTACCTAATTGTAGCTAATTTCAAAATTCAATTACTAGATCTAAACATCTATCAATTTCTTAAGAATATATTAACATCTTTAAATAGCCTAAGTGTCCAAATAACATTCACACAAGAATTCACAATATAACAAATTTTAAAATCTCATTGTCATGGATTTATAGGCCAAATGGAAGGAATTTAATGTTTAATACCTGTAAATTAATAGCCATTTAAATCATCTTGTGAGTGGGTTTTTCTGGAACGAGATCAATTGGATCATATCGGCAGGAAAAACACTGCCGGTTCGTATGGGGAAAAAATCACCATTTCGCAACGTAAAATGTGAATTAAAGGCATCTTAAGGAGCACTTTTATACATAAAATATACGGCTTTCCTTTACCTTTCCCGTACGTGATATCCGTCCCCGTTGTCGGCGTTGATGGCTTTAGAAGCTGATTTTAAAATTACTCCAGCACTGAACTTGTCGGGCGATTTAAAAAAAAATAATACACAGAACGGCCGTCGGAACAATTCTTCAGCAAAAGCTTGCACTCCAACAAAATATAATCCAGGACAAGGTAGGAGAAACCTGTGTCTGCCACAGTGGCAGAATTGCAGCGCCGCTGAAGGTAAGCATTGTAACATACCTAGACTACGTGAACGGAGTTTGTACCTGCGTGCGTTTTTTTCGGATGCTCTGGTTTCCTCCCACACTCCTCGCAGGTTAATTAAATTTGACCCGAGTGTTTGTCGGATAGTGCTGGTGCTACGGGCATCGCTTCGATGGGCTGAAGGGCCTGTTTCCACGCTGTATCTCTAAAGGTGCGCTACCACAAAACCTGCTAAATAGCCCACCGCATAGAACGTGTTAAGAGCTTGCTGCGGGCCGGATAAAATCTCGTGGCGGGTCGGATGGGGGCCGCGGGCCATAGTTTGGAGACCCCTGCCTTAAGCCATACCTTAAGCTGCCGAGTTCTCCAAGCTCTGGAGTTTCCTTCCTAAATTCCTTCATCTCCCTAACCCTCTTTTTCTCTTTAAAACTAATCTCTGTTCCCAAGCTATTTGCTGGCCACTTGAATCATTAAATCTCCCCTATCTCTGTAAGACCCAAGCAATGCCATGTGGCACACTGGTTTGTCTCACTATAATGCAGTTGCTCCCACCATTTACTGTACCAGTTTATACAGTGTGATCAAATGAAAAATAAACACCAATTGAAACATTCTACCTGCTGGTTGATGTAAACTCATTGCTCTATGCTTTATCAGCCAATTCTCTCCAGAAGCATTATGATTTCTACAGTTGTGGTATTTCTGGATGGAATCACTTTTTTTTAACCTTATTATAACAGTGATGCAGGATTGATTCTTTATACTATATGGAACAGGGACAGGCCCTTCGGCCCACAATGTCTGTGTCAAACATGATGTCAGATTAAATTAATCTCCTCTGCCAGCACGTGATCCATATCCCTCCATTTCCTGCCTATACATTTGCCTATCTAAAAGTGTCTTAAATGCCACTATTGCATCTGCCTCCACTACCACCCCTGGCATGCATTCCTCACCAGGCAGCTGAGGCTATCTCTTTTCCAGGCATTGTGATAAAAGTTGGAACATAGAAACATAGAAAATAGGTGCAGGAGTGGGCCATTCGGCCCTTTGAGCCTGCACCGCCATTCAATATGATCATGGCTGATCATCCAACTCAGTATCCTGTACCTGCTTTCCCTCCATACCCCCTGATCCCTTTAGCCACAAGGGGCACATCTAATCCCTCTTAAAAAATAGCCAATGAACTGGCCTCAACTACATTCTGTGGCAGAGAATTCCAGAGATTCACCACTCTGTGTAAAAAATGTTTTTCTCATCTCAGTCCTAAAAGATTTCCCCTTTATCCTTAAACTGTGACCCCTTGTTCTGGACTTCCCTAACATCGGGAACAATTTTCTGCATCTAGCCTGTCCAACCCCTTAAGAATTTTGTAAGTTTCTATAAGATCCCTCCTCAATCTTCTAAATCCAAGCGAATACAAGCCGAGTCTATCCAGTCTTTCTTCATATGAAAGTCCTGACATCCCAATAATCAGTCTGGTGAACCTTCTCTGTACTCCCTCTATGGCAATAATATCCTTCTTGCTCTTGCTTCCACTTTAATCATTGCTGGAACTCACTCTACGCATCTCCAGTACCTGTTATCTCTCTCCCCGTTCCCACAAAAACATATCCTGATTACAGGGAACCACTAACCCGATAGTGGATATGGCTGAGATTGAGAATCATCTGACTACTTGGTTCACTGCTGGTTTTGGAGCTCATGCAGCACATTTATTCCATTTTAAATAAGGGCTGGTGTAACAGTTGTCAACTAATTGTGTGACTAAAGCATTCAGCAGGAGGGACTGTGGTAATGGGGACAACTGGAATTAACTGGAAAAAGAAACAAGATTAAAAAAAATAACTTAAGAAGAATCTTCAAGAACATGTTCCAATCTTGTTTTTATTGATCACCTGAATTTATTTTATTTCAGGATACAGTACATCGTTTAAAACATTTCAGGATCTGAACTATAATTATTCTGGTAAGGAGAGTGGGAACACAATTCATGAAGTCACATTATCTGTTCCAAATTTACCAAGTAAGGTCATCAGTGTGTATTTTGCACAAAGTTCGTGAATTAATGCTGTATTTAATAACACAATAGCTACTACTTAATGCTAGCCAAATAACTTATTGTGTACCTGCATGTTGTATTATACAATTGGTGAGCAAGCATATGATGTCCTTTGCAACTCTCACTTTTGAGTAGTACCTATTTCAGTATCTTTAAAGATGGATATATAACATAATTGAGAAAGGAAAAATTCTCCACTGCTTATTAAAATCACAGAACATCCTGAAATGATTAAATCCAATGAAATATAGGCAGTATGAGAATGTAGCGAATATGCATGCAGCAAGCTCCAAAAAACAAATGAATAATTGTGACCACATAATCACTTCTAGTGATTTTGGTTGAAGGATTGATGTTATTCAAATAACCATCATAAATAGTGGTGCAGGATTTTTTTAATATATTAATTCAAGAGATGAATGACTATGGGTGCTGTCTGTACAGTGTTTGTACTTTCTCCCTGTGACCATGTAGGTTTTCTTCGGGTGCTCCGGTTTCCTCCCACACTCCCAAGACGTTCAGGTGTGTAGGTTAATTGGCTTCAGTAAAATTGCATATTGGCCCTAGTGTGTAGGATAGTGCTAGTGTATAGGGTGATTGCTGGATGGAACGGACCCGGTGGGCTGAAGGGCTGTTTCCGTGTTGTATCTCTCAAGTCTAAAGTCTAAAGATGTGAGCTTTGCAGCCTGAGCATGTCCCTAATTGTTCTTGAGAAGGCAGTGGTGAGCTGCCTACTCGAGCTACTGCAGTGCTGGTGGTGCAGAAAATTATGAGTTCCTGCAAGTAGGGCGGCAAAATGGCGCAGTGGTCGGGTTGCTGCCTTACAGCACCAGAGAGCCGGATTCAGCCTTGACTAATATATTCATTCAAGAGATGAATAACTACGGGAGCTGTCTGCATGGAGTTTGTACGTTCTCCCTGTGCACTGCTTGGGTTTTCTCCGGGTGCTCTGGTTTCCTCCCAAACGCCAAAGATATATATGGGTTTGTGGGTTAATAGGTTTCAGTCTGAAGAAGGGTTTCGGCCCAAAACGTTGCCTATCTCCTTCGCTCCATAGATGCTGCTGCACCCGCTGAGTTTCTCCAGCATTTTTGTGTACCTTAGGTTTCAGTAAAGTTGTAAATTGTCCCTGGCATGATGAATAGTGTTAGTGTAAGGGGTAATCATTGGTCTGGTGGGCCGAAGGACCTGATTCTATGCTGTATGTCTAAAGTTTAAAGTCTATAGATGATCTTAATGAGTTAGTATATTAAAAAGCAGGACCACAAAGCAGTAACCGCTGGATGACCTCTTGGGCCACGTGCTAGTGAGTGTGGGAATAGGAGAGTAGACCAACAGAATGCAAGGCTGGAGTAAGGCTGCAACCAGGAATAATTTAGATTCATGGGACATTGGAACAGTCTAGTTTAGCTTAGTTTAGAGACGCAGTGCGGAAACAGGCCATTCGGCCCGCGGAATCCTTGCTGACCAGCAAGTCTTTGGAGTATGGTTGGAAACCTGAGCTCCTGAAGATAACCCCTGCTGTTCACAAGGAGAACGTACAAACTGTGTACATGCAGCACCCTTAATTAAGATTGAACCCGGGTCTCTGGCACTGCAAGGCAGCAACCCTACCGCTGTGCCACTGTGCCACAGTTCTGGAGAAAAATGCACTTGTACAAGCCATTGAACCTACAAACCTATGAGTGAGGGAGAAAATGGGAGCATGCAGAGAAAATCCACTTGGAAACAGGGAGAATGTACAAATTTACAATGTATATTGTAAATAGCTGCGGTCCCAGCACCGAGCCTTGCGGTACGCCACTAGTCACTGCCTGCCATTCTGATAGGGACCCGTTATTCCCTACTTTGTTTCCTGTCTGCCAACCAATTTTCTAACCATGTCAGTACCCTGCCCCCAATACCATGTGCTCTAATTTTGCCCACTAATCTACGTGGGACCTTATCAAATGTTTTCTGAAAATCCAGGTACACTACATTCACTGGTTCTCCCTAGTCAATTTTCCTAGTAACATCCTCAAAAAATTCCAGAAGATTAGTCAAGCATGATTTCCCCTTCGTAAATCCATGCTGACCACAGGATCCTGAATCTATAGAACGTTAGAAAATGATCACCAATGCGTCCACGATTTCCAGAGTCACTTCCTTAAGTACCCTGGGATGCAGACCATCAGGCCCTAGGGATTTATCAGCCTTCAGTCCCATCAGTCTACCCAACACCATTTCCTGCCTAATGTGAATTTCCTTCAGTCCTCCATCACCCTAGATCATCTGGTCACTAGTACATCAGGGAGATTGGTGAAGACTGATCCAAAGTACCTGTTCAACTCATCTGCCATTTCCTTGTTCCCCATAATAAATTCACCTCTTTCAGTCTTCAAGGGTCCAACTTTAGTCTTAACTAATATTTTCCTCTTCACATGCCTAAAGAAGCTTTTACTATCCTCCTTTATATTCTTGGCTAGCTTACCTTCGTACCTCACCTTTTCTCCCCGTATTGCCTTTTTAGTTTTCCTCTGTTGCTCTTTAAAAGTTTCCCAATCCTCTGGCTTCCCGCTCATCTTTGCTGTGTTACACTTCTTCACTTTTATTTTTATACTGTCCCTGACTTCCCTTGTCAGCCACGGTCGCCCCTTGCTCCCCTTAGAATCTTTCTTCCTCTTTGGAATGAACTGCTCCTGCACCTGAATTATTCCCAGAAATACCTGCCATTGTTGTTCCACTGTCATCCCTGCTAGGGTATCTTTCCAGTTAACTTTGGCCAGTTCCTCCCTCATGGCTCCATAGTCCCCTTTGTTCAATTGTAATACTGACACTTCTGATTTCCCCTTCTCCGTCTCTAATTGTAGATTAAATTGTAGATGGACTTGCAAGACTGATGCTGTGATCTTACCATTGGCTTCTGAAGAATTGGTCAAAAATAAGTTCTGAGCCATTGAATACATTAATATTTTTCCATTCAATTATTCAAATTTCCAGTTCTGTACTTGAGTATTAATGCAACCAAATGTTTAACCTAATTTTACAATGAGATAAATATTCAATTTAATATTTTTAATGTCTTCCTTAGAGATTTTGCATCAACATCCTACCATTCCACAATGCCTAGCTGCTGCATGATATATTTTCTTGTAACTACAATTTGGATTGTGCAGTCTGACAATGTGCCATCAACATTTTCCAGGATGTGTCAGTGCAGCTCAGTTGAGGATCAGTTATACTAATTCAGCATTGTTTTGAGCTTCTAATCCTTTCAGCTCTGCTTTTGTTTAGTTAATTTTGAAAACTACATTTTAAAAGTTCACAAGAAGAGGGCTGTGTAGCATGTTAAAAAACCAAAAACTGTGACCCAGACATTTATTGGGACAGAGCTAAGGGAAGAAATAACTGCAAAGGTTGGATAAGGCCAGAAACGTGAAGGTCATGCTGAATTATACAGTATTATTATTTTCTTCTGGCATTTCCCATCCATCAGCCAGTTGAATTAACAGCTCAGGTTAAACACAGCTTTATTTTATCAACTAAACATCACAGCCACATCCAGGCTATCTGGCAACAATTCTACCAAAGGCAGACAGTCATAGTCTATAAACCCAAACTGTTTTCAATGTATAGGTGCTGTTTGATTACAAATGAGTTTTAAGTATGTGAAAGTGATAGTATGCGATGTAATATGGAAGCATGCTGATTCCTCCCACTCCTCCCCCACCCCACCACACTTTTATCTATCTGTCTGATTCCTTGATCTCACTAAGGGATTAACTGCAAACTGCTCACCAAAAGGGATGGTGATGAATTGCCATTTTAAAGACTCTAAGGCACTCTTTAAAAAAACAAAAAACAATGCTTGCCACCATATTGAAAAGTACATATGTTTAGAGTGATTTAGGGTAGCTCAATGCCATAATTCTGGTTCAATCCCGACCTCAGGTGCTGTCTCTGTGGACTTTGCAGGTTCTCCCTGTGATCGTGTGGATTTCTTCTGGGTGCTCTGGTTTCCTCCCACACCCCAGACATGCTGGTTTGTAGGTTAATTGACCTTGGTAAAATTGCCCCTAATGTGTAAAGAGTGAATGAGAAAGTGAGGTAACATAGAACTGGTGTGAATGGGTGGCATGGATTCAGTGCGCTGAAGAGCCTGTTCCCATCCATACTGCATCTCTTAACTAAAATTAAGTACTGTAATAAATTATTCATAAAGATTGTTAAAACTAAAATTCTGTTGATTTTTTTTTCTTGCAGCTGTTGAAAGAAATAATTTAATGAGGCTTGCCCAAACAATACCATTCACTCCAGTTGATCTCTTTGGTAATTTCCATGAATTTTTTTCATTGTTTGCCTTTAATGTTGGTAGTAGGCTGGGGATGGGAGGAATAATTGTGGATGTCTTCAAATTGAACCACAGGCTTCTGTGCAGCCGTCTCCAAAATATAACGGATGTAACGCTGAGGCTCTATAAGACGCTGGTCAGTCCGCATTTGGAATATTGTGAGCTATTTTGGGCAACATATCTGAGGAAGGATGTGCAGGCACTGGAAAGGGTCCACTGGAGGTTTACAATATTGATCCCAGGAATGAGTAGTTAACCTATGATGAATGTTTGTCAGCACTGGGCCTGTACTCGCTTGAGTTTAAAAGAATGAGGAGGGTCCTCATTGAAACATACAGAAAAGTGAAAGGCTTGGATAAAGTGGATGTGGAGAAGATGTTTCCACGAGTGAATTAGCCTGACATCGGTGGTGGGTAAGATGCTGGAGCCAATCATGAAAGATGATATAGCCGCACATCTGAATAGCTGTAACAGGATCGGTCTGAGTCAGCATGGATTTACGAAGGGGAAATCATGCTTGACAAATCTTCTGGAATTTTTTGCGGATGTAACTAGGAAAATGGACAAGGGAGAGCCAGTGGATGTAGTGTACCTGGACTTTCAGAAAGCCTTTGATAAGGTCCCACATAGGAGACTAGTGGGCAAAATTAGGGCACATGGTATTGGGGGTAGAGTGCTGATATGGATAGAAAATTGGTTGGCAGACAGGGAACAAAGATTAGGGATTTACACGTCCCTTTCAGAATGGCAGGCAGTACTAGTGGGGTACCACAAGGCTCGGTGCTGGGACCGCGGCTATTTACAATATAAATCAATGATTTAGATGAAGGGATTCAAAGTAACATTAGCAAATTTGCAGATGACACAAAGCTGGGTTGCAATGTGAACTGTGAGGAGGATGCTATGAGAATGCAGGGTGACTTGGGCAGGTTGGGTGAGTGGGCAGATGCCTGGCAGATGCAGTTTAATGTGGATAAATGTGAGGCTATCCACTTTGGTAGCAAAAACAGGAAGGCAGATTACTATCTAAATGGTGTCAAATTGGGAAAAGGGGAAGGACAACATTATCTGTGGGTCCTTGTTCATCGGTCAATGAAAGTAAGCATGCAGGTACAGAAGGCAGTGAAGAAAGCGAATGGCATCTTGGCCTTTATAACGAGGAGTTGAGTATAGGAGCAAAGAGGTCTTTTTGCAATTGTACAGGGCCCTAGTGAGACCACACCTGGAGTATTGTGTGCAGTTTTGGTGCCCTAATTTTAGGAAGGACATTCTTGCTATTGAGGGAGTGCAGCATAGGTTCAAAAGGTTTATTCCCAGGATGGCGGGACTGTCATATGCTGAGAGAATGGAGCGGCTGGGCTTGTATGCTCTGGAATTTAGAAGGATGAGAGTTTATCTTATTGAAACATATAAGATTATTAAGGGTTTGGACTCGTGGGAGGCAGGAAACATGTTCCCGATGTTGGGGGAGTCCAGAACTAGGGGCCACAGTTTAAGAATAAGGGGTAAGGTATTTAGAACGGAGATGAGTAAACACTTTTTCACACAGAGAGTTGTGAGTCTGGTATTCTCTGCCTCAGAGGGCGGTGGAGGCCAGTTCTCTGGATACTTTCAAGAGAGAGCTTGATAGGGCTTTTAAAGATAGCGGAGTCAGGGGATATGGGGAGAAGGCAGGAACGGGATACTGATTGGGGATGATCAGCCATGATCACATTGGATGGCAATGCTGGCTCGAAGGGCCGAATGGCCGATTCCTGCACCTATTGTCTATTGAGTAGGAGAGAATAGGACTAGAGGTCATTGCCTCAGAATTAAAGTTCGTTTTTTTAGGAAGGAGATGAGGAGACATTTTTTTAGTCAGAGGTGGTGAATCTGTGGAATTCTTGGCGACAGAAGGCTCTGGAGGCCAAATCAGTGGATTTATTTTAAGGCAGAGATAGATAGATTCTTGATTAGTCAGTTATGGGAAGAAGGCAGGAGAATGAGATTAGGCGGGAGAGATAGATCAGTCATGATTGAATTGCAGAGTAGACTTAATGTCCAAATGGCCTAATTCTACTCCTATACCGTATGACCTTACGAAACAGCGTATCGTCCAGTCCTTGAGTCCCAAGAGGTGTTCTGCAGAGTTGTTGACATAGAAAAGATCCTTAGGTGTGATCTTGAAGCATTTGCATCCTCCAAACTTTAACAAGTGGATAGGATATTTATTTGAAAAGGGCAACATTTCCAGTTCTGTGGGGTGTGGCTGAATGGGCCTAATTGAAGAGCAAAGAGCCAGTAAAAGCACAATAGCACAAAGGCCTCTGCCTATGTGCTATAGATGTTTGGGGTATTCTATTTGATTAAAATGTCCATTGAGCCATAATTCTCTCACACCCATTCTGGTTCTTGTTCTCTTTTTAATGTTTATTCTTACTTATTCTCTCTGACCTATTCTGACATTGCTCTTAACTTCTCTTTGAAACAATATTTGATACTTCCTTTTCTTATTTGTTTTCTCCTTTTTATGTTCCCATTTCTATTGGGAATGTGGGAGTCATTTTGAAAGAAAACAGTTTGCATTGGCTAAAGTTGGGACTTCCAGGTCAGTGTTTCAACCAATCAGCAGCATTGGTGGGTGTATTGGATAATTTTATTTTCCAGTAAGCAACTCTCAAAAGAGAATAGTTGTTAGTGCGTAGATTAGCTAAGCTAATTGTCAGTTTATACCTATTTCTGAGCACAGTAATCTTGTGAAAGTTGTCAGATTAGGTGGCACAGCAACACAGCACTGACTTACAGCGCCAGAGACCCGGTTTTGATCCTGACTATGGGTGCTGTCTATACGGAGTTTGTACATTCTCCCTGTGACAGCGTGGGCTTTATCCTGGTGCTTTGGTGTCCTCCCACACTCCAAAGATGTGCAGGTTTGTAGGTTAATTGGCTTCTGTAAATTGTCCCTAGTGTGTAGGATAGCACTTGTGTACGGGTAGTCACTGGTCTGCACGGACTCGGTGGGACGAATGGCCTGTTTCAATGCTGTATCACTAAACTAAACTAAACTAATCTAAACTAATAAGAACTAAACTAAACTAAAGGCATGTGTAGAAAGGTACTGCAGATGTCGGTTTAAACTAAAGATAGACACAAAAAGCTGGAGTAACTCAGAGGACAGGCAGCATCTCTGGAGAGAAGGAAAGGGCGATACCTCGGGTCGAGACTGTAAAGGCATTAATGTGACCCTGGCTGTTCAGTGAATACATACTCAAGAACCTGCTGTCACTTTGTGTGTCTGTGTAGCTGGTGAGGAGGTGACCGTCTACCAACTGGAGGAGAGTTCGTTGGTGAATCTGGACACGAGCATGTCCTCCTGGTCTCAGCGTGGCCTGGCGGCCATGATTCATGTTCTCTCAAGGGAGGAAATGGATGGGGGTCTTCGCAAGGCTATGAAAGTGTGCTGCACTTGGTCTGAAGAGAATGTGCTGAAAACTGGGCAGACGTACATCATAAAGTCCTTCCAGCCTGAAGTAGTCAAAACCTGGCAGAAAGTCTTTAGGGAAGGCACAGTGCTGCATCTCTGTCTGAGGGTAAGTGATTCACGGGGGGATAATTCTACATTCAATTTTACTCAATCTGGGCACCAAATATTCTCCTGTCTTCTGGTATGTTGTCATAGTGACTCTAGATTATGTTTGATTCCAGCTGAGTTCCCATAGGCCCTATATGAGGAGGGCCCCTTGTCAACTCTGGTATTGAAGTGCAGAATGGCTACAGCATGCATGGAAGTGATTTGGCCTATTGAATCAGCACTGTTTTTAGATAAAATCAATGCTTCTTAGCCCTCTCCCCAGAGCACTGTAAACATTTAGATAATTATTTTGAACATTACAAATGAATCCTCTCCAATTCTCCCCTACTGCTGTCCCTGCTAGTTCATTCCAGACCATAATCACTGTATGCATGTGTGTGTGCATGTGTGCGCGTAAGAGAGTGTGCGTGCGTGTAAAAAAAAGATTTCTTCATGTCATAGAGCTGTACCTTATGGAAACAGGTACTGAGTCCCAGCCAACCATTAAATTGTACTAATTCAATTTTTATCCCCTCCTCATTCCCATCAACTCACTGATTCACCGGCTGCAATTTACTGACCTGCACATCTTTGGGGTGTTAGAGGAAACTAGAGCACCCAGAGAAAATTTGCACATTTACACGAAGAACATGCAAACTGAACATTGACTGCATGGGAGGTCAGGTTTAAACCCAGGCCACTAGAACTGTGAGGCAACAGCATTAACAGCTCCAACACTCTGCCATCCTTTGGTTGTTTTGGGCCTTAAGTGTCTCCTAGCTCTTGACCCCTCTGCCAATGGGAACATATTTATCTCCTTTAACTCTGCATATACACTTCATGATCTTTATCAGATCTCCTCTTGTTCCACAGAAAATAACCTGTTTCTCCAGTCTTCCTCCCTGCAGTCACATTGGTCAATCTGTTCTGTATCTTTGTATCTTTCCTAGAGATTGGCACCCAGAATTTGACCCTCTACTTATGTTGAGACCAAACCCATATTTTATGATGGTTCATATGATTTATATGGTCGTTATGTCTCTGTTAATAAAGCCCAGGATGATGGATACTTTTATGTCTACTTTCTCAATCTGCCTTGCACGTTCAATGAACAATGTACAACCACCGTATCTCTCTGATCTTGTACCCTCAGAACTGTGCCCTCTAGTTTCTCTTGCATCTCCTCACTCTTCCCAACAACCTGAAGGTATGCAAATTATGAGGAGGACCGTATTAGAATTCAAGCAGCTACAGACCATCTGGTGGAATGGTGACAGATGAAACACTGAGAAATGTGTGAAGGATTTGTGCAGATAGCTCAGAACAAAACACCAGCATTCTTTCAGCTAGTGCAGAGCATTGGATGGATGGATTTTGCAATGATGGGAGAGGGGGTGCAAGCATACTCCCAGAAGGTCACAGGGACTTGGATAGACTGGTGAAGAACAGCGTCTAACAACATCACTTTTGGTACAATTTTGCACTGGGAAGTAAAATATAAATGAATCATGGAAGCCAGTGAATTGTCAGTAAAGGGCAGGAAAGGTGATGCAAATATTTACTGTCAAAGTCATGGGGTTGGAGGTTTGGAGTGGAATTGTCCCATCACCTATTCCTACAATGTAATAACATTTCTGAAAACATATCTGCTATTTCATTATACCTAGAGATATTTTACACATTCCATCAATAGGTTAATTAAATGTATCAAGATAAACTACAATAATAATTGTCCATAGGAAGATTTCATTTTAACACATTTATATGAGAAATGTTTATTCATATGATTGGTTACTTTCAGGAAATTCAACAGCAAAGAGCCGCACAAAAACTAATTCATAGATTCAATCAAATGAAGCCTCAAACTATTCTTTACACTCCAAGGTAAGAAATTAGATTTAAAGGTAATTTTACAAAAGTACAAATCTGCTTGTACCACCCTATTTTTTCACTCTGTTGAAGGTTCATGCACACAGTGGATATTGAGCAACCAGCCAATTCAGTCCATAAATGGCAGTATTGATAAATTTCAAATTTTCATGAACTGTTTCTTGAGTTGCAATTTTTCCAGGGTTTAAAAAAACAACAAATTATGATGCAATGATGCATGGTTCCGAGTTAGCAGTTTTCATGAAAAGTGTAGTATAACAGTTTGGTTTAAAGGGTCAAACAACTTTTTTCTTTTCTTTTAAGTCAATCCCCATTATCCAAATAATGAGTCTTGTGATTGAATCTTCCCTGAATTCCAGAGTCAAGAGTGTTTAATTGTCACATGTACCGACAAAGGAACAACGAGATTCTTACTTGCATCAGCATGACAGACCTATAAATGTAACACTCACAGATAACAACTAATGATAACAAAAAAAAATCATTAAATTATTAACCACAACACTAAAGCAAAACACTCATGGTCCTTTCTGCTAACTTAGACAGTCCTTAGATGTTCATAGGTACACAAAAAAGCTGGAGAAACTCAGTGGGTGCAGCAGCATCTATGGAGCGAAAGTTGTGGTTAGTATTGTGTCATATTCAAGAGTCTGATGTTGTTGGGATGGAGCTATTCATGAACCTGGTGGTCAAGATTTTTGGATTATTTTACCTTCTTCCTAAAGATAGCACAATGCGAGCATGGCCATGGTTATGTGGATCTCTGATGACATTGGCTGTATTTTTGAGGCAGCACATCCTGTAGATCCCTTCGATGGTGAGGAGGTCATTATCTGTGATTAATTGGTTCCAATGTAATTATGATCTTTGTTAAGAAGAGATTGCAAAACAGTAGGAGTGGTCTCATCAATGCCCTGTACATTTGAAGTAAGACTTATCCAGTTTTGTACTCAGAAAACTCAGGCAAAAAATTGTCTTCCTTATTATCTGAAACTGTTTCCATGTTTCAGGTGTGAGGTAACCTGGATTTCGCTGTACTGCTGCATTCTGTACTCTCGTTCCATTCAAATCAGCTGTTTTTTATATTCTTCCTATTGTTGGTTAACCTCAGTTTTGTCCACATCATATTTAATCTGCCAAATCCTTTGCCCATCATCAATCCATATTGCTTTGGCAGTGGTAAATTCAATCTTTTCTTCTATTTCATGAATGTAGATTGTAAGTTGTTGAAGCCCAGTCTCTCTGTGGGACTACATGAAATTGACCTATATATCCCTACACTTTATTTTCTAAATACTGCTGCTAGTTACTTTGTATTGGATTTCATCATTTGTCAATGGCCGATGGTAGACTAACTATCGTGTTGGCTTCGAAGATAGACACAAAATGCTGGGTCAGGCAGCATCTCTGGAGATAAGGAATGGGTGATGTTTAGGGTCGCGACCCTTCTATCGTGTTGGCTTCCCTCCTCTTTCATTATTAATTCTCTAATTTATCCTCCAAATGATCAATATTTAGCTAGTCTCTTCCTTTATATGTACAGATAGGAACTTTTTGTTGGTTTTCATATTTTTCCTGCTTTATTCTCATTAATTATTTTCTCCCTCTTTATTATTTTTAGCTTCCTTTGATGGCTTCTTTAGGCCTGATTCTAACGTTGCATCAGTATGTGTACTTTCTTTCAAGTTATTATCTATATTTCCAGTCTGCTGCGGTAAAATCCACCTTTATCCCTTGATAATTGCGTTTATTTTAGTATGAAATAAGAGTCTTAAACTTTTTCACTCTGCGCCTGGGTGTGAATTTATGTTTCAGTTATGTATCATCGAAACATTACTAAAAGTCACATCATGTTTGTTTGCCCAGTTTGTATTTGCGCATAAACCGAGACTGTTAGCGGAACTATTTTTGCACCACCTTACTCACCATTGTCCTGTGATGTCAAAGTTATTAACGTTTAAAACAAATTAACTTAAAACAGTGCCCCCACCCACACATGCGCAGTCGAGGGAGGGTTCCCATCTTTACTAGCATCACAAAGGGCACCCAACGGGTCCTGAGCCGCATCTGTGCAGTTGGGGCCTTTCCAGAAATTTAAATTGCCATCTTTTGCCATCTCCCGGGCTTTGTTGTCCGGATGGTCCACAGTCCGCCCACCGGCTCCGCTACCTCGCCCTCCCTGCCTCAAGCCCTCCCCTCCCCCATTTCCAGGACTCTTCCCCTGCCCCCTCCCCCCCCCCCCCCAGGCAGACCCCGTCTCAAGTACAACTTCATCGCCGCCCTGCTGGAGAAAACGGGGCCTTACATCGAGATAGAGGAGGGAGTAGGTAGGGAGAGGGAGGGGAAAATGGGGGCGGTGAGGAGGGAGAGTTGGGGAGGAGGGGGCATAGAGGGTGAGGAGGGGGATAGGCAGAGGAGAGGGGTTATGGAGGGAGGGAGGGAGGGAGGGAGGGAGTGACTGAGGGTAGGGGAAAGGAGAGGAAGGGAGATGTGAAGGAGGGAGTGGGGGAGGGGAGGAGGACAGGGGAAAGAATGGGGAGGGTGAAGAGGAATGGAAGGGAGTGCTGTGGGATGAGGGGGAATGGAGGAGGATAGGAGTAGGAAGAGGGATGGCAAAGCGCAGTTGGGGGAGGGTTGCCGTGATTCGCGTCACAACGGGAACCCCTCAGCTGCGCCTGCACACTTGTGGGAAGGGGTGAGTGCTGGAATATTGCGTTGGGGGAGCAGACCCAACGGGTCTGCACTTGGTCTAGTACAACCTAAATGGTCCCAAAGTGTTTTGTACATTTTGAAGTGTGGTCGCTCTATGAATACTGGAAACTTGACAGCTATTTTGCAAGCTCACAGACAGTCATATGATAATGCTAAGACAATAATTTATTTTAATAATGTTGATTTGAGAAATGTATTTTGTCCACAATACCAAGAGTATGTTACCTGAAATGAAAATAACATCAATTAATCATCACTAGAACTCTAAACGATCCCTTGAAATGTCACAGCTTTATTTTATAGAAATTTCACTTTTTTGTTCTGATAAAGGTTTCTGGAGGTTTTCCTAATATACTGCAATTCTGCTGATCAATGGCTGACGATGGAGAAGTACATGAATGGTCAGTTCAGAAAGTACAACAATAACAATGGAGATGAGATAATCCCAACAAATCTCATGGAAGAGACCATGCTGGCCTTTTCCCACTGGTCATTTGAGTACACGAGAGGGGAACTCCTTGTGCTGGATTTGCAAGGTCAGTGTGTGTGGACCTTGGGCAGAAAGTCACAATGGAGTCTATCTTTCCATATTGTTCCTAATTCCTTGTTGCTTTTCACCTGAGGGAATGAGTAAGAAATATTAAGCTACATGCCCATTGTGGAGGAAACTGACAACAATCTTACCTGTAGAAACAAGGAGCTGCAGATGCTGGTTTACTCAAAAGGAGACTACGTGCTGGAGTAACTCAGCAGGTCAAGCAGCATCTCTGGAGAACATGGATTGGTGACATTCAATCTGAAGAAGGGTCCTGACCTGAAATGTCACCTATCTATGTTCCCCAGAGATATTGCCTGACCCACTGAGTTAAACCAGCACTTCCATTTAGAAGTCATAGATTCACACAGCACTGAAGCAAGCCCTTTGGTTCATCTGGTTCATGCTGACTAATTATCTATCTTATTGCATTTACTGCCACTTGTTACATAGTTTTAATAGGTATAACAGGTCAATCTCAGACGGCTGTAGTTTGAACTATCTATCTTATTATCTAAATGGTGGCCGACTAGGGAAAGGGGAGATGCAGCGAGACCTGGGTGTCATGGTACACCAGTCATTGAAAGTAGGCATGCAGGTGCAGCAGGCAGTGAAGAAAGCGAATGGTATGTTAGCTTTCATAGCAAAAGGATTTGAGTATAGGAGCAGGGAGGTTCTACTGCAGTTGTACAGGGTCTTGGTGAGACCACACCTGGAGTATTGCGTACAGTTTTGGGAGTGCAGAGAAGGTTCACCAGACTGATTCCTGGGATGTCAGGACTGTCTTATGAAGAAAGACTGGATAGACTTGGTTTATACTCTCTAGAATTTAGGAGATTGAGAGGGGATCTTATAGAAACTTATAAAATTCTTAAGGGGTTGGACAGGCTAGATGCAGGAAGATTGCTCCCGATGTTGGGGAAGTCCAGAACAAGGGGTCACAGCTTAAGGATAAGGGGGAAATCTTTTAAAACCGAGATGAGAATAACTTTTTTCACACAGAGAGTGGTGAATCTCTGGAACTCTCTGCCACAGAGGGTAGTCGAGGCCAGTTAATTGGCTATATTTAAGAGGGAGTTAGATGTGGCCCTTGTGGCTAAGGGGATCAGAGGGTATGGAGAGAAGGCAGGTACGGGATACTGAGTTGGATGATCAGCCATGATCATATTGAATGGCGGTGCAGGCTCGAAGGGCCGAATGGCCTACTCCTGAACCTAATTTCTATGTTTCTATGTTTCTATAAACTCAATCGTCCAAAAAGCCTGAATACTTTTTACAGGTACATGTTTTTAGTTTTCTTCTGAGGCCTGTGGGAAAGGTTGCTTCATTCATGAGTTAGGTATTTTACTGGTAATTCAAATTTCAAATTTGTAACTTCTCCAATAAAGAAGCCTAGACTAGGTCTGGAGACATTTAGATTTTTGCACATGTGATCACTCCCCTTTGAGAGACAAGAACCATTTGATTTTGCAAGTGTCATTGTTCCCCACTCCCACTCCATTATGTTTTCAGCACTAGTTCCTTTTGCCTTTGACTGTTGCCTTTATTATAACTATGCCTGACTGGAAAATCCATTCCACAACTGGTCTTGCAATTCATTTGGCTTTCTTTAAAAGGAAGTAAGAAAAGAATACAGTGTTGTAGAGAGATACTTGACTGCCTGTAAACCCAGGTAGCTCCAATTAAGAGAGAGTGGAGGGTAACTTTAATCGCTTGCTTTAACTCTGCCTACCTCCTGGTAATTTTTTTTCAATCAGAATCTTTGGTATTGCACATGACATGCATCTCTTGGTTGTGTTTTACTTACTTGTTGGAGATAATTGCAAAATTATTGGTGGAAATGTGTCAGCCTCAATAACAATCAGCACGGGAGCACCTCAAGGCTGCGTGCTCAGCCCCCTGCTGTACTCACTCTATACCCATGACTGCGTAGCGAACCACAGTGCGAACTCCATCATCAAGTTCGCCGACGACACCACTATTGTGGGGCGTATCACTGATGGGGATGAGTCAGAGTACAGAAGAGAGATCGAGCAACTGTCCATATGGTGCCAGCGCAATAACCTGGCCCTCAACACCAGCAAAACCAAGGAACTGATTGTGGACTTTGGAAGGAGTAGGAGGGGGACCCACAGCCCCATTTATATCAACGGGTCGATGGTTGAAAGGGTCAAGAGCTTCAAATTCCTGGGCGTGCACATCTCTGAAGATCTTTCCTGGTCCGAGTACACTAATGCAATCATCAAAAAAGCACATCAGCGCCTCTACTTCCTGAGAAGATTACGGAGAGTCGGATTGTCAAGGAAGACTCTCTCTAACTTCTACAGGTGCACAGTCGAGAGCATGCTGACCGGTTGCATCGTGGCTTGGTTCGGCAATTTGAGCGCCCTGGAAAGGAAAAGACTACAAAAAGTAGTAAACACTGCCCAGTCCATCATCGGCTCTGACCTTCCTTCCATCGAGGGGATTTATCGCAGTCGCTGCCTCAAAAAGGCTGGCAGTATCATCAAAGACCCACACCATCCTGGCCACACACTCATCTCCCTGCTACCTTCAGGTAGAAGGTACAGGAGCCTGAAGACTGCAACAACCAGGTTCAGGAATAGTTACTTCCCCTCAGCCATCAGGCTATTAAACCTGACTCGGACAAAACTCTGATTATTACCAACCACTTTCTGTTATTTGCACTATCAGTTTATTTATTCATGTGTGTATATATTTATATCATGGTATATGGACACATTTATCTGTTTTGTAGTAAATGCCTACTATTTTCTGTGTGCTTAAGCAAAGCAAGAATTTCATTGTCCTATACAGGGACACATGACAATAAACTCACTTGAACTTGAAAAAGACTAATTTGTTTGTGGACAGAGTAGTCTTTAATGCCTTGTTTCATTGAATAAAATTTGATAATATATGTAATTTTCCATTGGTCTTAGCATACAGTTGCCTAAGACTTTTCTGTGGAAGTGATAAAACAAAGGATGTTTAAATTTCTATCAATTGTGCTTCACCTATGAATATTCTGTCAGGCAACAGCATAAGCAGATTATTTATTCAAATGTAATGAGGGTATCTTGATTCAGTTGCTGATTATTTTGGATAGCTTGAATAAAAAGCTCCATAGCTTTATTTCTGTTTTTGGTGTGCACCTTCACAAATCCTTTTATTTTTTCTTGACTAGGTGTTGGTGAAAATCTTACGGATCCATCTGTTATTAAAGCTAAGGAGAAAACGTAAGTTACATCAGTTTTAATCCTGTATGTTTTTTCTTTTTCTAATTTTGAATGCGTCAGATTTCCAAATAATTCTAGATACAGGGTACTACCAAGTTTTTTTTTTAAATTGAGCTTTCATGAAGCAGAAGGTAGACAAAAATGCTGGAGAAACTCAGCGGGTGAGGCAGCATCTATGAAGCGAAGGAAATAGGTAACGTTTCGGGTCGAGACCCTTCTTCAGACTGATGTGGGGGTGGGGGGCGGGAAGAAGAAAGGAAGAGGTGGAGACAGTGGGCTGTGGGAGAGCTGGGAAGGGGAGGGGCTTAGAAGGAGAAAGCAGGGACTACCTGAAATTATAGAAGTCAATGTTCATACCGCAGAAGTGTAAACTACCCAAGCCAAATATGAGGTGCTGCTCCTCCAATTTACAGTAAGCCTCACTCTGGCCATGGAGGAGGCCCAGGACAGAAAGGTCAGATTCGGAATGGGAGGGGAAGTTGAAGTGCTGAGCCACCGGGAGATCAGGTTGGTTATTGCAAACCGCGACGTGTTGGGCGAAGCGATCGCCAAGCCTATGCTTGGTCTCACCGATGTAGAGCTGCTGACACCTAGAGCAGAGGATGCAATAGATGAGGTTGGAGGAGTTGCAGGTGAACCTCTGCCGCACCTGGAAAGACTGCTTGGGTCCTTGGATAGAGTCAAGGGGGGAGGTAAAGCGACAAGTGTAGCATTTCCTGTGGTTGCAGGAGAGGGGGTGGTTTGGGTGGGAAGGGACGAATTGACCAGGGAGTTACGGAGGGAGTGGTCTCTGCGGAAAGCCTATAGGGGAAGAGATGGGAAGATGTGGCAAGTGGTGGGATACTGTTGGAGGTGACGAAAATGTTGGAGGATTATTTGTTGTATGTGACGGCTGGTAGAGTGGAAGGTGAGGACAAGGGGGACTCTGCCCTTGTTACGAGTGGGGAGATGGGGAGTGAGAGCAGAGTTACAGGATATAGAAGAGACCCTGGTGAGAGCCTCATCTATAGTAGAAGAATGAGGACATCTCCGATGCCCTGGTTTGGAGCACCTCATCCTGGGTACAGATGCGGCATAGACGGAGGAAATGGGAGTAGGGGATGGAGTCCTTACAGGAAGCTGGGTGGGAAGAAGTGTAGTCCAGATAGCCATGTCAGTGGGTTTATAGTGGATAAGTTCATGACACAGAAGTGTGTTGAAATCTATGTAAAATCACATGGTACAGATGGAACCATTAAAATGAAAAACATCTTGCAGCTCTGCTACTGTGAAAGACAACGGACATGTAACAGAGTGTGGTGCTGAATGGATGGGGGTGATGTTCATAACTGTTGGTTTATGGGGCTTATCTATGTCCCCATTTCATTAACTGAAGGCATGCCAGTGGAACTGCACACACTCCCAGTCTCTTAACCTTAAAGGTGGGATCATGAGAGAATTGGATCATTTATCATGTTTCTTGGGGGTGTTTGCTAATCTTGTAAAGAGCGGAAGAAGCAACTCCATAATAGTGAGGCAAAAACAAACTGCTGGAGGAGCTCAGTGGGTTAAGCAGTCTTTGATGCTGCCTGCCCTGCTGAGTTGTTCCAGATCCCAGCATGTGCAGTTTTTTACAGTCTCTTGTGCCTTCACAATATCTTTGGTTTCCTTCTGGAGTGCTGCTAGTTACTTTGTGACAATGGGGTGTTCAGTTGAATTTTAGAGGATTCACAATTATATCTAAATATATTAATAGTATCTCTGATCATTTTCCAACGTTTCTTCCCTGTCACATTCTGTATTTCTACCTTGAACGGCATTTAGGACACAAAATATGGAGTTTGGACCAGCTAACCTTGGGGAAGGAGCAATCAGAAACTTCACTGTAAAACATCACTGCAATTCCTGCTGCAAAAAGCTCAAGCTCCCAGGTAAGATTAAAAAATGCACTTCAAACAAGAAAACACACTGGAGGTACCTCTGCTTTTTTGCTGAAATATGTATATTTCAGCAAAATATATGCTAGAATTTAGAAGATTGAGGGGGGATCTTATTGAAACTTACAAATTCTTAAGGGGTTGGACAGGCTAGATGCAGGAAGATTATTCCCGATGTTGGGGAAGTCCAGAACTAGGGGTCACAGTTTAAGGATTAGAGGGAAGTCTTTTAGGACCGAGATGAGAAAATCATTTTTTACACAGAGCGTGGTGAATCTGTGGAATTCTCTGCCACAGAAGGTATTTGAGGCCAGTTCATTGGCTATATTTAAGAGGGAGTTAGATGTGGCCCTTGTGGCTAAAGGGATCAGGGGGTATGGAGAGAAGGCAGGGATGGGATACTGAGTTGGATGATCAGCCATGATCATATCGAATGGCGGTGCAGGCTCGAAGGACCGAATGGCCTACTCCTGCACCTATTTTCTATGTTGCTATGTTTCTATATTCATATTTGCAGTCAAATGTAAAACTCCATTAATGCTGGAAATCTGAAATACTATATGCTAGAAACACCAAGCAGGCTGAATAGCATCTCTGGTTCTGGAAGCGAAACAGAATTTATACCTCCGCTGATGGTCTTTCATCAAAACTGGGAATGGTTAGAGACAAATCAGTATTAAAAGAAGAGGTATAAGATGCGGTCGAAGGCAGGAGAGACTAAATGGCAAAAACAAATTGATTTATGTTTTTTTTACGAAGCACACTACCCAAGAGTTTCTGGTAAAATAATAGACCATTTAGTTAATGGCAAATTGTCTCTTGGTGTTTAATCTAAAAAAGCACTGAACAATGTGTGAATGAAGATGGATTTTCAACAACTTCGTTGGGATCTGGCAAAAATCATAATATTTTATTATAAATGATGATTAGAAACATAGAAACATAGAAAATAGGTGCAGGAGTAGGCCATTCGGCCCTTCGAGCCTGCACCGCCATTCAATATTATCATTGCTGATCATCTAACTCAGTATCCTGTATCTGCCTTCTCTCCATACCCCTGATCCCTTTAGCCACAAGGGCTACATCTAACTCCCTCTTAAATATAGCCAATGAACTGGCCTCAACTACCTTCTGTGGCAGAGAATTCCAGAGATTCACCACTCTCTGTGTGAAAAATGTTTTCCTCATCTCGGTCCTAAAAGATGTCCCCCTTATCCTTAAACTGTGACCCCTTGTTCTGGACTTCCCCAACATCGGGAACAATCTTCCTGCATCTAGCCTGTCCAACCCCTTAATTACATTTTAAATACAAACTAGAGTAAAAGAACAACCCTAATTTCAATTGCAAAGGTAGTAAAGGTAGTAATCTTGAATGTATAACCTTACAGAAATATTACTGTCAAAATACAACTTCGGGATACTTGATTTGCAAGTATGTATTTTTGGACAGTTGCAGATTTAAAGGTCAATTTTATCAATGGAGCTTTAAGCTACTCAGCATCTAATACATAGTTAAACACAGTAAGGATCATATTCAAGTGAACTAATAGTCATAGGGTCATACAATGTGGAAATCAGGCCCTTCGGCAAACTTGCCCATGCCGACCAACATGCCCCATCTACACTAGCCCTATCTGCCTTTATTTGGCCCATTTATCTAAACCTACTCTATCCATGTACCAGTCTAAATGTTTCTTAAACGTTGTGATAATACCTGGCTTCACTACCTTCTCTGGCAGCTTGTTTCATCCATGTACCAGACATAGTGTAAAATTTGATTATTTGGAAAGAATAATGATCTGGAGTTTTTTGTGAGTGGTGAAGGTATGTTTTTCATTGGTTCTATGCAAATGGTTTCCAATCGACTGTTATGTTGAGTTGCATCCATTCTGTATCTCTACCAATAGAATCCATGGCACCCACAAGCAAGTTAAGCAACAAGGAAGCTTCAACCAATCAGATTTGTAAAATTGACGGCAAAACAGAAAACAAAGATTTAAAAAATCATAAATTATTTTTATATTATTTGGATAAACTGAACAGCATGGAAACAGGCCCTTTGGCCCAGTTCATCTATGCCAACCAAGATGGTACATCAAAGCTAGTCCCCTTTGCCAGTGTTTGGCACACATTCCTCTAAACCTTTCCTTTCCATGTACCTGTGCCAGTATCTTTTAAATGCTGTTATAGTACTTGCTTCAACTACATCTTCTGGCAGCTCATTTTGTTTACTCTTCAGTTTCATTGAGTGAACAAGTTGCCCCTCATGTTCCTATTAGATCTTTTGCCCTTCACCTTAAACCTATGTCCTCTGGTTCTCAATGAAATATTCTGTGCATTCACATCATCTATTCCCCACATGATTTTATACAGCTCTATAGGTCATCTTTCAGCCTCTTGTGCTCCATGGAATAAATTCATAGCCTGATCAACCTTTTCCTATAGCTCAGGCCCTTGAATCCAGGCAATATCCTGTAAATCTTCTCTGCACTCTTTCCAGCTTGATGACATCCTTCCTATAGCAGGGTGACCAAAACTGAACGCAATACTCCAAATGGGGCCTCACCAACATCTTGTACAACTGTAACATAAGATCACAACTTCCATACACTGAAGAAGGGTTTCGGCCCGAAACGTCGCCTATTTCCTTCGCTCCATAGATGCTGCTGCACCCGCTGAGTTTCCCCAGCAATTTCGTGTACCTTCCATACTCAATAACCTGACTGATGAAGGCTAATGTACCAAAAGCTTTCTTTACCACTTCATAATGGATAGGATTAAAAGAAAGGCACAAAAGAGCAAAATGCAAAAGCAATATGTAACAAGTAAATAGTTTGATTTTGATTTTTCTGCTGGTTCATATATATTTGTTTCTACATATTTGTTAAATCCAACCCAAGTCTGGATATATCATTTTTTCACCCAGGATGTTCAGGTACCATTGTTTACCTAAGGTGTTCAGGACTGCATTTCTAATTTTCTTAACTTTGATCAATTTTCCTTTGTTTGGGATCATTATGCATACTAGCCAGGCTTCCATTAGCAAATAACAACCTAACACTGCAATAGAAACTATTTCTGGTCGGGCAGTAGCTCAAAAGGGGCGGGAGACCATTTAAAGTTGCCCTGAGTGCTCATTTTTTTCTATTGAAAATGTGTGTGAAAAATTTGAATGAGATGAACGATGATTACGCCATCTGTCATGGAGGCATTATCTAGGTTAATATTAGCGAGAGGAGTGGGTGGTAGGAAAATGGGCTGGTACCAGTGTTTGCAAGTAGTGAATGTGGAAGGGATATGTTGCTGCAGTCCTGATAAGATTGGGAAGAGAAAAATTGTTTGAGACAAAGAGGTGTATTCAAGAGAGAGTTGGAAAAAGCTTTTAGGGCTAACAGAATAAAGGGATATGGGGAGAAAGCAAGAATGAGGTACTGATTCTGGATGATCATCCATGATAATTTTGAATGGAAGTGCTGGCTCAAAGGGCCGAATGGTCTACTCCTGCACCAATTTTCTATGTTTCTATATGACAACACCTTATAAACACTGCTCATTATTTATGCTCTTTTCATGCTTTCTTCTCTGTTTTATCCTCTGTAGAAAAGCCTATCATCTCTTTTCTGATTTGAGAAAGAAATATAACTTTAATGTCATTTTCCAGTTGAGAAGAATTTCTGTAGTAATAGTGCAGTGCTTTGTGAATCCATTCAATTTTTAACCTGTATTGATGAAATTCCTCCATAAATGCAAATCAATGAAAATCTTTAGAAATGTACCTAAAATGGCATTGCTTGTAATGATTCATCCATTTGGTAGTTTTAACTCTGTATTTATTTATTTTAATTTGCAGATTTGAGAAGAAATTTTTACAACCCAGGAAAAATAAACCCTCCATTTGAAGACGATGCCTTAGAAGTGAACACGCGGTTATAATTATTAGCTTTAAATAGTTTTATAATGAAGAATTCCTGAACCTTTGGTTTAGTATTGTCGAGTGCTTCCATCAAATGTAATGTGTGATGCCTCCTTAATAGACCATTATCAGTTCCACTATTGTGATTTTGCCATAGTTAATATTTTTATGTTACATTTAATATTTCTTTCACGTTAAACTATGCAGCATTCACTGCCATTGGGAAGAATCCTTCACAGAGAACTTTAGTTATCAATATCTACAAATGGAACCATTAATTGGTCAAAATAATATTGATTTTAATTGTAAACCAGTGCATTTACAACAGAGAATCTTCTGATGAACTTAGTTAATAATATTGAAGAACGTAAATCAAAAATCTGGAAACTGGGATTGATTACTGGGCAAATTGTTCAACAAGAATATTTCTACAAATTAGTTATTGAATGTTTTGATACCACTTTTAGGTATGTGTCATTATATTTATACACAACCCTCTCATTCCACCCTTGACTACTTTAAAGGTTGGTGGTTCAGACATCCAGATTTTGGTCTATCCCCAGATTTCTACTACGTTTTTGTGAACAAAGTGACAGGTCAAGAGTTTATCTGCTGAATAATGCTAACTGAAAGGTGGTCATGTCTTATTTTCTGGAGAATCCCCAGGAATTTGTTACAATACCTTTTGAGATAAAGAATCCTACTTTAACCATCTCATTATCCTCATTAGCAGGTATTAATTTATCCCATGACATATTTAATTAGAGCTATGAAATTCTATAAGAAGCTCCACTTCTGGCAGACACTGGTGGTTCCTCTTCCCCAGCCCTGTATCGCACTTCTTACAACTAGATATGGTTAAACAGTTGCAAACTTACTAATGGTAAAGTAAAATCTACAGATGCTGGAAATACGTAATAAAAACAGAAAATGCTAGAAATACTCAGCAACTGTGGATAGTTAACATTTCAGGCTGATGATCTTTTGTTAAAATTAGGAAAGCTTACAAATCAAACGTTTGAAGTTGCAATGAAGGAGAAAAGTGGAAAGAACGAAAGGGAATTCAGTGATATTTTGAAGAGTCCAAAGCAGATGTTAAGACCTCAGTTTGAATATGAACGGACCTAGTAATGATCAATTCAGAGTTTCTATCTAAAAGGTGTCTACTGTAAATGCAGCTGAATTTATCAACCAGCTGTGCATGTAGACTACGCCATTGGTTTTATTTTCCTGCTTCCATTATCCAGTCTCTGGATGCTTTCAAGAGAGAGCTAGATAGGGCTCTTAAAAATAGCGGAGTCAGGGGATATGGGGAGAAGGCAGGAACGGGGTACTGATTGGGGATGATCAGCCAAGATCACATTGAATGGCGGTGCTGGCTTGATGGGCTAAATGGCCTATTCCTGCACCTATTGTCTATTGTATAAAGGTGATATAAAATATAAAATATTCAGTTTCCAAAATACCAATTGTTTGATGATCCTCCTGTGACCATAAACCTAAAATGTTTCTAAAACAGCTGATTGACTCAACGGAGCAACCAGCAATGTTTGGATTGTAACAGGAAGAGCTGAGTACACAAGGCGGAGTTGAATTGAATAGAGTCATAGAGGCCCAGTGGAACTAGAAACAGGCCCTTCGACCCAACTTGCCCACACCGACCAACATGTCCCATCTACACTAGTTCCACCTGCCTGTGTTTGGCCCATATCCCTCTAAAACTATCTTATCCATGTACCTGTCTAAATGTTTCTTAAACGTTGCAATAGTACCTCCCTCAACTACCTGTTATGGCAGCTTGTTCCATGCACCCACCAGCTTTTGTGTAAAAGAAAAATTACCCCTCAGGTTCCTATTAAATATTTTCCTCATCACCTTAAACCTCTGGTTCTCAATTTCCCTAAATCTGGGCTAGAAACTGTGCATTTATGTGATCTATTCCTCTTGTGATTTTGTATTCTTCTACAAATTCACCCCTCATCCTCCTGCGCTCCAAGGAACAAAGTCTTAGCCTGCTCAACCTCTCTCCATAGCTCAGGCCCTCGAGTCCTGGCAACATCCTCATGAAATGGAAAATAGTTCAGATCTATCTGTTGCTAAAGGACCAAATCATTTGTTGAGCCTCTCCTTTGAGAAAATAACATACGTGGCTGTGGCTGCACCCATCTCACCTGCCGCAGCAGATTTGTGTGCGTAATTGGTAGAAGTTCAGCTCTTGTCACAACCATTAGGATAAAGAACTTTAAATAATGTATATAGTGATGTAAATGTAATAAAAAATACATCTAAAACTTGTTATTTTATTTGACCGCTTCAGCTCCCAAAAATGAAAATCGAGGAGATCTTATCACAGATTTTTAATGAGCCATTATGAGAATTATAGTATATAATTTATGGAAATATATTTTTCAACGTGTTCTATTCATCATCCACTATTCACCCACAGAAGATCAATGGAAACATCATAGAAACCACACATTAAGTTCAAACAATCTTAGAAACATAGAAACATAGAAAATAGGTGCAGGAGTAGGCCATTCGGCCCTTCGAGCCTGCACCGCCATTCAATATGATCATGGCTGATCATCCAACAGTATCCTGTACCTGCCTTCTCTCCATACCCCCTGATCCCTTTAGCCACAAGGGCCACATCTAACTCTTAAATATAGCCAATGAACTGGCCTCAACTACCTTCTGCGGGAGAGAATTCCAGAGATTCACCACTCTCTGTGTGAAAAAAGTTTTCCTCATCTCGGTCCTAAAAGATTTCCCCCTTATCCTTAAACTGTGACCCCTTGTTCTGGACTTCCCCAACATCGGGAACAATCTTCCTGCATCTAGCCTGTCCAACCCCTTAAGAATTTTGTAAGTTTCTATAAGATCCCCCCTCAATCTTCTAAATTCTAGCGAGAACAAACCGAGTCTATCCAGTCTTTCTTCATATGAAAGTCCTGACATCCCAGGAATCAGTCTGGTGAACCTTCTCTGTACTCCCTCTATGGCAAGAATGTCTTTCCTCAGATTAGGAGACCAAAACTGTACGCAATACTCCAGGTGTGGTCTCACCAAGACCCTGTACAACTGCAGTAGAACCTCCCTGCTCCTATACTCAAATCCTTTTGCTATGAATGCTAACATACCATTCGCCTTCTTCACTGCCTGCTGCACTTGCATGCCTACTTTTAATGACTGGTGTACCATGACACCCAGGTCTCGTTGCATCTCCCCCTTTCCTAATCGGCCACCGTTCAGATAATAATCTACTTTCCTGTTTTTGCCACCATAGTGGATAACCTCACATTTATCCACATTATACTGCATCTGGCATGCATTTGCCCACTCACCCAGCCTATCCAAGTCACCTTGCAGCCTCCTAGCATCCTCCTCACAGCTAACACTGCCCCCCAGCTTCGTGTCATCCGCAAACTTGGAGATGTTGCATTCAATTCCCTCATCCAAATCATTAATATATATTGTAAATAGCTGGGATCCCAGAACTGAGCCTTGTGGTACCCCACTAGTCACAGCCTGCCATTGTGAAAAGGACCCGTTTACTCCTACTCTTTGCTTCCTGTCTGCCAGCTAGTTCTCTATCCACATCAATACTGAACCCCCAATACCATGTGCTTTAAGTTTGTATACTAATCTCTTATGTGGGACCTTGTCGAAAGCCTTCTGAAAGTCCAGATATAACACATCCACTGGTTCTCCCTTATCCACTCTACTAATTACGTCCTCGAAAAATTCTATAAGATTCGTCAGACATGATTTACCCTTCATAAATCCATGCTGAATTTGTCCAATGATCTCACCACTTTCTAAATGTGCTGCTATCCCATCTTTAATAACTGATTCTAGCAGTTTCCTCACTACCGACGTTAGACTAACTGGTCTGTAATTCCCCGTTTTCTCTCTCCCTCCCTTTTTTATATTCCTCTTGTGATTTTGTATTCTTCCGTCAAAATCGTTGCACCTCCACATTAAGGGCTTAATCAATTCTTGACTATCAATGTCAATGAAGTCTAGCATTTTTAAACTCAAATTCATTCAATAGTCTACTGTTCCCATAGTGTTTGACTCTAAATCCTGTTGTTCATCACTCCTGTTCTTCCATACGTATATCAGTCCGCAGTGAACCAAATACACAATTCAAGGGCTAATTTACTAATTCTGAAAATGACTTGTCGCACTCTGACTTTTCTGCATTCACCAGCCCTGTATCATCTTACACTCTCCAGTCTTCCTGTATTTATTGTTGATAATGTCCCTTCATGCTACCAGCACTCACCTTTTGTCTAACCTTTTGGTCACTTCTCCCCACATATTTTAGGAATTGGCAACTACTCCCCCACTATATGAAGTGACCAAAGACATATTTTCTGCATTGAAGGTAGTTTATGAACTCTAGTTGTTATAATGTAATTGGGAATGTGGGTGTCAGATAAATGGATGATCAGTAATAATACATCTTGTCCTCAAATTGTTGAACCATACTCCTAATCAAAACATCATGGAAATAGTGAAACTCACTGAGGTGTAAATCTATGGTACTTGATTTTAGGAAAAGATGCAAGAATAACGTTTTCACCCTTTAGTTGCTCATACTATAATCCACTAAGTATTTATGCAAGGTGTTGTTTGTTGTGTACAGACTTATTTATTTTTATGTGACGTTTTCCTTAAAAATTTGTAACACATTTGCGGATGATACAAAAATAGGTGGAACGGCAGGTTGTGTAGAGAAAGGAAGGGATTCTGCAGAAGGACTTGGACAGGTTGGGAGAGTGGGCAGAGAAGTGGCAGATGGACTATGGTGTAGCGAAATGTGGAATCATGCATTTTGGTAGTAGGAATAAAGGCGTAGATTATCTAAATGGGGAGAGAATCCAGAAATTGTAGGTGCAAAGCTACTTGGGAGTGCTGGTGCAGGATTCCTAAAAAGCTAATCTGCAAGTAAAGAAAGCAAACTCAATTGTAGCATTTATTTCAAGAGGGCTTGTACACAAACACAGGGATGTAATGCTGAAGCTCTACAATGCTCTGGTAAGGCTGCATTTGGAATAATGTGAACCATTTTGGGCCCCATATCTGAGCAATGATGTGCTGGCACTGGAGTGGGTCCAGAGGAGGTTTACAAGAATGATCCCAGAAATGAGTAGGTTAACCTATGATGAGCATTTGTAGGCACTGGGCCTGTACTCGCTGCATTTCAGAAGAATGAGGAGGGACCTCATTGAAACATACAGAATAGAATGGCTTGGATAGAGTGGGTGTGGAGAGGATGTTTCCACTAGTGGGAGGGTCTAGGACTGGAGATCATAGCCTCAGAATTAAAGGACGTTCTTTTAGGAAGGAGATGAGACATTTCTTTAGTCAGAGGGTGGTGAATCTGGAATTCTTTGCCACAGAAGGCTGTGGAGGCCGCCAGTGGATATTTTTAAAGCAGAGCTAGATAGTTGCTTGATTAGTACAGGTGTCAGATGTTATGGGGAGAAGGCAGGAGAATGGGGTTAGGAGGAAGAGATAGATCATGTTTGAATGGTGGAGTAGACTTGATGGGCCGAACTTTCCAATCTTTACTTAGCTAAGTCCATTGAAAAATCAAGAGCTTAGATTCCTTAAATAATATTGACTACAAGGATGTAGGCAGGATCCCTTAGCAAAATAAAACAATGGTCTTTGCTGATCCCAAAGATTAACCATAGTGAATAGAAAATAATCATTTGTTTGCGTTCCTAACATTACAATGATTATAAAACTTTGGAAATAAAGATGACTGTCACCATTCTGTTTCTGTCCATTGTGCAAATGCAAAATAACCCAAAAGGAACTATGAACTTTCAAGCAGTAATTTCATTGAGAACATTGTGTCTGTAATATCATAAACAGTAGCACATAAAGGTATTCGTTTCACCCTGTGGATCTCTTGTAGTTACTTCCACATTTCTCATATTATGAAACATCATTCCATTGTTACTAGTGTAGATGGGAAGTTGTTTTTTAGATTTTTTCACCATCCTTTCACTCCATTGATTCACTTCATCTCCAGAACAAGGGGTCACAGTTTAAGGATAAGGCGGAAATCTTTTAGGTCCGAGATGAGGAAAACATTTTTCACACAGTGGTGAATCTCTGGATTCTCTGCCACAGAAGGTAGTTGAGACCAGTTCATTGGCTATATTTAAGAGGGAGTTAGATGTGGCCCTTGTGGCTAAAGGTATCAGGGGGTATGGAGAGAAGGCAGGTACAGGATACTGAGTTGGATGATCAGCCATGATCATATTGAATGGCGGTGCAGGCTCGAAGGGCCGAATGGCCGAATGGCCTACTCCTGCACCTATTTTCTATGTTTCTATCTCCTACAATAAAATAACGTCACTCAAGATCTGGTGTTTTCCCAATTTAAATGGGAGAGAATCTTAGCAAAATGCTGGAATAATTCAGCGGGTCAGGATGCATCTCTGGAGAAAAGGAATAGGTGATGTTTTGTGACGGCATCTGCAGTTCTTTCCGACACACAGAACCTTAACAAGACTGGGTACTGCTGCTGCTGGTCTTTACATGGAGGGAGGCAGTGGAATGAAATGATGGGTTCAGGTTTCCTAATCTATCACCAAGTTTTTGATTTCTGTGTTCAATAGCCGTTTAAATGGTTATATGTTGGAAAGTTTGTTGTTTTCACTGAATTTTCACAGAACATACATCTGAAGTGATATTTAATGGAAAGTTCCTGTCTTGCGAGTAATGAGAAACAACACTTTTGTTCTGAGACATTTGATTAGCTGAGTTTTTAACGAGCTATGTTGTGGATGCACACTTTTTTTCAATTAAGTACTGTGTTTTTGTACACATTTTGGTAACATGCACATTTTTTTGCTAATCCAAATCCGTGGGATCGGGTTTCTGATTGCGTCATCTCACTCTAGGAATTTAACAGACTTTTGTTGCATTATGGACTTCCGTTTGTTATGGTTACCTAGTATTCCTGATATTAATTTGTTGCATTATTGGTTATTATAATCTTATCTGTGTGTTATTGTGCTAAGCTGCAGCAAGTAAGACGTTGTTGTTTTGTTGATGATATGACAATTAAACACTCTTGAATCTACCCTGACTATTACAAAACATAAAACCCTCTAAAATGATCTATTGAAATACTGCATAAAACCTGCCACTTTCCATCACATGGTAAAAGTTGTAGTTTTTGGAGCCTTTTTTTCCTTATCTATGTGCATTCCATGTGACATAGAGGGAGGCCATTTGACCACCCTCACTGACAGAGCAATCCCAACACCATTGAATTCCCAGGTCGTTGTGGAGGCCTGTGACCAGTGGTATGTCACAGGGGTTGGTGTTAGGTCCACTGCTGTTGTTGTGTACATTAATGATTTGGATGGCAACGTGGTTAAGATTGCTAGTAAATTTGCAGACAACACCAAATTTGGACAGTGAGGAAGGATATCAAAGTTTACAACAAGATTTAGGTCAGTTGGGCAAAGAATGGCAAATGGAATTTAACTCAGATCAAAGTATGAAGTGTTGCACTTCAGTGTGCCGAACCAGTGTAGGACTTATACTGTAAATGGTAGAGCCCTGTAGAATATTGCAAAACAGAGAGATCTGGGAGCAAAAATGCATGGCTTCCTAAAAGTGGCAAGGCAGGTGGACAGTGTGGTGAAGAAGGCATTTGATAAAAAGTGCTGGAGTAACTCAATAGCTCAGGCAGCATCACTCGAGAAGATGGATAGTGATGTTTTGGGTCAGGACTCAAAGTCTGCTGAGGCTCAGTTACTCCAGCACTTTATCTTTTATGTATCCCGCTGAGCTACTCCAATGCCTAGTGTCTTTTTCTGCACCCTGCTGAGTTACTCCAGCACTTTGTCATTTGTTGTACACCAGCATATGCTGTTCCTTGTTTCTACAAGGAATTTGACATGCTTGCCTTCATTGGAAAGGGAACTTAGTACAAAAGATGCAGCTGAACAAGTTGTCGGCAAGTATTGTCCTTGGAATACTGGTCGCACACAATATGAAAGATGTACTGTAATTAATTTGGAAAAGGTGCCTAAGAGATTTATCAGTGTGTTACCTTGGCTTCTGGGCTTGAGTTATAGGTAAAGGTTGGATAGGCATGAGCATAGGAGGCTGAGGGGGTGACATTATTGAGATGTACACGATCATGAGGGGTATGGATAAAGTGAAGGCTCACATTCTTTTCCTCAGGGTAGAGGACTTTAAAAATAGATAGCATTGATTTAAGGTGAGAAGGGAAAGATTTAAGAGGGACCTTGGGGGCAACATTTTGGAGGGTAGTCCTCTATCTGTAATGAGCTGCCAGAGTAGGTATTGAAACAGATACAATTATGACATTTACAGTAAAAGTTGGACACCTATATGGGTTGGAAGGGTTTAGGGGGCTAAGGGCCAAATGGGACTAGCTCAACATGCATGGACAAGGTGAGCTAACGGGCCTGTTTCCGTGCTGTACAGCTCTACAACTCTAATTCTCTTTATACAGTGGTGTGGGTCATTGCCTTTGATCCTGGCATGAACTTGCAGTGCATCCTAAAGATGTCCAATGATCCTGTTATGGTTGACTCATTAACTACTGTATGTCCTGCTGAATATGTTGCTGAAGTTAAATACTTTGGATCAGTTAAATATTTTACTAGTAAATTGCTTGCTGCCAAAGGTGATTGAAATGCAACAAATTCCAAATTTATAAATTGTTTGTGGTGACTAATGTTAATAGTTTTAAATCTGATATTTTGAAATCTGATATTGATGTGCTTTTGCCAACTAAGGAGGTTAAAAGACGGAGCCAGTCATGGTGTGCTGAGTTGGGATAAATATCATCCTTGATCTTAGTGACTGATGGAGCAGACTTTGGCATTGATCAGCCTGCTCCTATGTTCTTAGATGGCAGCCAACATGAATCGCATTAAGTAAATACTTATGCTGGATGATAACAGAGTTTGATTAATTAACTTCCAGGAGAAGGCATCACTTACTGTAGCACATCTGGTCCTCAAGCTACCTTCTTCATAATCACTTGTAGCAAAGAGGAGGACATCTGACCTATTATGTCTTTGCAGGATGAAGAAAATAATTGTACTGAATAGAAAGCCTCCTAGCTTGCTGACATTAGCTAAGAAGCTTTGAAATAAATTGATGTACAAAATTAACTTTTTGTGTCAAATCATGTTTCAATATCCTCACATATTGTTAAATCCCGCTTTAAAAAAATCCACACACACACAAACCTGGTGATTTTTAAATTATTTATTATACATTTTATTGTTTTGACTCTTCATTCTTCATTAAAGGAACATAAACATAGATTGTCATTTACAGTAAACATTCAGAAATAATGTGCATTAAAAAGACCTCTACTATTGTTAAACTATTCTGCTTAAAGAATTCAAAATGTCAATCTTTTCAATACAGGGTAACTTAAAACCTTGGAGTATTTGCAGGTTACATAACAGAACAAACAGAAGTTTGTTATATACAGGAAAACAGAAGATTGAACTCTTACAGTACCTTCCCCCAGTGCATTAGACATTTTCTGAAGCAAAGGCTTTAATACAAACTTTTCAGACTCCTTACAACTCATTCTCATTAACCTTTAATAAGGGCTGCAGCAAGTATAAGTAACATGAGCTGTCTTGATTCAGTGACAGTCATTTTATGGAGGTTTATCTATCCTTTGCTGAGAAAACTAGGTGAAGTGCAAAAGCCCAAAGTGCGAGGTAACTGGCATGGTTGGAAAGAGTAGGAAAATATAAGATTACATTTGTTAAACTAGAAAATATTGCAGATTGTCTCATTTTTTCTTTAACAGATCCCATAATGGGATCCAATTTTTAATGTTAACTCACCTCAACTACCATCAGAAATCCAGAGCACCAATTGACTGTATCATTGTCAAAGATTTTAGAAGATTTACAACTTCGCTATTTTCAAAATGAAGTATAAATTCAGATAAACTTTAATAGTTTGTAACAGTTTATACAGCATTTTACTAATGCCAGTGTCCAGTTAGTGTAAACAAGATATTTTTTTAATCAAGAAAGACATTTTCAGATTTATACAGTTATCATTTTGTTAACAGGATTACAATGCAAAAAGCAAATTCAATGCTACAATTTCTTGCTAATCCTCTGGAAAATATAAAATCTTTCATTTTGATTTTAAATGCAGAATGGTTTTACTTGTGCCCCCAAAGTCCTTTGGGGATTAATAAGTATTTTGGATGAGAGCGAATATTTATATAAATTAGAGGAGATTCTGAAAGAAATGAAGAAACATTTTATTAACATGGAGTATTAAGCTCTCTGGAATGATATGGTTTTGTTTGGTCAAAATGTTATTGTACTGAGTATGCACATTTAACAATGACCATTAATTTTAAAAAATGTGCTTTTTCAAGTACAATAATTCAACTGGACAGAAGAAAAGGGTTGCTGTATTTCACTCAAGGGAAATTCACACTCATCGTTAATATTAATTGCACATGAAAATATTGGTTTTGCTCACCTCCTGACATTTGTTTCCATTGACTTCAACAGAAATAAACAATAGGAGTCAAGTATAACCAACAGTCAATACCCCTGTTCCCATTTACCAGGTGTGACCAAAGATAACTTTCTCCCCCTGAGCAGTAAAACGTATAAAGGAATGGGAACATCACTTTACAAATGCTACGGCATCCTGAGATTGCCTATCCCTTTTGCTAACAAGGTTTGCACATAGCTGATCCCGTATCCTTCACATGCCTCTATTGGCATGAATCATAGTACTATGTATAGAAGAAAACCCTCAAGGATGTAGGGGATACACTGCTATCTTCAGAATCTTAATGGTTCATTGTGAAAGTGACTGGATGGTTAGCACTGGGGTGAATGTTGTGAAGAGTTGTAAATATATACAGACAGAACTTCAAAGGACTGAGAAATAACTGCCAGCTTACTCATATTTTAGTAGTTTCCCCAATCCTTTGCATATTTATTAATAATAACATTCATTAAACAAACTCTTTGGGAGCTCTAAGTTAAGATGGACAGTCCTGTCAGTGGATTTGTTTATCATTTACTGAAATAAATCCTAATAGTAGAAAAATCCACAAGATTCTAATTACAATCAGTTCTCTGATACAAAAGAATGTTGATCACACTCAGATGAGGCAATTGCATCAATATATTTTGCTCTGTCTCTTAATTATCGAGGAAAGGTGTCTTTGTTTATAAGAAAATTACAAAGTAGATTGCCAATCTCAACTACTGGCCTGTAATATTTACAGCATCTATTAACAGAAGGATAGAGAACAGCAGCAGTAACTTGATGCCTTTACTCTGAAAAGGTCGTCACAGATTTATCTATTACAAGTCAAACAAATTGTACAGAAAACAAAGGCCAGAGTTTAAGTATATCGTAAACGCGACAGCATGCAAAGCAAACCTCTTGTTTTCTGCAATTACATAGCAGTTATTTCTACAAAACAAAAATGCCTTGGATTATTGCTACTGTATCTAGTGTATGTTTGGAACTCTAAACCTCAATAGAAGCCTTTTTATCCATGACACACAAGACAATGGGACACACAATAAAGGAACAATGCAGCTAAATTGCAGTTTTGCACATGAGAAAACTTTCTTTGCATTCACAGCAACCATTACAATTTGATTATTTTAGCCGTAAAATCAATTATAGATACATACTAAATATTTTACCAGTGAATTAATTTAATTCAGATTGTGATAAAAGCATGAATTAATCCTAGCAAATTTATAAAGTTATCCCACACTTTCAGTTTCATTTCAATTGCATGATTATTGATGTTGTGTGGTAGCTGAATTTCTCTTTTATACCTCAATAACTAATCAAATTTAGATTTTACCAGTTTGCCCTAAACTATGCGCTGTATGCTGGGAGTTTAGTAGAATACGCTACAGGTTAATATCTGTGGGTATAAACAATTGTATCTGTAGAATAAAAATATGGTTAAGAACAGTCTAAAATGTTGCCAATTAACATCTTTGTTGAACACTTTACGGATAAAGGATATAAGGACTTAGGATTTGGGTTGGCTGGAATAGAATGTTCTCATTTGGAATCATTTGGATTTTGGACGTTCCTAGATCAGACCCATACAGATTTTTTAAATAACACAATGAAAATGTTGATGAAAAATTACTGATATTTTGACCATTTCTTAAATATATGCTACTTGATCTATTGGATATTTAAAGGATGTTTGTGGCTTTTTTTTGCACGAACAATGGCTCCAGTAAAACAGCATCAATTTTGAACCACAGGAGTTTTACCAAAATCATTCTAAATCTGTCTCTAAGACAAACTGACAAACGTATGATCCAAACTTTGTGATAATGAATCCTGGTCCCATCCAGGTGAAATTAACCAATAGACAATTCAATGCTTATAAATGTGGCAAAAAGGGCTGTTTACCGCCTACCACTGAAGATCAGTATTTGGCAAATAACGGCTTAGATGGTTTCTGAGGTTGCTAGCATTAAAACCATACAATGGGCAATCTTTGAGAGCAAAGGTAAGATAAATCAATCCTTAAAATGCTTCTGTAATATTCCATTACTTAAAGTTTCCAAACAAAGATTTGGAGCATTCTGTAAAATCAAAGCAAGGCATTGATTTGTTTTGTTTATTATACATTATCTATGTGTACTGTGTTTACAGGCCCGTCAAGCTGCTGAAAATAAGACTTTAATTGTTCTGGTGTCCTTTCATAGAGTGATACAGCGTGGAAACAAACCATTCAGACTAACTTGCCCACATCGGCCAACATGTCCCAACTACACTAGTCCCACCTGACTATGTTTGGCCCATATCCCATCAAACCTGTCCTGTCCATGTACCTGTCTAACTGTTTCTTAAACATGCGATAGTCCTCGCCTCAATTACCTCCTCTGGCAGCTTGTTCCATACACCCACCACCCTTTGTGGGAAAAAGTCACCCTCCAGATTCCTTTTAAATCTTTTCCCCTTCACCTTAAACCTATGTCCTCTGTTCCCCTGTTCGCCTACTCTGGGCAAGAGACTGTGCAACTACCTGATCTATTCTACCTATTCGTCTCATGATTTTATTTTTACATGACAATTTTTAAAAATCCTGACATTTGACGGATCTGAAATAGGAAGATCGATTACATTTCTGATGAAAAGGCCCAGCTGAAATGTAAACCTACGCGGCCATCTGTGTTCTTTCTCTTTTTATATTACAATTTTAAAAAAAATCATGTTTTTATATAAGTTTCAAAAAGTCTGGTACATTTAGCTGTTTCAGATTTCCAGTGTGCAAAACGATACAGAGTTTCTGAAAATTTAGCTGATATTCCAAATGTCTCACAGAACTGAAAGCCTTGTCTGGGGAAATTTTTCAGCTCAGAGTTGTGCATTCCAAACCCTTCCTCTGACGTTCTACTGACCGAGATCCCTGAGTGGCAGACAGTGCAATAATTGCATCCAGCAGTGATTGTCGTTAACAGGATGATTAATTTCAGTCCAAAAAAGTCGCTTTCTAAAAATCTTATACGCATAGAACCAAGCCGCCAAACAATGTAACCATAATATACTTTAAAAGATTTTAGTATGATTATAACATGAGCTCTCTGATTCTGCTTTGTAAGCTATTTACCAATACTTACTTAGATGCATCTGAGCACGAAACCTTGTTCACAGTCTTAAGGAGTCAATAACGTTGATATGAGTTTGCTGACCTGAACTAAGCATCTTGTTCTCAACCAAGGACATTTGGAAATTCTGTGGCCATGCTTAATCACAAGTTCTCATCTCTGATCATCATCTTTTGCAAATACCAGTTAAACTTCAAACCTTGGGATAGAACCGACAGCAGGAGAGAGCTTAGCGTTAAAGTGAAAAAAGATTTGAAATTACCTTTTTTTAAAATTGCTAGATGAATCACCTCAAACTTTCTGAAACCTGGCTTGATATTGCAGTGCAATTATAGTGCAGGCACTGCAAAGCCTAGACCATGGCCAGCCTCTATCCTCACTGAGCTTTCATATTGCCTCCTGCCTTAATATAATTCCAAGTCAAGTCTCCTAGGTTCTATCTTCATCTTTACATTATTGTACATCTGAAGCTGTTCCAATATTGCAAACGGTGCCACAATCTGTCACATCTACCTATCAAATGTTGACGTACCTCTGTGTTTTTACAGATGAGCTAAATGGGGACTCCAATTAGCAACAGTGTAAATTGCCTCAAGCAAATAGCAATATATTAATGAAGTGATTGCTGTATTATAGTCTTCCTGGTGCCAGTGCAGAATATCATAAAATTGCATTCCATGCAAACTAATTCCACACAACAGAATTCATCCAGTATTTAATGGAAGGTGAAGAGCTGAATCAGAGGAGTTACTCACAAAACGAAATTACATGTAGGATTGCTGTTCATACTTCAGTGCCAGGGAAGGATTCCTTGTATGATGCAAAATTGGGACTTAATCACTAGCACATACTTCTTTAAGACATCATTGCAGTGTCTTCTTTATGATCATGAATGAATAATATTTTATTATCACATGTGACACATCACAGTGAAATTCTTTGATTTGCATATCTTTCACAAAGTATGCGAAGAGTCACTATGTATAGGGGGCAACAAAGTGTTCAATGTTGTCCCAATGGTCCCTCACATAAACTCCTTCCAAACTCCTAATAACCTCAATAACATTATGACAGGTTTGAATCGTAAGGAGGTAGGACAGATTAAATTTAAAATTGCTATTGCTTGGTCCAGAAGCTTAAATGCTGTCAAATGAACCCCCTCACAGTAAATATAAGTGAGTCAAGTTCCAGCTTGACCCACTTTGCGTACTTGAGGAATCCAATGATACACTCGCTATTTTCTTGATTGCCATATTCCACATGGAACAAACAGCAGTCTTATATGTAGATCTGCCAGACAAAGACTAACTCTCAGATAGTTCATATCACCAAACCATGAAATACAAGATTGAGGGCTGGGTGATTACAAAGTGCATCTATTTTTCAAGTGCAGAAGTGTGTTAAACACAGGGGTTATTCTAAAAAATATCATTTAAATATTTCCTTGTTTGACTATTGACCACTCAGGATGGCAAAATTGAACATAAAAGACATCGTCCATTCAGTTTTCTGCTTTTCCAGTTTGTTTATATTATTATTTAATAAATAACGAATGTCAATTTTCTTGTCCTGCATATTCTCCCAACAGATGATAGTACACTTTTCTATGCAGAACCTTAATCTGCAGAAAATGTACATTGTAAATGTAAGCATATTAAGCAATAAACTTCTTGGAATTTATTAAAATGTTCTTCATGCTTGAGGCTCGGTTTATAAATGGCAATGCCAAGGAATAAAAAATAACTTTTATCTATTTATCCATGGCCTGATCATTAGTTCACATCACCCAAAGGTAGACAGACTGAACCCTGTATTCAAAATCTCTGTAAGTCTGACAACTCATCTCTGTGATGATGTTGTATGATAAGGGATAATTTCGGACAATAATATAAAGCAGACAATATAGATTCAGCTAGATAATATATCTCTTCCAATTTTCAATTACCATTACTTTTTTTAAAAAAAGTGAAAATCACCAGTTAACCAGCACATAGTACCTTGAAGAAATAGCTGAATTAAATGTTAAGCTCAAAGTCAAAATTATCCACACACCTTTGGTCCATCCATTGGTAAACTTAGACAATTATAATTGGGGAAGGTTTCCTCTGCAAATGGTGTAATGAAATGGTAATTATAAATTAGTACTTTATAAGTGGTTCTATGATTTTTCTAAAACAAGAATTTCAAAGGTTCTCCAAGACAGGGCATATTATTCACATTTTAATGACCAGAGTATGACAAATATGCACTAATTTAAATAGCTAAATGGCATGTCAGGCTTGGTCTCCAGCCTGGAGCTGAGTTTGAACCTTCTTTAGCCCTTATGCAAAACAGTTGGCTGGCAGGACGAGTCCTTTCAGCTCATCTGCTTCCCTCACCTTCTGAACTCCCACAGCCTTGGGAGGATTAGGCTGGGTAGCTCATTGTATTATAACCCTTCCATGAAACTAACTGCAGACATGAACTATTTCAGAAATAATGGTTAATACTCCAGGGCAAGTGCTGATAAAGATTCCTCACCCTTCTCCTGGATGAACATATCTGGGTGAAGGACTGGTTAGTGACGACTATTTCTAGTTTGATTTACAACTTTCACAGCCAATGCGAGGAGACTTTCACCCCATTAGTGTGAAAGGAAGGTTTGCTCATTGCACTAAACAATTACGTCCTTTGAAATTCATTATGTGCAATAAATAATTGGACCTGCATTCATACAAAATAGCTGTGTTTCTAAAAAAATTCAATATATGGAGATGTTTCAAAATGTACTAAACAAACTATAAAATGTAATCACGATTGAGCATGTATATACAAACTACTAGGGGAAAGAGAAGATCACACTGCATGCATTCTCCCACCCCATAAATATATTTACAAATTTATCACACAAAATCAGAGCTGTACAATTAAGTGCTAGACTTTTTGCAAGGGGATAAATATCCCACTCTTGTGTTGAATGATTTGAAAGCAAAATATATTTTCCCTTTACCACAGTTCAGCAATTTACAAATTTCCTACAGTTTCAGTAAGAAAAAGGTTTAACAATCTTTACAAAAATATTTTCCTCCCAGAAGATGCTAAGTACAACTGTGACAAATATATCAAAATGTATTACGATGCATTTCAATTATTATTTTAAATACAAAATCTGCACAGGTTGTGAAAGATATATGTCATGACTTTTCATCAATTCCTTTATTGGTGTATTTTGGTCCTGAAGATCAATTGTTCAAACATAAGAGTTTGCAACTGATTCATTTTTGTCTATAGACTTCCTCATCACAGGCAAATTTGGAAAGTTTCAATAAAATGCAAGCCAAATGGAGGGATTTGGACAAGAATTTCTGGTTATTATACAATAAAGACTACTGCTCATCCAAACTATCATTGGGATAAATTCAGGCTTTATGGATTGTTAGCAATCCATTTTTTGATCTTAATTTCCATTGAAGTTGATAATAAATAAAAAGTAGGTGTTTTGTAATATTGCACCCTGATTTATTACTATCCATTTTATACTTGCAAAATCTGAACCAATCCCATTGCCTCTGCTGCAGATATTATTTAGTATGCATCACTAAGTTAGTACTAAGTATTGAGCTCACATGTAGATGTTTTTTTCCTTTAATTACACATATTTAGGTGATTTTTAGGTAACACATATTTAGAAAAGGTGATTTTCTGACTTTGTATCCTTCTGCAAGGAACCTGCTTGGGACATGCAGTAGTTTCATAATAATTCCTCCAACACAAATGTATTTCTTGTGTTCCTTTCATGCTCAAGCATTCTTAAATGCTAAGTTGCATTCCTGTCCTACAGAAAGCACCCGTTGTCTGTAGACTGACGTTATTAATGCTAAGTGTATAATAATGCAATTTGGTTTGCTATTGGAATGCATGGTTCAGGATTTCTCTTGAATGTTACAATCAACATGGCATTTATGCACAGAATTCCTTGTAATAAAGCAAATTGGTGACAATCCAAAAATCAGTATTTAAAAGAAATGGGGCCAATTAAACAAATTAAATGTTTAGTGACATTAGTGCAATGTTGATTGCATTTTGTGTTTCTAATTTTAAATAGTACTTGTTGTGAAAGATATTTAAATATACTAATAATGTTTCTATTTAGGTGGATGTTTTAGCCTCTGAAGCATGAAGTTGCTACCTTAAGCTGCACAGCAAAGTGCATTTAGTTGCTCTTACAATTAAGCTACATTACATTATAGTTCTCCCATGAGAAGAATTGCTCTGGTTACTGTGTGTAGTGACAGAACTGATTTATTACATGAGCACCAGATAAAATCTTGCTGCACCTCATTGTTTTCCAAACTAAGCAATTATTAAAAAAATGATAAATGAAAATAGAGAGGGAACTGACCTTGCTTGAAATGTTAGGAGATCAAATTAGGTAGTATCAGTGAAAAAAATCAGTTTGTTGAATGGAAGAGGAAAGGAAATGGTTTAAAATGCTTCTTAAAAATTAAAAGCACTGCAGATGCTGAAAATAACCGAAAAAAAGGAAGATGCTGGAAACACACAGCAGGTCATGCAGCATCAGTGGAAGAGAAGCGGAGTTAACATTTCAGGTGGAAGATAATTTGTCGGTCCTGCTTTTGGTCACTGCCCTTAGCTGGATTATTTAGGGATATTTTGTTTATGATATATTATCTTTATTGTGTTTACAGGCCTGTTATGCTGCTGCAAATGAGAATGTCATTGTTTGGTTGTCGATACATATGATAATTAAACACGTGTGATTCTTGTCTCTTGAGCAGTCTCTCTTGACTTCTCTTGCGCATGTACATTTCTGTCTACTCACACATGTCCTCCCATTCTCTTCTATTTCACACCATTACTAGCATGACTGTTTGAACCATGCTCACCAATGTTCTGCAGTAAAAACACAGGAGAGTCAGTTCCTCAGTCGTTCCCCAATGGTTGCCAAAATCATATTGGAGTTAACTCACTAATTTCCCCCTCCAACTCCATTTATGATTAATTACAATGGGACATGATAGAAGGTTATAACAGTAAGGGATGTGATGAAGTGAATATCTGCAAAGGTGTTATGCTGTTTTTCCTGAATTTGAATCGCTCCTCTTCTTATGTAAGCTGGAGAATTCTCACTGAAATTAATCCCCACTTTCCTATCTGTTCTCTGGTTTCTAGTGTTTCATTGATAGATGTGGGATGTCTGGAACACCCAGCAAGATGATTAGTGCGGTTGTCTGGGGTTATGTGGGGAAAGGAGGAGAATGGCGTTGAGAAGGAAAGATAGAACAGCCATGATTGAATGGCGGGGTAGACTTGATGGCCTAATTCTGCTTCTATAACATATAAACTTATGAAGGTTTCTAAAACAGCACTCACAATTCTAATTGTGAAACTGGAAATATTTTCTCTGAAAATAATGAACAGTGAAGGGTCAACCTGGAAACTGATTAGCAGAGGAAGCTCTCACTCTGTAGCAGAGGAGAAGATACTAAAGTAGAAAAATAGGATTAGTGTTGATGGGCAAATAGGTCAGCATGGGTGTGGTGAGCCAAAGGGCCTATTTCTGTGTGGTACAAATTTATGAGCAGTACAGTTATTTTGGAAGAATGCAAAGAACAGATAAGAGCCGGCTGTAAAGTGATAATTGCACACACAGGTAAAACAAGAGATTCTGTAGAAATATAAAGACAGTGGCCTGATTTTACTTGCAGTTTAGGAAAGATGCAAAATACTGGAGCAACTCAGTGGGTCAGGCAGCATCACTGGCAAATATGGACAGACGAGGTTTTGGGTTGGGACCCTTCTTCAGAATGATTGCAGAGGTGGGGGGAATGAAATCTAGAAGAGACTGAACTTGGAGTTTACCTGCACTCAAAGACACTTTTATATGATGGGTGTAATCTTCCTTCAGGGAGCTGGTTCTTAACAATTGAATCATTTAGATCACGATTCCAGAACTACTTCAAGAGCAGGCTGCAACCCAACACTAGGCTCATTGGATGTCATAGCTGTCAAGGCCATTGAATATCTGTGAAAGCCTCTGACATTCACAAATATTCCAATGAGCTGGAAACGATTCATCATAAAAAATAATATAAAAAGTAAAATAATGAAAAATGAAAAACAGCAGGAAATAAATAAATACATTTAAATCAAGCCAATTAATAAAATGAAATTATCTTGTACTTAAGAATACGACACATTCTTCCCAATTAAGTCAATAGGCCTGATGGACCTGTGCCCGGCACAGGTTCTGTGGACACATTTTCTAGCCCATGCAATAAGTCCACATGGAGTCCAATTGCAGAACGTTTTTCACCCAGGATTAGCAGTCAATGTTTGCCTGAACCTCCACATCATTATGTCAGTAAAAGCTAGCAATTAGGAAAAAAAGTACTATTTTTTAAGCAGAAGATTTGAGTCAATGAAGTGACTTGGAAAAGTGCAGATACTCAGGAAATACTTCCAACCTGATGTGAATGCAACTATCATTTAGCCAGCCAGAGATTTAATGCATCTAAAAATCTAAAAATAACAGTGCAAATTACAAGCTCATTTTATTCCAGGAGAGAGTAAAGATCAAATAGGAAAAGTAACATTTATCAGTTGAACTGCATTTCCCCCCCGCTATATTAACACTGAAAGACAATCATTATCAAATGTAAAAACTCACAATATACATGGGAAGTTTTTGGACCTATTTCACATGTTGATATTAATATTTTATGTTATATAATAAGTGAATATTTACCCTTAGTTGACCGAATATCAGAACTGAATAGTGGGGGGGGGGGGGGAAGAGAGACAAATTGGAATACAAGGATAGAGTTAAAGGGAAAGCGAGTATAGGAAAAGTTAAGAAAGACACCAGAATTAACGGGACAGAAAGCTCACGAGGGGATAGGAAAGTATGACCAAGTGAAATAGGAATCAATGTGAAAGGTGAGGTGAGTAAAGGATTAAAAGTATTATATATGAATGCACAAAGTATAAGAAGTAAAGTGGATGAGCTTGAGGCTCAGTTAGAGATTGGTAGATATGACATTGTGGGGATTAGATAGAAAGAAACATGGCTGCACGAGGATCGGGACTGGGAACTGAATATTCAGGGTTATACATCCTATAGAAAGGACAAGCAGGTGGGCAGAGGAGGTGGGGTAGCTCTGTTAGTGAGGGATGAAATTCAGTCCCTTGTTTGGGGTGACATAGGGACTGATGATGTAGAGTCACTGTGGATAGTATTGAGGAATTGTAAAGGTAAGAAGACAAGAATGGAGTTATCTACTGGCCCCCAAACAGTAGCATGGATATAGGGTGCAAGGGTTAAAATTGGCATGTAACAAAAGGTAATGCCACTGTGGTTATGGGAGATTTCAATATGCAGGCAGACTGGGAAAATCAGGTTGGTTCTGGACACCAAGAAAGGGAGTTTGTAGAGTGCCTCCGAGATGGATTCTTCGAGCAGCTTGTATTGGAGCCGACCAGAGAGAAGGCAATTCTAGATTTAGTGTTGTCTGATAAACGAGATTTAATAAGGGAACTCAAGGTAAAGGAACTGCTAGGAGGTAGTGACCATAATATGATACGTTTTAATCTGCAATTTGAGAGAGAGGTTAAATCAGGAATGTCAGTGTTGCAGTTGGGGTCAAGGAAAGAGCGTTCACGTCGCGGCCCTGTTTTCACCAATCTTTCCACCATCACGCATAAGAAGCACAAGACAGACACCATTGTATGCAGATGCCGAGAGGTGTGTTCAGCTCTGGCAGAACAACTTCTAATCTTGTGTGTGGACTCGATAAGAAGAAGTGTTGCAGTTGAACAAAGGGGACTATGAAGGCATGAGAGAGGAGCTGGCCAAGGTCGACAGGAAAAGGATCCTAACAGGAATGATGGTGGAACAGCAATGGCAGGAATTTTTGGGCATAATCCAGAAGACGTAGGATCATTTCATTCCAAAGAAGAAGAAAGATTCTAGGGGGAGTAAGAGGCAACCGTGGCTGACAAGGGAAGTTAGGAATGGAATAAAACTAAAATAAAATGTGTATAACATAGCAGAGTGGGAAGCCAGAGGATTGGGAAACTTTCAAAGGACCACAGAGGGTAACAAAAAAAAGCAATACGGGGAGCAAAGATTAAGTACGAGGGTAAACTGGCCAAGAATATAAACAAGGTAGTAAAAGCTTCTTTAGGTATGTTAAGAGAAAAAGATTAGTAAAGACAAATATGGGTCCATTGAAGGCAGAAGCAGGTGAAATTATTATGGGGAACAAGGAAATAGCAGAATAGTTGAGCAGGTACTTTGGTTCTGTCTTCACTAAGGAAGACACAAACAATCTCCCAGATGTACTAGAGGACAGAGGATCTAGGGAGACAGAGGAACTAAAATAAATTTGCTTTAGGAAAGAAGTAGTATTGGGTAGACTGATAATTCCCCAGGGCCTGATGGACTGCATCCCAGGGTCCTCAATGAGGTGGCTCTAGATATCGTGGACGCATTGGTGATCATTTTCCAATGTTCTATAGATTCAGGATCAGTTCCTGTGGATTGAAGGGTACCTAATGTTATCCCGCTTTTCAAGAAAGGAGCGAGAGAGAAAACGGGGAATTATAGATCAGTTAGCCTGACATCGATGGTGGGGAAGTTACTGGAGTCAATTATTAAAGAAGTAATAACGGCGCATTTGGATAGCAGTAAAAGGATTGGTCCTAGTCAGCATGGATTTATGAAGGGGAAATCTTGCTTGATGAATCTTCTGGAATTTTGAGGATGTGACAAGTAATATGGATGAAGGAGAGCCAGTGGATGTAGTGTATCTGGACATTCAGAAATCCTTTGATAAGTTCCCACACAGATTAGTCGGAAAAATTAGAGCACATTGTATTGGGGGCAGGATATTGACATGGATGGAGAATTGGTTGGCAGACAGGAAAAAAAGAGTAGGAATAAACGGATCCCTGTCAGAATGGCAGGCAGTGGTGAGTGGAGTGCCGCAGGCTCGGTGTTGGGGCCGCAACTATTTACAATATATATTAATGATTTAGATGATGAAATTAAAAGTAACTAGCAAATTTGCAGATGACACAAAGGTGGGTAGCAGTGTGAACTGTGAAGAGGATGCTAGGAATTTGCAGAGTGACTTGGACAGGTTGAGTGAGTGGGCAGATGCATGGCAGATGCAGTATAATGTAGATAAATGTGAGGTTATCCACTTTGGCAGCAAGAACAAGGAGGCAGATTATTATGTCAATGGTGTCAGATTAGGATAAAGGGAAGTGCAACGAGACCTGGGTGTCCTTGTACACCAGTCACTGAAAGTAAACATGCAGGTACAGCAGGCAGAGAAGAAAGCTAACGGCATGTTGGCCTTCATAACAAGAGGATTTGAGTATAGGAGTAAAGAGGTCCTTTTGCAGTTATACAGGGCCCTGGTGAGACCACATCTGAGTATTGTGTGCAGTTTTAGTCTCCTAATTTGAGGAAGGACATCCTTTCTATTGAGGCAGTGCAGCGTAGGTTCACAAGGTTATTCCCCGGATGGTGGGACTGTCATATGAGGAAAGATTGGAAATACTGGGTTTGTAGTCACTGAAATTTAGAAGGATGAGGGATCTTATAGAAACATATAAAATTATAAAAGGACTGGACAAGCTAGATGCAGGAAAAATGTTCCCAATGTCTGGGGAGTCCAGAACCAGGGGCTACAGTCTAGGAATAAAACTGAGATGATAAAAAACGTTTTCACCCAGAGAGTTGTGAATTTGTGGAATTTGAGAGAGCTCTTGTGGCTAGTGGAAGAGATATGGGGAGAAGGCAGTCATGGGTTACAGATTGTGGATGATCAGCCATGATCACAATGAATGGCGGTGCTTGCACATGGCCTCCTCCTGCACCTATTTTCTATGTTTCTATTTTTTTAAATGAAAACACAACTACTTTTTGTTTCCTTTCCGGTTAAGGTTGAAAATCAATGATAAAAGTTTTTATCTTGTTATGCAGGTGTGATTTGTTTCCAACAGGGCAGAGGGATAGGTATATTGTTTTTGAAGGCTATTTTACATTTAAAACAAAACAAGCCTATTGCTTGTGGAGAAATAAGCATAGCATTAATGCAGGAATGGCAACATCCAAAATAACTCTTCCATTAAACTCTGCTGTGAGGCAGGGCAATGTCATTTTCTAAAATAATTAGAAATTAAAGTTGGAATTAGTGGTAAATCATTGGTGGTTCTAAGTAACCAACCAGAAATAAGTTTAAATAATATGATAGGGATGTATTAAAATGAATGTAGTTGAAACTGTGTCATGAATTAATATTACCCGTGCAAACTTTAGTTTGGTATGTTTATGGTGTGTGACAGTTAGTTAAAAAACCCATCCAGTATGCATGGTGATATGACTCCTGTCAAAAATAGCTTGTGATAGGGGTGTTAATGCACAAACAGTGTACAGATGCAGATGGTATGAAATGTGGGTAGATCGCAACAGCTATCAGGAAATGCTGTACTGCCACATTGAAGATTAACAATACAGCTAGTGGTCTTTGTTAACCATGCACAGTTGATTTGCTCTGGCTCCTGCTGCAGTTTTTCATGTACAGGTATTTGATTCTTACTAGTTATTTCAGGTGACAGAATTCTATGGAGAACAGAATGGCAGATGCTGAGGAATGATTTGCTAACTCCAGGGCTTCTTGATAGATCTGTTGCTTTCAGGCATTGATGCATTTGTCATTTTTCTTTCTCCTTGGGATAGAGCTTGAATGACAGAATAAGCAGATAGCTCGCACCACAGGACAACCAGGATGAAGGAGGAGGAGGAAGAAAGGGAGAAGGTCTCAACAAAACGTCACTACTGCCCATTGTGTACGCAGAACAAATCTCCGACCTGAACATCAACAAGTCAAAAAAAAAGTTTTGGTTACCTATGTTTCCATAAAGTTAACATCTGTTAAAATCTGCAATCAATTCCAACTACAAATGCATCCTTGGTGCAGGCCGAAGATCCCAGGGCTATTTTCCATCAGATGCTTCCTCATTTCATATCCATGAAAACAAACTTCTATGAGTTGTGATAAAAAGGAACTGCAGATGGTGATAGATACAAAGTCCTGGAGTAACTCTACTGGTCAGGCAGCATGTCTGGAGAAAATGGATAGCTGACGTTTCAACCTGAAATGTTACCTATCCACGTTCGTCAGAGATGCTGCATGTCTCGCTGTGTTACTCCAGCACTTTGTGTGTTTTTCTTTTTGTAAACCTGCATTTGCAGTTCCTTGGTAGACAAAAGTGCTGGAGAAACTCAGCGGGTGCAGCAGCATCTATGGAGCAAAGGAAATAGGCAACGTTTCGGGCCGAAACCCTTCTTCAGTTCCTTGTTACTCCTTCTTTCACCACATCATTACCACTTTCATAAAACATAACATGCTGGAGTAACTTAGCGAGATGCTGCCTGACCCGCTGAGTTACTTTAGCAATCTATCTTTTATGAGTTGTGTTCCGTCCAGGTTCTAGCTGGAGATAGTTGCACCATCCTGCAATTTAATATTTGGGGGAATGCTGAAACACTGTTCAAAGAGAACAGGTTATGCTTCACTCTCTCTTGCCAGAGGCTAGGGGGCAGAGTGAGCACTTGACTGTTAGTATTTCAGGATTTTCCATAGATGTTATTGACTGCAAGTACAACACTCTCAGATCTTGCTCAGCAGCTCTGCTCTGTACCACATAAGTAACCAATTCCATCTTTCACCTAGTGTGTGCATTGAATCCAACTGATAAGTTAGCAGCAGTCACAATGTCACTGTGCTACGATGGCTATTTTTAACACACCACATTTGGAAGAAAAGATCAGTCGGTTGATGAGGTGCCCAGTCACCATGCTGCCTCATTGAGTGTTGAAATGGAGCAGCTCTGGAGGAACTCTGCGCTTCGCAGCAGAACAGATTCCAAGGTTCAAGGCAGCGTCATGTATGCTGCATAACCTCACATTCAGAACCCCTGGTCACCACAGCCAGCAGAGCAGGAGGGTTAGTGGTAGTATAAGAGGAGGAGGTGGCAGGAGAGGGAAGCAGGAAGTAAATGGAAGGGATGGCCATTCTCACTAGCCTGTCTGTGACAGGCTAGTAAGAATGGCTAATTGAGAATCTTAGTTGTCGGAAGCACAATTCTCCATTCACTCTTGCCCTCTCAACCAGTCCCTTCCCACCATCTCCCCCGCAGTCACAGAGCATTGTAGTGCTTACTTGGTCACAGTGTCACTTCGAAGAAATATTCCAGACCAAGTTTATAAATTAGTGCCAAATAGTGCCAAATTCCATATAAGTAAAATGGTTTTACTTATACTGTGGTGAATCTGTGGAATGCTCTGCCACAGAAGGTAGTTGAGGCCAGTTCATTGGCTATATTTAAGAGGGAGTTAGATATGGCCCTTGTGGCTAAAGGTATCAGGGGGTATGGAGAGAAGGCAGGTACAGGATACTGAGTTGGATGATCAGCCATGATCATATCGAATGGCGGTGCAGGCTCGAAGGGCCGAATGGCCTACTCCTGCACCTATTTTCTATGTTTCTATGTTTAGTCACTTACCTTTTTGATGGGGTTTGACAAACCTATTCAAACAAGTGGAATTGTGTTAATGTTAGCCATCACTGCCACAAAGTTGGGTGGCGGAATACAAAGTGTTCAAATGGTGCCTATTTCCAGGGTGTCCTTACCCTTCTATGCTTCCAAATGATGACCCGCCCCCCCCACCCCCATAGTCAACAGCTGCAGTGTCTGACCGTGTAAGACAGTAATCTGTACTTTCACTGCAGCAATTAGACACTGTGTGGCTGTTCCACAAGGGAAGCTGACATACTGGCCACTGCTGTACTGTGTCTGGGTCCCCACATGTGAGCACGGAGGCACAAGAAGCAGCTGATGCTGGAATCTTGAGTTAAATACAACTGATGGAAGAACTCAGCAGGTCATGCAACATCTGTGGAAGGACGTTTCAGGTCGGGACCCTTCTTCATCAGTGTGAAAAAAGGTCCCGATTTGAAACAACATCAATCTAAAGGAGGATCCCGACCTTAAACATTATCAGTCTGAAGAAGAGCCCTGACCCGAAACATCATCAGTCAGAAGGATCACCACCTGAGACATTTTCAGTCTGAAGGTGAGTCCCGACCCGAAACATTATCCGTCTGAAGAAGGGACCCGACCTGCAACACCAGCCAACCATTTCCTTCCACGGATGCTGCCTGATCTGCTGAGTTTCTCCAGCACTTTGTTTTTGAACAAGAAGAGAAAGGAATTGGGCACTGTTCACACTGGGAGGGATGAGTTCTAAGCTACGTGCAGTCCTGTGCCAAGTTGGTGCCAGAATCCTCCAATCTATTTGACAGTAAACACAGCCTTTCCAACGAACATCGTGATGCAACAAACATTTCATTTTGCACAGCTTTTTCCTGAAGGCCTCTTCCAAGTCACTTCTGTAAGTCAACAATTGGACTATCCTTGCCTGTTACCCTGACTGCAAGCCTCTTGTGTCCACTGCCTCACCATATGCCTATATCATTTCCTCTACCTTGAACACCAAGCCGGGATATATTTTTTTGACTTCATGTATGAAATCAAACGTCAATTGATTTTCACCAGTGTGCCCCTTCTCCATGCTGATCCACTGTATAGCCGGGCAGCATACTTGAATACCTGGAAGGAGATGGGAAGCCAATTGAAGTTATGGGGAGGGGTGCTGCAAGTTAATGTAGGTTAGTGTGGTTGCTTCCAATGATTGATAAATTGTAACTCAAATTAAGGGGAGGTGGGTTGTGAGAAGATGCGTAAGAAATGAGGAAGCCATTATCGTCCATTATTTTGTCCTGCCGTTGTCACCGCTCCTACAACGGATCCCAATGAAGCTCACTACTGGCTGCTGCAGAGGTTTTGACATGTACACTTTCCCTCCTACTTTAGCTCCTGCATGCTTACTCACATGCCACCTTGACCTGGGAGAAGGGAAGTACGTCAATTATTGCTATATTTGTGTTAGAGTGAGAGGCTTTCATGGATGGACAGCTGACCCTGTGTGCAATCTGTGACATCTGGCTTTGACCTTGCAGCTGTGCTAAATGCTTGAAAGAGTCTTGATTGAAATGTTGGAAAGAGTCTTTGAAAAACTCTTGATTAATATGATGGAGATTGTTGGTGGGAGATTCACAAGAATTTGTTGGAGGAGAGTGCTTCACATGATAGGGTACATACCTTGGCCAGCAAGTGAGGTTATTAAACACACAGCTCTGTGTTCAGGTTTCCAGCCTTTGGCCAAGCCTGAAAACCTGGATGCAGAGATTTAAGTAACCTCCATGGGTCATTGTCTTAACCTTGTCTGGCTGGTCTCCAGTGTACTGCAAATTTCCTTCACATTTCCTTCTTACCACAGTTTCTATCAAGCCATAGAACAGTACAGCACAGGAACAGGCCCTTCGGCCCACGATGTCTTTGTCAAACATGATGCCAAGACCATCACTTATCCACCTGAACATAATTCATATCCCTCCATTCCCTGCATATCCACATGCCTATCCAAAAGTCTCTTAAATGCCGCTTTCGTATCTGCCTCAACCACCAACCCCAGCAGTGTGTTGAAGACACTCACCATCATCTGTGTAAATACGTTGCCCCATGCATTTCCTTTAAACCTCACCTTAAAGCCATGCCCTCCAGTATTTGATTTTTCCATCCCGGGAAAGAGGTTCTGACTGTCTACAATATCTATGCCTCTCAAGATTTGATCTACTTCAATCAAGTCTCCCCGTATGTGAAGACGTGAAAATCTCCATTGCTGCGTCTTTCTTCAAAGATTCCCAGACAGAATGCAGCACGCCTCCTCTTTAACTGAGGATAGTAACTCACAAAGTTAGACCACCTACCCCCTCTCCACATAACGTTGCCGGCTGGATGTTACAATTATGTTGATTAGCAGGCAGTGTGATGTTGGCACTGTTCCACTGTTCATGCATTGCCATCCTGATGACCATTTGCAGGGGTGGTCTTATATAACCCCCAGTGTTTTAAAATGGAGCATCATCTATGACAAAAATCAGACCTCTGTACGCAAAACAATGACTGAGGGAACCATATTACCAAATTATGAATGATCTTGTAACATTGACAGTTTTTCACTGACTGTCAATTTGCCATGGGATGATAAAAATACATCCTATAAATCCTGTAGAACATCATTACTTATTACCATTTCTTATTTGAAATACACCAGGACACAAATTATCATTTAAAAAGCTTCCATCATAATGATTTGGTGGACGTCACTGTGGCTAAAAGACCATTTTCTATCTTTTTTGTTTTGTGTTTTTTGTCATTCTGTGCAACTTTCTACATAAAAATATAGTTTAATGTGGAAAACTAGTGCTTTTTTTAAATCTAGAATTTACATTTACAGGCAACAAATCCCTAAAACCCTCTTTACATATAATATACCAGAATCCACACTCAATTTCTCAACAAACCAGACAAGGCTTTTGTTTATATCCTTTTCTCTCCTACACTTTTTCCCAACATATATTTTTTTCGGACATATATTGGAAATGTCAAATTCTCAGACATCAAAAATTAAATTACAAGACTCAACAAAAAAAATGACAAAAAGAAAATAGACATGGAAACAGTTAAGCCTAGAAGGCCGAATTTCTTAAATTATGTCCAAGCCACAAATAGAAAGAATAATACTGTGAAATCACGGTTCTAGTTATAAAACAGCATTAACCAGCATCTGATTGTTAAAACTTACCCCCAAAACAGATAAAAGAAGAATGACTTAACTTTTGTACATTTTCTGACCGGTTCCACAAAGCTCCAGGTCAGGTGCAGTATTTACATTCTTTAATCGGTAGTGGTGAAAAAGAATCTATTTAAGTGCAGGACATTCCTAGTGTTGCAGTAGTGATTTTTTTCCTTCCATTTAGAAGTCTTGAATGTACACATTATGTGCCTTTGTCTGAAGAGAGCTTTGTTCCAAGCGCAGTAGCATGTGTCAGCCATCACCGTCACTTGGGGATGGCTGAAGAGTCTGGGTTAAAAAGCTCCTTATACAGGGGAGGGAACAGGCTGTTTGCAGTCTCTGGGTGGAACAGCTTGAATGCTTGGAGCTTGTCGGTGTGCAGGTTGCAAAGTGCAGTTAGAGTTGGTAATCTGGAGATCAGCTGAAAGAAGAGTTAAAAAATAGAATACAACTTTAAACTCTGTAACCAACTATGTTCCCCTCAACCATTTTGCCATTTTGCCAGTGTCATTGTAAATCTAGCAGCAAATCCGAACTAACATGGTCACGCACTTTGAAGAAGGGTCTCAACCCGAAGTGTCGCCTATTGCTTTCCTCCAGAGATGTTGCCTGACCCGCAGTGCCGGATTTAGATGAAGAGAGGCCCTAGGCTATTCCACTTGTGAGGCCCCTCCCAATCCCCCACCCCCACGACTAGAGGAAGATGGAAGAATGTTTTAAATAATTTGAGTAAAGCCAAGGATGATGATGGGTGTTTTAAATTCCGCAATTTGCAATTCCTTCTCTGAAAGACATAAAATGTTATTATTATTTTTCTGTATAATATTTGGGAAATATTTCTTAAAGAATTGTTCCTTATTGACAATTATATTGCAAAATCTGAATCAAATCCGAATCAAATCTGCTTCCAAAAACCGTTTACAAAACGAGTATGCTTTTTCCTATCGTTAACAAAGATGCTGCAAATAAGCTTAGTTTTATTACTACCCTGACAGTGGCTGCCACGGCACTACACAGTAGGTTTCCAGCAATGATTATCAGCTCTACCCCTATCATTGCTCCTTGCCAACTTCCTAGTTCAAATATCTTTGCACTTTCCAACTTACCCCTGAGTTTTTACTTTTGAAGCCTGCAAGTATCCAAAGATGTTTGCAGACAAGAGGGAGCAGCTGATTGGGAGTCAGATCCCTGCTGATTGTACTGTATTGTAGCTGTTTGTTTTGTATTGTAGCAGTTTGTTTTGTATTGTATTCTAGGTAAGGGGAGTATGAGGGCCAGGGCAGTTTACTGTTCTGGATGTCAGATGTGGGAAGTCATGGAGTCTGATAGCCCTCCAGACGTCCACATCTGCGCCAGGTGTATCGAGATGGGGCTCCTAAGGGACCGTATTAGGAACCTGGAGCAGCAGCTCGATGACCTCCGTCTGGTCAGGGAGAGCGAGGAAGTCATTGAGAGGAGTTACAGAGAGGTGGTCACTCCAAGACCACAGGAGGCAGGCAAGTGGATCATGGTTGGGAGAGGCAAGGGGCACAGGCAGGGACTAGAGAGTACCCCGGTGGCTGTACAACTTGACAATAAGTACTCCTGTTTGAATACTGTTGGGGGGGACAGCCTACCTGGGGGTAGCGACATCGGCCGGGCCTCCGGTACAGAGACCGGTCCTGTTGCTCAGAAGGGTAAGGAAAAGAAGAGGAGAGCAATACTAATAGGGGACTCTATAGTTAGGGGGTCAGACAGGCGATTCTGTGGACGCAGTCGGGAGACCCGGATGGTAGTTTGCCTCCCTGGTGCCAGGGTCTGTGATGTGTCTCAACGTGTCCAAGATATCCTGAAAGGGGAGGGAGAGGAGCCCGAGGTCGTGGTACATATAGGTACCAATGACATAGGTAAAAAAAGAGAAGAGGTCCTGAAAGGAGAATTTAGGGAGTTAGGAGGGGAGTTAAAGAGTAGGACAGCAAAGGTAACAATCTCGGGATTACTGCCTGTGCCACGCGACAGTGAGAGCAGGAATGGAGCGAGGTGGAGGATAAATGCGTGGCTGAAGGACTGGTGCAGAGGGCAGGGATTCAAATTTCTGGATCATTGGGACCTCTTTTGTGGAAGGTGCGACCTGTACAAAAAGGATGGGTTGCACTTGAACCTGAGGGGGACCGATATCCTGGCGGGGAGATCTGCAAAGGCTACTGGGGGGACTTTAAACTAGAATGGTTGGGGGGAGGGACTCAAATAGAGAAAGCTATTAGACGGTGTGTGAGGCAGGAGGCAGAGAAGGAAAGCATTCAGACCCAACATGTAGGGGGGAAAGAAGAAAACAATAATAAACAGAGAATAAGAGGTGATGGGGTTCTTAAATGTGTGAGCAGAGAGACAGAGGGGTGTAAAATGCGGGCGGAAGCAATAGGTAGCAAGGTGAAAAGTAAAAGTGGCAGGCAGACAAATCCAGGGCAAAAATCAAAAAGGGCCACTTTTCAACATAATTGTATAAGGGGTAAGAGCGTTGTAAAAACAAGCCTGAAGGCTTTGTGTCTCAATGCAAGGAGCATTCGTAATAAGGTGGATGAGTTGAACGTGCAGATAGCTATTAATGATTATGATATAGTCGGGATCACGGAGACATGGCTCCAGGGTGACCAAGGCTGGGAGCTGAACATCCAGGGATATTCAATATTCAGGAGGGATAGAGAGAAAGGAAAAGGTGGTGGAGTAGCGTTGCTGGTTAGAGAGGAGATTAACGCAGTGGAAAGGAAGGACATTAGCTTGGAGGATGTGGAATCGGTATGGGTAGAGCTGCGAAACACTAAGGGGCAGAAAACGCTGGTGGGTGTTGTGTACAGGCCACCTAGCAGTAGTAGTGAAGTTGGGGATGGCAACAAACAGGAAATTAGAAATGCGTGCAACAAAGGCAAAACAGTTATAATGGGTGACTTCAATCTACATATAGATTGGGTGAATCAAATTGGCAGGGGTGCTGAGGAAGAGGATTTCTTGGAATGTATGCGGGATAGTTATCTAAACCAACATGTAGAGGAACCAACGAGAGAGCAGGCTATTCTAGACTGGGTATTGAGTAATGAGGAAGGGTTAGTTAGCAGTCTTGTTGTGCGTGCCCCCTTGGGCAAGAGTGACCATAATATGGTTGAGTTCTTCATTAGGATGGAGAGTGACATTGTTAATTCAGAAACAACGGTTCTGAACTTAAAGAAAGGTAACTTTGAGGGTATGAGATGTGAATTGGCCAAGATTGACTGGCAATTAGTTCTAAAAGGGTTGACGGTGGATATGCAATGGAAGGCATTTAAAGACTGCATGGATGAACTACAAAAATTGTTCATCCCAGTTTGGCAAAAGAATAAATCAGGGAAGGTAGTGCATCCGTGGATAACAAGGGAAATCAGGGATGGTATCAAAGCAAAAGATGATGCGTACAAATTAGCCAGAAAAAGCAGCATACCAGAGGACTGGGAGAAATTCAGAGACCAGCAGAGGAGGCCAAAGGGCTTAATTAGGAAAGGGAAAATAGATTATGAAAGAAAACTGGCAGGGAACATAAAAACTGACTGCAAAAGTTTTTATAGATATGTGAAGAGAAAGAGATTAGTTAAAACAAATGTAGGTCCCTTGCAGTCAGAAACAGGTGAATTGATCATGGGGAACAAGGATTATGGCGGACCAATTGAATAACTACTTTGGTTCCGTCTTCACTAAGGAAGACATAAATAATCTGCCGGAAATAGCAGGGGGCCGCTGGTCATAGGAGATAGAGGAACTGAGTGAAATCCAGGTTAGTCGGGAAGTGGTGTTGGGTAAATTGAATGGATTAAAGGCCGATAAATCACCAGGACCAGATAGGCTGCATCCCAGAGTACTATAGGAAGTAGCTCCAGAAATAGTGGATGCATTAGTGATAATTTTTCAAAACTCTTTAGATTCTGGAGTAGTTCCTGAGGATTGGAGGGTAGCAAACGTAACCCCACTTTTTAAGAAGGGAGGGAGAGAGAAAACGGGGAATTACAGACCAGTTAGTCTAACATCCGTAGTGGGGAAACTGCTAGAGTCAGTTATTAAAGATGGGATAGCAGCACATTTGGAAAGTGGTGAAATCATTGGACAAAGTCAGCATGGATTTACGAAAGGTAAATCATGTCTGACGAATCTTATAGAATTTTTCGAGGATGTAACTAGTAGAGTGGATAGGGGAGAACCAGTGGATGTGTTGTATCTGGACTTTCAGAAGGCTTTCGACAAGGTCCCACATAAGAGATTAGTATACAAACTTAAAGCACACGGTATTGGGGGTTCAGTATTGATGTGGATAGAGAACTGGCTGGCAAACAGGAAGCAAAGAGTAGGAGTAAACGGGTCCTTTTCACAATGGCAGGCAGTGACTAGTGGGGTACCGCAAGGCTCAGTGCTGGGACCCCAGCTATTTACAATTTATATTAATGATCTGGATGAGGGAATTGAAGGCAACATCTCCAAGTTTGCGGATGACACTAAGCTGGGGGGGCAGTGTTAGCTGTGAGGAGGATGCTAGGAGACTGCAAGGTGACTTGGATAGGCTGGGTGAGTGGGCAAATGTTTGGCAGATGCAGTATAATGTGGATAAATGTGAGGTTATCCACTTTGGTGGCAAAAACAGGAAAGCAGACTATTATCTAAATGGTGGCCGATTAGGAAAAGGGGAGATGCAGCGAGACCTGGGTGTCATGGTACACCAGTCATTGAAAGTAGGCATGCAGGTGCAGCAGGCAGTGAAGAAAGCGAATGGTATGTTAGCTTTCATAGCAAAAGGATTTGAGTATAGGAGCAGGGAGGTTCTACTGCAGTTGTACAGGGTCTTGGTGAGACCACACCTGGAGTATTGCGTACAGTTTTGGTCTCCAAATCTGATGAAGGACATTATAGCCATAGAGGGAGTGCAGAGAAGGTTCACCAGACTGATTCCTGGGATGTCAGGACTTTCATATGAAGAAAGACTGGATAGACTTGGCTTATACTCGCTAGAATTTAGGAGATTGAGAGGGGATCTTATAGAAACGTACAAAATTCTTATGGGGTTGGACAGGCTAGATGCAGGAAGATTGTTCCCGATGTTGGGGAAGTCCAGGACAAGGGGTCACAGCTTAAGGATAAGGGGGAAATCCTTTAGGACCGAGATGAGAAGAAACTTTTTCACACAGAGAGTGGTGAATCTCTGGAACACTCTGCCACAGAGGGTAGTTGAGGCCAGTTCATTGGCTATATTTAAGAGGGAGTTAGATGTGGCCCTTGTGGCTAAAGGGATCAGGGGGTATGGAGAGAAGGCAGGTACGGGATACTGAGTTGGATGATCAGCCATGATCATATTGAATGGCGGTGCAGGCTCGAAGGGCCGAATGGCCTACTCCTGCACCTATTTTCTATGTATCTATGTTCCCTGCACCCGCCATCGTTGCTTACTGGAGCACGTGTGAATGTTTGCCAGACCCCGGTACCACCAGATTGACACCGATGTGCAGCCGAGTGTGGCCAATGAGATAAGGGGCTGGAAAGCTGTGTTTTAAAAAAATTATTTATTGCCAGTGCTAGTGTCGAGTTATCGGCTTAAAGCAGTATTATTCTGAAATGGAGGGCAAGGAAAATTACTGAAGGGTTGTTTAGAGACTACAGTGCGTTGTGATAGCATATGTAAGTGTCAAAAATATTATACACCTTGGCCGGAGGTTCCCATTAAAAAAATGAGAATCATAATGCTAATGGCCACCAAATGCAGATCAAGGAGAATTTTTTTTTAGCATTGGATAGGTTCAAGCTGCAATATTTTTTCTTGCTGCCATCAAGCTTAACTAAGCTAGACATTCTTGTCCAAATCTGATGGATTTAATTTGTACCTGACATTTTTTATCTCAGCAGAAGTTGTGAAGTTAATGGTTGCAAATAGTATTCCACTGATAATTTGCACAGGTTCAACTGCAACCTCAATGGATGTGTGTTTAAACTATTCAGTGGATTGATAATTCATTGATTTTCTCTCCTTCTTTGGTGACACAAGGAACAACAGATGTTGCAATCTTGCATAGAACACAATGTGCTGGAGAGTAATGCAGCGAATCTGGGAGCATCTCTAGAGAACATGGAAAGGGATCCTGACCTGAAACTTTGTCTGTCCATGTCCTCCAGATACGCTGCCTGACCTGCCGAGTTACTCCAGCACTTTGTGTTTTCTCCTTCCTTGTTTGAGTGTTCCTATCATCTCCACTAGATCTTGCTTGATATGTGTGAACCATTATGGGAAGACAAATGTAAAATCTAGTTAAAAATCCTAATATCCAGTGGCAGTTCGATATTGAATTTGTCAATAAATTAGAGTAACAGGATACTTCACAGTTATAAGTGACATGCAATGATTAAACCATCCAAGGGACTGAAATAATCTTGTTATTTTTTTAATGTCAACAATACAGAAGGCAGCACAGTGGAGCAGCTGGCAGAACCCCACACCACCAAAGACCAGGTTCAATCCTGACCTCGGGTACCATCTGTGTGGAGTTTGCACATTCTCCCTGTGACTACATGGGTTTCCTCCGGGTGCTCCAGTTTCCTCCCACATTCTAAAGACGTGCGGGTTTGTAGGTTAATTGATCTCTGTAAATTGACCACAGTGTGTAGGGAGTGGATGAGAAAGTGGGTTAACAGAACCAGTGTTGACTCAGTGGGTAGAAGGGCATGTTTCCATGCTGTATTACTAAAGTTAAAACTAAATTAAATGTCCTGTCATGTTCTTATGCTAAATTCATTGTTGACAGGATAAATGTTATACCCTTGATCATTCATATTCCAAGGTAGCACACTAGTAGATTAATTCCTTTCAAATGCATAGAAGAAACCTTTCTAGTTGTCACAGAAAAGTCTGTGTGTCCTGCAGACAGTTTTGGTATTACTGAGAAATTTTCAGTTAAGCCTGGTCTATTCCATTTGTACTCCCAACTGTTCATATCCGGGTGCCTTCCCATCTCCAATCCTCCCATTTGATCAATGAATCAGCTCAACAATTACCTTTGCTAATGTGTCATCGTCCAGGTGATTTTTCTGAATCACGTGCTGTAGTGCAAAATAAACCTTTTCCTGTAGCTTTTGAACCTTCCTCGGTTCCATTAACCATGGTCGATCTGAAGGATGTGAGGAGAATACAGAAGAATGGTCACTAAAGAGGACATACGTTTATGGTGAGGGGGATAGATTTAATAGGAACCTGAGGGGTAACATTTTTATACAATGGATGGTAAGTGCTGCCGGAGTGGAGGCAGGTACAAAAGTAACGTTTAAGAAACATTTGGACAAGTACATGGATAAGTCAGGTTTGGAAGGATATGCGCCAAACACAGGCAGGTGGGACTAGTATAGATGGGACATGTTGGTTGGTATGGGCAAGTTTGGCCGAAGGGCCTGTTTCCATGCTGTATAACTCTCAAACTATAATTGCAGTAAAATGCGGATAAATGTGAGACATTTTGGTGGCAAGAACAGGAAGGCAGATTATTATCTGAATGGTGTCATGTTAGGAAAAGGGGATGATCAACAAGACCTGAGTGTGCTTGTACATCAGTCACTGAAAGTAAGCATGCAGGTACAGCAGGCAATGAAGAAAGCTAATGGCATGTTGCCCTTCATTGCGAAAGGATTTGAGTTTATGAACAAGGAGGTCCTACAGCAGTTGTACAGGGCTCTGGTTAGACCGCACCTGGAGTATTGTGTGTAATTTTAATCTCCTAATTTGAGGAAGGACATTACTATTGAGGGAGTGCAGCGTAGGTTCACCAGGTTAATTCCCGGGATGGTGGGATTGACATATGATGAAAGAATAGGTCGACTGGGCTTGTATTCACTGGAATTTAGAAGGATGAGAGGCATCCTATAGAAACATAGAAAATTCTTAAAGGATTGGACAGTCTAGATGCAGGAAAAATGTTCCCGATGTTGGGGGTGTCCAGAAACAGAGGTCACAGTTTAAGAATAATGGTTAAGCCATTTAGGACTGAGATGAGGAACAACTTCTCCACCCAGAGAGTTGTGAATTTGTGGAATTCTCTGCCACAGAAGGCAGTGGAGGCCAATTCACTGGATGTTTTCAAGAGAGAGTTAGGTTTAGCTCCTCGGGCTAAAGGAATCAACGAATATGGGGAAAAAGCAGGAACGGGGTACTGATTTTAGATGACCAGCCATGATCATATTGAATGGCGGTGCTGGCTCGAAGGGTCACCTATTTTTCTATGTTTCTATAATGTGAGATCCATCAAAAGAATGAATGAACTAGACTACTGCATCAGATATTTAGGTCTGAAATATACTCAAACTTGCTTGTGTATGGTAGATAAACACACACCTGGCGATATCAGAACAGCAGCCGAGAACAGAGCTATTTCTTCCTCAGTCAGCTGGAGGGAGCATAAACTTTTAGCAAAGTCAAAGACAGCACTCACTAGATCATCACATCCTGTGAGGGAAACAAATGGCAATCATAAGATGAACAGCTCAAAGGATAGTAACATGAAAATTGTTCAAAATGTGTTGACATTTTCTTTCCATTGATATTCATATCAAGACATCAGTCTTATTTCTCTGTCGAATTATTGGAAGAGCAACTTGGAAAGCTGAGACCATAGAAAATAACGGGCAGCTTTATATATTACATCAAGGGTGGCACAGTAGCGTAGCAGTAGAACGCCAGAGACCCCGGTTCGATCCTGACTACGGTTGCTGTCTGCGCAGAGTTTGTATGTTCTCCCCATGACCACCTGGGTTTTCACCAGGTGTTCCAGTTTCCTCCCACACTCCAAAGACATACAGTTTGTAGGTTAATTGCCTTTGGTAAAAATTGTATTACAGTGCTCGAAATTAGCGGTTGCCCGGGTGCCAATGACCACCTAAAGTGCCGCCGGGTAACCTAAATGCCGAGTCATTTTGCCCGGCTTGGCACTGCAGATGCTGGTTTATACCGAAGACAGACACAAAAAACTGGAGTAACTCAGCAGGTCAGGTAGCATCTCTGGAGAAAAGGAACGTGACGTTTCGTGTCGACGGCAGCAATAGCTGTAGTGCGGGTCAAAGATACTAGGTGCTGGGTGACGGAGAATCGGAGCGAATGACGGGCCCCACACAGCAGCAGCGACCAAAGATTATAGAGCGGATCTTTGGCAGCGACAGCGGCTCCTCCTGCCTCACCCCGCCGGTCCTGATAACGGCCGCTGCCTGCCACTCCACCAGCGGCGCTTTCAAAACAAACCCTCCCGCACGCCGCGACCTGGAGGAGGGAGGGAGAGCGGGAGGCCCTCTTCCGCCGTCTGAAGCGTCTGCACTGCTCGGCCCCGCACTTTGCTGTTGGCTGGCGGAGGAGGGGAAGCGGTGGCGAGGAGATCCCAACTGCCTCCCCCTTTGGCGGTGGACAGGGATGGCCAAGGCAGCGGGGCAATGATGCCGGTGTTGTCTGAGGAGGGCTGACCTTCCTTCCTCCCCACCCCCCTCTGTCTCTCTCCCCTCTGTCTCTCTCCCCTCTGTCTCTCTCCCCCTGTCTCTCTCCCCCTCCCCTTCTGTCTCTCTCCTCTGTCTCTCTCCCCCTCTGTCTCTCTCCCCCCCGTCTCTCTCCCCCTCTCTCCCCCTCTATCTCTCTCCCCCTGTCTCCGTCTCTCTCGCCCTCTGTCTCTCTCCCTGTCCATCCGTACTGATCCCCCCATTCAACCCCACTAACATCCCCCGCGCTCTCCCCTCACAATTTTATCTACTCCAACCAACACGCACTAATTCCCCAGCCTCAATCCATCCATTCCGCACCGATTAATAATAACAATTCCCAATGTTATTATTTGTTTTAATCCATAAAGATGGATTAATAAAATTGTGAACACGTGAAACATTAAAACCGCAGGGTTCGATTGTCACTGCTACCGTTGACATGTTATTACACAATTCATTTTACCGGCAAATCAATGCTCTTAATATGGAGTATCAGTACCGTAGTTATTTAATGAAAACATTCACAACTATACGTTGGATTTATCCAGGTTTTACTTCTACAGTCGGTCATATACTTCACAAATTTGGTCAGAAGATATTTCAGTTAAAATTTTAACATTAATTCTGAAATTGGAATGATGGAAACAGCGTTTATCAATAATTTTTATTTAATCTGGTGCGTACAAACTGGGTATCTTAATTGCTGTTCATAACACATACATCTAATCTGAATGTCCGGTAATGTGGCGTTTTGACACCTTTAAACATATTACCAAAAGAACATTTGCTGCAGTTATGTCCTTTGACCATCTCTTGTCAGTTAGTGTGATGTTTAACCTGTCAGATGGGAATAGTCGGGTTTAACAGCTATTATCATGAAATGTAGTTTTGATATTTCCTTGCAACCTGTATATTTTGTTGTGGATAAATGATGTGGGAAGCGAGAGTGTTTCTGCACCAATAGCAATAACGACTCATGCTATGGCCATGTCATGATAATTTTCGGTCCTTCACAGAAAAAATGCTTGCATCAATCTGTAGTGTGCATGGTTAAGCATATATGTTACCATGGTCCAGGATTTATTGACACAGGTTGATCATACGCTGAATAATCCAACCATATTTTTGTTTGGAAGTGGAAAGAAATAACAGAAATTGCATTAATTGCAACGTGTAAAATGAGTTGAGATACTGTATTATAATTTTGCTGCATGTCATTGTGGTATATATCATGTCTTGATTGGTGAATATGTTTAGTTTGTAACTTTATTTGAAGCAGAAATAATATGTGAATGCTTCATTGAGCATAATTCCGACTGGTAACTACGCACTTCGTCCGAGCACATTATCGCACGCATCATGCAAGTCGTCTTAAATGACCACCTAAACTGTCATTTGGCAGCCTAAAAAACTGCCTAGGTTGCCCGGCTGGCAACAGGGAGCCCTGGTATATTGTCCCTAGTGTGCAGGATAGTGTTAATGTACGGGGTGATCGCTGTCTTTGGGATGTGGGAGGAAACCGGAGCATCTAGAGTAGTTCCATGCACCCATGGGGAGTAGGTGCAAACTCTATACAGACAAAACCCGAGGTCAGGATTGAACCCGGGACTTGGGCGCTATGAGGCAGCAGCTCTTCCTGCTGTGCATTGTGCCACTTTTATGATTTGTAGTCCCAAGAGTCAGTAGTGGTGCTGTATTTATTTCATGGAGACCTTAAGCATACCCGTGAATCTTTTACTCTGGCCTCCTGGCAGCTTCTTCACGTGATTAGCACAGAACTGAATGGGAAAAGGTGCACAGGAACCTCACTTACTCACTAAGAGCCATGCCATATGCAGGTTCCTCAGTGGTGCCCAAACCCCGAAGGAACTGTCGGACTGAGATCCTAGAATGGAGGTAAAGTTATCAAAGACAGAGGGGCAGTCAAAACCTTCAGGAAGAAGCACTGCAAAGACCTTTAGGGTTGCACGGTGGCGCAGCAGTATAGTTGCTGCCATACAGTGCAAGAGACCAGGGTTCTATCCTGACTAAGAGTGTGTTGTCTGTACGGATATGTACATTTCTATCGTGACTGCCTGGGTTTTTTCTGATTGCTCCAGTTTCGGCCCATACTCCAAAGATGTACAGGTTTGTAGATAGATTGGCTTCTGTAAATTGTAAATTGTCCTATTGTGTAGGATAGTACTATAGAGTATGGAGTGATCGCTGGTCGGTGGGGACTTGGTGAGAAGGGCCTGTTTCCACGCTGTGTCTCTAAACTAAACTAAACCTCCTAAACTGCACCTTTCTCCTTGATGTAAGCACCTTCGGCTCCATCCTGCATGATGAGTGGTGAGATAATTAAATCTGTACATTGAAAGATTTCAAATCACAAAGAGTTGTAGAGCCTTATCTTACCGAGAGCTTTGAATATTTGCATGCCTCCGTATTTTCCCTCAAAGAGCACTGTGTTGTTGAGTGGGTTAAAGGCACGGCACATTCTGACCAACACCACCTCCAAACACCCTAAAATACAGAGATCACCCAGTTCATTACTCTGACCAATGAGACGATAATACAGTAAATATTTTGAACACAACCAACCTAAATTATAGATGAAGCCATAGTTATGCCATCTTCCCAATACGCAGCTTACTTTTGATCAATTTTCTAAAATGAAAACTCAGTGGCTTAAGTGACGGATATCTTTTCAATTAGAATGGTTGCTTTGTGAATTATTAACATAAAGTATTTATCAAAAAATAAGTCTATTGTTCAAACCCTGGAAAAAAGATGAAGCAATGAGTGATGATTTCCTCTCATATGAGCAAGTTTCAAATTAGGTTCAGAAGTGGTAATGTATAAACCATTCCAAAGCTTGTCAAATTCATATGCTCTCTGATGGGAGTTAAAACTATTAAAAATGAATGATTATTAGTCTGAAATGCTCCTTTCTCATGATAGGGAGTATTTCTGTTCTGTTTTCAGGTTTGAGTCTCTCCTCTTTGGTGTTTTGAATGCGTAATTCACATATAGAGATGGTTTGTGTGCTGCTCATTTAGTGAGGATGGGCCACGAGTGTAAGCTTGTTCCTGTGGAAAATAGAGCAACATACTATGAAAGTTTATTACATTTCCCATTAATCTTGAGCACAAGATTAAAGTTTTTGTTCATTTATGTATGAATGTATGTGTTTTTTTACTGAATTGTCTTAATATTCCAATTGCTTCAGATTGGTGGTGAGTTGGACTATTCATTTTCTTCCACATTTTACTTCCCCCTTTTCACACATTTTGTAGGCAATTGGCAAGCAATGTTCAGGAGAGTTGGTGAAAGGTCTGAAAATGGGAAGATAGACACAAAAAGCTGGAGTAACTCAACGGGACAGGCAGCATCTCTGGAGATGAAGAATGGGTGATGTTTCGGGTTGAGACCCTTCTTTAGATGGGAAGTTCAGTGGTGCATGAAACTCCAGGCTTCCTGTGGTACTAGGGTACACAAAAATGCTGGAGAAACTCAGCGGTGCAGCAGCATCTATGGAGCGAAGGAAATAGGCAACCTTTCGGCCCGAAACCCTTCTTGTCTACTCCTGTGGTACTAACAGGCAGGATAGGGTGAGCAAGCATTTTGTCCACCTGCTTTGCCATTCTGGTGTATACATCAGGTGAATCAGAGGCTTTTGGGGATGGGTGATGGTGGGATTGTTGGATCAGGAGCTGAAAGGGTGAGAAGAGGATATATGCTGGGATGCAAAGGTTGAGATGGAATGTTTGAGGGAGTCAAATGACAGATTGTAAAGGGGGCTGGGGTAAGGATTGACTGTTTTAAGCTAGTGGGATAGAGAGGCGTCAATTGTAGATGAATCCAAGAGCAGTTGATGGATGTGTGGACAGGGTGAAGATGACAGATCTGTGATTAGATGAGGTTGGGAGCTAAAATGAGATTGTTAGTTGGAAGGTGCAGTCAGGTGAGCCAGGCGGGGTGGTCAAAAGTCAAGAATGTTTTATTGTCATATGTCCCGTCGCCAAGTCTATATAGTTTGGAGCCTATTTGGAGGTTGTTGTATATAACATGGTTGAAGGGAAGAAACTGCTCCTGAACCTAAGGATAGCTAGGCAAGTATATTACTTAAGAAAACCTATTTGTGATTGGTTATCAGCATTGCATGTTCGGGCTGGGACTGATCTAAACAAGTCCCTCGAATAAGGCCGCTTCAACATTTCTTACAGCACCATGAATCATGCTTCTGTCTTAGTGAACCATGGATGTCACTGGACACTGGATTGTGTATGCCTGGGCTCTCCTCTCTATTCTGGCCCAGCAGAAACTTTTAAGATCTATTTTTCTTTAGGTTTTAAATCTCATTACCATTTGATTTGTATAGTGCACACTGTCATATCATTACATGATCTGATTCAAGGGAAGTATCACCTGCAGGGATATAGTCCCTTGCCTGAAGGTACATCCAATTATTCATGCTGATGATGTTTGTCGAATAAGGAGAGTATCACAGATGAAATAGACCATGCCCACCATAGGTAAAGTGAAAATAGATTTAGATAAGCAAATGCCCTCTCTAGATCATCGTCAGAGATGTCACTTGACACGTTGAGTTAATTCAACATTTTGTGTCCCTCTCTAGATTAGTTCATTGAATCGCACAGAACATTCCCCTGCCCCTGCAGTTGAATTTCCCTGCACTTTCCTTATTATCCTGTAATTTGTTTTCATTATGCACATATCTTATATACTTTTGAAAGTTACAGTTAAATCAATTTCCTTCACCCTTCACCAGTCAAGATGGCGGACTGCAGGAGTGGGGCGCCGTTGTGTATGGCTGCTCTGCCTGCAGTCCGTCCTGTCACCCTGTTTTTTAATTTTTAGTCCTGTTAAAAACAAAATGTTTGTTGGTGGTCTTCTTTTATGTGGTGGGTGGGGGGAGGGGAAGGGGGAAACTTTATTTCCTAGTCCCTACCTGGTCGGAGAGGTGGCTTCCCTCCGAGCTGCTTCTTTGCCCCTTCCTCACGGCCTACCATCAGACTGGAGAGGCGTTTCCTGTCGGGACCGGGCCAGAACCCCAGCTTCGGCGGCGGCACAGTGCTGGAACACCACCACGGAGCGGGCGATGCCTTGCCGGGTCACCGTGCAGTAAGCCCCGGAGTGCTGTGACCGCCGACTCCAACATCCGAGGAGCTGTGGCTGCGGGCGTACACCCGCGGGCGGCGCTGGATTTAAAACACCGCGGAGCCTGGGATCCGAGATCGCCAGAGTCGGAGCTCCAACCAGCGCGGCCTGAGGACTTCAGGTGCCGTGGTCTCCGGGGAGGAAGCGGCCGCTCCAGACATTTCCAAGCCGCTGAGGTGTGTTCACCCGACGCCGGGGTTCCATCTTCCCGGCAAAAGGGCCTGAAAACATCGGACTGGCTGCGGAGGCCACAAATAGGCCCCGACCTCGGGTGATCACAGAGGAAGACGACTGAACTTTCTGATGCCTTTCCCCACAGTGGAAATTTTGATTCTGTTGTGGGGGGACGTTCATGTTGAATTCTAATGTTGTGTCATTTTTATTTATTTTTTAATTTTTCTATGGATGTATGAAAACTTAATTATTTCTTCTATGTAAAGCACTTTGGTTTCAACTCGAGTTGATTTAAATGTGCTATATAAATACAATTTACTTACTTACTTACTTCTAGATACTGCATTTCAGAATCTATCTGAATGCTTTTACCACTGACACTTTGGCAACCAGCCTAATCAGCATGGTCAGATAAATTAAACTTTGAACCTTTTCAAGACTTAAGATCACAGTAATAGATGCACTTCTTCACTAAAAAAAAAAGTCAGGGAGATTACTAAGTCTTCTGACACAGTTTCCACTCAAAGAATTTGGCGAAATAACTATTTTTTGTCATGCCAAAGTAATCAATATATTTACATCAGAATAATTAGATACCATCCAGTTCAAAACTTACATCTTAACTTTTATTAAAACCAAGTCATAGTCTTACAATGTGGAAACAGGCCCTTCGGCCAACTTGCCCACACCGGAAACATGTCCCATCTGCACTAGTCCCACTTGCCTGCATTTGGCCCATAACCCTCTAAACCATGTACATGTTTCTTAAATGCTGCAATTGTACCTGCCTCAACTACCTTCACCGGCAGCTCATTTCATACCCACAGAACTCTTTGTTTATGAAAAAGTTATCGCTCAGGTTCCTCTTAAATCTTTCTGCACCTCACCTTAAACCTATATAAGATAAAATTTTGAAACTTGAAAAAACAATTACGTTCAACCTGTTCCATCAGCTCAATGTCTACATTGTTATTCTTGGGTCTGCATGCACTTACACAGAATAGTTGTAGCAATTTTTGCCTTGCTGTCCTTTAAGTACCCCCAGCATTGATATTTAGCCATAAGCGAGAGAATGTTATGCATCATTTAAGTATAGTTGTAACCCATACCTGATTTGAGAAGGAGAATTTGATCATTCTGACACAAGTCCATAAACCCTGTAATGCGTTTGGCAAATTCGACTACGTACTGAATTGCATGCGTGACCTGAATTGCACACTGCTGCCATATGACTTCCCTCACCTTTTGAAAGAGAAAAGAGATACAGTAATGGAAGAAGAGAAACCAAATTGCACAGAAACATTTTTCATGTGTCAGAAACATACAGTATGCCAAAAAGAGCAGAGGCATTTTAGGCAAAATACAAAAGAGAGAGATGTCGTATTGTTCCTGAAAGCTGCTTTAGCTTGGCTGAGCAACCGATTGAGATGCATTAGAGGGAATGGATAGTGGACTTGTGGCTTGAATACTATCAATTGCAACTTCACCATAGCTATTTATCTTGTTTATCCATCCATTCCGTTTTTGCAACTCCTTCTATGTTGATTGAAAGATACAGCATGGAAACAGGCCCTTCGGCCCACTCTGACTCATTTACACTGGTTCTATGTTATCCCACTTTCTCACTACTTCCTACACCCTAGGGGGAATTTACAGAGGCAAATTAACCAACAAACCCACACATCTTTGGGATGTGGGAGTAATCCAGAACACCCGGAAGAAACCCATGCAGCCACAGGGAGAACATGCAAACCCCGCAAAGACAGCACCTGAGCTCAGGAACGAATGCATGGTGATGCTGGTGAGGCAGCAACTCTACCAGCTGTGTCAATATGCTGCATACTTCCTTGCTTTTTTCTTGAAGAAAACCTTTCCATTTCCTAACAGAATTTAACTTATTTATCTTTGCTATTTAATTTTTCTAGATTGTTAAACCCTGCAATTACTTCTTTGTGACAGGAATGTCAGGAATATGCTATTTTTACATTTCAGATCATACTTGCTCCTTATTTTTTAAAAGCAAAACAAAAATGGCAGATGCTGGAAAACATTAGTTTCTGGAGATATTCACCTGGTTTGGCAGCAGCTGTGGTGAGAGAGAAGCAGAGTTAACATTTCACGTTGATGATTCATCAGAACTAGGAGCAGAAGCCAAACGTGTTTTAAGTTGTAGAGGAAGAGGAATGGTGGGGAGAACAATTGTAATATCTATGACAGACTATCTGTGATTAACAAGACTTCTCCATCCTCCCGTGGCACCTTTGACACCTCCACCATTTGCATAATTTAGCCTCCCTTGGTCTTCATCCTAACACATTAATTGTCTTTGTTCTCCCAAATAAACCTGGCAAATTACACATCAACCGTTTGTCCAATTTCTGTGCAACTTAAACATGTTCACTATCACATGGTTCTAATATGGGGGCAGTGATCTGAAATGTTACTCTCTAGACTCCACAGGTCCATCAATTGCTCTTGTGTTCATCCATAATTAATGGCTCTCCATCCCACTTTGTCTCCATAGAGATGAGTGTTTCCACTATTTTTTAACAATTGTCTTTGTTTGTTCTTGTAAAGTAGTACCTTGTGCTTTAAAAAAAATCTTGACATTTATTAACTGAACTTTTATGTGGCTCTTGCATTTTTTGTTTTTGGTTCAAATTTGAATTTTGTAAAAATGTTGTAAAAGTAGATGACATAATGGTGTTTTAAAATATTTAAATTATGACATAATCCAGGCTTTTAATGCAGAAAGCGGCATTTAAAAGACTTTTAGATATGCATGTGACTAAGCAGGGATTCGAGGCATATGGATCATGCGCAGGCAGATGAGATTAATTTCAGATGAAGATAGACACAAAAAGCTGGAGTAACTCAACGGGACAGGCAGCATCTCTGGAGAGAAGGAATGGGTGACGTTTCAGGTCGAGGCCCTTCTTCAGACTGGTTAGGGACAAGGGAAACAAGAGATACAGATGGTGAGATAAAGAACAATAAATGAAAGATTTGCAAAAAAGTAATGATGATAAAGGAAACAGGCCATTGTTAGCTGTTTGTTGGGTGAAAATGAGAAGCTACTGCGACTTGGGTAGGGGAGGGGGAATACTGGTGCTACCTGAAGTGAGAGAATTCAATATTCATACCACTGGGCTGTAAGCTGCCCACGCGGGATGAAGGGCCTGTTCCTGTGTAATACTGTTCTGTTCTAAATGCCTTCTTTGCCAATTCATCTCTTTTGCTTTTGAATCAATATTGCCGTTTTATACTGTACGTCCCAAACCTTTACCAAGAATATCCAGCTGAATTATTTGAAATAAACCTGGCACATTACACACAATCACCTTGATCCTATCATAGTTATGGGCAGCAGAAGTGATTTCACGATCTGGTAGGAAACCATTGGCAACTGCAGTTTACAGACATGGATAGAAGGATACAGGCCATGTGCGGGAAGATGGGGAGTTTAGTATAAATTGGTATCATGGACAGTATAATCATGGTAGGCCGAAGAGCCTGTTCCTCTGCTGTACTGACAGGTGATCATTATTTTCCACCCATAAGCAGAAAAGCCTCACACTTGCATCAATGATCAAGCAACAATGATTGTGCAGCTTTCTCAAAGACAAGCTGCTCACAAAGATCATGTGATCCCTGCAGCAAGGACCTCCCCATTCTGCTCTTGCTGCTGAGTACTATACCTTCAGCGGGACTCCTGCTTCTCATCTGTTTAGTTTAGAGATAAAGCGTGGAAACATGCCCTTTGGCCCAGCGAGTCCACGCCAACCAACAATCACCTTGTACACTAGTTATATCCTACATACTAGGGATCATTTATACAAGCCAATTAACCTACAAACCCACACGCCTTTGGAATGTGGGAGGAAACCGGAGCACCCAGAGGAAACCAACGCAGTCACAGGGAGAACGTGCAAAGTCCGTACAGACAACACAGCTGCATCACTGAGCTGCCCTAATGATGCCAACAAATCGGCTGGGCAACCATTCACATTAAAGGTTCACGGACAACAAGGAATATAAATCATAATTCCTAACTCCAATATGGACTGGAACATATGAATCTACAGTGATTATTGTAGTGGATGAAATAGTTTAGTTATTTAGCTTAGTTTTGTTTATTATTGTCACGTGCACCAAATAGCAGTGGAAAGTTTTTGTTTGCGTGCTTTCCATGTCAAAGAAAGACTACACATGATTAAATTCAGCCGTCCATAGTGCACAAATAAAGGTAAATATGTACAACATAATCGTTTCTAAAGATCAAAACAAAATAAAATTTCCTGCTTTAATGTTTCCAAATACACAGGACAAGATGTTAAAAAATCCAAAGTGCCAAATGTCAACTTGCTCCCGGTGCTGATGGGAGCCTTATGCACTCACCTATGCTCCTCCGATGTTGAGAAAGGCTAGGCAGACATGTCATTGGGGTTATCAAGTGGGAACCTACTTTAATCTACGTTTCGCTGATTGGACCCACGACGTCTCCAGTAGGCTCAGCGGTGCATTCTGGCGTCTCAGAACCACCCCCCTCTGCATCTGTCTAGTCGGGTATTTGGGAGACCAAATGGGGTATTTCCTCTTCAACCAGAGCCACTGGCTACTCCGCTCTGCCAACCATGATGTTTCTTTGATGACCTGGCGTAGGGCTTGTCCGCTGATCCCCAGGTCCTTCATCATTCTTACGGTTGATGTTGCCACGAATCCTCGACATCCAACTTCTACCGGGCAAATCTTAGCTCCCCAGCCCCGCTGTTCTGCCTCCACTGCAAGCTCTGTAGATCGCAGTTTCTTTCTTTCGAAGGCTATTTCGTCGCCCATTCCTTCTATCCAGAGATGCTGCCTGTCCCGCTGAGTTACTCCAGCTTTTTGTGTGTATCATCAATTATAGAGTTAAGTAAAAAACACAGAGTGCTGGAGGATCTCAACGGGCTGGGCGGCATCTGTGGAGGGAATGGATTAGGAGTTGTTTCGGGCCAGGGTTTTTCTTCAATAGGAAGGAACTGCAGATGCAGTTGTCTTTGCAAAACGCCAGATGATTCCGGGAATGCCATGAAAGAGCGAGAGAGGGAGATAGATAGATAGATAGATAGATAGATAGATAGACAGACAGACAGACAGACAGACAGACAGACAGACAGACAGACAGACAGACAGACAGACAGACAGACAGATAGACAGATAGACAGATAGATAGATAGATAGATAGATAGATAGATAGATAGATAGATAGATAGATAGATAGATAGATAGATAGATGAGAGGGGGGGGAGGGGGAGGGAGGGGGAGTGTGAGAGAGGATCCCTGGAGAGGGAACACGTATTGTCCACAGGGACTCTGGAGGCCGTCCGTGAATGCTGGTCGCCGCGTGGGGTCCAGATCATTGTAATTAATGACTGTACCATTGTACTATAATGATTGCTTGATGTATTGTAAACTTTGAATGTGTTTTTGATATGCTGTATTATGCATTTTGCTGAATAAAGTCCTTGGAAAAAAAGGGAGAGAGAGAGGGGAGAGAGAGAGTGAGAAAGAATGAGAGAGAGAGATATAGAGATTCCAGCCTATTAACCCCAAGCACCGTGGTAGATCAATGCTTACAAAAATAATCTGCTCTATGATCTTTGGCAGTCCAAAAGCGGCAAAGGAAAATTAAAATTGATGGACACAGGGTCTGGACCAATCGCTGACAAGGTCTCAGACAAATCCCGTCCCCGGAGACGTCATGTCCGTTATTTGCCTTTTCAGCATCGTTTCCGTTCAGTTATTAGGCTTTTTGGCATCATGTCTGTTGGGTTATTTAGCTTTTTGGCGTAATTTCCGTTAGTTTATTTGGCTTTTCGGCATCGTGTCCATTCAGTTATTTGGCTTTTCGCCGTTGCGACCGTTGGGTTATTTGGCTTTTCGGCATCACTTCCGTTCAGTTTCGTTCTGGAAGTGGCGGTGCTGTTGAACGGCTGCGGCTCGCCTGCAGTCCGTCTGTTTTTACTTTTTTTGTTGTTTTTTTGGTCTTGTTTTAGTCAAATTGTTGTTTATTAGGTTGTGTTATGTGTGGGTGGGGGGGGGTGAAACATGGTTTTCTGTCTCTTCCTTCGGGGGAATGCGACTCTTTCTGTCGTATCCCCCCTTCTCTGCCTCCATCTGCGGTGAGGTCTAATGGCGGAGCTGGTGGCCTCCAACTGCGACCGACCTCGAGGCTCCGGAGGCAGAGCCAGCCAGGGCTTACAACGCGAGGCTGGACGAATTCGGAGCTGTGGCGGCGTTCCGGTGGCAGCGGCGCGACTCGGGGCTGAGGCGGTGCTCCGGTGGCAGTGGCACGACTTGGGGCTGAGGCGGTGCTCCGGTGAGGGTGGCCCAACTCGAGGCTGAGGCGGTGATCCGGTGGCTGAGGCGGCGTTCCGGCGGCGGCGACCTGAATCCGGGGCTCGGCCGCGGGCCAGTGGACGACATCGTCGGGAGCTCGCAGGTCACAGGTTGGTGACCTGTTTTTACGGAGCTCCCGCGGCAACAGCTGCATCCGCTGGACTGGAGGGCGACATCTTCGGCAGCTTAGACCACCCCAGGCCGCGGAGCTTGAAACGGCCCGTTCGCGGAGCTCGGTTGAGCCGCGGGACTGACTTACCATCGCCCGGTGGGGTAACAACATCGGAGGCCTGGATTGCCTCAGCGCAGAGGGAGAATAAGGAGGGGAAGAGACAGTGACTTTAAGACTTTTGCCTCCATCACAGTGAGGAGGTGCCGGGTGAACTCACTGTGGTGAATGTTAATTTGTTTTTATTGTGTGTTTTGTTGTTTATTATTATATGTATGACTGCAGGCAACGAAATTTCGTTCAGACCGAAAGGTCTGAATGACAAATAAAGGAATCTAATCTAATCTAATCTAATCAGTTATTTGGCTTTTTGGCGTCATGTCCGTTCGGTATCTTGGCTTCCATCTCTTCGCTTCTTGTCCTTCGATGCCCGGTCCGGGTATCGCTATACATAACCACATGTTAGATACAAAACAAATGAGGAAAAATATCACGCTGAGACAGTATACAACAGCCGCCAGATCTGGTGCCATTTTCAAGTCCCAGTTGATGTAAGTGCAGAAATCTTAACCTAACCATGAAGGCCTGTTGTCCTAGTGGTGTTGCAGAGTCGGTCTGGCCAAGCGTAGATGTTGGAGTCCTTCACTGCTCCACCGCTCCGTGCAGCTGCAGGTTGCGTCCGGTCTTGGCCTCATGGAGCGGCGCTTGTCCCAGTCGGCCCTCAGGCTTCTGCTGGGCCTCCAGTGGCCCACTCCACCATGGAGGTGGACTGCACTGCCTCCCAGAACCAGCCTGCTTACCGGCCCTCTGTTCCCACTCTGACTCACTCCTCTCCAGTCCGCAGGGTGAGCAGGGACCAGGCTCAGCGGCTTCCCTCTCTGGGCGGGTTTCCGACTCCACAGAGGGCCAGCCAGACTTGACATCGGGGCATTGCCGCGGCTCGCTGGGATCTTTCTACCGCGTGGCTCGCAAATGTGTTTGCCAAACTGATATAAAATTCTTGACAAAATACTTATGATTACCTTATCTCCTGATTCATGATAGCCAAAGACAAAATTTTTCTCTACTATCTCAGCCTCTGCATGTAGTTAGACAATAGGCAATAGATGCAGGAGTAGGCCATTCGGCCCTTCGAGCCAGCACCGTCATTCAATGTGATCATAGCTGACCATCTCCAATTAGTACCCCGTTCCTGCTTTCTCCCCATATCCCTTGATTCAGTTAGCCCGAAGAGCTCTATCTAACTCTCTCTTGAATACATCATCATGAATTTTCATCTTCATCCTCCTGCTCGGTGTTTCATTTTTCTGCAAGGAGGGAAGAGAGACCAGGGTGGCACAATAACACAGCTGGTAAAGCTAATTGCCTCATAGCACCAGAGACCCTGGTTTGATCATGACCTCGGGTGCTCTGGTTTTCTCCTACATCTCAAAGACGTGTGGGTTTGTAGATTAGTTGGTATGTGTGAAATTGCCCTTAATGTATTGGGAGTGGATGAGAAAGTGGGATAACATAGAACAAATGTGAATGGATACACACAATTGCTGGGGAAACTCAGCGGGTGCAGCAGCATCTATGGAGCGAAGGAAATAGGCGACGTTTCGGGCCGAAACCCTTCTTCAGAATGGATGCTTGGAGGTTGGAATGGACTCAGTAGGCCGAAGGGCCGGTTTTCATGCTGAATCTCCAGAACCATTGAATGAGAGAAATGGTATATGGATAGCATTTGCTGAGATTGACAGGAATGAGACATGGCAAAAATAAAGAAGGGGGTGGGCGTAAGTGGTGGGTTGACTGATGGGAATATGAAAAAGGGTCAGTGCATTTGCAGCATTAGTTGGGGTAAGTTGGTGTGTGGAATGTGAAGGTAGGTTAAGGAGATTGGGTGGTGGAGACATCAATGTATAGCAGACTGTATCACCATTCTTGCTCTTATTAGGTCACTAAATCTCTGTCAGCTCTGAATACAAGAACATATTCCCCACTTCCAGCTCGATAGCTGCGTGACTCTCTGTAGCCTTTGCTTCTTTGTTCCACCAGCAGGCTGCTTCTTCCATTCAGTAAACACCAGTAGTTCCCTACCTGGCCTAATAGCTCTCCACACTTCAAATAGAGAAAATGGCATCTGCCTCTGCTGCTCTCAGCACAATGCCACCAGTACTTACTTCCTCTCCTTTACAACTTGCTATTTTGGAGTATCCATTTACATTTTGAAGTTGAAATTGAATCATCATTTCTTATCATATCCTTTGATCAAGAAACTCGATAATGACATCCTAATGCAGTGGGTGTATTACAACATCATTGATAGACGCATTGCATTTCCAGATTTACTGCAAGTTGCAAGAAAACCCTCCTTTTCTCAGCATACAGAGATATTAGACTTCTAGCCCCATATTCTTCTTTCAACAAAAGACACAAAGTGCTGGATTAACTCCATGGATCAGGCAGCATCTCTGGAGAAGATGAAGAGGTGAAGTTTCAGGTCGGGACCCTTCTTAGACCCAAAACATCACCTATCTATGTTCTCCAGAGATGCTGACTGACCCACAGAGTTACTCCAGCACTTTGCGCCTTTTTTTCTGTGAACTAGCATCTGCAGTTCCTTGTTTCTCCTTCTTCTTTCAACATATTATTACCACTTTCATAAAACATGAAACATAGAACATAGGTGCAGGAGTAGGCCATTTGGCCCTTCGAGCCTGCACCGCCATTCAATATGATCATGGCTGATCATCCAACTCAGTATCCCGTACCTGCCTTCTCTCCATACCCCCTGATCCCTTTAGCCACAAGGGCCGCATCTAACTCTCACATCTCACATCTAACATGAACTGCTGGAGTAACTCAGCGTGTCAGGCAGCATTTCTGGAGGACATGATTAGATGGCTGATTGAAGTTAGTCCGAAGATAGGTCCTGACCCGAAATACCGTCTCTCCATTTCCTCATGAGATGTTGCTTGGCCTGCTGAGATACTCCAGTACCTTGTGTTTTACTCAAGATTTCAGCATCTGCAGTTCCTTGTATCTCCATTCCCACTTTCAATATACTTTGCCTCACTCGTGCTATGATAGCTGTTGTGACTATCTCATCCTCCCTTTGTCTTTTATTTGAACACAAAAGTTGATGTTCTCTGAAGACATTGTGGTTACCTTGTTTTGGTAAACTTTAATTTCTTCATATGTATGCGTCTGCCATGCCAGCTGCTGAAGTTCCTCCACCGTATACTGACATGTTTCCAAGTAGGACTTTATAATATTCTGTGCGATGCGATCTGAGGGATCACAGTATATAAAATCAAGAAATAAGTTCATTGTTAGACACATTCATATAAATCTCATCACCATGAAGACATACTAAAATCCTGAGTTGGCAATTGACAGTGTTTGCTTTATAACATTTTAAATATATTAAAAATATTTTTTTAAATAATTAAATATTAAGAATTTTAACCATGAAAGAGGTATGCAGAAGCTGCCAGATTCTGCGGTGTTGCTTCATTTAAGTCCACAAGCCTCTTTGACAAAGCTATCTTTTGTAAGATCTCTGTACACTTCAGAAGTAGAAGGCAGCATGGGGACAGATGTGAAACATCAATTGTGAAATGGTACTGGCAAGAAATTATGTTTGGAAAATGTCAGCTTGCAATGCCTGATCAATGTAGCGTGGAAAAACAGAGAGCACACCATTGTGATATATCCATCACTACTCAGTGGGATCAATCTGCAGCAGCTCTGTCCCTCTGTTGGTGTGGGAAACATATTTCATCTATTCCTTGTGAAGTTTCAGGCTTTGTTTAAAGATGCATCTCTGCTTTGATTTTTGCATGCTTACCAACTTTTATACTGAATAAAGTCCAATGTAAGTATTTTAAAATAAAATTCTTTGGGCTTGTAAGTCGTAAAAGTAATGGCAACAAGTCTTCCCTGGTTATGTTGTGGCAGTGAAGAAAAGCAGTAGGAAGTACATCATTAGTTTCTGTGCAGTTACATAAATTAGGCTACACTGTAATTATGCTGTGGGTGCAATCAATAACTCAAGAGTTATACCATCAGGTCAGTGCAAGTATTATACTTAACTTTAATTTTGTATTTTTCACTTCACTTAACAAAGAAAATGTATGAACGTATGAATAGGAATTGCTTACAAAATAAAACAATATGGAGATTGTTACGTTTTATGTTCATCCTTCCTGTGCTCTGAGCTACATGTACATTAAGCTCCGAGGGATGTACTGTGTACTTGACCTTGCTCAGGTACTGTATAGGCAGAGGTTGATGATACATTGCTACTCGCTCCTGAGTTGATGCGCTAAGCACACATCTCTAAACGCAGCAGAAATTCTGACTGGTTGAGGTGGTGGGGAGTACCCCCAATGCTCGGTCTCTGACTTCTGATGGTGCAGTCCTCCCCGGGGTTAGACAGGGTTATTTCCGTTCCTGAGAACTGTTTGTAATCTGAACAGGTATACATCAGAAATGTAGCCATCCAGCAACATATTTAAATAAATACATAGACATTTAACTCTACAAGATGCAATGCTATTGCTGCAAACCGAGTTTCCACAAACGATGTGCCATGGGGTGGCAGGGTGGCACAGCGGTAGTGTTGCTGCCTTACAACGCCAGAGACCTGGGTTCAATCCTGACTACGGATGCTGTCTGTACGGATGAAGTTGCACGTTCTCCCCTTGACCTCGTGGGTTTTCCCCGGGTGCTCCAGTTTCATCCCACACTCCAAAGACGTACAGGTTTGTAGTTAAATTTCGCTTAGGTTAAAATTGTAAACTGTCCTTAGTGTGCAGGATAATGCTAGTATACGGGGATTGCTGGTCGGCGTGAACTTGGTGGGCCGAAGGGCCTGTTTCCGCGCTTTATCTCAAACATTAAAATACTAAAACTAAAATATGTCTTTAGGCTTTACTTTAGACATTACAGCCCTGCAGCATCTGACAACTTCATCCTACCTATCTCACAAGTACTGATTCATCCATGAACTCGTCACTCGTACCCTGAAGATGACCTGTTTTCCATTTTTCCGGAAAGTTAAATGTTACAGCCAAGCCACCTAGATGAAATTGTATAATTTGTGCATTGTTCACATTAAGCTAACAATCTGCAGCGAGCCACATCTACATTGAAGATCAATTGAAAGGAAATGCTATTCTGCTCACTTCCCCAGAAGAACCTTTCTTTAAAAACAGTTCATGCTAAGTGCAGGTTTCCAGCCATCACCCCAATCTCAACTGATTGTTGATTCTTGTCCTTTTTGCTAGGATTTAGACAATTTTACTATATGTCATTCAAGAGATTCAAACGACGTCTACATCCTCTGAATGAATAAAAAGGTATCAGACATCCTGTAACAGGAACAAAGGTACACAAAATTGCTGGAGAAACTCAGCGGGTGCTCCAAAGCCCATGTTGTCCTGTGATCGACAGGGCAGGGAACTATGAGCTGGAGTAAGGGGTTTTCAGTTGAGAAACCTGAAAACATGGGTTTCCCCATACATTGTGTGTGAGGATTTAAGGATCACCAGACAGGTCACAAGACAGGTCACATTGAGGTCTCTTTTTTGTGACAGTGGTCACCACAAAATCCCATTTGTTCAGTGAACAATCCAATCTTGCTCAGGGACACTCAAAATGGGATATTACACTTCGTATTCGATCACACAAAGTGACCTGCACCTATTTTGGACATGGACTTTGAATCCTCTTTTCTTTGCTAATACCATTAAATAAAGGTCTCTGGCCTATCATTTAAAATGCTTAAATGTCCATTTAACATTCAAGAAGCAGATGTGGTGTCATCTAATCTCGACACCCCAGCATCCTCTATCAACATTACCATTCATAGATTGAACTGTCATTGAACATATTGCTTTTGTAGAACTACCCATGTACAAATTTAAGATAGATGCAGAGGTTTGGACATATTAATTGTTTCTGTGTTCCAGCTGATCTCAAGCTGCAATTTTGTTCTTTCTTTCTCACCTATTCATTTCCTGATTTAACTCAGAAGAAGGGTCTTGACCCAAAATGTCACCTATCCATGTTCTCCAGAGATGCTGACTCATGCACTGAGTTACTCCAGCACCTTCTAACTATTCATTTCTTCATGCCCTCTCTCACTCTTCTTGCTCTTCTCTCTCTCCCTCTCTCTCTCTCTCTCTCCACCTTCACCTTGCATTGCTACAGCTGCATGAGAGTTAAATTAACTCACTATCCAGAACCTTCAGCATGTAAATAGGCACAAGTGTGCAGATGGATGATGAAAACTAGAACATTTCACAACTTTCATACTTCATTAGTGTGCATTCCCTGTGTCTTTTCATTTTTAGTGATCAAAGTTTAAATTGATTGAGTAGGTTAGATGACAGAGAGCCTTTTAAAACACAGCAGAGAAGCAAGGAATGTGCAAGATTGAATACAAGGAAATACTGCCAAGGTACATACATAGAAATATGAGCGATTCGTATTCCTCACTTTCTGCATGCAGCCACTCTGACTTTGGATGATATCATAGCTGAATATGATCTCCCAGAAAGAGGCACCTAAATCTTCAGCTCTAAAATCTGTGACAAGCTATCAAATGTGGAGGTTCACACCGGGTTTTGTGCAAGAGCTACAGGGGCAACTTTCAACCATGAGATGCCATACTGAATAGGATCTACCTTACGCAAGAAGATGCGTGCAAAGTTATTTTCTCCATTGGGATAGGCCATGGACTACATAGTATTCTTGAAACCCGTGAATTGTAGTTACCAAACCTTAATGAAATAAAAACGGAGTTGCATAACCTCCTTCTTAATGGGCCTATCCCACTTAGGCGATTTTTCAGCAGACTGCCGGCGACTGTCAAATCCAACAACTGGAACGGTGACTGTCAAGAGTGAAACACACATGCAAACACATCGCTTCCTTCACCAGCCCGTTATGCAGGCAGGGGAAAAGGCAAGCGGGGGGAGCGCTGTCTAAAAAAGTCACACGGTGCATAGCCAAAGTGAAACAGACACACACCGCGATGAACAGGAAGGTTGGTGCTGTAAAAAGACGGCTAAAGCACAGTGTGCGGTAAGTCCTTTAAAAGAGGGGGGAGGAGAGGAGGGGGAAGGATTGGAGACAACTTTTAAGAAGCCAGAGATACACGGCTGTGAAGCTCAACGGACATTTAACATTACCGGTCGGATATCCTCGGTTCTGAAAACTACTGCTTACCTTTTTTCCCCCCAATGAGCCAATGAAACTCACCGGTCAGCACCGGCTACAACCTATGAGAACCTCTGAGAACCTTCGACCTCCTCGCAACCCATTAGGACCTCCTGGTGACCCACCTACGGCATGAGAATTCTCGCTACTCTCCATGGTGGCTTCATTCTAGTCGCCGCTAAGTTTTCAACATGTTGAAAAATTCACGGCGACTATAATGAGGCCGCGGCTAGTTCCTAGAATGCAGGAACTCCTCACGACCATGAAGGCGACTCCCCGACTACCACCCGCGAACATGTGGCGACTGCATAGTCTCCCGCAGTCGCCTAAAAAGTCGCCTAAGTGGGACAAGCCCTTAAGTTGATCACCTCACTTACCAAGAGTGCATCAATACCACATGCCACTACTGTCTTGCTTTAACCCAAAGCCGGCCAGGGTGGAGTCAAATTTGCCAATTTAGAAATTTCCCCCACCCCACACCCCTGCTGATCCATCTCCCTTGGGGCATTTTGTTATTTTGACCCTTGCACCTCAGTGAAGAAGACAATGTTTATGAAGAAACATTATATTGCACAGGAAGCAGAAAACAGATTAGCCTATTTTTTTGTGAATCAAAATACCACAGCATTTGAATGGAGAGAACAATGGGTGTACCAGCGAGATAAAAAATACAATCATCTCATGATATCAGAAACCTGACAGGGATCTGATTATCTTTTAATCATTGTTTGACTGGAGATAACATAACATCCTTTAAATCCCTCCAGTGTATAGAGATTCAGGCTTTCTTGGAAGTGGATTCAACTTGCTATTGGCAACTCACATGCCAAATATGAATGCCATTGAATGATTGGCAGTGGTTTCCATGTTACTGAGCAATGTTGACACCCACCCTAAATGTTTTTGATGTAATCACAGCAGTTTCAGCATGAGTCAGCAGCTGCTTAACTATACTTCCAGCTACAAGAAAGTTGCGCATAATCAACCAATAACATCTTGCTCGGCACTCCAAAATGATTCAATGTGATGAACTATAAAGACCTGTCATCCTAATCTTAGGCAACTATAAGATTCCATTTAGTGGATGAGATTTAGCAAGAGATAAATCTGAGCCAGCCATAGGATTATCTATTATGTAACGTGGGCTGAAAGACTGAACAGCTCTTGCAAAAATCCCTTCACCACAGCACGCCGGATGTATAATTGCCTTCCAATGTCACAGCTGCTTGATTAGCTACCAAAGTCTATATATAGCCAGACATCCTTTGTTGAAGGGGTTTCTTGTGATTCATGGAGGCTGCTCTCTGTAGTAGCCATTTAGTTTAACTCAGTATGTTATAACTATAACCAGTTACCTTTACATTGTATCTGCCTGTAATTATGTGGGTAGATGCCCTAGTGGTTTTAGTTTAGTTTGAAGAAGCATGGAGGAGAGGTCACAGCTTTCCACCATGCACGAGTTTGATTACGAGTAAGATCAAAATGTACTTAAACGAAGAAGTAGTTTGGATGAATATCTTACTGTTTTTACTACTACAATAAAGAAACTATTAATTAAAAGACTGTGTTTGGAAGATTTATCTTTCAACGGCATTGAATGTCTCGTGGAGAGCTCGTGAATGCGTATCGATTATCTCCTAAACCCCTGTCTTCAATCATAGTGACTAGAGGAAAGATTCCTTGAACGATATGAAAATCTGTCACTATACTCTCTACATCGCTATGTTCCATGAGCTAGGGTACAATCCGATTTCCCGCTACCTCATTATGGATATTAGATTTGTCTCTGGACCTATTTCCTTTTGCTCTACCTATTGTACTTGAGTTAGGCTTGATTTTATTTACCTCCCCAATGATCGATGTTGCGATTCAAAATGGCAGCTAGCATCAACAGAGACCCAGACCACCCTGTCCATACTCTCATTTCACTCATGCCAGGTATTGGCGTTTGAAAACTGTAATATCCAGGTTCAGGAATAGCTTCTTCGCAACAACCATCAGGTTATTAAACACTACAGCCTACAAACAGGCTCTGAACTATATAGATTTATGAAGATTGGTTTTGATGTTTGTTTGCATATTTGTCTACATAGCTTATTTGTTTAAACAACCAAAAATTGTATGTATATATGTGTGTACTATTACATATATATTTTTGTTTGTTTATTTGACTGTATAAAGCATATATATATAACACACGCACGTACATATATATATATATATATATATATGTGGTAGCTTATGATTTGTTCTATCCATCCATCCATCCATCCATCCATCCATCCATCCATCCATCCATCCATCCATCCATCCATCCATCCATCCATCCATCCATCCATCCATCCATCCATCCATCCATCCATCCATCCATCCATCCATCCATCCATCCATCCATCCATCCATCCATCCATCCATCCATCCATCTATCTATCTATCTATCCAATATGATTTGCCAGAACTTTATTTATTCCAGGAGGGGACTTGATCTGCCAACAGTCATAAAAAGACAAAATACATGAATCGAGTCATTGGCTATCATATTCTTGGTACCTTATTCTTGGATTGATCCTGATATCCCTGGAAATATTTGCCCTTACACCAGTTGTTTAGTTTCACGGAAAAATAAGCAATGTTGCCATTCAAAATGTCAGCATAAGATGCAACTGGCACCGTGTGCAGCTTCATGACTCCCGAGGGTTTAATATGACTACAGAGAGACTCGCCCCCTGTTCAGTATAGGTGAGGGGAATTCAGAGCCTGGCATTGTATGGCATTTGACCGTGGCATCTCTTTAGTTGTCTGGAAAGGAGGCAAAACTCCAGCGGAGAATCAGACTGAACAAAACTGCGCATCTGTTCCACTGGCTGGTGTGGGCAGTTTAAAAAAGGCGCAACTGGGTGTCCACAAAGCGCAACTGCCTAAAATTAAAGCATCCTTTATTTTAGAACAAAGCCAATTCCACCTATCATTGCAGGTTGTTGGTTTCAGCTATTAATACTGGCACAATAATAGCACCAACAACTTTGAATCATATGGTGCTTTTAATAACCTGGCAATTCCAATATCCTGAATATTAAATTCAACAATTTCAGGAAGCCACCACTTTGTTTTCTCCATAGATGTCGCTGTACCTTTCAGTTTTAATAATAATAATAATAATAATACATTTTATTTATGGGTGCCTTTCAAGAGTCTCAAGGACACCTTACAAAAATTTAGCAAGTAGAGGAAAAACATGTAAGGGGAATGAAATAAATAGTAGAGACATGACTAGTACACAAATTAAAGACATAATTCAATTCAAAACACAATATGAGGCAATTCAAGCACAGATGAAAAGGGAGGGGGACGTGGGGCTAAGGATAGGCAGAGGTGAAGAGATGGGTCTTGAGGCGGGACTGGAAGATGGTGAGGGACACGGAATTGCGGATCAGTTGGGGGAGGGAGTTCCAGAACCTGGGAGCTGCCCTGGAGAAGGCTCTGTCCCCAAAACTGCGGAGGTTGGACTTGTGGATGGAGAGGAGACCGGCTGATGTGGATCTAAGGGACCGTGAGGGTTGGTAGGGGGAGAGGAGGTCAGTGAGATATGGGGGGGCCAGATGGTGGAGGGCTTTGTAGGTGAGGACCAGGATTTTGTAGGTGATCCGGTGGGAGATGGGAAGCCAGTGAAGTTGTTTGAGGACTGGAGTGATGTGATGTCAGGATTTGGTGTGGGTGATGAGTCGGGCGGCTGCGTTCTGGACCAGTTGGAGTCGGTTGATGTAGGTGGAGCTGATGCCAAGGAGAAGTGAGTTGCAATAGTCCAGTCGGGAGGAGATGAAGGCATGGATGAGTCTTTCAGCAGCGGGAGGTGTGAGAGAGGGTCTGAGTTTGGCTATTTTGCGGAGGTGAAAGAAGGAGGTTTTAATGACATGGAGGATGTGAGGCTCAAGGGAGAGGGTGGAATCAAAGATCACGCCAAGGTTGCTTTAGTAGCTTTCTTCTCCACTGTCTCTTTCTGCCACTTACTTTCACAGGTTTGGTCTTCACCCCATTACAGACATCCCCTCTGTCCTCACCACCCTGCAGACCTGCCTGGGAGTTAAAACATGCTTGTTTATTCCCATTCCCAGTTCTGATGGTGAGTTCCTGACCTAAAATGTTGTTTCTTCTTCTCTCCCTGTGGATGCTGCTTGAGCTGCTAAGTGCTCCTAGCCTTTTCTGTTTTTGTGACACAAATGATTTATGTCTTTTCCTCATTTCCCAATAGTTTTGTTCTCTCTTGTTAGTGGGGAATCAGCATTATCTTTTGCTAACATTCGTTTTAAGTACCTAAAGAAGCTCCTGCAGCATGTTTTTATGCTTCTCACTGTTTGTTTCGTAGTTTATATTTCCTTTTCTCAGTCATACAGTGTGGAAACAGGCCGTTCGGCCCAACTTGCCCACACCAGCCAACTAGCTACACTAGTCCCACCTGCCTGCTTTTGGTCCATATCCCTCCAAACCTGTCCTATCCATGTACCTGTCCAACTGCTTCTTAAACGTTGGGATAGTCCCTGCCTCAACCAACTCCTCTGGCAGCTTCTTCCATACATCCACCATCCTTTGTGTGAAAAAAGTTACCCCTCTGATTTCTATTAAATCTTTTCCCCCTTCACCTTAAACCTATGTCCTCTGGTACTCGATTTACCTACTCCGGGCAAGAGACTACGCATCTACCCGATCTATTCCTCTCATGATTTAATACATCTTCTAATTTTCTTTTCCTGAGCAATTACTTGGTTCTCCCAAGAGGAGGTCTGAAATGTTCTCAATCCTTATTGAGTGTCATTGAGCTATTTGAATTTTATGGCAGAATCATGTTTGTCTTTTCAGTTTAATTTTCTAAATTTTCTTCGCCTGAACCTCACCACCATCAGCTACTTAGAGGCCTTATCTACTGCTTCAGTAATTTGAATACACTTGGCCCAGCCCAATTCAACTGAATCCCTTCCAAATGGAATTGTTCCCTCATCCCCCAGTACCCAATATCCCTAGAATTAAAATCGTTTTGTTTCACACTATGCTTTGAGCTACATATTCAGTACCCCTATCTTATTTATATGCCAAATTGCAATGATGTTGGATATTAGGTAGGATATGTAGGATATTACCACCTTTGTGATTCTGTTTTAAAATTTGGAACTGAACTGTTCATGTTCCTTCTTTATTATCACAACTGGATCTTTCCCATCCATCCCTGTTACATTCCTGACCTGAGGTGGTATCATTAACCATGGTACTGGGCATGTATCATATCCTTCAGGATCGTGTTTATGGTTGTAAATATCAGCGTCCTTCCTCTTAAACAATCTATTACATTTTGTTCACTTCTCCAACTTGTGATGTAGTCAGTTTGCTCATCTGCCCTGCAGTCGCAAGAACCTCAAATCTGTTGGAAAGGACAAAGGTTGAGAGTCCTGGAATGTAACTTCCTGGATCCCCTTACCCATTTTACTTCTAGCTGTACCTTTCTGAAATTCTGACTGACCAATTTACAGATCTTAACCTGAGGTATGTGACTGTCTCTTCGATCAAAGTATTCAGGCAACTTTTCCCCTCCCAGATGCATTACGATCTTTGTATCCCGGATTCTAGTTCATACCTTCTCAGCCAAGGTTCCTCAAGCTGTAGGCAGTTTCTGCAGATCTGACTACTGTGGATCTCCATCAACTCCCACATATTCCAGTAACTAAACATTATCTGCCATTGTATACGTCCTAAAATATTTAATGCATTCAAATCACTTATTTTATATCTACACATAAGTCAATATTAGTTAACTGCGTAATATATATGGGGAGCATCTAACTCACTAAAATAGCAATGCTGGCTGAACATTCTGACTTTAATGGCAAATTTACTTTGAAAAGTAATGCAAACAAAAAAAAGTATTTGAATGGGTTGATAAAAACGAATTAACAGATTTTTCGGTCTGTGCATCTGGAAGTCAAGACCACTCATTTAACAATGAGCTGAAATTAAATTAAGCCAGCAGCAACCATTTCATTGTAAGGAGTAGTGGTTTGTGGATTAAAATCATGGGAGAAGAAGCAACTTGATGTGTAATGCTTCTCAAGCAGTTGTATGAGTAGGAACAAGACATCTATCCAGGCTCAAATTAGAAACATAGAAACATAGAAATTAGGTGCAGGAGTAGGCCATTCGGCCCTTCGAGCCTGCACCGCCATTCAATATGATCATGGCTGATCATCCAACTCAGTATCCTATACCTGCCTTCTCCCCATACCCCCTGATCCCTTTAGCCACAAGGGCCACATCTAACTCCCTCTTAAATATAGCCAATGAACTGGCCTCAACTACCTTCTGTGGCAGAGAATTCCAGAGACTCACCACTCTGTGTGAAAAATGTTTTTCTCGTCTCGGTCCTACAAGATTTCCCCCTTAACCTTAAACTGTGACCCCTTGTTCTGGACTTCCCCAACATCGGGAACAATCTTCCTGCATCTAGCCTGTCCAACCCCTTAAGAATTTTGTAAGTTTCTATAAGATCCCCCCTCAGTCTTCTAAATTCTAGCGAGTACAAGCCAAGTCTATTCAGTCTTTCTTCATATGAAAGTCCTGACATCCCAGGAATCAGTCTGGTGAACCTTCTCTGTACTCCCTCTATGGCAAGAATGTCTTTTCTCAGATTAGGAGACCAAAACTGTACGCAATACTCCAGGTGTGGTCTCACCAAGATCCTGTACAACTGCAGTAGAACCTCCCTGCTCCTATACTCAAATCCTTTTTCTATGAATGCTAACATACCATTCGCTTTCTTCACTGCCTGCTGCACCTGCCTACTTTCAATGACTGGTGTACCATGACACCCAGGTCTCGTTGCATCTCCCCTTTTCCTAATCGGCCACCATTCAGATAATAGTCTACTTTCCTGTTTTTGCCACCAAAGTGGATAACCTCACATTTATCCACATTATACTGCATCTGCCATGCATTTTCCCACTCACCCAGCCTATCCAAGTCACCTTGCAGTCTCCTAGCATCCTCCTCACAGCTAACGCTGCCCCCCAGCTTCATGTCATCCGCAAACTTGGAGATGTTGCATTCAATTCCCTCGTCCAAATCATTAATATATATTGTAAATAGCTGGGGTCCCAGCACTGAGCCTTGCGGTACCCCACTAGTCACAGCCTGCCATTGTGAAAAGGATCCGTTTACTCCTACTCTTTGCTTCCTGTCTGCCAGCCAGTTCTCTATCCACATCAATACTGAACCCCCAATAACGTGTGCTTTAAGTTTGTATACTAATCTCTTATGTGGGTTGCATTGGAAGCCTTGGTGCCAATGCGAGTCATTCAGTCCACACATGGAAGGCTTGTAAATGCTTTTTTCTACAGTAAATAACACTGTAGATATTGACAATGATGATGTGAATATGTTTGCACAAAATTCTTGAACTTGATTATCTTTCAATCAATAAAGAGTTCCAAAATGTACAATAGCTTACATATTTTCTAAATGCAAGATAAGCCAATGATGTTTTGTTTAATGAAATAGTATAAAAGCTATGCGATCACATAAGGGCTAAACTATCAGAAATTGTGAAGAGTTCCAAATAAGGACAAAGAATTAGAAGTCAGGTGAAATTGCCAGTGTTGTCAGTCAGTAACTAAACTAGTTTCTGCAGTTCCATGTGTCTAAGTATATAGCACATTGTCACCTTTGACAATGTGCAGCGTGAAATGTTTGTGTTTTAATTGATGAGTAATTTTATGGGAATAAATGAATCCACATTTCACCTTGTAGGCATAATTGCTATGTCTGTGGACAAAGCATGGAGCCTTTTGAGAATTTACAATTTACAAATACAACAGCAATTTACAATCAGAACAATAGTGAAGGCTAGAGCTCGTAAGTAGAATCACAAGCACATGGTTAAGACAGATTGCTGCTGTAAATACAATGGAAGCTATTCACTGTAGCTTTGATTTAATATTGATTTAAATATTGATTTAAAATAGCAAAATGCTCCAACTGCCAAAATAGACATAAATAGTAAGATTAAACGAGAACTTACCAGTTCGAAGTTTGATCATTATTTTATGAGGAGTACGTTGAGGGAATACGTGAAGAACCCCGCCAGGACGCATGCGTGTCATTCTTCAAAGCAGCAGTGTGAAATCACAGATAACTGTAATGACTTAAACATAGTAAGATTAGAGAAGAAATACCAGTTGAGTATATGATCATGGGTGGGAGCGGAGGGCACGTATTCCCTCAACGTACTCCTCATAAAATAACGATCAAACTTCGAACTGGTAAGTTCTCGTTTAATCTTACTATTTTACTTCGGAGTCACGTGAGTGACTACGTGAAGATTTCAAAGGTCTGTGATTTCATGCCGTGGAAACGAGTCCATGCATCACATCTGCCTTAATGACTGTAGGAGGAATTGTGTCAACATATTTTAGACATGAATCCGACATTGAAATCCATGAATTGATTAACACAAATTATAGCCCCTATTTATGGGGTAATTAAATTACAGAACTTAAATTGTTTCTGCAAATGTTCCAGGTTTAATGACTGGTTTATGATAAAATAGTTGGAATGTTTTTCCCCTGACCATCCTGCTGCCTTGAGGATTTGGTCCATTGGTACATCCAACTGCATAGCTGCCGATGTAGCTGCAGCCCTGGTGGAATGAGATTTAAAAATATTAGTATCCATCCCAGCCTGTATTAGAACCTGTTTCAGCCATCTTGAGATGGTCTGGACCGTCACTCTTTTGTGTGGTTGCTTATGGCTGACTAAAAGTGACTTCTCATTGCCTCTGATGATTTTCGTGTTCTCCATGTATAACGACAAATGTCTTACTATACAGAGGCGATCATCTGTTGGGTAAGACCTAAATTCTATATTGAGGCCTGCTGATCCATGTCTGTTCTGCTTTACTAATTCATAAATATGAAACGTAATATTTTCAGATGAAGAAGTCATGTGTCCAGTCTTAATTTATGTAATGACTGTACCCTTTGTGCCGTGACCAATGCCATTAGCTTGACTGTTTTTAATGTCAGTCTATGTAGGGACAGAGCTGTTGCTGGAGACCAATTCCTGAGCATCTTCAGGACAATACTCACATCCCATATTTGGGAGTACCTGGTTCTTGGGGGATTGGTATTAAAAATTCCCCTCATAAGTTTTGTTACCAGTGGGTGAGTCCCAGCAGAGTGACGCTCTGTTCCTTGCCATAGATAAGTTGATAGGGCACTTCTGGCGCAGTTGATGGCACTATAACTGAGCCCCTCATCATAATGGAGGCCTGCCAGGTATTCCAGAACAGACGGGATGTTCATATCTCTGTAGGTGATGCTGTTTTTGTGACAATACATCTCCCACTTCCTGATATAGACCAGATACTGTTTTTTGGTGGACTGTCTGTGGCCCGCCGAAATCATGTTCACTGTTCGGTCCATCAGTCCCAGCTGTAGTAGTGGTATTTTTAAACTCTACAAATTAATAAATTCAAATAGTTATGGCATGGGTGGCTATCCCTCGTTACGGGATGAACCAATAAGTCTGGTCTATTCGGGATGGTGATACATGGTTCTAATACCATGTTCAGTATCACTGGGAACCATGGTTGAGTAGACCAATCGGGTACTACCAAAATACCAGACGCAGAGTCTTGCTGTATTTTCCTTAATACCCGACTGATGAGGCAGAAAGGAGGGAATGCATAAATAAACAATCCCCCCAATGCAGCGAAAATGCATCTGTCGCCGCTGCCCCAGGGTCTGGTTCCCACGAAACATAGTTTGATAACTGGTGATTAAGCCTGGATGCGAATAGATCGATATCTGGTGTTCCATATCATGCTGTAATATCAGCAAATACTTTTTATTCAATATCCATTCGGTGTTTTCATTAAATTTGCGTGACCTGGTGTCTGCCACTAAATTTAGTTTACCTGGTAGGTAAGTAGCTGATATCCAAATATCTCTCTGGATACACCACTGCCAAATTGTATTAGCCAAATTGTCACATGATGTCGATTTGTTTCCACCCATGTGGTTGATATATGCTACCACGGTGGTATTGTCAATCTGTAGTCTAACATGCTGGTGATATGACCCAGTACAATATGACTTTAGGTCATAGAATGCACCCAACATTTCCAGGTAGTTTATGCCCAGTGTTAATAATAATGATGCCTCCTGAGCAGTCCATCTACCTCCACAGTTGGAGATGGAATTGGTGGCTCCCCACCCAAGTGCACTGGCATCAGTTTGTAGCACCATAGAAGGGTTGCTGATAATGATTGGATTGAAACAAAGCCAAATGTTATCTATCCACCATTTTAGTTCCATTATAGCTTTGAATGGTAGCTTCATTGGTCTGTCAAAATGACCAGCATTGATTTTGAGTGCTTGTATTTTTGCTCTCTGTAAATTTTGGTAATGTAAAGGTCCAAATTGTGTGGCTGGAAAAGCAGCCACCATTTTGCCAATTACTTTTGCTACCAATCTGATGGACGGTTACTGATGTCAATGAGGTTATTGCAAGCCTCTATTAAGTCTATAGCCTTTCCCTTTGGCAAAGTCACCGACATGTGAACTGAGTCAATGGTGAACCCCAAATAGTCCATAGTAGTGGAAGGCGTTAATTTAGATTTAACTGGATGGATAATAAATCCCAGTTTTTCAAATAACTGTTTTGTGGCTGTTACAGTTTGTTTGGCCAATTCCAAAGTTTTGCCCACAATAAGTATGTCATCTAGATATGCCATGACCATGTGTTTTCGTTTCCGTAGAAACGCTAGGGCTGGTTTCAAAATTTTAGTGAACAGCCTGGGGGTTGATGTTAACCATTTGGCAGAGCTCTATACTGCCAGAGCTGTCCCATCCAGTTGAATTTTAAGTAACATCTGTGGTCACCTCGTATAGGCACTGAATAGTAAGCATTTTTTAATCGATGCTAGCCATGAAGTAACCTTTGGAAATCAATTGTTTAGCAGTAACAAAGATTTCCATTTTAAAATGAATATATTGTACAAATGTATTCAATTTGGTCAGATCTATGATGATGCGACAACCACCATCTTTTTTGTTTTTGGTAAAGATATTGGACACGAATTCTAGCGGTTCGTGTTGGGATTTTTCAATTTCCCCTTTTGCGTAAGGCCGCTCCAGTTCAGCATGCGCTTCTGATTTTTCTTTACCGGAAAGTACGAACATTCGGTTCGGTATATGTTGAACTGGAGGGCTGTACTTGTGTATAATTCTATTGTATATCCCTGGATACTGCTTAAAATATAGGTATCGGTAGTTAACATACTCCATGCATCCAGAAAGGAGAGTAATCTCCCCCCAACCTCCATGCTCCCTGCAATTTGTAGGGAACCAGACCCACCTACCTCCATAGTTACCAGTGGCAGGTTTACTTCTTTTTGTAAATCCTTCGTTGATGTTGAGGCGTCGGTGTCTGGGTTTGTGGTTTGGTTGATGTTGGAGGTTTGCGTATCTTCCAAGTAGGCCGGTCTGGGCCATGGCCTAAGAAAGACTCATGTTTGGTGTACCGGACCTTCGAGCTTTCACCAGTCGGTCTTGTTCTACTGGTGGGTGCGTAAGGGTGCTGTCTATGGCCGTGTGCTGCAAAGCAGTGCCAGTGCATCCTGTTGGTCCTGCGACATGTCCTTCTCATCCACTGTGCGGGTGAAAGCTGTTATCCCCGCTGTTTAGGAGTTTCCATATACAATTATTTATTACAGGAATATTCAGGGATATACAGTTACCCGGTGTCAGGTGTCCTCCAGGTTTTGCTGATAATGATTGGATTGAAACAAAGCCAAATGTTATCTATCCACCAAATGTTATCTATCCACCTGCAGGTCGCGATTTCAAACTTACCGCTGCGGGGGAACGCTCCACCCCGCCTGTCGTTTCGCAAGCGTGAAAGCGATATGCCACGCATGCGTCCTGGCGGGGTTCTTCACGTAGTCACTCACGTGACTCCGAAGTAAAATTCTCAGCATGCGCATCTAAAGCTAAAGCTAATCCAGATGGCTTCATTCTGACTTTTGCCATGGAGTAATTTTTCACTGTGAACAGACAAAGAGTCTACATATATGAGAGTCTACATATACATATTGGAAAATATCCTTATCGACTATGAGCCCCAATTTATTATTCATTTTTTGAAAAACCAGGTAGAGGAAATTAAATAAATTTAAATAAAATGAAGTTTCAATTAAGGTAAACTAGAATACTTGTTTGACAACAAATGTAATTACGTCTAAATTGGGCAATACTTCGATCATGCGCTGGTTACAATGTTACAACGATCTAGGTAGTTGATGATAGGCAGTGCTCCTTGCCAATTTCACAACATTCATTTATAGAGTTTTCATCAAATTAGATCTGTTGAGCCAAATGCTCATCTGAAAGTAGATAAGAAGTGTCCGTCACTTTCACTTATCTATCTTCTGTTGTGAAATTATCACTGAATATCTTTGACATTCTGGACAAGATACTAAGATATATAAACAATTGAACGTGCAGTAGATGATGTACTAATAACTGGAAGAACTAAATAAGAAGATATTTGAAGAATAGAGGGTTCAGATGGTGGCACATGCACAACATAAAGCTCAAATGAAGTAAGGGTGCATTTGTATATAATTTACCTTCGGCTAAAAGTAGATGCAATTAAATGATAGCAAGTTAAAGAGACCATGGAAGCAATTGTAAAGGTGAAGAAGCTTAAACAATAGCTGATCATGAAATACTCTTCAGCATGGCAGAGTATTTTGCTGGAACTTGAAAGAAAGGCAATAAATAAAACATCAAACAGAATATGACATGTATATAGAGTCTGTGAAACGAGTCAATGTAACGAGTCATAGAACATAGAACTGTGCAGCTCAGGAATGGACCGTTTGGCCCACAATATTTGTGCCGATCGATGTCGTTAAAATGTTAAACTGTTCACAATTGCTTGTACATGGACCATATCCCGCTATTCCTATGTGCCTATCCAAAAATCATTTGAACGTCACTATCATATCATATCATATCATATCTGCCTCCACCGCCACGACCCCTGGCCGTGCATTCCAGGCCCCCGCCACCCACTGTGTGAAACAAAACTGACCCCTTATTAATCTTTTCCCCCTCTCACCTTACAGCTATGCCCTCTGGTATTGGATATTTCCAGCCTGTGAAGTCACTATGATACAACATGCATGTTGAAACTTGCATGCAGTGCTTTGAATTCTGACATATAATGGATGATAATCAAGACAAGAAAATTGATAATTGTATACAATGAAAAGTGAGAAAATTATGTTGAAAATGAGAAAGGGGCATTAGGCGTTGACTACTGTCTGAAGATGTTTCATCAGGGTGACCCAATTTACTTGGGTCACAAATCATAAGTCTTAGCAAATAATTCTTGATCTTAAATTCATAATAATGACAATTGGTACATCAAGAATGCAAACATTCTTACTTGTTTACCCCAATAAGATTACACAATAAAATGTAAAAGTTCTAAACAAAATGTTATTGTAGTTGCATTGCAAATAATACTGCATGAGAATTCAGAATATGGGAGTTGGTAACAGTGTTCACATTAAAAATATTAGAACATTATTTTCCAGTTCTGGCAATGGTACAGAAACATATTTATGTAGATTGAATGTATGAGAAAACTATGAAATCATGGGTTGAACCAGGAAAATGCTCCAAAGGTACAATAATGTATGATATTTGGAGACACATGAAATTGTAGATGCTAGAATCTTGAGGAAAACACAAAGTGCAGGAGGAATTCACTGGTCAGAAGGCATCTGTGGAGGGAATGGACAGATGACATTTCGGGTCATGATCCTTCTTCAGATGTTATGATGACTCCTCTTCTTATGATATTTGTCAATCAAACGAGATTGTGTTAAATGTAAATGCAAACTTATCATCCAAGTATGCTGAAAAGACATATTTTGGAAGAGAAACACGGAGCATTCTGGTATCATGGTAGAGGTTCAGAGACAGCATGTCGACATGTGCCTATAAGACTCGGAGGCAAAGATGGTAAGTTTAGAGAAAAAAGACAAAGTGCTGGAGTATCTCAGCGGGTTAGACAGTATTTCAGGAGAACAGGCACAGGTGATGTTTCAGGTCGAGATCCTTCTTTAGAAGTATTTCTTCAATAGTTTGATCTCCTGCTACAAGGTCTGAAGGAGTGTCCCGACCCAAAATGTCACCTGTCCATGTTCTCCAGTGATGCTGCCAGACTTGCTGAGTTACTCTTGCACCTTGAATCTTTTTTTGTAAACCTGCATCTGCAGTTCCTTGTGTCTACATATGTTTAAGGAAACCAAGTTAATGAAGGATGTTGAAAGTTTGATCAGGGAAAAGGAGTAGGCATTTGCCAGGTATAGGAAATTGTTAACAAACAAGTCACTTGATTTCTATCGAGAATATAGGATTTAACTCAGGAACGAAATTAAGAGGGTAAAAGGGGGCCATAAAATAGCCTTAACAAGTAGGATTAAGGAGAATCCTACAACTTGAATTATATTACATGCAAGAGGACAGCTAAGGAAAGAATATGTCTTCTCAGGGGTCAGAAGGGTAATCCATGTGTGGAGCCAGATGAGAGATATATTAAATTAATACTTCTCATTGGTCTCCACCGGAAAGGACATGGGAGGAGGCTGGAGAGTTGAGCGATACACTAACATTCTGCAGGGCATCTGCTAGGAGGAAATACTAGAAATATTGCAGCACATTTAGATGGATAAATCCCCAAGGCCAAATAGGAGGTAGAGCAAAATATTAAAGATGCAATGGAGGTGATAGCTAGGGCTCAGACCAAGAACTTCCCATTGTTATTAACCACGGGTGATATACTGGACAATTAGAGCTCATACTGTTGCCTTGTAAGCCTGGACACTACAGACTAATGAGCCACAGTAGGGATGTTGTTGGAGAAGATTCTCATAAGGTCATGTGATATGAGCCGAATTCGGCCATTCGGTCCATCAAACCTACTCCGCCATTCAATCATGGCTGATCTATTTCTACCTCTTAACCCCATTCTCCTGCCCCCTCCCCATAACCCGTGACCCCCCTTACTAATCAATTCTGAGAGATAGCATTTATGTTGACTTGAAAAGGCAGGGACTGGTTTGGGGGAGGGGAGATCATGTCTCACAAATCGGATTGAACTTTTAGTGGAGTAACAAGGAACATTGATGAAATCAGGCAGTAGATGTCTATATGGACTTTATTAAGCCAACAAGGTCCCGCATGATAGGTTAGTCCAGTAGGTTGAGGCAGAGTGATACGAGGTGTGTTGGTGAAACTGGTACAAAATTTGATGAGTGAATGTTTTCCTGACTGGAAATCAGTAAGAAGTGAAGTACCATAGGAATTGGTGCTGGGTCTTCTATTGGTAGTAGGATATATAGAAATGACTGGTATAAGAATGTAGTGGGCTTGCTTAATAAGTCTGCAGGTGACAAACATTGATAAGAGTTGTAGATAATAAAGAAGGTTGTATAAAGATACAGTGGGACGTACATCAGTTAGAAAATGGTGGCAGCTTCAAGGTTTAGGAGGTCAAATACTGTAAGGGTATATAGAATCAATAACAGAGACCGGAGGATTTTTGATGTACAGAGAAACCTTGAGATGCAAGTCCATTGCTCTTTGAAAGTGGCAATGCAGGTGGACAGTGAAGTGGAAAAGGTATTTAGTATGCTTGCTTTCACAGGCCAAGGTATTGTGAATAGGAGTTGTAATGTTATGTTGCAGCTACGTAAAATATTGTTTGGATCACCGTCAGAATATTGCATACAGTCTAACCCCCACACTACAGGAAGAATATAGTAGAAACAGTGAGAATGCAGAAAAGATTCACTAGGATATTACCTGGCATGGAGGGCTGTGGTTATAAGGATAGATTCAATAGGCCGGGTTTATTCTCAGTGGAAAGTAGAAGGCTGAGCGGGAACCTTATAGTTGTTTACAAAATTATGAGGGGCATAGATAGGGTAGATAGTCAGAGTTTCTTCCCAAGACTGAGGTGGGGAGTGGCGATCTAGAAATAGAAAGCACAGGTGTAAGGTGAGAGGGCAGAAATTTAAAGAAGATCTGAGAGGTAAGTTGTGCACAGACAGGGTGATGAATATTTGTAATGAGTTGCAAGAGGAGGTAGAGGTTTCAGATACTATTTCAGCATTTAAAAGTGATTTGGACAGGCAGTATGAGAGGAATTAAGCAGATATATGGGTTTAATGAGGGCGAATGAGATTAACATAGATTGACTTCACAGTGGCATGAATGACATGGGCTTAACAACCTATTTCTGTGCTGTATGATTGCATGATTATATGAGCACAAAGGGAATTGGTAGAAATGTTCTGTATTGACTAGCATTGCTTAAAGACTTTGCAAAGCTAGTAAGCAAACATACTATCTGTAATGATGGCAGAGCCAAGCCAACAAAGACCCATTTAATGGAATTGGAAATGATCCATGAGATATTTTCAAAAGAAAATGCATTGATAATAAGAATGCAGTGAAAAGGAGTTTGATAATTATTTACTGTTCAAGGATGATCATTTAAAGTGGATTGGGGTGAAATATTGGTATTAGGTTATTAATGGCACATCTACCAAGATATAGAGAGAAAGTCCTGTACTGCAACAAAATCTACTTTGAAGAACCCATGTCTATTTTCTCATATTGTGGCCTATCATAAAAAACTAGTCTCAGTTAATAGTCCTAAATTTCCTTCAAATCTATTTGAATGCCATGTGAGTTTCAACCATTATGTGAGTTTCAACCATTATCATCCAATGTCAAATGGTGTGACCATAAGGTCAATGAGAATTGTCTGTTGAGCACTGAAGAAACAAATATTATGAGTGTATTTAAATATAACAAAGTTAAAATGACTCAATAATAGACAATAGACAATAGGTGCAGGAGTAGGCCATTTGGCCCTTCGAGCCAGCACCACCATTCAATGTGATCGTGGCTGATCATCCCCAATCAGTACCCCGTTCCTGCCTTGTCCCCATATCCCTTGATATCCCGCTATCTTTAAGAGCCCTATCTAGCTCTCTCTTGAAAGCATTCAGAGAACCTGCCTCCACCGCCCTCTGAGGCAGAGAATTCCACAGACTCACCACTCTCTGTGAGAAAAAGTGTTTCCCCGTCTCCATTCTAAATGGCTTACTCCTTATTCTTAAACTGTGGCCCCTGGTTCTGGACTTCCCCAACATCGGGAACATGTTTCCTGCCTCTAGCGTGTCCAAACCTTAACAATCTTATATGTTTCAATGAGATCACCTCTCATCCTTCTAAACTCCAGAGTGTACAAACCCAGCTGCTCCATTCTCTCAGCATATGACAGTCCCGCCATCCCGGGAATTAACCTTGTAAACCTATGCTGCACTCCCTCAATAGCAAGAATGTCCTTCCTCAAATTAGGGGACCCAAAACTGCACACAATACTCCAGGTGTGGTCTCACTAGGGCTCTGTACAACTGCAGAAGGACCTCTTTGCTCCTATATTCGATTCCTCTTGTAATAAAGGCCAACATGTCATTCGCTTTCTTCACTGCCTGCTGTACCTGCATGCTTACTTTCCTAGACTGATGTACAAGGACCGCCAGATCCCGTTGTACTTACCCTTTTCCCAACTTGACGCCATTTAGATAGTAATCTGCCTTCCTGTTTTTGCTACCAGTGGATAACCTCACATTTATCCGCATTAATCTTTATCTGCCATGCATTGAAGTTTAATGCGGATAATGGCCCCTGGTTCTGGACTTCCCCAACATCGGGAACATGTTTCCTGCCTCTAGCGTGTCCAAACCTTAACAATCTTATATGTTTCAATGAGATTCCCTCTCATCCTCTCATATGCATTGACATATATTGTAAATTGCTGCGGTCCCAGCACCGAGCCTTGCGGTACCCCACTAGTCACTGCCTGCCATTCTGAAAGGGACCCATTAATCCCTACTCTGCCAACCACTTCTCTATCCATGTCAGCACTCTACCCCCAATACCATGTGCCCTAATTTTGCCCACTAATCTCCTATGTGGGACCTTATCAAATGCTTTCTGAAAGTCCAGGTACACTACATCCACTGACTTTCCCTTGTCCATTTTCCTAGTTACATCTTCAAAAAATTCCAGAAGATTAGTCAAGCATGATTTCCCCTTCGTAAATCCATGCTGACTCGGACCGATCCTGTTACTGCTATCCAAATGTGTGGCTATCTCATCTTTTATAATTGACTCCAGCATATTCCCCACCACCAATGTCAGGCTAACTGGTCTATAATTCCCCGTTTTCTCTCTCCCGCCTTTCTTAAAAAGTGGGATAACATTAGCTACCCTCCAATCCACAGGAACTGACCCTGAGTCTATAGAACATTGGATATTTATCACCAATGCATCCACGATTTCTAGAGCCACTTCCTTTAGCACCCTGAGATGCAGACCATCAGGCCCTGGGGATGTATCAGCCTTCAGTCCCATCAGTCTATCCAACACAATTTTCTGCCTTATGTGGATTTCCTTCAGTTCCTCTGTCACCCCAGATCCTCTGGCCACTACTACATCAGGAAGATTGTTTGAGTCCTCCTTAGTGAAGACTGATCCAAAGTACCTGTTCAACTCATCTTCCATTTCCTTGTTCCCCATAATAAATTCACCTTTTTCAGTCTTCTAAGGTCCAACTTTGGTCTTAACTAATTTTTTCCTCTTCACATACCTAAAGAAGCTTTTACTATTCTGCTTTATATTCTTGGCTAGCTTACCTTCGTACCTCATCTTTTCTCCCCGTATTGTCTTTTTGGTTATCGCAAACCTTCTGGTAAATTGTAGATTAATGCCATCTTTCACAACAGATAAAGTAATGCAACAGAAATTTCAGAATATGAATCAGCTTCATTCTGTCAAAGAATGAGGAGAGGGATGTGGTTGAGAGAGAAATAAAATTAATTCACAAGTCATGTAGTGAAACAATTCAAATAACATGATAGTTTGTGTATTAGCATTACCCAGGTAATCTGACATTTGGAAATAGCATATTGGTGTGTATGCTGGAATTTGCATTTCAAAGCGATATCTTGAGGAGACAGGGAATAAAATTGGAAGTACAAATGCAAATGATTGATTTCTGGGCAGACATACAAGAATATTGAAGGATTTAGTGATTATTAGTGGATTCCCATAGGTTATTTAATGTAGATTGTGGATGAAATGAAATAAGATTCTACTGAACTGAATCAAGAAATGACAGGAAAGATACACCAATGAAACAAGGTCCTCTGAAAAGATCAAATTGATTTGAAAACATCTGAAAAGGTCAAATCTAAATAATGTGTACAGATGAGAAAAGCAGTGCACTCTATGTAGTAAAATGTATGCCATGTATGAATGGAACATATGAGTGCTTATAGTGCACACCTGTAGTGTGCCTGGTAGAATAGAGATGCTTCAGCAACTCTTTGTACCACTGCATGTTTCCTTATATGATTTGCATTACTGGGTTCAAAGTAAGAAAAATGTGCACGTAAAAACAGGAGGAATGAGTTAATACAACAAGATAACGTAAGTGAAAACAATGGAGTAATAGAAAGTGATGGAGTGAAAGGAAAAATAAACCGTAATGTAAGTAATACAGAGAAAGGACAGTGAGACAGTACTGTAGGTAAAAACTTACTGAGGTCAACACATAAATCAAGAGATGTTGGTAGTGCAAATAGAAAAGCACTTTCCTTTTGGCTGTCAAATTAAAATTAAAAAGAGAAGGTGGGGAGAAATGTATTTACATGGTGGGCTGTTGGAAGCTTTCATACAGCAATTTTTAACAGAAGTGTGCATAAATATTTTATTGGAGGCACAAATGAAAAGCAGCATTAGTAGTATATTGCCAAGCAGCAGAATGGTTGTGATGGCCTCAATGATCCCTCTCAGTGATGGAAATTTCAATGGTTCCTTGGAGACTGCCAGCCACAATCAGATCAATTGATGGGGTAAATGAAGTCAGTTGAAAACAGAGACTGGTCGAACTGTTGTACGAATAAGGTGCAAGCAAGAGTATCAAAAGGGATTCCATCGTCTTTTGAATAATAAGAAATATATGTCAACATCTCTTTCAGATAGAGCTGGTCAATGTAGATTAAGATTATATTTCTCCAACCCCCATGGCTACAGTGTAGACATGTTGCAGTCTGATCTGTAAAACATTACTTCCTTCAAAGGAAAAATTGCAGTGGAATTAAGTTTTCAATTCTGAAGCCAGCAAAGATCATTTAGCAGAGAGCTGTTTATGTGATATTGCTTGGAAATAAATGAATAAATGGCTGATTCTGTGACAACATATGCTCTAAAAAGCATCACGTTAAGTTAATGTCTCGCCTTATGCATTAGTAGTTTCCCGATAACATCTACCCAACCCTTTATAATACTTATAACTTTCATTCTAATTCCAGCTGGAAAGTATTTTAAATGTTTATTAACCTGACGACTGTAAGATCCTAGATGCTTGTCTAAGGTGGAGCCAAACTACCTTTCCAGTCTTGTTCTTATTTCTCTGTTAAGTTTATCAGCACATGGACTGGATATTGTTTTAGAAATTGTGATATTGTTTTAGAAATCCACTCCTGAGTTCTTTGCCATGGGAAAAGATTCAAAGTGGAGAGGAAGCCCAGGAATTGATCACAGAGTTGCTCGACTTAAAGAAACAAGTTTATTCATTCTAAACATCTCGTGGAAAGGTTTTTTTTTTACTACAACTTGCAACCCATTTACTACTGCCAAATGCTGAGGAAAAGTACAAGCATATCTTGTGTAGAGTTGCCAGGTGACAAGGAGCCCCGTGAGTACTTTCCAAGAGTGGGAACATTCATACAGAGCAGAAATCCCAGCAGCAAATTTGCAACGGCAACTCTTGTCACGGCGAAATGTTAGAAGTGTGGCAGATAGTGCATGTGATGCAGATTTAGTTACTGTCACTGAAGATGGGTTGACATCTGTCACTGTTTGTGCTCCTTACATTTCCAACATCATGCCGCCAACTGTCTCCGCCAACTGTCTTCACATAGGACAAAACAGTTAAGAAAAGTAACGGCGGTGTACAAAGGTGACACAAATAGGAGGATGAGCTCATCAGACAACTCACAGCATTATCTAGTTTGTGTATGATTTTAGTTTAGAGATACACCGCGGAAACAGGCCCTTTGGCCCACCGAGTCTGCACCGACCAGCGATCCCCGCAAATTAACCCTATCCTCCACACACTTCAGTGTGAAAAAACGTAACCGCAGATTACCTTTAAATTTCTCCCCATTCATCAAAAACTGCCCCACTCTTCCCTCTAGTTCAAGACACTCCTGCCCTGGGTAAAAGATTCTGACTATCTATCAGTGCCCCTTAGAATTTTGTAAACCTCTATATGGTCATCCCTCAGCCTCGTGTGTTTCAAAGGCAATAAACACAGCTTATTCAATTGTTGCTATATCAATGTGAAGCCAAGGAACTGCAGATGCTGGTTAATACACAAAAGGACACAAAGTACTGGAGCAACTCAACAGGTCAGGCAGTATCACTGAAGAATGTGGACAGGTGACATCTTAGGTTGAGACCCTTCTTCAGTCTGACCTGCTGAGTTGCTCCTGCATTTTGTGTCCTTTTCTGCTATAACCACAACTCTCCATTCCATTCAGCATCCCAGTGAATCTCTTCTGCACTCTCTCTGTTACTGCCATATCGTTCCTTAGTGTTGTGACTAGAACAGTCAGTGAAACCCAAATGCCGTCTAACAATGTTTTAGTACAGCTGCAACTTTGTTCCCACTGCCAGAATGAGACCACATGCACACTGGAGGAACAGCACCTTCTATTCTGCCTGGGTAGCTACTAACCCAATGGTATAAACTATGTATTTGCAACTTTAAGTAACATCCCTCCTTCCCCCTCTCTCTTTCCTGATCTCCATCCCACTCATTTCTCCCACAATCCTGCCATCCTTATCCTCTACACCCCCCCCCCCCCCCCCACTCCCCCTCTCCTCACCCTCATCTAGTTTTGTCTCTCTGGCTTTATATTTCACCCTCATTCTCTCCTTATCTGACACCCTTTTGTCTCCTTTTCACCTACAACTTTTGTAACATCACCCATCCGCTGATCAAGCCCCTCTCATTTAATCCATCTATTACTTGTCAGTTTTGTCCTGTCCCTAATTCTCTTTTCCAGCTTTTTCCCCTACTCAATCAGTCTGAAAAAAGGTTCCGCTCCAAAATGTCACCTATCCATTCCATATTGCAGGCATGGCATCCACACAACTGTTTTGGGTTATTTGACCAATTAGCCAGAATGGATATGGCATGACTCAGTTACAGCCCCACTATCTAAAGGCACATTAAAAGCATGGCAGTTAAAAGATGTTGCTTTCGTTACACAGGGAAAGCAGAATAAAGGTTACTCCAAGATGAAATGGTGGGGATAAATCAATGTATCAACTCTGTACTAAATAAACCATACACAATTTGTGATGCAGCAATAGATTACATACCACAATTTCCATTAGCCCTGGCATAAATTCACAAAGCAGTCATAATTATCATATGGAAAACCGGAACAGGTGTGTAGGAAAGAACTGCAGATACTGGTTTAAATCGGTTAGACACAAAATGCTGGAGTAACTCAGCAGGACATGCAGCATCTTTGGAGAAGGAACGACTTCAGTCTGAAGAAGGGTCTCGACCCGAAACGTCACCCATTCCTTCTCTCCAGAGATGCTGCCTGTCCCGCTGAGTTACTCCAGCATTTTGTGTCTACCTCCAGGAGCAGATGCTATAACAGCAGAAATCTTCAAAGAAAGGAATTCAGTGTTGATTGACAAACTGACATAGCTATTTCAGATGCTTTGGAACAAAACAAATCTTCAAATTTCTTAAGGCACTTCAAAAATGCCTTAAGAACCAACCTTTCAAATATAAGTATCAGGAAGTCATGTTACAGGCTTATAGAACTATGGTTAGACTGCATTTGGAGTATTGTATGCAGTTATGTTAGCCTCATTACACAAAGGATGTGGAGGCTTTGGAGGGAATGCAGATGATGGTTAAAAGGATGCTGCCTGGATTAGAAGGCATTATCTATGCAAAGAAGTTGGACTAGCCACGTTTGTTTTCTCTGCAGCATCAGTGACTGAGAACTAATAGAAGTAAATCAAATTATGAGAGACATAGAGAGGATAGACAGGAGATGATTGGGGCAATTTTTCTTACAGAGTAGTAGGTGCCTGAAACACACTTCCAAGGGTGGTGGTGGAATCAAATGAGATAGTGGCTTTAAGAGGTTTCAGATAGACACTTGTATATGCAGGGAATGGAGGAACAGGGGACATATGCAGGCATAAGAGCTGAGTTTAATTTGTCATCATGATCAGCACAGACTTTGTAGGCTGAAGGGCCCGGTCTGTGCTGTACTGTTCTATGTTCTATACAAGTGTATGCAAGTAAAATCTTTGCTAGAGACCTATTAAAAAGAATGATCACTCATCTTGAGGGAGGTCTACTACCAGAAAACCAACATGGTTTCGATGAAGGGCACTGAATGGCAGACATGATTTTTGCAGCATGACAGCTCCAAGATAAGTGCCAAGAGCAAATCTGCAGCTTGATCACCAAACCTTTAACACTGTTTGTTGTAGGGCCTATAGAAGATTGACCAAAGTACAGATGCCCTAAATATTTCTGCCCTATTGTGCAACAACTCCATGATGGTATGTTGGTCAGAGTAATGGAGGACGGATAGTCTTTAGACCTATTCCACTAGTGATGTGAGACAAATGCTTGCCTCCACACTGTTTAATATGGTGTTCAGACTCAGTCTGAAGAAGTGTCTTGACCCGAAACGTCACCCATTCCTTCTTTCCAGAGATCCTGCCTGTCCCACAGAGTTACTCCAGCATTTTGTGTCTATCCTTGTGAATGGTCAGAGGGTGTTCTGTAGTGGACAAATGTGATGGTGAAATGTTGTTTTTCAGACTGGAGGCCGGTTATTAGTGGTGTGCCTCAGGGTTCTGTGTTGGGCCCGTTGCTGTTTATCATCTGTATCAATGACTTAAATGAGTACGTGCGAGGCGTGATGATTAAGTTTGCAGATGACACTAAAGATAGTGATGATGGTTGCCAAAAATTGTAGCAGGATCTTGATTGGTTGGGCAGATGGGCTGAGGAGTGGTTGATTGAATTTAATAACCAGAGGTGTGAGGTGTTGCATTTTGGGAAACCTAACTAGGGCATGATCTACACAGTGAATGGCAGGGCTCAGGGGAGTGTTGTACAGCAGAGCAATATACGAGTGCATACATAGTTCCTTGAAATTGATATCAAGAAGTGATCAAGAAGGCTTTCCTTCACATTGGCCTTCATCAGTCAGAGTATTGAGTGTAGAAGGTAGACACAAAATGCTGGAGTAACTCAGCGGGCCAGGCAGCATCTCTGGAGAGAAGGAATGTGTGACGTTTCGGGTCAAGACCCTTCTAGAGACACATATTATGTATTCAGTATTGATGTGGATAGAGAACTGGCTGGCAAACAGGAAGCAAAGAGTAGGAGTAAACGGGTCCTTTTCACAATGGCAGGCAGTGACTAGTGGGGTACCGCAAGGCTCAGTGCTGGGACCCCAGCTATTTACAATATATATTAATGATCTGGATGAGGGAATTGAAGGCAATATCTCCAAGTTTGCGGATGACACTAAGCTGGGGGGCAGTGTTAGCTGTGAGGAGGATGCTAGGAGACTGCAAGGTGACTTGGATAGGCTGGGTGAGTGGGCAAATGTTTGGCAGATGCAGTATAATGTGGATAAATGTGAGGTTATCCATTTTGGTGGCAAAAACAGGAAAGCAGACTATTATCTAAATGGTGGCCGACTAGGAAAAGGGGAGATGCAGCGAGACCTGGGTGTCATGGTACACCAGTCATTGAAAGTAGGCATGCAGGTGCAGCAGGCAGTGAAGAAAGCGAATGGTATGTTAGCTTTCATAGCAAAAGGATTTGAGTATAGGAGCAGGGAGGTTCTACTGCAGTTGTACAGGGTCTTGGTGAGACCACACCTGGAGTATTGCGTACAGTTTTGGTCTCCAAATCTGAGGAAGGACATTATTGCCATAGAGGGAGTGCAGAGAAGGTTCACCAGACTGATTCCTGGGATGTCAGGACTGTCTTATGAAGAAAGACTGGATAGACTTGGTTTATACTCTCTAGAATTTAGGAGATTGAGAGGGGATCTTATAGAAACTTATAAAATTCTTAAGGGGTTGGACAGGCTAGATGCAGGAAGATTGCTCCCGATGTTGGGGAAGTCCAGGACAAGGGGTCACAGCTTAAGGATAAGGGGGAAATCCTTTAAAACCGAGATGAGAAGGACTTTTTTCACACAGAGAGTGGTGAATCTCTGGAACTCTCTGCCACAGAGGGTAGTCGAGGCCAGTTCATTGGCTATATTTAAGAGGGAGTTAGATGTGGCCCTTGTGGCTAAGGGGATCAGAGGGTATGGAGAGAAGGCAGGTACGGGATACTGAGTTGGATGATCAGCCATGATCATATTGAATGGCGGTGCAGGCTCGAAGGGCCGAATGGCCTACTCCTGCACCTAATTTCTATGTTTCTATGTTTCTATAGAAGTTGGGAGCTCATGTTACATGTGTACAAGATATTGGTGAGAACACATTTAGTATTGTGTTCAGTTTTGGTCACCCTGTTATAGGAAAGGTGTTGTTAAGCTGGTAAGGGTACAGACTTTGACCAAATAGCAAATCAATTATTGTATAGATAGCAGACTGAGGACAAACAATCATGGGGTTGATTGAAAAAGCAGATTTGAAGAGTTTCTTAGAACATCCCCATACAGTTTCAACGTTGGCAAAACCCACATGGAATAAGCATTGGATCTGTCTGTCTGGCGTACACACATAAAAAGTGCTGGTCACTTATTTGTGGAGGCTAGACTAGAGGAATTAAAGAGAAAAAGAGAATCTCAAATATCAAGAACCACTGATGCTACAGCATCCTTGCACCTCTGCCACCCACATGGAAGGAACCTTCCTGCTCAGATTGGTCTAATTAGCCATCTCCATGCACATCATAACCCTATAAAAGGCCAATCGTTACGGGGTGAATGCAGAAGAATGTGGTTGAGGGTAAAAAATAGATCAGCTATAATTGAATGATGGAGCAGACACAATGGACCAAATGGCCCAATTCTGTTCCTATGTCTTATGGTCTCATAGACCTGATGCCTTACTAGAGAACGAGTGATGAACAATAACAAAAACATATTAATGGATCATATTTCCTTAGTGTTGGGAGAGAGTAGCCTGCTGGTGACACAAAGAATGCACATGGAGCTGACCATGGAGCAGGCAGCAGCAATGTTCTTAACATTGTTAATAATGTAAGTAGTTTGATGAACTCATCAGATTGTCACGTCACGCAGCGACCCTCTGTGGCTCCGGTTTCAACACACTAGGAGCATGGAGAACCAGCTGGGAACAGACTTCGCGACCTCCTCAATTAATTGTTGCACCGAACGCCACAGCCCCACCAGGCTTGGTCCTACCCCGAAAAGAGCGGGTCGCCCTGAACCGGCTCCGTACAGGGGTCGGCCGGTTCAACGCCAACATGCATCGCTGGGGGCTGCGTTCATCTGCAGCCGGCATGTGTGGAGCAGGCCAACAAACAGCGCAGCACGTCATTTTCGACTGCGCTGTTCTCCGCCCCCCTGGTGGAGGGGTAGACCTCACACGTCATGGCCCTCGACAACAGCACATTGAACTGGCTACAGCGGCTGGAGGGCGTTACATAACCTCTGCTGCCTCAAACGCAAGAAGAGGAAGAAGTTCAGATTGTTTAGTTTAGTTTATTGTCACGTGTACCGAGGTACAATGAAAAGCTTTTGTTGCTTGCTAACCAGTGAAGAAATACGTGAGAATGTGTGAGTCACTCCTGATCTATGCATTCATTATTCTAGCCACTTCAATCTGACTTTCACCTCTTTACAGACATTAAGTTACTTCTGAAGCATCTATGCACTTCACTCTTTGTCCCCATGTGCCTCACTGCTACTGACATTCAATATGCTCTTTAGGCAATATCACAACTTTCATTCAGAGTCTCTATTAATAAATAGGTTCTCTTGTTCAGCACAAGCCATTATTCTAATGCCTAGGTGGCTTCACTCTCTCACTTCATATTAACGTACAGAATATAATAAAAGACAGAGAAAAAGAAGGGGATTTGAGTCATCTAGCAACTCGCATTAACAAAGGCGGCCCGGGAAAAAATAGATATGAGAAGATATGTGACAAATGGAGATGAGAAAATGAGGACCTTACAGCTATTTGGTGTCAGAATTCTACTTCTTTCAGCCAGTTTGCATGGCATACTCACAGAAATCAGCAAAGAATAAACTTTTTTATATGAATCTAATTTTCAGACAATTCAACTGATTCCTATATTTCTCCTCTGGATCTTTACCCATCCTGCTGGTAATGATGACGCCCACAGTTAGAAGTCATTCAATCTAACTGTGGTTTTTCACAGAACCCATGCTTATAATTCAGGCACTTATACTTTAGTCTAGTTTAGATCTAGCATGGAAATACCAAGCCCACGCCAACCATCGATCACCCATCCACACCATTTCTGTTATCCCACTTTCCCATCTTTTCCAAACACATCAAGAGCAATTTTCATAGAGGCCAATTATGAGAGGAAACCGGAGCACCTGGAGGAAACCCCCGTTGTCACAGGGAGAACATGCAAACACTGCATAGACAATACCTGAGGTTAGGATCGGTGAGTCAGCAGCACTACCAGCTGCGCCAGTGGGCCACTGCTCGCTGCCTCTAGTAATAAAGTTGGATAGGTTTTCATTTGGTGTCTCACACATACCAGTTGACAACAGGAAATGGTGGCGACAGTGTGGCAGTTTAGAGTCCACATCACAGGCTCAAGCTGCTCTAGCCTTGCCAAGCTGGATGCAGATGTTACACTTAAAGCCTGGTGACGAACATGATTTATCCGCTGCAATCTGACAGAATGTGCAATTTATTGGCAGATTTCCCATGCATAGTGTTCATTCTCACAGGAAAACTGGCCAAAGGAAAAGGACATCAAAATGTACCGAAGATAGACACAACTTACTGGAGTAACTCAGCGGGTCAGGCAGCATCCCTGGAGAAAAGGAATTAATGACGTTTTGGGCAGAGACCCTTCTTCTATAGACACCCGAAACATCACTTATTCATTTTCTCCAGTGAAGCTGCCTGACCCGCTGAGTTACTCCAGCATTTTGTGCCTATCTTCAGTGTAAACAGGCATCTGCAGTTCATTCCTAAACATTAAATGTACCACTCATTTACCTACATGCTATCTGTCACTGAGGTTGTGAACACTTGGAATGATAGCTTGAATGAGACCACATAATATCCTAACCTCAGCAATTCATCATTTCTCTGATCTGAGGCAAAGTTTTTGCCAGTTTATCGGGAGCAGGGAAAAGGTGATGATGACATCGTTCATGAGAATGGAACTCTGATTGAGTTCTTCCACGTCTCACTATTTGCCTCCACTCCACATCTCCATGTCATTCATTATCCCTTACGTTACTTGGTGTCCTAATGCTTGCACTGCTTACAGCCCAGCGATATGAATATCGGTTCTCTTACATCATGTATCCCTTGCATCCCCTTTCTCTTCGTCCCTCCCTCACCCTAGTCGTCGTACTAGTTTCACTGTCGCCCTGTTGGGTTTCACTGCCTGCATAACTCGCTATCACCTGCCCCACTGCCAACAATGGACTATCGTGGGCTCCACCATTCCTTGTTCATCGTTGATTAGGACTGAGATGAGGAAAAACTTTTCACCCAGAGAGTTGTGAATCTGTGGAATTCTCTGTCACAGAAGGCAGCGTAGGCTAATTCACTGGATGTTTTCAAGAGAGTTGGATGTAGCTCTTAGGGCTAGCAGAATCAAGGGATATGGGGAGAAAGCAGGAACAGAGTACTGATTTTCAATGATCAGCCATGATCATATTGAATGGCGGTGCTGGCCTGAAGGGCCGAAAGGCCTACTCCTGAACCTATTTTCCATGTTGTAGATTCTATACTTTTTTCACATCTTCCATTTATTTGTTCTATTTACAATAGACAATAAACAATAGACAATAGGTGCAGGAGTAGGCCATTTGGCCCTTCGAGCCAGCACCGCCTTCACTGTGATCATGGCTGATCATCCAGACAGTACGCGTTCCTGTCTTTGACCTTCTGCATCTCTCATTTCATTTCCCTCTGACTCTCAGTCTGAAGAAGGTTCTCGACCCAAAACATCACCTATTCCTTTTCTCCAGAGATGCTGCCAGACCGGCTCAGTTACTACAGTTGTTTTGTGTCTATCCCAATGCTTAGGTCTGTTCAGCACTTATGCAGGTTTTAGTTTAGTTTAGAGATACAGCGCGGAAAAAGGCCATTCAGCCCACCGAGTCCGCACCGACCAGCGATCCCCGCACATTAACACCACCCTACACACACTAGGGACATTACTTACATTTACACCAATCCAATTAACCTACAAACCTGTACATCTCTGGAGTGTGGGAGAAAACCAAAGATCTCGGAGCAAACCCACGTGGTCACGAGGAGAACGTACAAACTCCATACAGACAGCACCTGTGGTGAGGATTGAACCTGGTTCTCCGCCGCTGCAAGCGCTGTAAGGTAGAAACTCTACCACTGCGCCACCGTGCCACCCACCTGTGGATCAGCCCACAGCATTTCCCTCACAGGCTCCAAAAACCCCGCCAATGAGCCACTCAGCTCACATCCTGCCTCTACTCTGGTATAGCCATAAAGGGTGTACAACACAGCTTGAGGAAGAGGGAAAGTTAAGGCTTATTTACAGCTGTATATGGGTACCATGACATTTTAAAAGTTCTACTTCTAGAGACACATATAATAACTTTTTTATTTCTGGTTAGTTATTGCCAGGTGGCATTTAGCTTGTTGCAGGAATGGTGTGATTGATCGTGGAGCATTTAATGCCCCTGTCCCACTTAGGAAACCATTTTATGCCCCTGTCCCACTTAGGAAACCTGAACGAAAACCTCTGGAGACTTTGCGCCCCACCCAAGGTTTCCGTGTGGTACAGGAGCATAAAGCAGCAACATGTAGTAGTTCTCTTACACAGCCAACAACTTCCTTATTGATCTCCTTCTGCTCTTCCTCCATGAAGCCTGAGCAAGCTTTGCCCACTCCAACTTGTGCCTCCAATCCTCAGTGCTGTGCAATGTGCTGCAAACCACTACTTTGTGGAGATTCGGCTAATGCACATTGAAGAGGGCCTGCAGTTCTCTCAAGCCACATAATGCATAATGGCAATTCTTGCTGACAGGTGATTTGGTTGTACTGTTACTGGTTGCGTTCTTTACAAATGTCACCATCCACGTTTGCACTCTTTTTCTCGTGGCCTGTACGTCTTTCAGTAGATGTATAGAGAGCTGTGAAAGTGGACTGCTGAAAAACAAAAGCTTCATGGTGGCTGCCTTGGAGCCTTTTGCTGATTTTGTGGTTCAACACAGCCCGAAAATGGATTAAATGGAAGCCTCTTCTGCTGGTGAACATTCTTCTATATTCCATTGATGACTTACAGACACATGCAAGGATTTAATGATTTAATTAACACCCTGCATTGGAGGGTAACTAACTCAAGGATTGCCCCATGAGTGAGAACATTAAAATAATTACTGGAAAACAAGGCATCAGTCAGGTACAGATGTCACTGATTTCCTACAACTGTTCTGTTCTCCATGCCAGCATGTTCATTTAATTATCTTTTTTTTATCTTACAACATTGAAGAACCATTGGATAGTCTGCCTGCACATTATCGTGGGCATTCCCTCTCTTCTCCCCCTCTCTGCAGCTAATAATTGCTTGTTTCCTCACTTGTCCAGTTATAATAAAAGGCCATTAACAAAACACTGAATTTGTTTCACTCCACAGTATTTCCAGCATTTTCTGACATTTAAAATAGAAGAATTTTTTGAATTGCTTGATTAAATATTGGCCCGTGAGATCCAGGATAGAGGTCCCCTTTCATAACATAATACCATTCTCCAATTCTACCAACTTATCTCACAAATGCTGAGCTCCAGAATTATAATCATTTCAAATGATATTGGACGCTATTAATACAAACTTCAAATCTAGTACAAAATCCATCATGAGTTTCCTATCAGGTTTGACTGTGGATTAATGGAACTTCACCCTCTTATATTTTAACCATATAACCATATAACAATTACAGCACGGAAACAGGCCATCTCGGCCCTACAAGTCCGTGCCGAACAATTATTTTCCCTTAGTCCCACCTGCCTGCACTCATACCATAACCCTCCATTCCCTTCTCATCCATATGCCTATCCAATTTATTTTTAAATGATATCAACGAACCTGCCTCCACCACTTCCACTGGAAGCTCATTCCACACCGCTACCACTCTCTGAGTAAAGAAGTTCCCCCTCATGTTATCCCTAAACTTCTGTCCCTTAATTCTGAAGTCATGTCCTCTTGTTTGAATCTTCCCTATTCTCAAAGGGAAAAGCTTGTCCACATCAACTCTGTCTATCCTTTTCATCATTTTAAAGACCTCTATCAAGTCCCCCCTTAACCTTCTGCACTCCAGAGAATAAAGACCTAACTTATTCAACCTTTCTCTGTAACTTAGTTGTTGAAACCCAGGCAACATTCTAGTAAATCTCCTCTGTACTCTCTCTATTTTGTTGACATCCTTCCTATAATTGGGCGACCAAAATTGTACACCATACTCCAGATTTGGTCTCATCAATGCCTTGTACAATTTTAACATCACATCCCAGCTTCTATACTCAATGCTCTGATTTATAAAGGCTAGCATACCAAAAGCTTTCTTTACCACCCTATCTATATGAGATTCCACCTTCAAGGAACTATGCACGGTTATTCCCAGATCCCTCTGTTCAACTGCATTCTTCAATTCCCTACCATTTACCATGTACGTCCTATTTTGATTTGTCCTGCCAAGGTGTAGCACCTCACATTTATCAGCATTAAACTCCATCTGCCATCTTTCAGCCCATTCTTCCAAATGGCCTAAATCACTCTGTAGACTTTGGAAATCCTCTTCATTATCCACAACACCCCCTATCTTGGTATCATCTGCATACTTACTAATCCAATTTACCACACCTTCATCCAGATCAGTGATGTACACGACAAACAACAAAGGACCCAACACAGATCCCTGAGGCACCCCACTAGTCACCTGCCTCCAACCCGACAAACAGCCATCCACCATTACCCTCTGGCGTCTCCCATTCAGCCACTGTTGAATCCATCTTGCTACTCCTGCATTTATACCCAACAGTTGAACCTTCTTAACCAACCTTCCATGAGGAACCTTGTCAAAGGCCTTACGAAAGTCCATATAGACAACATCCACTGCTTTACCCTCGTCAATTTCCCTAGTAACCTCTTCAAAAAATTCAAGAAGATTAGTCAAACATGACCTTCCAGGCACAAATCCATGCTGACTGTTCCTAATCAGACCCTGTTTATCCAGATGCTTATATATATTATCTCTAAGTATCTTTTCCATTAATTTGCCCACCACTGAAGTCAAACTAACAGGTCTATAATTGCTAGGTTTACTCTTAGAACCCTTTTTAAACAATGGAACAACATGCGCAGTACACCAATCCTCGGGGACTATTCCCGTTTCTAATGACATTTGAAATATTTCTGTCATAGCCCCGGCTATTTCTACACTAACTTCCCTCAATGTCCTAGGGAATATCCTGTCAGGACCTGGAGACTTATCCACTTTTATATTTTTCAAAAGTGTCAGTACTTCTTTTACTTTGAAACTCATAGTATCCATAGCTACTCTACTAGTTTCCCTTACCTCACATAATTTAGTATCCTTCTCCTTGGTGAATACCGAAGAAAAGAAATTGTTCAATATCTCCCCCATCTCTTTTGGCTCTGCAGATAGCTGTCCACTCTGTCTCTCCAATGGACCAATTTTATCCCTCGTTATCCTTTTGCTATTAATATAGCTGTAGAAACCCTTTGGATTTACTTTCACCTTACTTGTCAAAGCAACCTCATGTCTTCTTTTAGCTTTTCTAATTTCTTTCTTAAGATTCTTTTTACATTCCTTATACTCCTCAAGCACCTCATTTACTTCATGCTGCCTATAATTATTGTAGATCTCCCTCTTTTTCCGAACAAGATGTCCAATTTCCCTTGAAAAACAGGGCTCTTTCCAATTTTTACTGTTTCCTTTCAACCGAACAGGAACATAAAGATTCTGTACTCTTAAAATTTCCCCTTTAAATGTCCTCCATTTCTCTTCTACATCCTTCCTACAAAACAAAATGTCCCAGTCCACTCCTTTTAAATCATTTCGCATCTCATCAAAGTTAGCCTTTCTCCAATCAAAAATCTCAACCCTAGGTCCAGTTCTGACCCTCTCCATAATTATATTGAAACTAATGGTATTGTGATCACTGGACCCGAAGTGCTCCCCAACGCATACCTCCGCCACCTGTCCGTCTCATTTCCTAACAGGTCCAGCACTGCCCCTTCTCTAGTAGGTACCTCTATGTATTGCTGCAAAAATCTATCCTGCACACATTTTACAAACTCCAAACCATCGAGCCCATTTACAGATTGTGTTTTCCAGTCTATGTGTGGAAAGTTGAAATCTCCCACAATCACTACCTTGTGCTTACTACTAATATCTGCAATCTCCTTACATATTTGCTCTTCCAATTCTCGATCCCCATTTGGCGGTCTATAATACACCCCTATAAGTGTTGCTACACCTTTAAATCTCATCTTTATACCACATTGCACCTGTGTGATGGTTTAGAATACTAACACAAAGACTGAGATTGACAAATCACTATCTTTATTAGTGACTCCAAGAGTCAAACACTCTCAGGCAGATGTACTAAGCATGGACTGATATTTTCTTGATGATACTGCAGCCTAAAAGATGATTATAAAGTTGGTACTTAGCGGGGCGGCACAGTTACGCAGCGGTAGAGTTGCTGCCTTACTGCACCAGAGACCCGGGTTCGATTTTGACTACGGGTATTGTCTGTTGAACATTCTCCTGTGACCGCGTGGGTTTCCTCCGAGTGCTCCAATTTCCTCCCACATCCCAAAGACGTAGAGGTTCATAGGTTAATTGGCTTCTGTAAATTATAAATCGTCCCTACTGTGTGGGATAGTGCTAGTGTACGGGTGATCACCGGTCAGCACAGACTCGGTGGGCCGAAGGACTTATTTCCATGCTGTATTTCTGAACTAAACTAAACTAAACTCAATTAAGCTAAACTATAGAAAGACTTTTTCATGACTTCTGGTTGCCCCAAAATGGGGTTTTAGGGCAGATTTTCTGAATGTATACTTAGGCATAAAGCTGTACAACATGGAAACAGGCTCTTTGGTCAAACCTTGGCATTTTGGGCTACACCCATTTGCCTGCATTTGGCCAATATCTCTCTAAACCCTCCCAATCCATATATCTGTCCAAATATCTTATGACAATCCGAATTGTATCTGCTTCAATGGCTTCCTCTTGCAGCTTGTTCCAGATACAGACTACCCTCTGGGACTGAGTGAAAAAGTTGCCTCTGGGGCCCATCTTAAATCAAGTCCCACTCATCAAGGCTAAGCCCGTTAGTTCTGAACTCTTCTGGGAAGAAGACTTGGATGTCTTATATCAATAAAGCTGATTGATTGATGTCACTAATTGCGGGATGATGTTCAATAGCAAAATCAGTTGAGGATAATTTTGGATCCAAAAAGTGAACAGCTTTGTTTTTTTCCTCCAAAGACTCTATTCTTGGAAATGCAGCCCTATTTCCTTAGTTGTAGAAACATAGAAAATAGGTGCAGGAGGAGGCCATTCGGCCCTTCGAGCCAGCACCGCCATTCATTGTGATCATGGCTGATTGTCCCCAATCAATAACCCGTGCCTGCCTTCTCCCCATATCCCTTGACTCCACTAGCCCCTAGAGCTCTATCTAACTCTCTCTTAAATCCTTCTGAAATGTCCACCAACACAATTGTTTGATATTCAAGAACAAAATAAAACAATCTACCCCACAGTTTCTGTGCTTGAGACCATTTTAAGGAAATTTGGGCACAGGAAATGCACAAACCAAATAAACACAGGTTACACGCCACTACAATTTGTTTTGGACACTGTCAACCAAAAGTTTTCACATTCGTGTCATTTTCTGTAGTGCAACTCCTCCATTAATAACAAATGAAATTTTCTCCTCTATCAATAACATCTCCTCTATCATCTCCTCCATCAATAACAAATTAAATTTTAATAGTGAGTTTCATAGTGACAGTTGTCAACCCATTTTTGCAGCATCAAAATCATTCCTGGCAGCAGTGTTGAATAAAAGTAATAATTATGCCAACAACTGGGATTTTAAAAGAAAATACTGTATATATTATTCCTTTCCATACCTACCTATTTCACTCATTGTTACTCCAGGAGCCAGTTGACCACTTGCAAAAGAGCTATACGTAAACAAGTTTGGTACAGGTGTGAGTTCATAAATAGGCTCTTGTTTTATTTGCTTGATTCCAGCCATGTCTATTCCGGACTGATCCGGTGATGGTTGTGCGGAATCTACACTGTAATATCCATTAGCTCCCTCAGATTGTACTTTTGGCAGGTCGATTACATGTCCATTAGCGTAAGTGCCACCAATTTCGTTGTTGAGGTCTGTCAAGCCATTGCTGATGCTGTTGGTGTAGACGCGGGCAAGAGCCTCTGCCTCACCACTCTGTTGCTGCCGTTGCTCTTGCAGCCTCTGTTGATGCTTCTGGACCTCGGCATACAAACTGTCCCGCTGCTTCTTGGACATCCTCCCAAACTTTACAGCTGTGAGCAGAGAGGAAAGAAAGGCTTCCTTAAATAATTTGAAATTCTAAGACTCTACTTCCCAATATCACATTCTCATGGGAACTTCAAACACAATACTATAATCATTGTTTTTATAAATCTTAACAACGGGTATTTTGACATTACTCAAAATACCACCATTTATTATCCATTCCTAATTACTGTTGAACTAAATGGATTTCTAGGCCATTTCAGAGGCCATTTAAAAGTCAATCAAAGTAGTGAGCTGGAGTCATAGTTATAGATTCATATAGAACGGAAACAGGCCCTTTAGCTCAACTCGTCCATGCCAACCAAGGTGCTCCATCGAAGCTACTCCTGTTTATCTGCATTCGACCAATGTCCCTCTAAACGTTTACTACCATGTACCTACCCAAATGTCTTTTAAATGGTGTTAATGAGTCAAATCAGGCAATGCTCTATCATCAGAGAACCAGATGCTTTGACATAGAGAATCTGATTATCTTGTTGTTATCGTTACTTATGATCATTGTTTTCAAAATGCTATTTTGTTAACTGAATTTAAATATCACAACTGCATGGTAGGAATTGAAGTCTGATACTCTGACTCTTGTAATTAGACCACTGCACCACTAGTGTACTTAGTACTGCAAAGAGTTTCAAAAAAAGAGAACTGATTCAGGTGGGTGTTAATGCTTTTCTGAAGTCTTACATTTTATTACATTTCCTGCTGTTAGCTATTCCCTTTAGCCACATATGCTTATTGACTTTCTCTTAAAATGTCTTTATTGGTTTCAAGTATTGCACACAGTAAGTTGGCTATAGCAGGTAAGGGAGGCAGATTTCCACCCAGGAATTATATTAGAGGTGTAGCTGGAAGTCAAACCAGGGCAGGACTTACACAGTGAATATCAACACCCTGGGGAATGTTGTAGAGCAGACAGATCTAGGAGTGCAGATACATAATGGACTGTCTTTCTGCTGACTGGTTAGCATTTGACAAAAGCTTTTCACTGTATCTTGGTACACGTGACAATAAATTAAACTCAACTCAACACATAGTTTCTTGAAGGTGGCATCACAAGTAGATGGGGGCGTCAAGAAAGCTTTCAGCACATTGGCCTGCATCAGTCAAAGTACTTAGTGTAGATGTTGAGAAGTCATGTTACAGTTGCACAGGACATTGATGAGGCCACATTTAGAGTATTGTGTTCAGTTTTGGTCACCCTGTTACAGGAAAGATAATGTTAAGCTGGAAAGGGTGCAGAAAAGATTTATGAGGATGTTGTCAGGACTCAAGGTCATGAGCTATAGGAAGAGGTTGAACAGACTAGGACCTTGTTGCTTGAAGTGCAGGAGGATGAGGGGTGATTTTATAGTGGTGTATATGATCATGATAAGAATAGATGGGTAAATGAACTGTATCTTTGACCCAGAGTAGGGGAATAGAGAACCAGAGGACATAGGTTTAAGGTGAGGTGGGAAAGATTTAATAGGAAACCGAGAGGCAATTATTTTTTAGGGAGACGTGTGTTGAACATGCGGATGACATGGCCAGTCCATCGAAGTTGGTGCTGCATTATTGAGGTGGTGATGCTGGTCATGTTGGCTTCCTTCAAAACGCTGATGTTGGTGCGTTTGTCCTCCCAGCTCAGAATCTTTCTTAAGGATCTTTGATGATATTGTTCCTGGGCTCTCAGGTGCTCAGGTCATGGACCGTAGGTGGTTCATGACTCGGCTCCATACAACATGGTGGGGAGAACAACGGCTCTGTAGACCAGCAGTTTTGTTTGAGCCTTTAGTGTGCTGCAATTGCGCAATCGTCCACGTACTTTGCTCTTGGCCTTCAACCTATTAAGGTTGAACAGCCCACCGTCAGTTCTGTAGAGGATTGGGATCCCCTGTGGCAGCTCTTCACCAAATGAGGTGAAGTACGGCAGCAATGAAGATGATAGACAGGGTGGGTGCGGTGATGTATCCCTGTTTGACCCCCATTTCCACAGTGAAGGGCTCGGACTCAGAGCCGCAGTTGCTGAGCACTGTGACCGACATGCCATCATGTAGAAGCCTCAGTATTCTGATGTACTTGTCGTGGCAACCGTACCTTGATAGTATGCTCCAAAGAGCCTGGCGGTCTATAATACCAGGATAAGCACTCAACCAAGTCTAAATTCAAAGTATCTAAGCTGCTTAAACACACTTATGCTAAGGACAATAACTATCTCCATATGCAATAATAAGCTATCTACATGTTAAAAAGCACACAAAAACTGATCAAGTAGATGCCAGTATATCATTGGGATTATCAAGTGAGCACCTCTCTTCATTGGTTTTGTTCAGTTAGGCCCATAACACATCGGAAAGGCTCAAGAGTTAGTTCTGGTGCCAATACCATCAATACTTGCTCTCACCACCTATGCTACCAGTACTTACTAAATAAAGGAAACTACAAATGATTAATTTACTCAAACACATGCTAAACACTTGCATCCTGTCTTACACTTATTCTAACCCATCATTAAATAATCGTAGCGTGACAAATATCAACCTTACATATAAAACTGGGATACACTTACACAGAATACACTTACAAAGAAATACAAATGCCACCCATTAAATTTTTACCATTCTATCCGCAACTGACACTGTTTTTTCTCCACCAAATCCGCCTTGTTCAGCTGCCTCTGACATTTCCTTTACAACCTGATACAAACTCTGTTTGCGTATTCCTAGCTCTCCGATTAGCAATGTGGTCGATCTCGCTATGAAACCTCTACAACCCTCCTCTACTGGACGTGCTCTTGCTCTCTATCCTCACTGCTGCCAACTCTACGTAGCTAAGCATTTTCCTTTCATAAGCCCGATCCACTAAGTTCTCCCAAGGCACCATCAATTCAATAAAATACACTATCCGCTGACTAACTGACCATAACACAGTCGTTCCAGGTGCGACAGAGGTTCACCTGTATCTCCTCCAACCTCATCTACTGCATCCGCTGCTCTAGATGTCAGCTGATCTACATCGGTGAGACTAAGCGGAGGCTGGGCGATCGTTTCGCCGAACACCTCCGCTCGGTCCGCAAGAACCTACCTGACCTCCCGGTGGCTCAGCACTTCAACTCCCCCTCCCATTCCCCGTCCGACCTCTCTGTCCTGAGTCTCCTCCATGGCCAGAGTGAGCAACACCGGAAATTGGAGGAACAGCACCTCATATTCCGCTTGGGGAGTCTGCATCCTGCGGGCATGAACATTGAATTCTCCCAATTTTGTTAGCCCTTGCTGTCTCCTCCCCTTCCTCAGCCCTCGGGCTCCTCCTCCTCCTTTTTCCTTCCTTCTCCCTGCCACCCCCTAGCAGTCTGAAGAAGGGTTTCGGCCCGAAACGTTGCCTATTTCCTTCGCTCCATAGATGCTGCTGCACCCGCTGAGTTTCTCCAGCATTTTTGTGTATCTTCGATTTTCCAGCATCTGCAGTTCCTTCTTGAACACCCTGACCATAACACTATATCTGCCCTCAAACTTTTTGGTGGTTGCACAGTTGATTTCACCCCCATTTTGTCATTTTCTTTACAACTTTGAATTTTAGGATGATTAATTAGAATTCAAAGGTTGAAACCTTCATCTCAAACAGCTGATCCACTTCTTCGTATATTACTTTCAAAGGTCGTCACAAAGGTGAGTTCTTGTTGATCCAACATTACTTTTCATTTATTACATTGTCAATTAGTTCCTGTCCCAGATCGATTGAGCCTGGTGTCACTCTGGTATAACTTCCAGAAAGATGTGATCATTATCTCTTTCGATGTAAAACTGAATCTTAATATCTCTTGTTCTTACCATCACGAGACATTCCAAGGGCGAGACACTTCTGCAGTCGACAATGCTGACATCGATTCCTATTAGTCCGATCAATTAAACAGTTTCTCTGTCGTGGACAGGAGTAAGAAGCATTATTCTGTTGACTCCTCCTAAAGAATCCCTAAGACAAAAAGAGAATTGTTGGTCATAATACGTTTGAGTTTACTTTGATGCTTTTCTTACCTGAAGACGGATTTCACTCTATTAATGTTCCAATTTGTTGTCTGTGGAACCAGTATTGGAACTGTTTCCTCTGAGTTAAAGTAAGCACTTCAATGTATGAGGGTTAACAATAAACACGTGCTTTTAAATCAATTTTTATACTGACTTGCACAATTAGTGGAAATAAGAGGAAAAGACTTTGATAATAATAATAATAATAATACACTTTATTGTCATTGTAAATACATACATGAAATTTCAGGCGCACTGCCCAAGCGGAGCTCCAACGTATCAGATAAATAATAATGACAAATAATAACGGCAAGAAGAACTTCAAGTCAAGTCATAATGTGCAATACTCCACAGTATAGTGTTATAGCAGAACAAAATATTGGCTATGGGGGGTGTGTATTCAGTGCAGAGTTCAGACAGGTGATGGCCTTGGGGTAGAAACTGTTTGTTAATCTTGTGGTGTGTGATTTAATGGACCTGTAACACTTTCCCGAGGGCAGAGGGGCAAACAAGTGATGTGCGGGATGAGATAAGTCCTTTAGGATGAGTGATGCCTTTCGCAGTCAACGAGAGCTATAGATCTCTTCCAGGGCAGGCAGGTGTGTGTTGGTGATCTTCTGGGCTGTGTTGATGACTCTCTGCACAGCCTTCTTGTCAGCCACAGAACTGTTGCCATACCACACCAGGATGCCACGTGTCAGAACAATCTCTATGGAGCAACGGCAGAATGACACTAGCAGCTGTTGTGGCAAGTTGACTTTCCTGAGTGATCTTAGGAGGTAAAGCCCTTGTTGTGCCTTCTTTACCAGGGAGTGCGTGTTAGTTGACCACCTAAGATCTGCTGAGATGTGGGTGCCCAGGAACCTGAAACTGGAGACTGTCCACTCTTTCTCCGTTTATGTGCAATGGGGGATAGTCACCCTGCTTCTTCCTGAAGGTAGATTAAAATGCTGGAGAAACTCAGCGGGTTATGGAGTGAAGGAATAGGTGACGTTTCGGGTTGAGACCCTTCTTCAGACGGATGTGGGGGTGGGGGGGGCGGGAAGAAGAAAGGAAGATGCGGAGACAGCGGGCTGTGGGAGAGCTGGCAAGGGGAGCGGAAAGAGGGAGAAAGCAAGGACTACCTGAAATTGGAGAAGTCAATGTTCATACCGCTGGGGTGTAAACTACCCAAGCGAAATATGAGGTGCTACTCCTCCAATTTACGATGGGACTCACTCTGGCCATGGAGGAGGCCCAGGACAGAAAGGTCGGATTCGGAATGGGAGGGAGAGTTGAAGTCTTGAGCCACCGGGAGATCAGGTTGGTTATTGCGAACTGAGCGAAGTTGACGTTTCGGTTCTTCCTGAAGTCAATGATGAGCTCTTTTGGTTTCTTGGTATTGAGTGCTAAGTTGTTCTCTGAGCACCAGCCTATTAACCTTTGTACCTCCTCACTGTAAGCTGACTCATTGCCCTCAGTGATCAGCCCCTGTCGTGTCATCTGCAAATTTAATGATGGTGTTCGTGCTGTGGGTCGGTATGCAGTCATCGGTATAGAGTAGAGGCTTACCAGTGAAAATGGAGCAACAGCATTTGGAAAATGATACATCTTACCACTGACAATGAAGAGGAAGTTACTTCCTTATGATGTGACATGAAGTCATTTTTGTTCACGTTGACTCACAGAAAAATCCCATTCCTCCAGTAACAATTTCTGTAACCTGTTCTACTATTAACTCCCCCTGAGATTCCCACTTACATATAAACCAGGGACAATCTACAGTAGCAACCAACCCAGCAAACTATACATTCTTGGGATGTGGGAGGAAATTAGAGCATCCAGTGGACAAGGGGAACATGAACACTCCACAAAAGAGCACTGAATGTCAGGATTAAACCCAGGTCATTGGAATTATGAGGCAGCAGCTCTCATAGCTGTGCCTCTGTGCCAATGGGTAGTGGGAGAAAATATATTTTTCAGGTAGGGAACTCAGGGTTCTCTGTCATATACAGGATTCCAGTGGTCATTCTAAGACTTGGCTGGGCAGGGCGAGAACTATAGATCATGCAGGCACACAAAGCTGGAGTAACTCAGCGGGACAGGCAGCATCTCTGGAGAGAGAGAATGGGTGACGTTTCGGGTCGGGACCCTTTTTCAGACCCGAAACGTCATCCGTTCCTTCTCTTTGGAGATGCTGCCTGTCCCGCTGAGTTACTGCAGCTTTTTGTGTCTATCTTCGGTTTAAACCAGCATCTGCAGTTCCTTCTTACACCAGAGATCGTGCATAATGTTGATTCAGAACATCAGAGAATAACTTTCTTAAAAAGGCCAGAAAAAGGAAGGTTGCTTCGCTGCACCGTATATTAAAAAAACTGTTTGTCACTGTTTTTAAAATATATTCTCTTGATTTAATTTGTCATTTACTACAGTTCTTCTGGGTTAAGTGTTTATCATACTGATCCATAGCTGGCAGGCTTTGCTGAAATATTCATTTGCTTCAGAAATGCTATGCCTCAAATGTATTGTCCATCCCGGCCCCAACACTGCAATCCACCCAACAATATGACAAATGCTACAAGCGTGATCTGCACACAACATGCAGTCTCTCCTCCCCTCCATCCTCTCCAGCAACACCACTTATGAAATGCTGAGACAAATGTATAGCATGTGTTAAAATATTACTATTTCCCAGTTTTGTCCTGGTTGAAGTAAATCAAATTTAAGTCAAATTGAAGACTTTATTCTTCAGAAATTATGGGCAATTAAAAATGCCAGATAACAGTAAATACAAGTCTACTAGATAGACAATCTATAGTTAAATAGTCCAACGTTGAATATTTCCTTTGCTCCATAGATGCTGCCTCATCCGCTGAGTTTCTCCAACATTTATGTCTACCTTTGATTTTCCAGCATCTGCAGTTCCTTCATAAACATTTAATTTCATTGTCTGTCAGATCCATTTAGTTTCATTTAGTTTAGAGTGCGGAAACAAGCCCTTTGGCTCACCGAGTCCACGCCGACCAGCGATCCCCATACACTAACACTATCCTACACACACATTAGGGACAACTTAGAACTTTACCAAAGCCAATTAACCTACAAAACAGTATGCCTTTGGAGTGTGGGAGGAAACCGGAGCACCCAGAGAAAACCCACACATCCCAGGGAGACCGTACAAACTCCACACAGACAGCACCCATAGTCAGGATCCAACCTGGATCTCTGCCGCTATAAGGCAGCTGCTCTACCGCTGCGCCACCATGCCACCCATGTTCCATCTTTAACCTAATCTGCCAAAAGCCTGGTTTACTAGAATGTTGCCTGGTTTACTAGAATGTTGCCTGGTTTACTAGAATGTTGCCTGGGTTTCAGCAACTAAGTTACAGAGAAAGGTTGAGCAAGTTAGGGCTTTATTCTTTGGAGCGCAGAAGGTTAAGGGGGGACTTGATAGAGGTTTTTAAAATGATGAGAGGGATAGACAGAGTTGACGTGGAAAAGCTTTTCCCACTGAGAGTAGGGAAGATTCAAACAAGGGGACATGACTTGAGAATTAAGGGACTGAAGTTTAGGGGTAACATGAGGGGGAACTTCTTTACTCAGAGAGTGGTAGCTGTGTGGAATGAGCTTCCAGTGAAGGTGGTGGAGGCAGGTTCCTTTTTATCATTTAAAAATAAATTGGATAGTTATATGGATGGGAAAGGAATGGAGGGTTATGGTCTGAGCGCAGGTATATGGGACTAGGGGAGATTATGTGTTCGGCACGGACTAGAAGGGTCGAGATGGCCTGTTTCCGTGCTGTAATTGTTATATGGTTATATGGTTAAAAGGGAAGAAGGATGGGTTTATGTTGGGCATGAATTTATAGCCCACACAATTCTCATTTCCTTTGTCTGGAATGGAGACTCATTTTTATGAGATTTAGAACAGGTCTGATTTGAACCTATTGTCCATCTTATGGATGTCAAATTTTGTGCCATTATTTAGGAAGGGCAACAAGGACAGCCAAGGAGCTACAGGTTGGTGAGCCTCATGATCTTTTACACCGCCTCACGGTTGCCTCTTAGCTTCCTATTCTCAAGCTCACCAACCTGTAGTTCCTTGGTTTGTCCTTGTTGCCTCTCTTAAATAATCTTTTTCCCAGGCTAGTGGATTCTAAATTGGAGGACTTAGGCTTAAAGTGTGCGGGGAGATATTTAAGAGGGATCTCATGGGAAATCTTTTCACTCAGAGGGTGGTCTGTACCCAGAATGAGATGCCGTAGGAAACTATAGAAATGGATACAATTACAACTTTTAAAAGACATTTGGGCAGATATATAGGGAGAAGAGGTTTAACGGGCTATGGACCAAATGCAGGCAAATGGGATGAGCCCAATATTGTCAATGTGTACAAAATGGGCTGAAGGACCTGTTCCTCTGCTGTACAGCTCTATGACTATGATTTACATGCATTGGTTAAAATCTGGATGAAAGAAACAGAATGAGAACTTAATACATATGCAGAACATAAGAAAAAGCGGAAAAGGGTCATTTGGCGCTTCGTGTCTGCTTTGCCAACAATAAAATCAAGGCTAATCTTTTAAATCAGCATCACTAACCCATATTCTTTGATTTACTGTCTAAACATCTATCAGTCTCTATCATTATAGACAGTGGATTAATTATGGCATTGAGCAGTTTTATTTACAGGTGCAGATAAACTGATGCAAAGGAAAATATAAAGCTGATCTGATTAAAATAATGATTCTCCTTATTTGCAAAGAATTAATTCTTCATTAGCCTGGTAAAATGCTGTTTTTATCCGTTCTATGGAACTGTCAGAATCATAACTAACGTGTCTGTCATTTTCTCAGTGAAAGAATACTGGCTGCTGATAACCCAGGTTTTACATTTTAAGCAGTAGATTCAATTATCAGGACACTTGCCAGCTGCATTGCTTAGGTGTGAACACAACACAAAACAAGTCTTGGATTGTCGACATCATGCAAAAGATATAAAGGATAGGATAATGCCATCTTTCACAAGTTATGATCTGACTGCATAATACATGAGCTGTGGAGTTACAACTGTGTTATGTCTGGTTGGGGCACGGGTTGCAAAAGGAATAAATAAAAATACCATCAAGCGTATTGAGACTAAAGCTAAAATCCGGCTTTGAAAAGGGCATCTGACTGCCAATAACCATCAGCTATTCCATTTAAACCTGAACAGACAGAGAAATATCAGCACCTTCACAGAGATTAAAGAGCTTTCTTTCTCTAAATTCAATGATGACATCGGTACCCTTAAGAACGTGATAAATTAGTCAGTGAGATGAGACTGAATAGAGCTGCAAAGGAAGTAAAGTAAAAGTGAATTGAGATGAAAAGGATCAAGCTGCTCGTTAAAGGTACGGGAAATTAATTACAATTTGATCAATGTATCAAACAAGGAGTTCAACCAATCATGCCGAATAGAACAGTGGTAGGTTTGCATGAAACATTATTTCTATTAATTAATCTTGGAATATTGATATTCCTACATGTACTATGAACTTACATTGAAGCCTTCTTCAAAATAAAACAGTGTGTAACACAAGTGCCTCTGGAGTGATTCCATAATGTTTCTTGCTACTATGATCATTTGAAAAGTAATGAATCTGCTTTAGTTTCCTACCCTCCTTATGAAGATACCATTAGCTGGTGGATTCAGGTACTTATATAACAGAAATCTGAAGTGGATGACTAAGTCATTAAGTTCGAATTTGGACTAATTCGGCTAAAAAGAATTTGTAACATATCATTGGTATAACTATAATCACATCATTTTATTTACATGCACTAATTTCAGTTACATGCACCACGAATGTGATAGACTGGGCTACATCAACACCTCTCTGCAATTTGTTGCTATCTTGGGCAGAACTGTTGCCAAACTAAGCTATGATGCATTCTGAAAGTATGCTTTCTACAGTGCATCTGTAGGTTGGTAAGAGTCATTGGAGATGTGCTGAACTCCCTTAGTTCTCTGAGGTAGGAGAGGCTTTGGTGTGCATTCTTGGCCATAGCATGAATGTGGTTGTATTTTAATTCTCAATTAGCCACATGTGATAATGCCCAGTGTACCGAACAATAGGCCATGGGGAACATAGAAACATAGAAAATGTTGTGATGTATGGTATACCAAAGATAGACACAAAGTGAGGGAGTAACACAAGGGGTCAGGCAGCATCTCTGGAGAAGGTCCCGACCCAAAAGGTCACATAGAAACATAGAAAATAGGTGCAGGAGTAGGCCATTCGGCCCTTCGAGCCTGCACCGCAATTCAATATGATCATGGCTGATCATCCAACTCAGTATCCTGTACCTGCCTTCTCTCCATACCCCCTGATCCCTTTAGCCACAAGGGCCACATCTAACTCCCTCTTAAATATAGCCAATGAACTGGCCTCAATCACCTATTGCTTTTTCACCAGAGATGCTGCCTGACCCAATGAGTTACTATTGCAGTTTATCGCAGTCGCTGCCTCAAATAGGCTGGCAGTATCATCAAAGACCCACACCATCCTGGCCACACACTCATCTCCCTGCTACCTTCAGGTAGAAGGTACAGGAGCCTGAAGACTGCAACAACCAGGTTCAGAAATAGCTACTTCCACACAGCCATCAGGCTATTAAACCTGGCTCGGACAAAACTCTGATTATTAATAACCCATTAACTGTTATTTGCACTTTATCAGTTTATTTATTCATGTGTGTATATATTTATATCATGGTATATGGACACACTGATCTGTTTTGAAGTAAATGCCAACTATGTTCTGTGTGCTGAAGCAAAGCAAGAATTTCATTGTCCTATACAGGGACACATGACAATAAACTCACTTGGACTTGAACTTGAACTACAGCACTTTGTGTCAATCTGAAGCACACTATTACTGTTAAATCTTGCTGAAACATAGATTAGCACATCAGTTTGCTATTAAGTACATTAAAAAAAATTGTCATCTTACCTTACAGCCTTCACAAGTGATGACTCCATAGTGGATCCCTGAGGATTTATCACCACAGATCTTGCAAGGTATCACTTCAATTTGAGCTACAGAAAAAGTGTAAATATGTGTTAGCAATTCTGCATAGATCAATGGTAGACAGAAAGACAGAGGTTGCATCATTGACAACACCTCATCATTATCAAAACAAGTAATGTGAAAGATGTAATATCCAGAAATATCCAGTGGAAGCATTTTCATTTTATCCTCCTGAAGCTGATTATATAAAAGCAATCCAATTGAAGTCCCCTTTATACGATAAACTTCTGTGGTTACACCAGGTAACTTCCTGCCCTCGTGGCTACTCTCCACGACTGAAATTCAGGAGTGAGAATACTTGCACGTTAATAACACATTTGTTTCCAACTGAGAATTGTTCCCAAAATTTAAGATGTGTTTCAAGAAGCACCAGTGGTGCACTGGTGCGGAGACCCTTGTAGTATTTTCAGCCATATGTTCACGTGTCAGTTAGAGCACCATTAAGCCTATTATTATACCTTTATTACCCTGCATTTTCAGAAAGCAATCAATCTTTGTGGATCATCACATTACAATTAAATTTTTCATGTACTAAACTTCACGTTTAGCTCTAACACAAAAATATTTATTGATTTTTAAGTGAGGATGACATATGCTTCTGCAGATGTGTTCAGTCAATGCTTCCTGACTGATAACTAACTGGAGTTGGGTTAAAATATATTTTACAGAAAAGCAAGTTATTTATTTCCTTCAATTCCATATACAGTACTGGAGGAGTGTTACAACGACTTGCTCCCAACAGCTTAACAGCCACACTCATAGACAGATTTATTCTCCTTCTTTTCCTAACAAAACATAATTAAAAATTGCCACGATTGGAGTGAAATGTTTCACGGGATTAAAAATAGTTTTCATAGATTCATAGAACATAGCAAAGCACCGAAGCACAGGAGCAAGCTCTTTGGCCCACAATATCTGTGTCGAATACAATGCCAAGGTAAACATCGCATCTGCCTGCACATGACCCATATCCCACCATTCCTAGCATATCCGTGTACCTAAAAACTTCTAAAAAAAGTGGAGGCAGACTATCTGCCTCCACTATCATCCTTAGCAGCATGTTCTGAACACTCATCACCCTCTCGTTACAAAAATGGCCTTGCATGTCTCCTTTAAACTTTGCTCCTATCATGTCACAGCTTAATTGAGTTATGCCAAACAGAAACAGGCCCTATTGCCCAACTAGTCCATGCTGCCAAGGATACCTCTCCATCCTAATCCCATTTGCCTGCATTTGGACCTTATCCCTCTAAACCTTTTCTATCCATGTATCTCTCCAAATATATTTTTAAACATTGTAATTGCACCTCCCCCATCACTTCCTATGGCAGCTCATTCCCTATACACACCATCCTCTGTGTTAGAAACTTGCCCCTCATGACCCCAGTGAATCTTTCCCCTCTCACAAACCTATGCCCTTTTACTTTTAGACTCGCCTACCCTGGGAAAAAGACTTGGAAGGTCTACCCTATCTATATCCCACTTAATTTTCCAATCCTCTGTAAGGTCACCTCTCAGCCTTATCCACACCAGGAAAAACAGTCCAAACTTATCCAATCTCTTCTTGTAACCCAAGCCCCCCCAGTCCAGTAAATATTTTGCACACCCATCTTAGCTTAATTACATCATTCCTATAGCATAGCAATCTGAAATATATACAATAGAAAAGGCAGTCCAAACCAAGAATTTGTTCCATTGTTACAAATCGTCCCAAATGCTTTACTCCTCAGTTGATGAAGGCAAGAACAGCCTTCAGCACTCTGTCTTACCTGTGTCACCACTTTTAAGGAAGTATGTACTTGTATCCTAAGTTCTTAGTATTCAATAAACTATTGCGAGCCCTGCCATTCACTGTGTATGTTGTGACCTGAACAAAGTGGTGGTAGGTCTATGAAACAAGCTGCCAGGTGGGGTAGTTGGGGCAGGTACTATCACAATGTTTACAAAAAAGGACAGGTTCATGGATAGATAGGTATAGAGGGATATAGGCCAAATGCAGGCAGGTGAGACTAATGTAGATGGGCATTTTGGTCAGCGTAGGCAGGTTGGCCTGAAGGGCCTGTCTTTTTATGGAAATACCTCTATGCCTCTATGCCTCAGGATATCATTTCTCTCTTCCCCGAATACACTAGCTTCCACAACATAATAAAGGTAAAAGTGCTCAGATAAGATCTCGCCCATCTCCAATGGCTCCTCCCATAGATTGTCATACTGAACCTTCAGCGGACCTATTTCTTCCTAGTTATGATATTGTTCTTAATATACGCAGCAAACATTTTCAGATTCTGCTCTATCTTATTTGTCAGGGATATCATATGTTCCCTTTCTACTCCCCTAATGTCATGCTTAAACGTACTCCTTCCTGCCTTATTCTCTTCATGGGACTAGCTTGATCCCAGCTCCCCACCCCTGACACATGCCTACTTCTTTTTCCTGACTCGAGCCTCAATATCCCGTTAACCTGCATCCCTAATCCAGCCTAATTGATCAGTCTGAAGAAGGGTTTCGGCCCGAAACGTCGCCTATTTCCTTCGCTCCATAGATGCTGCTGCACCCGCTGTGTTTCTCCAGCATTTTTGTGTACCTTCCCTAATCCAGCCAGCCTGGCCATCATTCCGGCAGGATGATTCTAGCTCTGAATCTATCCTATCTCACTTTTAAAAGCCTCCACGTGTCAGCATCCCTTCACCTGCTAACAACCTCTTCCAATAAATCTTTGCAAGTTCCTGTCTAATGTCATTAAAGTTATCCTTGCACCAGTTTAGAACATTAACTTGTGGATCAGTCCTACCATGTTCCACAATGCTTCTGAAATGAATAGGATTGTGGTCACTGGTCCTAAGGTGCTCCTCCGTTGACACCTCAGCCAGTTACTTGCCCACTTTTCTTTCCTAACAAAGCCTTGCTTGACATTCTCCCTGTTTTAATTTATTCCCAGCTCTGTTAAAAATTACTGCTAGTGCCCAGGGCAAAGGGCAGTGTTAACAGAACTCACAAACAAGATGCAGTATGTAAAATATCAGGTACAATAGTGATATATAACATGAAACAAAAAGAAAATACCAAACAATACCAAATTTATCAGAAACTTACAATTTAGTTCTTGTTCCTGTCAATGTAATGAATAATAGTCTTGATATTACAGTGTGAACATTATTTCTCTTCTCTCCTGTCCAAAGATATCGTGCACTAAATTTGATAATCTGTCAGAGATCAATATTTTTTTACCAGTCTTCTTTGAAACTCTGATTTTGAGTACAAATGCCTCTGACAAATCTCATCTGTTTATCTTTCAAACAAGTCCAGGGAACGACTTGCATTTATTGAGTGCTCTAAATGCAGGGAAATATTGCAAGCTGTTTCATAAGGGCTTTGGGGTGGGGTTGGCGGGATCAGCGGGGGGGAGGGATGGAGGTACGGGACGGAGATGGGGGTTTGATTACACAAAGACAAGCCAAGATAATACAGTCGTTTTCAGAGGGGTGATTAAGGAGAGAAATCTCGACAACTTCACCTACAACATAGGCCAAAATAAAATAACTGGGAACTGCCTACTTTACACTACATAGAACCAAATCATAATGCCAATTTTCTAGATGAGGCTTCAACTATTGTAATGGCATTTGCTTCTTATCAATACAACACAGACAATATCTCATTAAATCACCTCATCAATGGGACTAAGTGAAACAACAGAACAAGGTGACATTATGACCAAACTAGAAATGGATGGGCTAATTAGGGTTGTCCTGACATCATCTCGTTGGACTGCAGATAACTGGGACCATTTAATTCTTGCAATTATAAATTTGTTGGTGTACAAAGAAAAAGGTGTTTAGTATTCCAGTCACCTATTACATTCTACAGGACTGCTGTAATATGCAAATTGCTTTCACAAGCCTTTCCAAAAGGTCACACAAGGTTAAATAATTGTTTAGTGAAATTAAGGAATCATATTTTAAAATCTTGATTCATTTGTTGTTGTAAGTATTTATTTTTACCTGTTCTTTGGACGCAAAGGCAAAAAAATATATATTTTTAGAGGCTTAGTTTTCACACCGAAGCATTTAGTAAAAACCTAATATTCCTTCTGAAAGAAAGGAGAGTAGGAACAGGTATAAATTGCAAGAAAAATATGTTATTTGGGGAGATGCTATATTTTAAAGTGTTTTTTTAAACCACAACAAATATCTGAAAAAATTAACAAAAAGTTTGCTAAATACTTTTTCATGAAGAAAACTTCACTGCAAAATACATACCATTACAGGTCTAGATTGAAGCGGTGTGATTCAATCAGATTTAGATAGTATTAACTGAAACAAAATCACTTTTTAACCATCTTTTGTAATCTCAGTATGTCACAAATGTAATAAAAATAAATGGCCACAGCTTAAAAGGAAACACAATCTGTTTCTGCTGACACAGCACTCTTCTTTTAAACAGATTAAAATCTAATCCTAAATACCTTTGCCCACCTCAGGCCCGCATCAAAATGCAGTTTAATACACAATGTTTGCCATGAAATCTATGACTGCACTTATTTAATATTTAAGGAAGAATGTAAATACTGTCTCCTCAACTTACATTTTATTGAATGAAGTTAGGGATATGGTATAACATGGGTAAGAGAACTGAATGAATATGATCATTTTTTAAAATCTATTGGCTTTATGAACAATACTAATTGATGGATGGACAAAAACAAATAGAATAAAAGCGTGCAAATAACAATATGACTCAATCCATGTCTATTAGAAAATAATCCATTTAGCTATACCTTCTAAACACCTGTATTAATATAACCTAAATTCTACATAAATCTTTGATGCAAAGTCCTCTACTTACTTATAACTTCAGTTTTCATCTTCTGATGTGTCTGACACTTGCTATCAGTAAGAACAATGGCATAAAATACCAGTCCCTCCTTGACAGACAAATATGATCCTCTTGACAGCCAGCGCTATACCATAATAGCATTAAAAAGGAAGAATTATTAAGGAGATGGACTGTACCATTCGCATAATAATAAGATGGGGGTGCCTGGAGAATTTTACCCTCACTGCTGCTTTCAATTCAATTTCTGTCCCTTTAACTGCCATTTGCAGAGAGGATAGCTTTGGAGAAAACACTTCTGTAAACTTATTTTCTTTACAGATATCCCTCCAATGGTACATTTGTGTAATGAAAGCAGTGAGATGTGTTTAACCTACAGTGAAATCTGCAACTAGACAATTGCAAGCAAGTCCATCGACCAAACGTATGGACTCAAAACACAGTGAGCTTTGCGCTGCACCTGAGCAATTAAGGTACAGGTGCAAACATGTGTCAATATTTGAGAGAAGTGGTAGGTCGGGTTTTGCTGGGAAAATAGCACACACTGCGAATCTGCAAATTAGTCAGTGAATACGTTCGATTATGAGACGTGTTAGAGGCTGTGAAACTCCAGAACATGCTGGTCAATTTGCTAACCTCATTATCACATCCCTAGCCTTCCAATTATTTTTAAGATCTGCTGAATTTGCACGTGAATTGTCCATCAAAGGTGTAAATACATTTGCAACATTGTGATATCTGTTAATACATCCCAATGTATCTCTTTGCTCCGACATTTAACACTTTTAAGTTCCATTATTTCTGGACGCAAGTTTTTCTTCAATTATGATTTTGTTAATCTTTTTTTTTAATATCTCCTATGTTTAAGATGTCAGAATAGAAGCAGGAGCAGGTCATTCTTCCCCGCTCGCATCCTCCACCATTCAATGACTTTCCTGCACTATCCCTATATTCCTTGATTTCCTTAACGTCTAAAAAACTTGAATTTACTCAGCAACTGTGTCCTAACATATTACATAGAAACTGCCAAGGATTCACTGTCGGAAGAAAGGCCCTGACCCAAAATGTCACCTATCCATGATCTCCAGACACGTTGCCTGACCCGCTGAATTATTCCAGCACTCTGTGTCCTTTTTTTGTAAACCAACATCTGCAGTTCCTTGTTTCTACAAGGATTCATTGCCCATGAGTAACAACATTTCCTCTCAACCTCATCCTGAATGCCAACATGTGCCTACCCCAGCCAGGGGAGTCATCAATTCTGTATCTGTCCTGTCAGGAATTCTGTGCATTTCAATCTGATCACCTCTCATTCTTCTAAACTCTGGAGAGTAGAGAGCCATAGAATTATAAAGCACAGAAACGTACCTCCCTTCCATCGATTCCGTCTACACCACGCTGCCTCAGCAAGACCATCAGCGTAATCAAAGATGAGTGTCACCTCCAGATTCAGGGATAGTTTCTTTCCAGCTGCTATCAGACAATGGAACCATCCCATCAACAACTAGATAGTGTTCCTGAGCTACTGTCTACCCCATTAGAGACGATTGGACTTCCTTTCATCACACTTTATGGGCTTTATCTTGCACTGCATGTTATTCCCTTTACCCTGTATATGTACACTGTGGATGGCTCGATTGTAATCAAGTATAGTCTTTCCGCTGACTGGATAGCACACAACAAAAAGAGTAAACCCAACATCTCACAGTCTCCATCACAAGAAATAGACTATTAACTGACATCTCTTACAAACCCATTGACTCCCACAACTATCTCGACTACACCTCTTCCCACCCTGCTTCCTGCAAAGACTCTATCCCCTACTCCAAATTCCTCCGTGCACGCCGCATCTGCGCCCAAGATGAGGTATTCCATACTAGAAACCATTCATTCTTTTAGGTTAAGAAGATTTGTTATTCTTCTCAGAAGATCTTGGATGTGCAGTGGCCCTTTTGCTATAGGCACAAAATATGCTATATGTCGAACCAAAGATGGATTTGCTGAGTAAGAATTTTGAGGTATATGGACGAAAGATAGGTAAATGGAATTGAGGTACAGATCTGGGTGAACACAGAAAAAGGCTTATAGAGCTGAAAGACCTAAAGTTAACATTGTATTGCATTAGTGCATAGAGTGGCTATTACTGTTTCTGACAGTCAATGGGGGAAATTTACCCTGCCTCATGTGCCTTTGTTGGAACTGTCGGGGGGAAACCTTATCCAGGTACATAGACACTTCTGTGAAGTATGCTGTAGTATTTCAGTGAAGCATATGCTGCTGGAAGTAGAGGAGCTTTGTGCAAAGTGCAACAGTTCTGAAGCTAAATCTTCATCAGTCTGAAGAAGGGTTTCGGCCCGAAACGTTGCCTATTTCCTTCGCTCCATAGATGCTGCCGCACCCGCTGAGTTTCTCCAGCACTTTTGTCTCCCTAAATCTTTGGACCTGGGAACAATGATTCCTAAAGAAATTGTCCAAAATTATGATTACTCTCGTTTAATTAGCAAAAGGATATCAAACCATCTGTTTTGAATGTTATTTTGGGGAACATAGAAGTGTTAAGAGCCTGTCCCACTTTACGATTTTTTAGGTGACTGCCGGCGACTGTCATAGTCGTAGCAGGTCGCCGTAAAAGCGCTGACTGTACTCCCCTACAACAATGTCCACGACAAGCTACAACAACCTATCACCTAGTTGACGTCAAGCTACGGCAAGCTACCGACCACTGGCGACCCATTAGGATGTCCACCTACGACCACACCTACGGCAAATACGACCACACAGGTAATAACCTACGACAACTGAAGTCAACCTACGTCCATCCGTGGCAGACTACAACCCTGTCGGCGAAAACTGAAGACAATTCAGTCGCCGGTACCTGTCGCCAGTTGACGTAGGTAGTCGTCAATGGAATTCACTGAAGACAGCACCGGCGACAACCTACGTCACCTGGGGACAACCTACGACAGCATCTACGTCAGAAGAAGTCAAGCTACGCTCATTGGCGTCGACCCACTGTCGCCGACTGTCCGCAAATATTTTTGAACATGTTGAACATCCAGCGGCAACAAGAAAGACGCTACGACTCTTTGGGCGACTGAGAAGACTACTCACTACCATACAGGCGACACCCCGGCGACAGCCCAGTCACCTATTAAATAGCCTAAGTGGGACAGGCGCTTTAATGGCTACGTATAATTTGATGAGACCTAAAAATAACTGAAATGTCTAATTCGGGATTTGTGGAAACATGGAGATGTCAGGAGCAGTCAATGGAGGCACATTCCACACACCCAAATTTCAGTGTGGTGATGACAGGTTGCAGTCCAGGCAATTATAGAAATGCCTGCAAATTAAGATTTTTACAATACAGGTGCACAACCTTTTATCCGGAGTTCCGGAAACCGAAAAGCTCCGAAAACCGGACATTTTTTCCAGGATGTCGTCTGCACACCAAAGCTCGCGTTTGGCGCCAAACTTGACCCGAAACGACCCACGGTCAACCCAGGTCTGTACTACTGTAGCGGCTGCCTCCTCCCCGGAGACCGGGGAGACACTTAAACATCTGTAAATCATTGCTTAAATGTTGGTCAGTTAGTTTGGAGGGCTTTTATGTGAGGGGGGGGTGAAGGGGGAAACTTTAATTCTTAGCCCCCTACTTGGTCGGAGAGGCGGGGAGCGGGCAATGCCTTACCGGGTCGCCGTGCAGTAAGCTCCGGAGCGCTGTGGCTGCCGACTCCCAACATCGCGGAGCTGGGGCTGCGGGCGTCCGGCCGCGGGCGGCGCCGGTTGTAGCTCCGACCCCGGCAACTCTACCCCTGGCTGCGCGGCGCTCCAAATCCAGCGCGGCCCGCGGCCGGACGCCCGCAGCCCCAGCTCCGCGATGTGTGTGTCGGCGGCCACAGCGCTCCGGAGCTTACCGCACGGCGACTCGGTAAGGCATTGCCCGCTCCCCGCTGGTATCCCAGCGCTGCGACGCCGCCGACTCCCAACATCGCGGAGCTGGGGCTGCGGGCATCCGGCCACGGGCGGTGCTGGATTTGGAGCGCCGCGCGGCCAGGGGTAGAGTTGCCGGGGTCGGAGCTCCAACCGGCGCCGCCCGCGGCCGGACGCCCGCAGCCCCAGCTCCGCGATGTTGGGAGTCGGCGGCCACAGCGCTCCGGAGCTTACTGCACGGCGACCCGGTAAGGCATTGCCCGCTCCCCGCCTCTCCGACCAGTTAGGGGACTAAGAATTAAAGTTTCCCCCTTCACCCCCCCCCACCACATAAAATCCCTCCAACTAACTGACTAACATTTAAGCAATGATTTACAATGATTCCCCGGTCTCCGGGGAGGAGGCAGCCGCTCCAGACTTTTCAAGCCGCCCGCGCTACCTACCTAATCTACGCTAAAAATCTTCCATTCGGAAATCCGAAAAATTCCGAAATCCGAGAAGTGGCTGGTCCCAAGGCTTTCGGATAAAAGGTTGTGCACCTGTACTACTTCTGGTGGTGCAATCATTTGACATGACCAATACAAGCCTCCTATTTTTGTAGGAGAGATGACGTCAAATAAAGTATGTACCGTTGTTCAGATTGTAAAATGCAACTCCTCATTTCATCAAAGATCAGTCAGCAGTTTTCCAATAACTGTTTAAACACAATTAAAGCTATTGTTCTTGCCTGGGTGAACAATAGTATGAGTTTACAGTGTCTGCTATGTCATGGCTCTAATCCACTGGTCCTCATTATAAATTATGTAAATTAAAAAATACTTAATTGGGACATGCCATGTGCTCATAGGCAGAGTTGAAAGCATCGTGTAAATTACTAAAGGTCCCGATATTTCGGCTGAGAAACAGGTGCACAACTTTACACACCATTTCTTCTCTGGGGATTAATGTGCTGTCATTTCTGAAAGATTGCAGTGAATCTGCCTATTTATTTTGTTACTTCTCCAATTACATCTCTGTGACATATCATCGTGTCACAGCTATTCAAAACATTAGCAATGCTGCTTTTGGCAAAATATTATTTATTGGATATTAATTTTCTCATTAATATTTTTACTTCTACTCTTTAATTCAATCTCTCACCTGCTTCTACTCAGGTGAGTGGAGAACAGTCCTGTTTCAATGTGATTTTTTTCGAACTGAATTTTCCATTTCATAATCATGTACTCTTGGACTTCAATCACATAAGCATAAACTTCCAATGTACTAGTGAGGGGATCATGACAGCAGGAAATCTAAATACATTTAAAAGTGCAATATTCAATGCAGAATTCATCAACGCAGCATCAAGATTCATTGATCTGTATCAATCAGGACACCCAATAATCTTCCATAGTTTTAACTGTTTCAAATGAGTTGATAGGTTGCTCAGTTAAAGAGACAACTCTTTCGATTGTCACTTGTAAAGGCTTGCTAACAGGTTGTTTAACTTGGCAGTTCATATTTGAAGGCAAGTAGCTATTAAATTTCACAAGAAGTTTAGATTTGTTAACAACCTATTAGACAGTGCAGGACTGTCAAAGAGGAATATTAGGATAGGTGGGAAGGAACTGCAAATGCTGCTTTATACCGAAGACAGTCTATCTTCAATATTAGGATAGGGATTGAATTATCATGGGGTGCTTCAGACCATCTACGGAAACTTCTAAGGAAAGACCTTGAACCCTGAGAAATTTCACACATAACATTTTAAAGACATGCAGGCAAAATAAAGTTGGCTTCATGCATACACAGTTGTTGCCTCATTCACTCCTTTAGCTGTGAATTATGATAGCTAAATGTGATGAATGACATATTATGATTCACCCTTCAGTCTGCTATTGAGTGCCAACACCCTTTACATTGTTGTGGGTTAATAATTCAAACATATCCAATTTATATTGTAGTCTGACTCCTGGATTACCTTGGAGAAAGTTACCTCTCCAAAAGGAATGATTAATGCTCAATGTGATTGCTATACGTGGTCCATAAAGATTCATGTAGTTCAATTCCATTAGATTTTGTTCAGCAATTCTTTATTCTGATTGTTTATATGTCAGAGGTACATATGAATGAACCACATATTATTTCTAAACAAAATTTCTTTCAAAGCAAAATCTTAGTGTTTTTCATGCAAGATAACCGCACAGTTTTAGTGTAACTGGTCACCCTTGTAAGTGGATTACATGACCCTTACAATCCCGAATGCATCTGTCACTGCCCAATAGTAAGGACATGTTAAGCAGACTTATTGAAAGATTCGTCAGAGATGTCGGTGGCAAGAAAGGTCAAGCAATGGTATAAGGGGGGGGGGGGGGGGATTTTAGAATCCATGTGGTTGTAGAAGGCATTGTACATGGTCCCAGCAGTGGTGATCAAGGGGAGCAAGTAGCAAACTACAACAATGTAATCAATATTTGTAAAAGTTTTATATCGAAGAATGTACTTTTCCAACACTGGTTATTTTGTTCAGACCACAGCACAGCTACATGCTGCTGCAGTACCCTGTGATTACATTATTCAATCTGGCTCCTGCTTTATTAAAACAGAAGGACATAGATACTGCTCTCCTGCAGTTCAAGCTCTGTAGACCCCAGTTCATAAGTTAATTAGTTCCAGGAGCAGAATTAGTCCATTTGACCCATCAAGTCTACTCCACCATTCAATCATGGGTGATCTATTTTCCCTCTCAACCCCATTCTCCTGCCTTCTCCCCATAACCCCTAACACCTGTACTAATCAAGAATCTGTCAATCGTCAATTTAAAAATATCCAGTTCCTCACCTCCACAGCCGTAAGTGTAAAAAAAAATGCCATAACGATATGGAGTTGTACAATTGTAGATAGCACAAATGTATGGGAGAGAATAGTTTCAGGACAAAGTTAAAAGGGCTTAAAAATAAATGCTGAAATAGACTGATATAAACGACCCGCAAAGCAGAAAAGAAACGTGTAGTTACAATGATTCAATAACCTGAAGCAGAAACTGGGAAATTACTCAGAAACTGGCCAGAAAAAGGGAATGGATAGAAGTGCAAAGATGGAACAAAGTGACATTGCATGAAAATAGTTTTCAGATTGTCAACTGAGTCGCTCTAACTTGCCTGACAATACCGCAGAGTTTGACTAACAGGGATCCATGTGGATCAGTTCCTAAAAGGAAATGGAAAATGACTGAAAGGGTAATTGACAGACTTGCATTAAATGACAGTCAAACAGAAGAAAACAAAGCAGCAGCCCCAGAGCACATTTTGTTTTGAAGTTGCTTTTTGCTGGTTGATTTACATTTCCCGAGCTCCTTTTGAGCAGGTTCAGGAAATTTTTAAGCAGGAGCTAGCATGCATGGAGCTGGAAGTGGCTTTCTTTTATCATTCTGCCAAACAGATGGGGTGATGTTCGCACATCAAATGGTTTTTATTTCTTTTTGTTGACTACTTCAGATAACCACTCCAGAAGTGGGAAAACAATGTACTTTGAACACATTTATATTAGCACTATCTTTATGGATACATCTGCACAGGAAGCAGAACATTATTGTGGAGAAATTCGGAATGTAATTTTGTCAAAGGGCAGGGACTTTGGATGATTTAACAATATCGTTAATGAAGGAAACAAGGAGTAGCCTTTGATCTTCCATGCGACTGGTTTGATCTTCCCTGCGACTGGTTTCTACAATTGATGGTGATGCATATCAACAAGAAGAGAAAACTTGTTTTATTGTATTTTTGGATCTATTGAATTTGCTGTTCATCACATATGTGACACCCAGATTGTTTGTGAAAGCCGTTTGAAACATTTCCATTCAACATGTTCACTTTTATTTTACTGTGTGTTATCTTGCAGTCTTGTCTTGCTGCAGTCATGTATTATGCAATTTTGTTGAGTAACAATACTCAGATGCTTAATCAGTACTTCAAAGAAGACGCTCGGGAGCAGATCTTACGTCTTGGTTGTTTTTAAAGATGAATTTTATTTATGGACCAAGAAGGAAGTCAGATACTCATCCACCACTGGTCTAGCACAGTATCAAGGGCATAGCTTTTCCTCACTTTCCCCATCTCCTGAAAATTATTAACAATCTAAAGCATGGAATGGAAAGATGTAGACACAAAGAACTGCAAATGCTGGTTTCCAAGAAAAGACAAAAAGTGCTGGAGTAACTCAGGCAACATCTCAGGAGAACATGGAATAGGCGACGTTTCTGGCCTAGACGCTTCTTCAGAATGTGAAGGTGAAGGTTAAGCCACATTGCTAGCCATAGGTTTTTACTCCACTTGGTGGTGCCATTTGCTGGGAATTAAATTCATTTGTTGAGTGAACGGTCATCTGCCTTTTATGTATGGGAGGAAATCTCTCGACATCTAACAGCAAATCAACAATGTTTAGCACACCTCTTCATCATGCAATTATTAAATCAAATCATTTAAAATATGGCATTCTCTCACCAAGCAGCCAGCAATAAGCCATTGATTAACATAGCTCGTATCTCTTTCCACAGATACTGCCTTACACAGTGAGTATTTCCAGCATTTTCTGTTCTTTTGTTAAAATGTAGACCAGTTACATTCCATTCTTAATTCACTCATTGTCAAAGGAGCTTCATGAGCCATTTAGAAACATAGAAAATAGGTGCAGGAGTAGGCCATTCGGCCCATCGAGCCTGCACCGCCATTCAATATGATCATGGCTGATCATCCAACTCCGTATCCTGTACCTGCCTTCTCTCCATACCCCCTGATACCTTTAGCCACAAGGGCCACATCTAACTCATTCTTAAATATAGCCAATGAACTGGCCTCAACTACCTTCTGTGGCAGAGAATTCCAGAGATTCACCACTCTCTGTGTGAAAAATGTTTTTCTCATCTCGGTCCTAAAAGACTTCCCCCTTATCCTTAAACTGTGACGCCTTGTTCTGGACTTCCCCAACATCGGGAACAATCTTCCTGCATCTAGCCTGTCCAACCCCTTAAGAATTTTGTACGTTTCTATAAGATCCCCCCTCAATCTTCTAAATTCTAGCGAGTACAAGCTGAGTCTATCCAGTCTTTCTTCATATGAAAGTCCTGACATCCCAGGAATCAGTCTGGTGAACCTTCTCTGTACTCCCTCTATGGCAAGAATGTCTTTCCACAGTTAATTCCACAGTACAGAGTACGATGCTGCCACAGCATAGTAGTTACATTACTGTGATTATAAATTAATAATCCAGTGACATGAGTACTAATCCCACCATTGCAGCTGTAGAATTCAAATTAATAGTTTGGATCTTGAAAAAAGAGCAAGCAAGCCACTAATTCTGGATTGTTGTTAAACACCCATCTGGTTCATTAACCACTGCAGTCTGTGTTTTTTATCCATTCTCTGATGACACCTAATAAACCAGTGAATGCTGGTGTTGCCACTGATGCCAACATCCCCAAAAATATAACTAAAAGTTAACTTTTTCTTCACCATCTTCAATGTTGTTCAACAGGCATTTGTTCCTTCACATAATAGATACATGTATTTGCTTCTTTGTAAAAGATGTTGGAGCCTCTTTTAAGAGTTCTTTCTGGAAGATCCCTACCTTTGGAACCTCAGTTTTAGAAACATATAGTCCAAGATAAATGGTCAAATAATCTAGAAAGTGAATTTATACACATTAGTCTATAGATGAACGAAGAACAGATTAGATACATCCACTAAGCCGCAGGATATTAAAATCCCCTCCTTTTCAGGCTGATTTGTTTAGATAGATGCAAACACTACTGAGCATGCTCCTATTGAATGTATACAGAATGTGTGATGACTTTAGACTTTAGAGATACAGCGTGGAAACAGGCCCTTTGGTCCACCGAGTCCACATTAACCAGCGATCACCACACTAGGGAGAATTTACAATTTTACCAAAGCCAATTAACTTACAAACTTGTCCGTCTTTGGAGTGTGGGTGGAAACGGGAGCAATTGGAGAAAACCCACGTGGTCACAGGGACAACATAAAAACCTACATACAGGCAGCACCCATAGTCAGGATCGAACTTGGGACCCTGGCGCTGAAAGGCAGCGACTCTACCACTGCACCACCGTATATGATTTTTTGCAATTTTTGTTTATTCAACACGTGATGAACGGTGAAGCAGATTCAAAAGATAAAATGGTCATCTTCTGCTCCTAATTTTATGTTCTTATGTTTTTTGTAGCACAGGACCCCAGTGCCCTGGGATTTAGGGGGTCTGTGGGTTGGAATGGGGGAGGGGATATGGTAGCAGCGCTGCCGATCAAAGATAATCTTTGTCTTTTGTATATCAGGATTTGTTTTTATTTTGAAAGAAATGTGTCCATTATAGCTGCATCTCTCACTCTTCACGCAATAGATTAATCGTCTAAAAATAATGTAAGATTTCCACAGAGATACATTAATTTAAGGATTAAAATATGATAGAAGAATGATTTCTCCATGGCTGTCAGAAGAAATTAAAGGCAGTATCACATCAAACGAGGAGACGTAGAGAAATAGGCCTAAGGACTAGAAGCATTTTATAAGTCAGCAAAGGAGAAACAAGAAATTGATAAAGAAAGTGAAGTGCAATAAGAATAAGATGGTAAGAAACATAAATAAGTGAATGCAAGATCAGAACTTGTATGGGTATGCAAAACGTAAAACAAAATAATCAGGGCAAACATGGGTCACATACAGTCAGACACAAGAACATTGTAATTTGAACGTACGTTTCAATTTAGTTTATTGTCATGTGCACCGATGTACAGGGAAAAGCTTTTCTTGCGTGCTAACCAGTCTGCCGAAACACGGGACAAGAAAGAGTGACAACATTAAGTAAAGACAGAACACTTAGAAAACGAAAATAGGCTTCACCAGAGTCTCTGTGGACTCATGAAAAGGAAGAAATGTTTGAAAATCTATTCCGTGAAGATGCAGAAAAACCGTGGTGTGCATAAAGGGAGATAACTAGATTTGTGGATAAGATCCCACACAGGAGAATGGTCAACAAAGTCAGAGCACATGGAATTTGGTTATATATTGGGTTAACATGCAGCAAGCAAGAGAAGGAGTAAATGTACCCTTCTCAGCTTAGCAAGGCGTGATTCGTGGGGTACTGGAAGGATCAATGCTTAGGCCTGAATTATTCATAATCTCTAACACCAATTTGGAATATGTTATTTTTCCTGTGGGCTGATTATACAAAACAAGATGGGATAGTAAGTAAGGAAGAGGATGTAAAGGATTCTGGGGAATTATATATGATTTATTTTAGTGGGCGAGAGCATTGTAGTTGAAATATAATGTGGTGCAAGGGTCTCAGAATAAAGTAGTAGGACATATATGACTTAGACGAAGGCACATTTCTTCAGAAAGTGGGTGAATCTTTAGAATTCTTCGCCACGGAGGATTATAGAAACTCATTCAGTCCATGTAAAATAGGGACAGATAGATTTCTGAATATTGAGGGAATAGGGGAATGTGGGACTGAAGGAAAAATGGAATCGAGATAAAAGGTCAGCTATGATCTTGATGAATGGTGATGCTGGCTCAAAGGATCAGATGGCCTACTCCTGCTCCTAATTATTTTGTTCTTATGTCCTTCAATTTCCCACTCAATGTTACTGGTACTTATCCTCTAGTTGTTGCCATGGCTCCTTCTCTCCCTGCAGTTGAACACTCCTCTGTGCACAGTGAATACTATAGGAGATGATTAATCTAAGTACTCATGTTACAGTATTTTGAATAGAACCAGAGACCCATCCGGCCCATCCCAAATGTAAATGTTTTTCAAATTCTGATGATTAAGTTTGCTTCGGGGCACCCTCCGCAGCATTACTGTAAGGACCCATTAACCAGTTTAGAAGGGAAGCCTTCACTTACCAGAAGCCATTCAAGTACCTGGCTTTAATTTGCAGAATATTCTGGCAGATGACAGCCTCTTTAAAAATGCATTGTGTCACGTGCCAAGAAGTTTCATGTTGACAGGCAAAATCTTATCCCCACGGTCACTAACTAATTACAGGTTAGAAAAAGGTATCCTTTTCCAGTAACATAAGCTGCTGTATCTGCCCACCAGCAAAGCCAACAACAACACAGATTTACTCCAGTGTCCCTAGCATCCGTGAGAAACCTGGCATTCCAGAAAAGCCCAGCGCTCTCACATTGGCAGGAGCAATCCCTGGGTAGTTAAAATAATTCATCAGCTGTCATTGGTAATTTGTCAGTCACTAACCTGATGCAAAGGTGCATGGAAGTTTGTTATGGGGTCGCAGAGATCTGCAGCACAAGATTAGAAAGATGCTGAAGCACAAATGTCAATGGAGCTTACACTTTCATGTTCACAGCTATGATATTCCTTGGAAATGGTTTTGATCTCAATCCCATCTCTTACATAAATAATGAAGTATATATCTCAAAATCTAAATCTCCTCAAGCACTGATTCTCAGACAGTTGAATATGAGTCATGAATAAAATAAAGTTGTGGCTCTATTCCATTGTGGCCATTCCTTTTCCCCTTTTCAAGGAAGATAAAAGCACAGGAAAATCCTCAAGGAAACAGACTCGGGAATGGCTTCTTTCCCTCCGTTATCAGGCGTCTGAACGGCTCTTCCATAAGTTAGGGTACTGTCCGATTCACCTCTACCCCATTGCAAGGCTTTGTTCAATGTACTGATGCACTATAATGCGCTGCAATGCTGAGCATTACATTCCCACTCTCTGTGTCTTCCCCTTTGCTCTAGCTATGCCACTTGAGTTGTAAAGGTATACCAGATCTGTTTGGATAGCATGCAAAACAAAGCCTTCCACTGTACCTCGGCACATGTGACAATGATAAACCTAAACCTAAATGGAACACCATTCTCTATGGAAAGAAGGGGAGGGATTGAATGGTAATTAGGCAGATTACAATGTTAAGTCTTTCTACAGTCACACTGGTTACATTTTTGGTGACTTTCGACGGATAGGTCGATGAGGGCACGATGAAGGTGCGAAGGATGAAGGCGTGGGAGAACCATCAGGAGGGAAGATCAATGGAGGACCCAGTGTGATGGACCCAAAGAGGGGGGAGGGGGGGGAGAACAAAGGAGGAGCCTGCTGGGATACTTTGTAACTTTGTCAGCACCGTTTATGTGGCGACCATTTGCATACCTTGGGTATGCAAGCAAAGACTTGTCACATGTGACAATAAAGTATTCCATTCCATTCCATGGACGAGGCTGAGGAGTCTCAAGAAAGGTCTAGACCCGAAACATCACCCATTCCTTCTCTACAGAGATGCTGCCTGACCCGCTGAGTTACTCCAGCATTTTGTGTCTAGGCTGATTAGAAATACAGAAAGAGGCCACTGGAGGTAGATATACTCTGAGACAACCACAATTGCTCAGCTAAGCATCCGCATAGATTTAAAAGCAGTGAACCTTGAACAGCAAAGCAGAGCCAGTGGATTTGACAATAAATCTGATAATGAGTTTAGACAAGAAAATGGTTAAAGAATGAGGAGCTTGGTATAAGTAACAGCCTGCTTGTATCCTTTCATCTCTCCTCAGCTCTGAAACTTAGCAAGTTCTTTTCAAGCTAAAATGCTCACCCACTGCTCAGCAGAATATTGTCTAACCACACCTGCTTAGCTGTCCACGTGTTTCTAGAGCCTTTCAATTCACCCTCATCTTCACTCCGGTCTCTAATTAAGAGATGTATCGCACAATGTAAAAGTAGTTCAACACAGAAGGAAATCTCAGAGATCAGTCAGTAATTGTAGGAAGTTAGATTTTTTTTCTGAATGGAACACTATAACAGAAGTGCTGGCCAGTTAATTATTACATTCTGTGAAGACAAAGGTTTTTTTTCCCCATTGGAACCATTCAAGTGATTTGTCGGCGTAGCAGGTAAATCACTGCAAAAGCCAAGCAGAACTGAATTTAGTGACTGGAGAGAAACACATTCTCTGTCAATTAACCTATATATTAAAACTCTATATAATAATACATCTATATTACTAAAACTCTCATCTTGTGTGTGTGTGTGTGGCCGTGCGATTCATGGCCTGAATTACGCTAAAATGATACACGATAGTGCTACAATTTTTGGACCACCTTACTCACCATTGTCCTGTGGTGTGTGGCATCCAATTTCGTCCAGATTGATGGTATATTTTACAAGTTATTTACATTTAAAACTTTAAAAATTTGACTTTTCACTTAACTTCTCAGTGTCAAAAATCCAAATGCCCACAACTGCCCGCAACAACGTTGCAATCACAGAACACTGAGTCCTGGCAGCAAGTTTTAAAGTTTAAAAAGAGGAGGGGGAGGGAGTGCTGGGGGAGGCAGGGGAAGTGCAATTGGATTATTTTTTAAAGACCTGGCAGGAAGTGCAATTGTACTTTTTGTTTACAGTTTAAAAAGATGGAGGCTGAAGAGGAGGGGGAGAGAGTGCTGGGGCATAAGTGGAAATGAGCCACCCCTGCGCAGTTGGGGGGTATGGGTGAGTGGTGGGATATTGCGTTGAGGCAACGGGTTGCGTTGGGAGAACGGATTAGTTGTGGAATATTGTGTTGGGGGAATGGGTTGCGTTGAGGGACGAGGCCTCCCCTGTGACAGGGACCCAACGGGTCCCACTTGGTCTATAATAGATAAAAGGGATAACTGACTGTCTTCACCCTCAAACTGAAGTTTAATTGCTCAGATCCATCCATGCATACTGGTATTAATGCACAATCAGTCTCAGCAGCATTTTCAACAGAAACCTTATTTTCTTCTGAAGAAGGGTCCTGACCCAAAATATCGTCTTTCCATTCCATCCACAGATGCTGCCTGACCCACTGAGTTACTGCATCACTTTATATCACACTCAAGATTCCAGTGCCTCCAGTTCCTTGTGTACCCTCTTTATTTTCTTTGTACTTTGCATACTTTGCTTTTCACAATCATATGGAAGTCCAGTTAGCATAACGTCTGGTAATCAAAAAAATACTTTTTTAAAAAATTGTATTTTAAAATGCCGATCAATGTGTGCCAAACTTATGAATTCAAGACAGTATCTGTAATTCTTTGTTCTTTTGGTAATTTAACTGTTGAGCTGTGAAGAGATAGGTGGGAAGGAAAATGAAAAAGAAAGAGAAAACTATGAATAAGAGGAACACATCTATGACACCAGAGGTGGTAACTGAAAACACACAGCAAAATATCCAAAATAGACCCACTCCAGACAGAGGAGGATAAGATGGATACTTCAAACTCGTGTGGATTTGAAATGGATGCCTGGTTTAGTGTTGATTAGCTCAGAAATTTGCCACAATGTGCCAACTTCCTTAAATCAGCCCTGATAATGCCAATGAATGTTAAGGATGCGTAGTTTTAGACTCTCTACACCCCACTGCATGTCAATGTACACTACTGAATCGTGGAGCTAGCTGTTGTCAATTTCCTTCTCATGTATGCATGCACTCCAGAGTTCATGAAATGCTGCTGCGCTGGAGCAGAAAGGGTGTTGAGTGCTTTGCCAATGGGACTGTTTAAAGCAAAGCTGTTGAAAAAAATGTCAGGTCTCCTGCCCAGTTCCCCACAACCTCAGAATATCAATTGGAAACCTTAGACAGTGATTAACAGTAAAACAAAGAATACATTTTTAGAAAAGAACTTCTGTCTAATGTAGAGAATTTGATACATTATCGTATTGTTCCAAAAAAACCCGCAAAGGGCAAGCTCAACAATATACAAATAAAAAAAGTGCTGGAGGAATTTAATGGGTCAGGTAGCATCTGAAGGTGAAATGGACTGGCAATATTTCAGCTGGAGACCCGGAAGAGGGTCCCAGTCCGAAATGTTGCTTGTCTATTCCCTCCCTATATAGTCAAAACCGTACCTGCAATGCAATAAGTATTTAATTGGCTATATTGTGCTTTGATTCTCTTGAACTTCTACAGAGGATTCTCTTGAACTTCTACACGTGTACAGTAGAGAGCATACTGACTGGTTGCATCATGGCCTGGTTCGGCAACTTGAACGTCCAGGAGCGAAAAAGACTACAAAAAGTTGTGAACGCTGCCCAGTCCATCACCGGCTCGGACCTCCCCACCATCGAAATGATTTATCGGAATCGCTGCTTCAAAAAGGCAGCCAACATCATCAGAGACCCACACCATCCTGGCCACACACTCATCTCACCACTGCCATCGGGAAGAATGCACAGGAGCCTGAGAACTCTAACATCTAGGTTCAGGAACAGCTTCTTCCCTACAGTCACCAGGCTATTAAACACTACAACCTCGTAAGCTCTGAACTACGATAGACTATTATTATTATTATTGCAGTTATTATTTGTTTTTTTGAGTATGTGTGCATATATATATATACTAGACTAAGTGAGACCCGTTGGGTCCCATGTTCACACGGGAAGGCTGGTCCCCCAATGCAATATTCCACCTCTCCACCAATTCAAATATTGATGGCCAGTGGGGGGGCTTACTGGAGCGCTAGTATGGGTGTTGTGGGCTGAAGGGACTGGTTTCCAGAGGGCTAATATGGACATTGTGGGCCAAATGGACTCTTGGGGAGGCAGCTTATTCACTCAAGCCTGATGTGCTGGCAGCTCACTCATGGCTGGTGGGCTGGCAGTTGACTCATGGCTATTCCTTGAAATTCCATTTCAAGCAGGGTGCAAAGCCACCAAATTCAAATGCAGTTTCCTACCATTTCAAGCAGGGTGCAAGGCCACCAAATTCAAGTGCAGTTTCTTACCACTTCAAGCAGGGTGCAAGGCCACCAAATTCAAGTGCAGTTTCATACCACTTAAAGTAGGGTGCAAGGCCACCAAATTCAGTTGCAGTTTCCTACCACTTCAAGCAGGATGCAAGGCCACCAAATTCAAGGGCAGTTTCCGACCACTTCAAGCAGGGTGCAAGGCCACCAATTTCAAGTGCAGTTTTGTACCATTTCAAGCAGGGTGCAAGGCCACCAAATTCAAGTGCACTTTCGTACCACTTCAAGCAGGGTGCAAGGCCACCAAATTCAAGTGCAGATTCATACCACTTCAAGCAGGGTGCAAGGCCACTAAATTCAAGTGCAGTTTCATACCACTTCAAGCAGGGTGCAAGGCACCAAATTCAAGTGCAGTTTCATACCACTTCAAGCAGGGTGCAAGGCCACTAAATTCAAGTGCAGTTTCATACAATTTCTAGCAGGGTGCAAGACCACCAAATTCAAATGCAGTTTCATACCATTTGATGCAGGGTGCAAGGGCACCAAATTCAAATGCAGTTTCATACCATTTCATGCAGGGTGCAAGGCTACCACATTCAAATGCAGTTTCATGCCATTTCAAGCAGGGTAAAACCATCATAAAACCCCCATAAAACCACACAAAACACCACACTCACAGTTCAGTAGACATTCAGTGTGTTCAGTTGATTCACAGCTCAGACAGAGTCATGACCTCTCCCTCCCCCATCTTGCAGAGACTGAGCCACACCCACACTTCCGGGTTTTATAATCTCTCCCCCGTCCCCCCGGAAGGGGTGTGGCCTTCATGGCGTGATTGACAGGAGAGAGATTCTCAACATTTTTTAAACACTAATAACAGTTTTATTTTTAATTGATGGGAAGAATCCTGTGCACCTGATGAGTGGAGGGGGACTGAGGAAGATGGCCAAAAATCACAGCCGTAAGTGGTAGTGTTTTATCTAAAATCAATATACAGTGCAAACAGGAAGTTGTCAAGTTTAGACTTGTAATCATTTACCATTCACTGTGCTTTATTTCAAACCAACCACATTTTCATTTTCAAACCACATTAAGGGCACTTAAGGTCAGTAAAACCACACTCACAGTTTAGTACACATGTGTTCAGTGTTATTCACAGCTCAGACTGAGAGACGTGACTCTCTCGTTCCCCCATCTTGCAGAGACTGACTGAGGCACTCAACACTTCCAAGTTTTATAGTCCCTCTGGAACGGGCGTGGCCTTCAGGAAAGTGAATCTCAACATTTTTTAAACACTAATAACTCTTTTATTTTTCATCGATGGGAAAAATCCTCTTGTCCTGCACAGCAGAGGGGGTCTCTGAGTAAGATAGCCAAAAATCACAGCCATAAGTGGCAGCGTTATTTCTAAAATCAATATACAGAACAATAGGAAGTGGTCAAGATCAGACATTTAGGAATATAGATATATACATATATAAACATATGTGAGTATGTGTATATATACACACAATGAACTTTTTTCTCTCTCTCATTTATCATATTATTTATTATGAATACATATTCTCTTGAGCTGCAGCAAGTAAGAATTTCATTGTTCTATCTGGGACATATGACAATAAAACACTTGACTCTTGATATGTCAAAGAGCACAAACAATACAAGACTCTATTTTATTTAAAGTAATAGCAATCACAAAAGTCTGGTTTATATAAATGCATTTCAAAATGGATAGATTCACCCCCTGCTGTTTATGATTTGAGCAATATTCCCCACTGCCAGATACGAGTACAGTAATAATGCTGTCCTGGGATCGAATGCAGGTAATTTTTGAAAAGTATTTGTTGAGGTGATGCGCTGTGTGTGAGGGTACGTGTTGAGGCTTTGACATGCGAGGCTTTGGCCAGGAGGCTGAGCAGAGGGTGGCAGCAAAATGAGGTAAGGTATGTTTTTTGCAACCTTCTTTTTGATTCGGTCGGCATGGCAGTGGGGACAGTGGCATGCTCCTCCTGCAGAATGTGGACAATCAGGGAAACTTCCAGTATCCCTGAGGACTACACCAGTGGAAAGTGCGTCCACCTGCAGCTCCTGACTGACCACCACGAGAGAAGTGGAGTTGCAGCTGGAAGACCTCAAGATCTGGTAGGCTGAGAGTGTCGTAGATAAGAGTTTTAGTGAGGTGGTCATACGAGAGGTGCAGGGAAAACGTAGATGGGTTACCACCAGGAAGGGTAAAGCAGCATATGCAGAAATCTCCTGTAGCTATTCTCCTCAAAAACACATATTATTTTGGATACTGTTAGGGGCGGTGATCCTTCAGAGGAGAGCAGCAGCAGCCAGATATGTGGCACCAGGTCTGGCTCTGAGGCACAATGGGGTAGGGTGAAGTCAGACATGACTATAGTGAACGGATACTTTATATTTAGGGGGATAAACATGATTTCCACAAACAGGACACCAGGAGGGTATGTTGTCTCCCTCGTGTCAGGGTCCGGGATGTCACAGAGCAGCTGCTGAACATTCTCAAGGGGGATGGCAAACAGCCGTATGTCTTAGAAACATAGAAAATAGGTGCAGGAGTAGGCCATTCGGCCCTTCGAGTCTGCACCGCCATTCAATATGATCATGGCTGATCATCCAACTCAGTATCCTGTACCTGCCTTCTCTCCATACCCCCTGATCCCTTTAGCCACAAGGGCCACATCTAACTCCCTCTTAAATATAGCCAACGAACTGGCCTCAACTACCTTCTGTGGCAGAGAATTCCAGAGATTCACCACTCTCTGTGTGAAAAATCTCGTGAGAAAAATTTCCTCATCTCGGTCCTAAAAGATTTCCCCCTTATCCTTAAACTGTGACCCCTTGTTCTGGACTTCCCCAACATCGGAAACAATCTTCCTGCATCTAGCCTGTCCAACCCCTTAAGAATTTTGTAAGTTTCTATAAGATCCCCCCTCAATCTTCTAAATTGTAGCGAGTACAAACCGAGTCTATCCAGTCTTTCTTCATATGAAAATCCTGACATCCCAGGAATTCATGCATGTTGGCACCCATGACATAGGTAAAGGGGTGAGGTCTTGCAGAGGAAAGGGGTTATGAAGCAAGACTTCAAAGGTTGTAATCTCTGGATTACTCCCAATGTCACATGTTAGTGCGGGCAGGAATAGAAGGATTAGCCAGATTAATATGTGGCTGTCAAAATTGGTGAAGGGGGTAAGGGGTCAAATTTTTGGATCATCACTGCAATCTCTTCTGGAACAGAAAGTGACCTTTCAAAAAGTGGATGGGTTCGATCAGAACTGAGGGGGACCAATATCCTGCAAACAATTTAGAACCAGGAAAGGAATTTGATGGGACTGTATTAATGGCCTCCCAAAAGTCAGCGTGAATTAGAGGGGCAGATGTGTAGTGCAAATGGCTTGAATTGGGGGGGGGGGGGGGGTTAAACTGTCCAAGAAAGCACATAAGATTCTGCAGGTTGCAGAAGGATTCACCATGATGTTATCTGGACTTGTGGCCTTAAATTTTCGGGAGAAATTGAATAGGCTGGGTTTTTTTTCTTTGGATCATAGGAGGCTGAGTGGTGACCTTATTGAGGAGTACAAAATCAAGAAGGGACTGGATAAAGTGAATACTCACAGTATTTTTTCCAAAGGTAGAGGATTCTGAAACTAGAGGGCATAGGTCTAAGGTGAGAGAGGAGATATTTAAGAATGACCTGAGGTATTATTTTTTCACTCAGAGGGCAGTCCATATCTGAAATGAGCTGCCAGAGGATGCTATAGAAGCAGATACAATTGTGCCATTTAAAATACATTTGAACAGATATATTGATAGGCAGGGTTAAGTGGGCTATGGGCCAATGCTTGCAAATGGAACCAGCCCAGTATGCCAATGTAGTAGGTGGGCCTAAGGGCATTTCCTTTTTGTGTAGCTCCATGACTCTAATTGCACTGCAATCCCATGGTATGCACCACTGCCAGACTGGCCAGGAAGAAAATGTACACATTTAGCCCAGGATGTTCTTGACACCACCATGGGCATTTCAGGTTAAGACAAACAAAAAACCCAACTGAACACAGACTATACCATGTTAATCAGTGCAGCCCTTATACTGCCACAAATACACTCATGAGATTGGATGTCTGTAAATTGAATGAGTTTTGGAAAGGTGTAATCTTTGTTTACATTTCCAGAAAAGACAGAAGGTATAGAATTAAACTATTTTTGTCCAAACAGTGTTAACAATTTCATGAACTAGTACTTAATTAGAACTTAAAGTGGAGAAAAAAATAAATCCCAATGACCACTGACTAAAACATACCAATTTTTTACGATTTCTGACTTGGCTCTGTCCATTTGGGTCATTACCTCCAATCCAAAAAGTGTCTTTGATTTTAGTCAAAGCTCTTAACTTACTTTCTGCTGCCTTTTAAAAACAAAAACAATTTGCATCAGGTCAGTATGCATCACTGCTGCCTAGCCCTCTATTATTCATTATTTATCCATTTTGGAGGAAGGTTGTGTATTATATGATACAGCACACTCTTTTATTGTTCAGGCTACATTTTCTTTCTCTTCCCACTGGCACTGCCTCGAGCAATTCAATTGCTTTGTTGTAACGCTAATGATACTTTGCAGATAGTTTGGATGACCATCCTGGTCTTTGACCATTTTGTTTATAATGAGTTGCTATAATTCAGATTTTTAATTTTTCTTCCAAATACATTTTATAATTGCTTGTTTTACTCTGGAATTCTCAGTTGACTGTTATAATCTTACTGCAGGCAATTATTAATTCCTTTGGGCCCTTGAGTATTCAAATCTCAGAAAGAAAAGAATTTATACCAAACTGTAGATCATTCGACCTAGATTCAATACATCTTCCTACCCACAATTTTCTGGCTAACCCTTTATATTCATGAAATAATCAAAAGTGTGGACAAATTTTGATAACTATCATTAAATATCTTACCATTCTAGTTGAAAGCTAAAACGGGAGGCCTAGATAGTAAATGGAAAGCTTTGAAGGACTGAAAGGCCTTATATTGTCCTTGACTTTTCCTATGGTGTTATTATAGGGAGGCACGTGGGACATATTTCATATTTTCCTATTAACCCAGGTATTTTATAGCAGCTGCTTCTAGTGGATTGATAACCCATGGGGATGTCTTTAAATTCCCCCTAATAGTTAGCCACTTATTCAAGGATGCTGGCATTTGGGAGATAATCCATTGGGATGATAACATTTAAAAAAAATCAAGATTCTCCTATGTATTGTAGCTTAAAGGACTAACAATAAAAGGGCTATTCGTTATCACCAACGCCCGCCAGACACAGTTACTCGAGCTCACCAATATCCTTATATTACTATAAAACTCTGATCTTGGATGTGTGTGTGTGTGTGTGTGTGTGTGTGTGTGTGTGTGTGTGTGTGTGTGTGTGTGTGTATGTGTGTGTGTGTGTGTGTGTGTGTGTGTGTGTGTGTGTGTGTGTGTGTGTGTGTGTGTGTGTTTGATCACATCTACTCGAAGAAACGACGCGCTAACGGGAAAATGTTTACATATTCCAGTAGAGATTTACCCCCTGGAGTCAAAAATCGGCATACCTGAACGTTTTGAGCTATATTTCATGTTATTTATGAAAATTTTCAGAAATTTCAAATAACTTAGAAAATAAACGAGCTGATGAAATCACAATGGGTCTGCTAGTGCAGCCTGTGTGCACTGTTTTCCACGCGCAGCCTGCGCAACTGTTTTCCACGTGTTGCGAGTGACGTCACCATTCCTCCCTGCAGGCTCACTGTGGCCCCGCCCGCTCGCCGTGAACCGGCCTGCTCACAGTCAGCCCCGCTCGGCCGGCCGTCCGCCCCCGATCGGGGTCCTCGGGTCCATGACTGCCTGTCCGGCCGCGGCCTCCCTCGATTCCACGTTCTCCCACAGCCCTCTCTGTCGCTGTCCTCGAGCGAACCAGCCCTCCCCTGTGATGACCCCTCCCCCCCACGCTCTGAATTGAAGCCGCTGAACATGCAGTCATTTGGTTGACGTCCGCCCCACTCCCTGCTCCCCACTACCCTCCTCCTCTCTCCCTCTCTGTGCCTCTGTGTCCCCCCTCTCTGTGCCTCTGTGTCCCTCTCTGTGCCTCTGTGTCCCTCTCTGTGCCTCTGTGTCCCTCTCAGTGCCTCTGTGTCCCTCTCTATGCCTCTGTGTCCCTCTCTGTGCCCCTCTGTGTCCCTCTCTGTGCCCCTCCCTGTGCCTCGGTGTCCCTCTCTGTGCCTCTGTGTCCCTCTCTCTGCCTCTGTGTCCCTCTCTGTGCCTGTGTCCCTCTCTCTCTACCCCCCTCCCTCTCTTGCCGCGCCTGCGAGTTGGGGGCTATGCGTGAGTGGACAGGACAGGGGATGGGGTAACAGGAGTGAATGAATAATATTAATATAATATAAATGGGGGTGGTTACTATGTGTGTGGAGGTGGTTAGTGTGTGTGTGTGTGTGGGGGGGGGGGCTGATTAGTGTGTGCGTGTGTGTGTGTGTGCGTGTGTGACGCGGCAGGTCGCCCCCTCCTCCCGCAACCGTGCGTTGAGGGGACGGGACCCAACAGGTCCCCCTTGGTCTAGTATATTTTAAAACTGTAGCTTGTGGATTGAAACGCCTAATAACTATTGACAGCAAGGTCACTTCTTGTAGAAGACTCGAAGCGTCACCTATCCATATTCTCCAGAGATGCTGCCTGACCCGCTGAGTTACTCCAGCACTTTGTGTCTTCCGTTGTCAATTTTGTAATGTCAGCAAACTAAGGCAAGACAATGAATGGGAATTCTATCTATTGCCACTTCTGTGATCTTCTGCCAGAAGTGATGTTGGGTGCACAATATGTCCATTTAAATCTGCAAAGAGTTGTCATGAAATGCAGTCAGCAGAAATATTCTCAATATTATCATTTACCTTTGTACTAAACTTGAAACACACATGGCTTAAAGGGGTTTGTCAATCTTGGCGTGATCTTGATTTGCTCTTTTTATTAATAATAAAAGAGCCAATTTTCCTATCCAGGGCTCTTCCTCGTCGTTAAAACGATGAACGTTAAATTAGTTGCAATCTAAGGCCAGGAGTTATGTTATTTTCCATCCATGGCCATTAACAGTTGTGCCCCACGCAGGTCTGCCTCTTGGCAAGGCCCAGCATCAGGAGAGAAGTTAAATGCAGCTGTCGTTTAGTTTGGCCGGTAGCTATTTATTAAACCTCCAGGATTATGTGTTCAGAAGGCTGACAGAGGTCAGTAGCCAGAAGGCTACTGTTACCTTTGTATATCCTGAGGGAGGCATAAAGGCAATTAAAATGTCAACTTGAGCATGTACTTGGAAAGCCGCAGTTATTGAGAGGTCCATAGGGCCAGATAAAGTCTCATTACAATGTGTAGTACCCTGGTCAGTTCGATTACTATGGACAGTTTTGGCTATCAGGCTAACTGGAAAAATGTGTAGAGGAAAAAACACTTACCTGATTTATAACGCGAGTCTGCATGCGTGGGATGGAGATTTCTCAGAGATTTTCTGAACAAGATACTTAAAGTTGTAAATAGCTTGGACACAGTTGACTAGAAGAACAACTTTAAAGTTAGGGATAGTTCAGGTGCACTGTGAAAATTTTATAATGTGCACATTAGGCGGCAGGCTACCCTTCCAAGCAGTGGCCACCTCTTGTATGTGTTCTTTTCCTTACAATGTTTCATCCGTTTACTTATTAATTCAAGGTAGCTACATCATGGACATAGAATCCACTACATTATGCAAACTAAACTTTAACTAGATCATTTTGAAACTGTCACCTTTTTTTCAATGTTTTTAAGGCAAGATTGCAAGGAATAGGGTAACTAGCCTAATCTTGGTATTTACGTTTTATATCCATGCAGCTATTGGTTGAGATAGACACAAAGTGCTGGAGTAACAATGGGTCAGGCAGCATCTCTGGAGAAAAAGAATGGGTGACGTTTCGGGTCGGGACCCTTCTTCAGACCCTTTTCTGTACTTTTTTTGTACAGAATTGTATTCATCTTATCTTTGGAAGAGATATCTCAACCAAATATATAAATGTCTAAGTAGAGCAAACTGCACCTATTATTTGGGCCAAATGTCTTCTTCAAATTTATCATACTTGTTCAGTTGCTAATTTGAATGTCTTCCCAAAGGTTGCTGGGACTTAAAATCTATTTTGCATTTAGATTTGATTATAACCTCTCTTCATTCCATTGTGATAATGTATAAATAATCTTCCTGTCCAGCCTATAGAAAAATCTTCTCACTAATTTTGAAATACTCTGTTCAATATCCCTTCAGCTTTACCAGTTGCGATGGACATGATCCCCATATCCCAAGTTTTCAGTATTAGTTTCCTACACATGGCAAAGGTACAGCATCGTGGAGTACGTAAATGGAAAACATGTTTCAGTTATGAGCCTGACATTTGGCTTCTCCAATGAACAATCATTGTCTGGTGAATGGGGCTTTAGCCTCTTGTTCGTTTTGTTAATTCATCCTCTCCATTATTACTTGCATTCCTTAGTTAGGCACTCCATATTGTCGACTTACTGATGGTGAGAGAATGGAGATCAAAAAGTGCTGGACTAACTCTGAGGGTTCGGCAGCATCTCTGGCAGATATAGATATGCAATGTTTTGGGTCCATGTCCTCCATAGAAGCTGCCTGACCCGCTGAGTTACTCTATCTAGAACTCTGTGTTTCACATAAGATTCCAGTATTAGAAGTTCCATGTGTCTCCGTGAGATGATGGAACTGGCAACAAATTTGCTAACGGTGATGACTTTGACCAGGCAGCATTGAAGAGGCCTTGATCTTTCCAAGTATCTGAAGTACCACTCAAAGAACATAGAACAATACATCACAGGACCGGCCTTTTAGCCGACAATGTTTGATGACAAACATGATACCAAGTTCAATTGACCTCATCTGTCTGTACATGATCATGCCCCTCTATTCCATTTCTGTGCCTAACCCAAAGCTTAAACACCACTAATGTATCTGTCTCCACCACCACCACTGGCAGTGCATTTCAGGCCCCCACCACCCTCAGTGTAATAAAACATGCTCAGCACATCTCCAATAAACATTCCCCCTCGCACCTTATAGCCATGCCCTCTAATTTAGCACTCTTGGATAAACGTTCTGACTGTCTACCCTCTCTATGCCTCGCATAATTTAATATACTTTTATCAAGCCTCCCCTCAACCTCTGACGTTCCAGAGAAAACATTCCATGGTACAGTCTCTAGCCTCCAAGTTCCAAATGCTTGTATTATCTGTGCTACTATCTTTTAAATCCAAACTAAACTCCAGTATCTCTTTGGAGATTATTTGAGTTGTGTTCATAACTCGCCATGTTGTTCCATTTTGTGAGTATGACATGTCCATTATGGACATAACGTCCATTATGGAACTGAATTGACAAATAGGTGGAAGTTCAAATGATTCAGTGACTCAACCCCAATTGGTTGAGTTTTTTCTGGAACATTATTAATTGCAGCAGGAACAAAAGAGCACTGGCATGTGTGTACAAGAGACTACAAAATACCTTACAAAAAATCTCAATGTCTGTTTGCCAGCTAAGCAACTACATATGTTTTTACATTAGCCTGTTTTGTGTAAATGGGAATCTGTCAGTAATGGGAGGCATGGTGTCAGCCTGTGTGTGGAAAGAAACTCATCAGCTGAAGCACCTAATGGGAATGGAACATGTTTTATATCTTGTAGTGATTACTAGAGCAGGACGACTCAAACTCATGGCAGCCCACATGATGCGACATAATCAGATACAACACCTGCCAGCATCTTACAAAACAGTCAACATAACAGGCTGGTAAATGTACTGCACACAAAATAGAAATCTTTGGTTAACCCACTTCCAGGCATTACGATACGATACGATAGAACTTTATTCATCCCCAGAGGGAGTTTGTTCTGCCAACAGTCACACAACAGGGTACATGAAAACTTGAAATTAAAAGTGAAAACAAAAAGAAACAGACAAGCGACTGTTGGCTGGCTGCCGTGTGCATAGCGCCTTCACCGGAACAAATGAACAAACAAACAAACGAACGCAGGCTTATCCCCTGGGCAGAGGATTCTCAGACCAGAGTGCCCCCCCCCCCAAACCAGGTCCCCCTTTGTTCTCCCACCGTCCCTCATGGCAGTCCCCCCACGCCGAGTCCTTCATTGTCTTCCCCTCCCCCCCTCCCCCCTCACGCTCATTACATGTAGTTAAACAGCCACGGTTTCACTTCATCGCAATGTCACAACATCGATTGAGTCCACTGTCTGTCGGTTAAAGGCTAGAATATTTACAAAACATTGTGGCGCATGGAGCACAGTGACTCTTTGTCATATAAAACAATTGGAGATTCTCAACAGAATGCTCTCTAATAATATTATCACGCAGCTCTACACAAATGACAGTCCTTTGGAATACTTGATTACATTTCAAAACTCTTGATACCGCTGTCATCTTAATTCCCTAAAATAACTACTTTGTTGTTGAAATAGGGGATTAGTAAAATAATAATCAGTTAAATTGTGCTTTTCTTGAAATTAATGCATTTTTAAAGCTGTTTTCAAGTGTGCATTGAATTAAATAGTTTTTGATCAATCAAGTATGCATTAACAATTCAAATTACAGGCTGTCCTGGAATTTATTGGTAAATGCCGGCACAATCTAGATTTCCACACACCCAATTTAAAATGATGATAATGGTCACTATCTTTTTCAATGCATTCCTGCTGGACTACTTGGACACTCCGGCAGTGGAGCTGGGTCATTGCTTGTGTGGGGCCGCACAGTAGCACAGCTGGTAGAGCTGCTTCCTCACAGCTCCAGAGACCCATGTTCGATCTTGACTTCGAATGGGGTCAGTGTGAAGTTTGAAAGTTCTCCTTGTGACCACATGGGTGCTCTGGTTTCCACCCATATCCCGAAGCCGGCTTGGCGTTGTAGGTTAATTGGCCTCTTTAACTTGCCCAGAGTGTGCAGGGAGTGAATGAGAAAGTGGGATAACATAGAACTAGTGTGAACAGATGATTGATGGTCAGCGTGGACTTGGTGGTCGATGGGCATGTTTCCATGCTGTATTCCTGGTATGTCAGGACTTTCATATGAAGAAAGACTGGATAGACTCGGCTTGTACTCGCTAGAATTTAGAAGATTGAGGGGGGATCTTATAGAGACTTACAAAATTCTTAAGGGGTTGGACAGGCTAGATGCAGGAAGATTGTTCCCGATGTTGGGGAAGTCCAGAACAAGGGGTCACAGTTTAAGGATAAAGGGGAAATCTTTTAGGACTGAGATGAGAAAAACATTTTTTACACAGAGAGTGATGAATCTCTGGAATTCTCTGCCACAGAATGTAGTTGAGGCCAGTTCATTGGCTATATTTAAGAGGGAGTTAGATGTGGCCCTTGTGGCTAAAGGGATCAGGGGGTATGGAGAGAAAGCAGGTACAGGATACTGAGTTGGATGATCAGCCATGATCATATTGAATGGCGGTGCAGGCTCGAAGGGCCGAATGGCCTACTCTTGCACCTATTTTCTATGTTTCTATGTATCTCTCAATCAATTTGTACTAGGGAATCAGTTCTTGGATACTGTCATAGGCTGGGATTGCCTGTGAATCCACAAGCTCATTATATTGAAAGGGGATTATGGATAAAAGGGGAGCCAGTCAAGGAAACTGCAAGTCTTGTTTTGTGATTATGTGTGATTTATTTGATATTCTATATCTTTAAATATGATTTTGTTTTTGTTCAAATTCACTTTAAATTGTTTAATTGGATTTCACTTTCAGAGTTAGCTAGAAGTCATTAAAAACAAGCCACAAAGTGCTGGAGTAAAGGGCCTGTCCCACCAGGATGCGACTGCATGCGGCGAGCGCGACCTAACGTGGTCGCTTGAGCCGTATGGCCTCGCGGGGCCGGTCCCACTTCAACCGCCCGGCGTGCCGTTGCGTGATGACGTAACCGCCCGACGCCCGACCAAATTCAGTCGGCCCGCCTCCTGCCCAGCTGATTGGTGAGTATGATGTCGGGACCAGCTCCAAACGGCTCCGCGTTTGGAAGTGGGACCGGCCCCGCGAGGCCGTACGCCTCAAGCCATCACATTTGGTCGCGCTCGCCGCATGCAGACGCATACTGGTGGGACAGGCCCTTAGCTCAACGGGTCAGGCAGCATTTGAGTCCAGACTTTGAGTTCAAGTTTAATTCTTGTTATGAGTCTGAAGAGTCCAGACTGGAAACGTTATCTATCCATGTCCTCCGGAGATGCTCCCTGACCCACTGAGTTACTCCAGCGCTTTGTGGTTTGATTTTGTAAACCGAAGATTTCCACCGGGTGGCGCTTTGATGGCAGCCTCGCTTACAGTCTGACTGTCCTTTTTGTCTTTGCTTTTGTTATTTTTTGTGTGTTTAAAAAGGATGTGTTAATGTTCTCTGGTTAGCATTGTGTGGGGGGTGAGGGAGGGGGTCGGGAGGAACTTTTCTTCAATCTGTTACCTTGCTGGAGATGCGATTGTTTTTCGGATCGTATATCTCTGGTCAATCTGCGGCATAACATCATGGAGTTGGAGGCCTTGCTCGGGACTAACTTTGGGCCCCACCACGGGGCCGTGGACTTACCATCGGAGCCGATCCCTTGCCTGGGCCCCCAATGGGGGCTAGATCGCCCGACGCGGTGGAGCTGAGATCCCCCCGATGCAGGAGTTTGATCGCCCCGACGAGGAGGCCCGCAGCCGACAACGGGAGTAAGATCGTCCCGTCAACGAAAGGTTAGAGCCCCCCGACCGCTGGAGGAGAAAGCAGGGAGAGATCGAACTTTTCTTTGCCTTCCATCACAGTGAGGAATGCAGAGAAGTCACTGTGGTGGATGTTCATGTTAAAATGTATTTTGTGTGTTCTGTGCTTTTTATTGGTAAGACTGTATGGCAAATGAAATTCCTCGTATGTTGCAAAACATACTTGGCTAATAAAGTATTATTATGATTTTGATGAACATCTACGTTCCTTGTGTCTAAAAATCCCAACAAATGTGACAGCAGGCAATGCTTAAAATTGGGATGTGACAATGGGTAAAGGCCATGTCCCACTAACTTTTCAGCGATTGTCTTCGACCTTCAAGCTCGAGGGCACTCGCCTGAAAAACCTCGAGCTGGATCAACCGTCAGCAAGGAAACCACGAGCCGGATCGACAGTCTGCACACGCACACACACACAAGCACATCGCAAAGACGGGGGCCAGGGAAAGCAGGGGAGCGCTGTCTGAAATTCACACCCGCGATGAACAGAAAGTAAAAGATGGCTGGCACAGTTACGGTAAGTCCTTTAGAGAGCGCGGAGTGGGGGGGGGGGTGGAGAAGGGGAGAGGGGGAGAGAAGGGAAGAGAAGTGGGGGGAGAAGGAGTGGAGACACTTTTAAGAAGCCAGACAACTTTTAATAAAGTTTAGCGGGCATTTAACATAACGGGTCGTACATACCTTTTTTTTTCAATGAGCTTTACCTTTGACTACTGTCGATTATCTTCGATTGCCTTTGATTATCTACGATAGCATTATGACCTACTACGACCTACCTCGACTAAACCTACGAGTAAAAAAAGATTGAATTTTTCCATGGCGACCTTTTTTTACTCGCGGGCATTTTTCAGCTTGCTGAAAAAAAACGACGCGACCTACCTGAGGCCTCAAGTACGCTGGGGCTACTCTCGATCATGGAGGAGAGTTACAAAGACCTCCTAGGACCTGGTGTCGACCATGCTGCGAGTCGAGGGCAAACTCTTCTAAACTCGCGAATTAGGTCGCGGCAGTGGGACAGGCCCTTAATGCTTTAGGGCCGGGCTCCCCCACTCTATTGCTCGAGATAAGTTGAGAAGAGTAGCAATTGCAGAAAGCAACTTTTGGAGGTGAGTTTATTTCAACAGATTTGGGTCCAACATAATAAACTTTAATATTATTTTATAATATTCCAGTAATTTCATATTTAACCCCATCTTAATGTAACAAACATTGGTACAAGTTATGTGATTAGGTCTGCAATTAGAGAGAAGCCATTGGAATGAGTGTAGATAACAAAGTCGTGTGATTGGTAAGCGGATCTTGGTTTGCAGAAATTAATTTATGGAATTGAAAATAGAGACAGGGTAACCTCATCTATAATTGAAATAATGAATTGGAGGATCTTGAATCAAAGGGAAGGTCACAACGTGCTAAATGATGAAAATAAAGTGAGCCGCGAAGCAACTATAGAAATTACAAGAAGAATTACATATGCCCCAGAAGCAGGTTGCAACTTGTCCTGTTTGCAGAGTTATATTTTTAGCAATACGTACTGAGTCAGGTATTTATAAACTGAACATAGACCTGTGCTTCATGCCTTTGGCTGCAGATCAGGCAGCAATCAGCACCATAAAATACACATCAATCATCATGGTGAAAACAGAGCCATCTGAGGTTCCCATTCCCATTTCAGATAAATTGAACACACACCAGGATTCTTAAGATATTATTATTTAAATGTGGGAAATTGAATCTTTGTTTTGAAATTTCATGACCAATTCCCTTTTAATATTGACGGAGGTAGACAAGAAATCACAATATACAAAGAGCGATTCTACAAGAGGAAAATGTTAAATCAGCTTACAACCCGATGCCATGCAGATCGCCATATTTTCCTTCCCCTCACTGACTACAATCTTTCTTCTGATGTGAAAGAAATAGTATTTAGTTTACATTAACTAACATTTCAAATACGAAGAGCTCATGTAAAATACAGTGATACTTGCTTTATTTTTCCCAGCATAGAATTGTGTAAGTTCGAATGTGTTAATTCTCAAATCCTGTTCTTTAATCAGTACCAGGACGTTCAGAATGCGTTTAGTCTCTCATGTCAAAAGAAGAGTTAAACTTAAACTCAGTCTGGACTCATAATGCTTTTAAAGTGTATATGAGCATTCAATTGCATTAATTATTGAGTTTCTATTATCTGTTGAGAAAGACACAAATACAATGAAATCATTGTCCTGGCTAAAACAGCCCATGAAACAGTGTACTTTGCTTGCACTATATCAAACTTCTTCCCCTTCTATTGACAAGTGTTAAATAACTGGCCTGTTAAAAGTTCAATAGCTTCTCACCGTATCCCTATCAGCTATCAGAACGGTAGAACAACGGGTCTATAGTGTGGGGTAGAATGGAATGGGAAGCACCCAGTACAGCCCAGGAACACATCCGCGATCTGAGTGAATTATAAAATAAAGAGCTTCTCGTACAATTTGATTTTATCTTTCACACAATCAGAAGTCATATTTTAGTGCAACCAGATACCTTAAGTGTTATTAATATAATATATAGTTCATTGTTATTGTAAAATGTTCAGCGGAAGATATTTTTTCCTATTATCAATTGCACGCAAATATTCCCTGAGGATGGGCACGTGTGTGGAGTTATTTTAGCACATTTACCCACTACAATTACCATCTCCTTTAATAGCTGCTACATACAGTAGAATGAGGAAAGACCTAAAGAACTCTGTCTAAAAAATGACTGGGAGTCTATTTAATTATAAATTTCAAACAAAAATTTGGCACAACATTTCAGTGTGGTTTGATTTGATCTATTTGTGGGAAGGTAACATTAAACTGACTTTCTCAATGGTATAAATTATAATTTATCACCAGAATCGTATTCTTCTGCTAGAGTCTAACTAACCATGTAATTTTATAAAACAAAAGGTATTCCATCACCAGTGAATGCTGATTTTGCAGGAATATCAACATCCTAAAAATCGATGATTAAAGAAGAATCTTCCACTCGTAAATTTCAAACCAGCACCTAATGCTGAAAAGTGTATTTTGGCTAATGTTACCCCCCATGGTGCATTCGCATTATAGCTTTGGTACCAAATTATTATTATGCAGACAAAGTATTTGATAATCATATCACTTTATGACATTTGGCATGTATTAAAACATATTTTTCCTCATTCAACAAGTAAACAGTTGCACTTCCGACTTCACTATACCCACCACTCACTTCAATGAGGGCTAGTGACCTAACCAAACCTAAAGCAGCACTTGCACATCATATTCCACCTCGAGTCTACAACCTGGTGGCATGAATTCTCTAATTTCAGGCAATCTGCTCTCCGTCAGTCTCTCCAACTGCCCAGATTTTCCCACGTATACCCTTCTTTCCAACACCTCAACCCCTCTCATACGGCTTCTTCCCCTACTCATTCTATCTGCTCATCACCCACGCTCTCTTCGCGTCAGGTCACATGCCCTGCTGTTCCTCTCTGACCACCCTACCTTATTTACTTGGATCCATACTCCACCATCCTTTCCTATGCTATATCGTATCCCAGCCTCTGTTGTCATATACATACCCACCACTCCCCCCACCCATCCTCATCCACCATTCCACCCCTCCTCACCTGGATCCACCCATCACATACCAGCTCGTGTCCCGCTCCCCTCATCTATTTACACTGACTATCTCACCTTCACTCTTTCAGTCCAGAGTGCAGAGTCTCGACTGGAAACATCAACTGTCCATTTCCTTCCACAGTTGCTGCCTGAGCCACTATGTTTCTCGAGCAGTTTGTTTTTTTGCACATCACATTAATTTATATGTGTAGGAAGGAACTGCAGATGCTGGTTTGCACAGAAGATAGATACAAAATGCTGGAGTAATTCAGCGAGTCAGGCAGCATCTCTGGAGAAAGGGAATAGGTGATGTTTCGGGTCGAGACCCTTCTTCAGACTGAGAGTCAGGGGAGAGGGGGAGAGGGAAACTAGAGGTATGTTTATATTTATATCACAGAACCAACCAGCGAGTATACTTCCACTGAATATGTAGGCTGCAAAGTCTTACAAAACTTCTACAGCTATGAATTCCTGCTTCCATATTATATCACGTGTATCTCTCACTGAAGAATTTGAAAGATGAGAGTATTCCATCCAACAAATATGGCACCCATAGGTCATAAGGTCAAGGGATAGGAGTGGAATTAGGCCATTCTGCACATCAAGTCTACTACGCCATTCAATCATGGCTGATCTATTTCTCCCTCCGGACCCCATTCTCCTGCCTTCTCTCCATAACATCTGACATCTGTACTAATCAAGAATCAGACAGTGACTAAAACCAGATTTCAGTTTATTTAAAAAGAACAAAAATTAACCCCACTGTATATATAATTCTGAAAATAAAAATTCAATTGGCAGAGCAGGCAGCATTTATGTAAAGAGAAAGAGAGTTAACATTTCAGGTTGATAACATTTGCCAGAACTTGGAATTTTCTGATGATGGGTTAAAACCTGACATGGCAACTCTTATTTGTTCCCCAGAGGTGCTACCACCCCTCACTTGTTTACTTCTAGCTCCCAATTGCCTTTACCAGGGAGCTGAAAAATAGGCATCAGCAGGAAAAAATCATTCAGTTATGATGTTTCCCTTGGGTTCAAAGTTGAGTTGATGACCCCAGTGGTGCTTTGAGAGCTTTTGTGAAAATAACCTCAATTAGCTCAACAGGAAGTTATTTCACTCAATAGACAATAGGTGCAGGAGTAGGCCATTTGGCCCTTCGAGTTACCACTGCCATTCAATGTGATCATGGCTGATCATCCCCAATCAGTACCCTGTTCCTGCCTTCTCCCCATATCCCCTGACTCCGCTATCTTTAAGAGCCCTATCTAGCTCTCTCTTGAAAGTATCCAGAGAACCGGCCTCCACCACCCTCTGAGGCAGAGAATTCCACAGACTCACTCTCTGTGTGAAAAAGTGTTTCCTCGTCTCCGTTCTAAATGGTTTACCCCTTATTCTTAAACTGTGGCCCCTGGTTCTGGACTCCCCCAACATCGGGAACATGTTTCCTGCCTCTAGCGTGTCCAAACCCTCGAAGGGCCGAATGGCCTCCTCCTGCACCTATTTTCTATGTTTCTATGTTTCTATGTTTCAATAAGATACCTTCTCATCCTTCTAAACTCCAGAGTATACAAGCCCAGCCGTTCCATTCTCTCAGCATATGACAGTCCCGCCATCCCGGGAATTAACCTTGTAAACCTACGCTGCACTCCCTCAATAGCAAGAATGTCCTTCCTCACATTAGGGAATCAAAACTGCACACAATACTCCAGGTGTGGTCTCACTGGGGCCCTGTACACTCTCTACATTTACATACTCTAATAACATAGTGGTGAAAAGATTCTGTGCTGACATCAGATAAATCGAAAGTTGCCACAATACGTCATCCTTCAATATATGTGTCTTCCTATCCTCTTTCAGCAAGAATATCTCATCAACATCGTTTCTAGTTGACAGAACCCGCCATCTGCTTCCCAGTAAAATTGATCCCAGCAGCAGAGGACGAATGCGGTAATGTCACAGGATTTTATACAATTAACCATCAGGAGAATATTGCCATCTCATTCTCCTTGGACAGGTTAGGAGGACTCGGCAGTAGAATAAAGTTAGTGCATAAAAAATATATCTGGCCTTTGTGCTTTTCATTAATTTTGTCGTTCAATAGCTCTTAGAATAGCTCTTAGAATACTTCCATCAGTTCTAATCCTCTATTTATTTCCCTGTAACCTATTTTTCACGTCCATGAACAAATCCACAAATCCCACGTAAATCCTTACCCAGACCACTAACAAAATGTATTTGTTTTCACTGAAAAATTAGCAACAGCAATTTAGACTTTGGAGATACAGTGTGGAAACAGGCCCTACTGCTCACCAAGTCTGCGCCGAACAGCAATCACTATCACTATTCTACACACTAGTGACAGTTTACAATTTACAGAAGCCAATTAACCCACAAACCTGCACGTCTTTGGAGTGTAGGAGGAAACTGGATCACCTGGAGAAAATCCATGTGGTCACCGGAAGATCGTTTAAACTCCATACAGACAGCACCCATAGTCAGGATCGAACCCCGGTCTCTGGTGCCGTAAGGCAGTAACTCTACCGCTGCGCCACTGTGCCCGCAACTGCGCCACTCTACCCGCTACCTATTCTTTCCCCGTGATTCAACTGCTGGGCGAGAATATGAAAATATCCAAATTGCCTAAAGTTATTCACTAAATAATTGAAAGTGGAAAACATATCCAGAGATATATCAGATTAGAGGGGCAAAGTTTAAAGGAATTGTGCAGGGTACGTTTTTGTTTACACAGAGGGTGGTGAATCTCTGGAACACATTGCCGGTGGTGGTGGTTGAAGCAGGTATGTTAGTGGCATTTAAAATACTTGGATACGGATATGGATGTGCAGAGAATGAAGGGATATTGATTGGATTGTATTGTATTCAATTTAGTGTCATTATCTCATAAGAGACAACAAAATGGATTTTCCTTACAATCAAGTAACATAAAAATAAATAATAAATAAATAAAACATATTTTTTTAAAAAGCACAAACACAAAAGTCCATGACACAACACAACACAGTGGCACCAAAGTTGAGGAAGGTACCATAGTCCAGCCAGCCTCCCCGCCGATCTTCCCAGATGTTCACCCGTGGTCGGGGCCACCCGAGCACCCGCAGTCGCCGCCACGGGCGGCCCGATGCTCAGGCCCTCCGAACAGACGCCGAACCTCGACGGAGAACATCCTCAGCGGCCCGGACCTCCAGATCACCTGCCTCCCACCGGAGTCTGCGGCTCCCGAAGTCCACAGGCCGAGCCGGGCGGAGTCGCAGGACTCCGCGATGTTAATCAGCGCCGCCCGCGTTGGAAGCTCCGTGAACCACAGCGCCACGATGTCGGTGCCGCAGGCCCAGCACTCCGGGGCTCCAAATGGCGATCCCTGGTAAGGCATCGCCAGCCCCGCGATGTATCAGCGCTGCCCCGCCGCTGCTGGAGCTCTGGTCGGTCCCGGCAGGAAAGGCCGCGCCAATCCAGTAGGTAGGCCGCTGGGGGGGGGGGCCAGGACGCGACTCGAATAATAGTCGCGTCCTCGACAGGAAGCGACTGAAGGACGGTATCCCCCTTACCGTACCCTCTTCCCCCACAAAAGACATTTAAAAAAACACAAAAAACGCACTTCAAACATAAAAAAAAAAAAAAAAAAGTACCGGACTGAAGGAGGAGGCAGCTAGCAACAGCGCCACCGGATGTCTATGGGTACTGAACAGGTTGATAAGTGATGATTTTGGCTTGATGTTTCCACAAAACATTGTGGGCCGAAGGGCCAGTTGTTGTACTGTACACTTCAATGTTCTATGCTCTATATCTGCCGGTTTCAGACATGTCCATTGTGAAGCTTAATGTTTTGTCATAAGAGGGATGTTTTTTTCTTTTCCTTAAGTTGTTTTAGGTCCCAGGCCATTCCTCTAATGCATCCCTTTAGTTTTAGTTTTAGTTTTAGAGATACAGCCTGGAAACAGGCCCACCGAGTCCGCGCAACAGTGATCCCCATATACTAGTTCTATCCTACAGATTAGGGACAATTTACAGAAGCCAATTAACCTGCAAACCTTCACTTTGGAGTGTGGGAGAAAACCAGAGCACCCGGAAAAGACCCAAGTGGTCACAGGGAGAAAGTACAAACGCCATACAGACAAGTGCCCATAGTCAGGATCAAACCTGGGCCTCTGACGCTGGAAGGCAGCAACTCTACCGTTGCGCCACTGTGCCACCCCTACTTGATCATGTGGAACAGCTTCTTGTAAGCAAGGTCATTTAGCCTTTGAAAGGGCCGGTGCAAAATATTCACCTGCAGTGTGGTCAATTATATTTGAAAGATTGGTCTTAAAAGAAAAAAAAAAGTACATTTTTCTAAACTTCATAATGGCCCCAGGCTACACCGTGGCATTTTTCTCACGTCAATTCTAATATCTGCAGAGCTTTGCCAGTGATTATCTATACAAACATGGCCATTAGGATGGGTTTCTAGAGCACTGGCTGTTTCACTACCGAGCCCCATTCTGCTCTGCCGCTGATGGTGGAGAAAAAAGCTCACACTTCCAGGGTCATGATTTTTGTGTTGAATTTCATACTGCTATGAAGGTATGGACTTCCATCCTCCAAGTCAGTAGGGAGCTGAGGTCACTGGTAGTTGACACCACATTGGATAAAGCTGGATGGTAATGTATTACTTAAAGATTAAATTAATTCAGTCCCAATGCATAGTTGTACTTGTAAAATTTTGTGTTTTGTTATAAAGTTACTGTTCTGACAAATGGAGGAAATTTGTGCACACAGTATTGAAATTGAACTTTCATTTCTTCTTGCTCCTGTTTCTAAAGGTTTTGAAGGATTTTGTTCCCTGCAGTGCCCATGTTGAATGATTGGAATATTCTCGACAGTATGCACTTGAAGCAAATTATCGGGTGGGTTTTCATTCACAAGTCTCCAGCTCTCCAAAGCGATCACATGTTAATAACTTCATATTTACATAAGAATTAGGCTCAAACATTATTATAATACTCGGCTTTTTAAGTAAGATCTTGTCTGCAGTTTTTTATCAACTCCAAAGATGTGCAGATTTGTAGGTTAATTGGCTTCTGTAAAATTGCCCAGAGTGTGTAGAATGCAAAACCGGGAGAATATAGAACTAGTGTATGGGTAATCGTTGATCGGCATGGACTTAGTGGGCTGAATGGCCCATTTCCACGCTGTACATCCAAACTAAACAAAAAATTAAACCGTAGTATTTGACAGCACCCATACATCAGCTCTAAGTGCAGTTTTGATGTATAGATATTTAGTCACATATGTGGCTCTGTGCACTTGCAATAAAAAACTCTTCTACCATTGTGCTGTAGTAGTATCACAAATAGTCAGCTTTTTCATGAAGATGATGCTGTCTGAACCACCCCTTCAGTAAAGGCTAAGACATCAAATGGCAATTTCTCCCCGCTATTCCCAGATTGAAGCCAATTTGTGCAAATAGATGAATGGAGGAAGAAGAAACAAAGTACAGTTTGGCGATCCTTGTTGCCATTATAGTGACAAAACTTGAGACCAATCCCACTTTTACACAGTGAATGAGTGGCCTAAAGAATGATTGAAAATAGGTAGAAAAAAAGCTATCACTAAAATTCTAGTGCTTCCTGCAAGGTCAGGGATTCATTGAATAGAACGACACAGCACGAATGAGTAATTACAGGGGGTTGATCATACACAATACCTTGCAGCTCGATAATAGAACACACAGTATTTTCACTAAAAAAAGTTATTTGCAAGTTTGTTGAAGTAAAGATGCAAGAGAGGCAGATGATAAAAGAAATGTGAATAATTGTGCTGTTTTGTCGTCGTATTCAAACACTCTTCATTGACACGTATTTCAAGCTCTTTGCTGTATCACTCTACACTGATTTTAAAGTTAAAGGCTGCATATTGAAAATGTGAAGTACTGGCCACCCTTGAAGTTGCTCTTTGGAACATTGTATTAGCATCAATACCCCACTTCAGCTTTGAGCTAGTGAGTCTACAATATTCTCAATCAATGTGTGAAGAAGGTAACTGAGTGGATTACTTGAATAGGCCTGCGATGCACAATAGATTAAACTGGAAGAGGATTCCAAGCTCCATAGAGCCCATTGTCCAATGTTTGCATTCTTAACTAACTTAGCTGCGATTTCAGTGGCTGTTTTACGGATCTGTAATGGTGCTACCAATTAAAGTGTGGGTAATAATTAATTTCTAGGCCAAACTCATCTGCTGTGCTACAATGGTATTATAACACTGGACTGTGATCAGTGTTGAGCTTCATCAGGAAATAGCAGCTTACCTACGTGAGTGGCTCTTTTGCTTTTGACTCAGATTGTGGACTAAAATACCAATATAGCCTTAAGTTGTAGAAGCAAAATTAATTCTCCACCTGGTGGGAACTCTGCAGTATGTAGGGTAAGATGATGTTTTGATTATTTTTTTACTCACACCATTTTTACTCAGCTGAGTTCAAGCCCAACTTAAGTGGAAGCGAAAGCAAATCAGAAATGTTGGAAACGCCAAGCTGGCCAAGCAGCATCTGTGGAAAGAGAAACCAGGTTGAAGGCCCTTCATCAGAACTGTAGATGTTATCAGATCTGCTGTGTGATGAAATAAAAACAGAAAATGTTGGAACTATGTAGCAGGTTGGGTCACATAGGAGGGAAGAGAAGCAGAGTTAATGTTTCAGTTCAAAGACCCTTCAACAGGATGGGAAAGGAGAGGAAAGAAATTTGTTAAGCTGCAGGAAGGTGAGATGTTTCTGATAGGGTAAATCATATACCACTTGGGTGCCTTACACCCCAACAGTATGAGCATTGAATTCTCCAGTTTTACTTCGGAGTCACGTGAGTGATTCCGTGAAGAACCCGCTCAGCACGCATGCGCGGCATTACGTTCAGCAGAGCAACAGCGGCACAGCGGGAGTCAGGCGCTCCCGCTACGGATGTGAAAGAACGGACCGTCAGGTAAGCTGAGGTCGGGGGTTTCTTTCACAGGGAGCCTTCTGCTTTCCGGCAGAGAAGAAAGGCTCTAGAACAAACCTGTCCCCCGCTCGACTCCACGGAGGAGCGTTCCATCTGGGGGGGGGGGGGGGGGGGGCAGCAACAGAACAGACCTGTCCCCCGCTCGACTCCACGGAGGAGCGTTCCATCTGGGGGGGGGGGCAGCAACAGAACAGACCTGTCCCCCGCTCGACTCCACGGAGGAGCATTCCATCTGGGGGGGGGGCAGCAACAAGGCGGTAGGACCGCTTACCCGGCGCTCCGCTATCCCGACACCGTGCCGAGCCCAGCCCCGCTAGCGCCTGAGCAGCGGGCTGGAAGTAACGCCACTGAAGAGGCGTCCGGCCGGTGGCTCCGACTTGTCGGATGGGACGTCTTTCCACCCGCCCGGGGGGAAAGACAGCTGCCTGAACAGACCTGCCCCCGCTCGACTCCACGGAGGAGCGTTCCATCTGGCGGGGGCAGCAACAAGGCGGTAGGACCGCTTACGGGGTGGTCCGCTATTCCCCGACACCGCGTCCGAGCCCAGCCCCGCTAGCGCCTGAGCAGCGGGCTGGAAGTAAAGCAACAGAAGAGGCATCCGGCCGGTGGCTCCGACTTGTCGGACAGGGACGTCTCTCCACCCAGGTGGGGGAGAGACAGCCACCTGAGTCGCATGGAGTGGCTCTTGGAGCAGGAGCTCCAGCGAGGTGCACTCCAGGAGGGGCGCTCTCGCAGAGGGGGGTCAGGCAATCCCTCCACAGTGCCTTGTGCACTGTCCATTGCTTCCTCCTTTCCAGAGGATAGCTTTGGTGACCAGGACTGGGCTGGTCAAGAACAGGGGCAATGGCTGAAGATCTCGGGAGTATGCAAGGGGTGCAGGAACAGGAAGAGCTGCTAGGTGTGGTGGACAGCTACGTGGCAACCCCATGTGCAGGAGGCCGTTAAAAGCCTGACGTCAGCCATCACATCGTTTTCCTCGTTCCATGGACAAATACGGAGATGACCACAACCTTCGTAAACAAGTCATAAGACCTGCCATAAAATCCTACATTGCGGGGTTGTGCATACCCCAGCCACTGAGCCAGACCCACTGCTCTTTGGCAAAAAAACTCACAAAGCATATGAAGGACATGAAAGAGGTTTTACAAAACTTTCGGCTCATGAGGGCAGGGCCGGGACGAGCAAACCAAAAACAGTAATTCCTACGCAGCAGCACCCCATCGCGTCCATCAGTCAACGTCTACCATATGGGACTGATGAAAGCTCGGGGTCCGCATTCTATCACCGAGTCTTCTTTAGACCAGGGCCCAGAGCGGACCCCATGGAAAATGTGCCACCCCCCAACGTCACCGCCACGTCAGACGACTTGCAACACTCGTTGGACCGGCAGGAAACAGAAGAATTCCCATAACCATGGAGGTAGGTGGGTCTGGTTCCTACCAGTATATAGAGTAATACTAACACATGGGAGTCTATCACGAGTGATCAGTATATACTCAATGGCATTAGTGAATACAAATACATTCATACTAGAAAAATTGCCACCAGGTCAACATTCACCCCAGAGGGTATTTTTCCCCTCTCCGTTAAAGAAACGAGAGGGACAAGCTGAACTGGTGAGACTAATTACGTAGGGTATCATGAGAAAACCTGAACCCTTGCAATTCGTATCAAATATATTCACTAAACCCAAAAAAGATGGTGGATGTCGCATCATCATTGACTTAACTTCACTAAATATGTTTGTTAAGTACATACATTTCAAAATGGAACCGGTTGTTACTGCCAAACAACTAAATTCCAAAGGATACTTCACGGTAAGCATTCATCTTAAGATGTTTACTATTTAGTACCATTCACAAGGATCATCGCAGATACCTGAAATTTACCTGGATGGGGCAGCTATAGCAGTTTAAAGCGTTACCCAATGGGTTCACATCAGCCCAAGATTGTTCACCAAGACACTAAAAACCAGCTCTGACAATATTCAGAAGACAAAATATTGTCATGGCATATCTTGATGATATCTTAAATGGTAGGCAAGACCATGGAATTGACTATGTTAGCTGTATCAGCTACCAAAACAGTTATTCGAAACCCTGGGATTGTCTTACATCCAGATAAATCTAAGTTGAAGCCATCCACTATCATGGACTACTTGGGCTTCACAATTAATTCAGTCTACGTGACTGTAACATTGCCAAGAGAACGTTTGGCATAGTTTCAGTCTATTATCATCACTAACCCTACGTCAGTTATCCAAACAGATGCCAGTGCTCAAGGCTGGGGAGCAACTAACTCTATATCCAGCACAAGTAGTAGATGGACTAACCCAGAGTCATCGTTACCACTTACACTGGGCATTAATTATCTAGAGATGTTGGGTGACTTTTATGGTTTAAAAGCATATGCATAAATATGCATCACTTGCATGTACGGTTACAAATAGATAATACTACCGTGGTGGCCTACATTAACCATATGGGCGGCATAAAATCGGTATCATGCGACAAGTTGGTCAACACAATTTGGCAATGGTGTGTCCAAAGACATATTTGGCTATCAGCAACTTACCTGCCAGGTAAGCTAAATACAGTGGCAGACACCAGGTCACGTAAATTTAATAACATCGAATGGATGTTAAAACCCAAAAAAAAAATTTCGCAAAAGTTATCAAACAATATGGCACGCCAGATATCGATTTATTTTCATCAAGGCTAAATCACCAGGTACCTATGTATGTCGCTTGGGAACCAGACCCTGAGGCAGCAGCGGTAGATGCGTTCGCGCTGGATTGGGGAAATTCTTCTTCTATGCATTTCCTCCCTTCTGCCTCATCAGTCGGGGACTACGCACAATACAAATGGACTCTGCTTCAGGTATTTTGATAGTACCCGACTGGCCTACACAGCCATGGTTCCCAATACTCCATGACATGGTTGTTGAAGCTCCGATGGTATTCCCCAGTGACCCAGAGTTATTAACACCCAGTGTCGGGCGCAAGCCACCCGTGCCATGAAAAAATCAAACTCCTGGGTTGCAGATTCTGCACAAACCACTTCTGGGACTGGGATTATCATAACAAACCATCGACACCATGTCAGCATCCCTCCGAACATCCACTAAAAAACAGCACTTGTCCAGCATCAAAAAATGGGAGAAGTACTGCTTGGATACAGGGACCACCTACTCAACCACTACAGTTACCAACGTACTGGAATTCCTGGCGAACCTTCACCACGATGAAGGACGCAGCTACAGAGCCATCAACACAGCTAGAAGTGCCCTGCCTGTCTGTTTAAAACCAGCTCCAGGACAACAGGCCATGGGGTCGTAACCGCTGGTGGTCAAACTAATGAAGGGTATTTACAACTCTAACCCCTAGACCAAGGTACACCCATACATGGGATGTCAGTGTGGTCCTGACATACCTCAGGGGATGGCCACCAGCCAGATCCCTCAACCTGGAACAATCTATGCTCAAAAACACTCATGTTGATGGCACTTGTATCTGCACAGAGGATCCAGTCACTACACCTATTGCGACTGGACAGCATGCTCACAGCTCCAGACCAGATCTCTGTCGTAATCCAGAGACTGATCAAACAGAGCAGACCAGGAACACCAAATCCAACCTGAACCCTTGCAGTTCGGATTTAGTAGGTGGGTCATGGCACATAACCGTGGTTCTGGCGGGTAAGCCATGACCCACCTACTATCCTACATAGACACAACCAAAATATTCGAGGGAGATCAAAAGCCTTGTGGGTCAGTCATAAAAAACCTTATGGTCGGGTGACGAGCCAAACCATTGCGAGATGGCTCAAGCAGGTGCTAAAAACTGCTGGGATAAACACTAACATGTACAAATTTTATTCCGCCAGGGCAGCATCCACGTCGACGGCTAAAAGAATGGACATGCTTATAGACCACAACCTGGCTACAGCAGGATGGTGGGGGGAAAGACCGTTCAGAAATTCTATAATAAGCCGTTGGCAAAACCTGTTTTATTTGCAGAAAAGATTTTACAGACTGCAAATATTTAATTTAAGCCCAGGGGAGCAATTTAATTTCTTTATTGTTATTGTTAAAAAATACCATTGTGTTTTTCTACAAACAGATTCATTGGTTGATTACGATAACACACTTCCTCCCTCAAGGACTTCGGCAGTGCGTGAAATAATACCTGTTACACGGTTTGAAATCACAGAGCTTTGAAGTCTTCACGGAATCACTCACGTGACTCCGAAGTAAAATAGTAAGATTAAACGAGAACTTACCAGTTTGAAGTTTGATCTGTATTTTATGAGGAGTTACGATGAGGGATTATGTGCCCTCCGCTCCCACCCTCAATAATATGGGTCAAACTGATAAACTGATGTCTCCTTGTCTTTACTATGTTTACTTCAATAACTGTGTCTATCTGTGATTCCACACCGCTGCTTTGAAGTATGCCGCGCATGAGTGCTGAGCGGGTTCTTCACGTAAGCCCTCATCGTAACTCCTCATAAAATACAGCTGATTTTATTGCATTGCCTCTGACTTATCTTTTTAATCTATCCCTGGAGACAAACGAAATTCCCCTTATTTGGAAATCTGCCTTTGTTCTCCCACTGTTAAAAGGGGGGGACCCCACTGTGCTAAACAACTATAGGCCCATCTCCAAACTGTCTGTTTTAATTAAGGTGCTGGAATCCATTGTAAACCAACAACTGAAGGACTTTTTATCAACTAACAGTATTTTATCTGAATTTCAATCTGGTTTTAGGAAAAAATATAGTAAATATTGTTACAAAGACTATGCAGCATCAGTTTGTCTGATCAAGCTGTTTGTTGGTTTAAAAACTATCTATCAGGCAGATCCCAGTGTGTGCGAGCAGAAGGTATTACTTCTAGCTCTCTTAATGTATCCAAGGGTGTGCCACAGGGATCGGTTCTAGGACCTTTATTATTTACTATTTATATGAATAGTCTAGATCATAAAGCTCCGAACGCAAATTTTCACTTTTATGCTGATGACACAGTGATATATTGCTCTGCGTCTACCCCAAATTAGGCTCTCTGTCAGCTCCAAACTGCTTTTTACACTGTGCAACGTAACCTGTGTGATTTAAAACTTGTTTTAAATGCTGACAAGACAAAGCTCATGCTGTTCACTAAAGCTAAATCAAAGCCCTCGGACCTCCCTCCTATCACCACTTTGCAGGGCTCTGTGATTGAATCTGTGTCTCAATATAAATATCTGGGAATTATAATAGACGATTCTCTCTCTTTTAAACCTCATATCCAGCAACTTGTGAAAAAACTAAAGATAAAATTAGGTTTTTACTTTAGAAACAAATCTTGTTTTTCTTTTGAAGCCAAAAAAAGACTTGTTGCTGCAACGTTTATGTCTGTGTTGGACTATGGTGATGTTTTATATATGAATGCATCTTCAAAATGCCTAGTCTTTGGACACGGTCTACCACGGAGCACTGAGATTTGTTACTAATTTTAAAACCCTCACGCACCACTGCTCTTTGTATGCTCAAGTTGGATGGTTTGCCCTGTCCACCCGCAGACTCCATCATTGGCATATCCTTATTTATAAGACTATCAATGGTGTTCTTCCTTCATACCTGCAGAAGTATGTAATTCGAAAAAGCACAGGAACTTATCAGCTCCGCTCTGAGGACTTGTTCTTAATAACTGTACCTAAAGTCCGTACTGAACTGGGGAAAAGGGCATTTAGTTATGCTGCTCCCTTCGCATGGAACCAGCTGCAGAATGAACTGAAACTTAAGGAGCTGGTTTCTATAAACAGATTTAAATCCCTTCTTAATGATGTTGAAGCGGGCTTTCTATGTTTCTATGTAAACCAATACCAGTACATGTTGCCAGAGGCAGGTACAACTACAACTTTCCTGTCCACAACACTTTCATGGGCAGGAAGGGTTTTAAAGGGAAATAGGTCAAAATGCAGGCAAATGGGCCTGGCTCAGCAAGGCAACTTTACCACCGTGGAACAATTGGGCTGAAGGGTCTGCTATCATGCTGCTTAGCTCTGTGGCTATATACATAGGTAGGCACAGATGCTGCTTTGCTCGCTGTGCTCCTCTAGCAGTTTGTTTTTTGCAAGGAAGTCTCTCAGCACAGGTCTGAGTACAGGTGGTCAAAGTAGGGATCAGAAACTAATTGGGTAGACACAAAATCCTGGAATAACTCAGCGGGACAGGCAGCATCTCTGGAGAGAAGGAATGGGTGACGATTCGGGCCAAGACTTTTCTTCAGATCTACGTGGGTGCTCATTATAAAAATATACCTAAAAATGCACTATGGAACTGGAGGGCCTAACCTGCCAAAGAGATAAGGATACATCGAGTCCGGGCATGTTAGCCTGGTAGGCACCACCTTCATGATCAGAATCAGTGGGCAAATTCTTACCAGGGTGACTCCCAACCATCAGAAAAAAAGTCAGCCCAGTCAGTTTTAGGTAGGAGTTTCAAATATGTAAGTTTAAAATACCAAGAGGCTATTATCAATTGACCCATTGGTTCAATAGGGTTGTTCAGTTCACCATCTTTCAATTCAATTCAATTCCTAATCACAAGCTCCCAGCTCCACTCTGCACGGTGTCCCATCCCAAGTCATAAGTTAAAGCGATGGATTGGTTTCAACAATAAGGAATTGTTATATTGTCAAGAGTGTTGCATGGATTGTATGTTAAACTGAAATTTGGCTGGAAGTTTTTATCATGTAGCATAATGTTTATGTAACCTCTGTGGCAAAATTTCAATTCAGCAATTTCTCATTCGGATTTTTTGTGTCTTTTGTATTAATAGTCAGAAGAAAATGGACATACCGATTCGTCATTAGGATTTTTTGCGTCTTTTGCATTAATAGTCAGAAGAATATTGACATACCGAGCGGTGGCCAATGCTGTACAAACCCCAAATTCACTTCTCTTGATTTTTGTTCATGGGATAGTCGCTGACAAATTCATCCAGAGCTCACAAAAGGCTTGTTCCTTTAGTATTAGTGAAAGGGACCCAAGCATACGGTGGAAGAGATCATAGCAAAATAACAGGATTTAGAGACCACTGCTTAAGGACAATTTGGAGCTAATGTTCCTCATGGCCTTCCCAAAGAGGCCCACACTTGTCATGACTAGTTAGTGGGCAACACAGTGGCACAACGGTAGAGTTGTTGTCTTACAGCACGAGAGATCCGGGTGCTGTCTGTATGGAGTTTATACGTTCTCCCTGTGATCGTGCAGGTTTTCTCTAGGTGCTCTGGTTAGTGGGCAAAATTAGAACACATGGTATTGGGGGTAGGATATTGACATGGATAGAAAATTGGTTGGCAGACAGGAAACAAAGAGTAGGAATTAACTGTTCCCTTTCAGAATGGCAGGCAGTGACTAGTGGGGTGCCACAAGGCTTGGTGCTGGGACCGCAGCTATTCACAATATATATCTGTATTCATGATTTATATGAAGGAATTAAAAGTAACATTAGCAAATTTGCAGATGACACAAAGCTGGGTGGCAAGGTGAACTGTGAGGAGGATGCTATGAGGATGCAGGGTGACTTGGATAGGTTGGGTGAGTAGGCAGATGCATGGCAGATGCAATATAATGTGGATAAATGTGAGATTATCCACTTTGGTGGCAAGAACAAAAAGGCAAATTATTATCTGAATGGTGTCAGATTGCGAAAAGAGGAAGTGCAACGAGACCTGGGTGGCCTGGTACATCAGTCACAGAAAACAAGCATGCAGGTACAGCAGGCAGTGAAGAAAGCAAATGGCATGTTGGCCTTCATAATGAGAGGATTTGAGTATAGGGTGATTTCATGAAAGGTCACTGGATCATAGACCTTCACCCACGTGACCGCAAAATTTAACTGGGGTACAAACGTCACTTCCGGTACGTTATTGATGCTAGAAACGCGAACTTTCACACCCGTTAAAAACCGCGAAAACGGCCCGTTTTTGAGCTGTAAATAACTGTGCCAGTCGGGGTGACCGTGAGACACAGCTATCCTACTTTAGAGTCCAGAAGATAAAGAAAAACGAAGGTAAAGACAAGAGAGCGCTGAAGGGAAAATAACAGCGGAAGTTGTTGGCCGTGCAGATATAAAGATCGAAAATATCGGGAATTATCGCGTTATTGCGGCATTATTGATGTTTTGATGAAATGCAGTGAGCAAACGCGATAATTCCCGATGTTATTTTCCCTTCAGCGCTCCAGTGACCTTTCGTGAAATCACCCTATAGGAGCAAAGGGATTCTTCTGCATTTGTACAGGTCCCTAGTGAGACCACACCCGTATTGTGTGCAGTTTTGGTCTCCTAATTTAAGGAAGGTTATTCTTGCTATTGAGGGAGTGCAGCGTAGGTTCACGAGGTTAATTCCTGGGATGGCGGGACTGTCATATGATGAAAGAATGGAACGACTGGGGTTGTATGCACTGGAATTTAGAAGGATGAGAGGGTATTTTATAGAAACATATACAATTATTAAGGGATTGGACACGCTAGATGCAGGAAACATGTTCCTGATGTTGGGGGAGTTCAGAACCATGGGCCACAGTTTAAGAATAAGGGGTAGGCCATTTAGAACTTAGATGAGGAAAAACTTTTTCACCCAGAGAGTTGCGAATTTGTGGAATTCTCTGCCTCAGAAGGCAGTGGAGGCAGACTAACTGGATGCATTCAAAAGAGAGTTAGATAGAGCTCGTAAGGCTAGTGGAATCAAGGGATATGGGGAGAAGCCAGGAATGGGGTGCTGATTATGGATGGTCAGCGATGATCAACATTGAATGGCGGTGCTGGCTCGAAGGGCCAAATGGCCTACTCCTTCATCTATTTTCTATGTATCCGTGCTCCAGTTTCCTCACACGCTCCAAAGAGGTACAGGTTTGTCGCTTAATTGGCTTTGGTAAAATTGTAAATTGTCCCTGGTGTGTGGAGGTTAATGCTAGTGTACGGGGTGATCACTGATTGGCGGGGACTCGATGAGCCGAAGGGCTTGTTTCCATGCTGTATCTTTAAAGTCTAAATACTCCAACCCCTTAACCTGTCAGTTCTCCCAGAAGCTGACTGTCCCCTCACCACAACAAGATCTTAATGCATTCTGTTTGCTACTTCTCCAGATCTTTGCTGTACCTCTGCCTCCATAAGCAAACATTTGTTATCCACAAACCAGGCCCACAATCACCATGCTTTATTTTGCACATTTTACAAAAGTGCAGAGCTTGAAGGAAACAATTTTCACCACATAAAGTATTTACTGTTTGATCATTAGCACCCTGGGCTCTATGTACTATAGAATTTTGTTTCAGTGGACCTTAAATAAACGTCCATTGTTCTGTTGGTCACTGTGGGTTCAACATATTTTGCCAAGTACCAAGCAAGTTTGGGCCTTCATATATTCTATAAAGACCCCTAGTTGAAGAAGAATATGTGTTTGCCAACATTTCTCCAACAAATGCACCGTATCATTTTATGTTTTCTGTTTCTGCTTAGAAACTCACCAATAACTTGTTTAGTGCGAAAAAGCAGTGGGATATTTGCGATATATTAAAATATATGATGCATAAACAAGTACTCCAAGATGTTTGAGATTCGGTGATACACAATTTAATTACAGGGTCTTTCTTAAAACAAAAATCAGCTGGCACTTTTCAGTTGTAGAAAATGTCCAAAATCACCATAGCAACTGGTTTCTCGCCAACAACTATTTTATAGTGTTGATGGGTTGCCAAGTGCTTGGAACATTGATTGTTGATACCATGGGCAGTTCAATGTCTTACCTCAATAGGAAAGGAAATCATTTCTCCAGTGCACGGACTGTGTCAACACAAAGCATGAACCTTCCAGGTGACTACTAATCTCCAAGCTTCAACTCCTTTATTGTATGTTTCCAAGGCTATTTGTAGAAGAGAATGTAATGAATGGATGGCTCCTTGGGACCATGGTTACCAATTAAAACCAAATCTTTAGAGACTCCTCAACAAGATTCAAACTCTGGAAGTGAATACGTATCTTCAGCTCGTTGAAGAAAATGAAGGAGAATGTTTTTTTAAAAGTTCTCTCACTCAAATAAGCAAAGCTCCATTAAATTTATCAGCAGGTTCCCCCAATGTAATCTAGCAAAGTATTTCCAGGGAGTGGCTTAACCTAGCCAGATGAGTGGGGCTCTGAATGTAATGCTGCATAGAATGTAAAATAACGAGATGTTGTTGTCTACATTTGTGTCATTGATTTCCAGTATGCTATAGTTTGTTGTAGAAGTGGCTCATGTGCTGGTGGATACTAAGATCAATTCTGGTACATTTGGGCTAAACAGAATCCTTTATGACCCACACTAATCGAGCAAGGAAGGAGAATAAATTAGATCTTACATGTTCCTAATTCATTAGCAATTCATCACTATTACACTTTCACACAGTGAATGACTGGGCTCTGGAGAGTGGAATAGAGCAGAGGGATTTAGGAGTGCAAGGATATAGATCCTTGACTGTGGCATCACAGGCAGATAGGGTGATCATGACGGACATTGGCCTTCATCAGTCAGAGTACTGATTATAGAAGTTGGGAGGTCATGCTACAATTGTATAAGACATCGGTGAGGCCACATTTAGAGTATTGTGCATAGTTTTGTTCACTATGTTATAGGAAAGATCTTGTCAAGCTAGAAAGGGTGCAGATAAGTTTTACGAGGATGTTGCCAGGACTCGAGGGCCGGTGCTACAGCATAGAGAGAGGTTGAGCAGGCTAGGAATTTATTCCATGGAGTGCAGGAAGATGAGGGGTGTTCTCATACAGCGGTATACAAGATCATGAGAGGAATAGATTGGATAAATGCACAGTCTTTTGCCCAGAGTGGGAGAATCAAGAGGACACATAGAAAGACACAGTTTTAAGGTGAGGGGATAAGAATTTTACACAAAGAATGGTGGGTATATGGAACGAGCTGCCAGAGGAGGTAGTTGAGGCAGATGTTATAGTTAGGTTTAAGGAACATTTGGCCGGGTACATGGATAGGATAAGCTTAGAGGGTTTGGGTCAAACACGGGCAGGTGGGGGCATGTTGGCTGGCGTGGGCTAGTTGGGCCGAAGTGCTTATTTCCACATTGTATGGCTCTCTGACTTAGATTAAAATGACTGAACATAATATATTTAGAAGGAAGTTTTGTAGGAAAAAATACATTTTGCATTGATGTGTGTAATATAATATGAATGGACATATGATCAAATAATAGTCATGTAATTTCTAAAGTGAGCACATTTCATTTAACTAATAATGATTCAAGCCTCAAAATTGCTGAAAAGGCCTGCATGCATATAAAATAGCATTGCAAGTTGTTGTCCATCACTGTGGACATACCGATCCAGAAGGCGTACATGTTCAACAACTTCTGCCAATGTCATATTTGTGAAGAGAGTGAACACAGTGCAATTAATGGCTACCTCTTCTCCAAATCATGTTCTGTTAAATGTGAATATACATTTATTATTCCACTCTGTTTTCAGGAATATGCTGTACTTTATATATAATGCAGGTGTGGCAAATCTAACTTCTGTTTGCTAAGCTGCATATTATTGAAAATGAACAATTTTCTATGTTAATTTATCATTAGTGATATATTAATATTGAGGTTTATTGATGTTTTCAAAATGCAAATGGTGTTAAGCATTTACAAATCTTCTTCTAAACACCCTCCACTTATGATTACTAACTATTCCCAGCCAAAAGGGATCTGAATATTGCTGCTGAGCAGTGATCAATATCAATAAATGTCCTGAAACGCAGCCTTGTGTGAGTAATTATTGCATTTGATCTGCAACATTCGCAAATGCTGAGGTTTCAGAATGTATAAGACCTGGATACAGAACATATACAATATAATAAAAGAGTGGTGCAAACGTTCCCATCCTTTCTCATGAGCACCTTAAATTGTTTGAGCACAATAGAACATAGAACAGCACAGCAGAGGAACAGGCCCTCTGGCCCACAATGTCTGTGCCGAACACGGTCAGGTGAAACTAATCTCCTCCCCGGGCATGTGATCCATACCATTCCATTCCCTGCATGTCCTTGTGCCTATCTAAAAGCCCCTTAAATGCCACAATCGTGTCTGTCTCCACTACCAATACAGAGAGAAAAAACCTTTAAGGAATAACACACACTGATGGAGCTGAGGAAATTGTCCATCCTCTGAAATGAATGGGTAAAAAGTCAGATAGATTCAGGTATGGACTCACAATCTGTATAGCTTGATTTTTTTCCCTTGGCATTGCTCCAATGTATTTCATTGTGGCCAACGCAGGAAATCCTATCCTTGTAGTAACGTTGCCTGTGTCTTTTGGAAGGTGAGGTTGAAGATAACATTTCAGCAGAAGGACAACAAAAACAAAATATTCTTCATTTGTGCCGTTGTATTCCAGTAGCGGAGAGAATGGAGCAGCTGGGCTTGTATACTTTGCGGTTTAGAAGGATGAGAGGGAATCTTATTGAAACAAATAAGATTATAGACAATAGACAATAGGTGCAGGACTATGCCATTCGGCCCTTTGAGCCAGCACCGCCATTCAATGTGATCATGGCTGGTCATCCCTAATCAGTACCCCGTTCCTGCCTTCTCCCCATATCCCCTGACTCCGCTATCTTGAAAGTATCCAGAAAGTATCTGGTTTGGACACGCTAGAGGCAGGAAACATGTTTCCAATGTTGGGTGAGTCCAGATCCAGGGGCCGCAGTTTAAGAATAAGGGGTAATTTACCCCTTAATGGGCCATTTAGAATGGAGACGAGGAAACACTTTTTCACACCGAGAGTTGTGAGTCTGACTTTCAAGAGAGAGCTGTATAGGGCTCTTAAAGATAGCGGAGTCAGGGGATATGGGGAGAAGGCAGGAACGGGGTACTGATTGGGGATGATCAGCCATGATCACATTGAATGGTGGTGCTGGCTCGAAGGGCCGAATGGCCTACTCCTGCACCTATTGTCTATTGTCTAAGCTATAGTTTGTGGGAAAAGTGGTTCATTTGCTGGGGGATACTAAGATCAGTTCTGCTACCTTTGGGTTTAACATAATCCTCAATGTCCCACACTCATCTAGTGTGCTTTGTCCTGCCCTCTTTCTAGCTTTCTTCCTCCCCCTCCCCCCCACCCACCCTATAATCAGTCTGAAGAAGAGTCCCGATCTGAAACGTCACCTATCCATGTTCTCCAGAGATACTCCCTGACCTGCTGAGTTACTTCAGCACTTTGTGTCCTTACAGGTCAATCAAACGTATAATTTTCAAGATTCTCCTTATATGAACAAGAATATGAGCAAAGACAACACCAGGCCTGATCATCTTTCGCTCTTGGATTTGATCATTTATTTAGAATGGTGCCTACACACAATTTCAGCCCCCTAAATAAAACTGAAGCGAGTCTTGTGATCTGTAAATGGCACAGCACCGCTGCATGTTCTGCCCACTATACAATCCCCTTGAAATACAAAATAAATTGATATACTGGAGGCCAGAATGAAAGACAGTGGGAAATGTCCTGGAGTATTCAGATATAAGATATTGAAATAGCTTTTGATAACAGCCCTGAAGTTATTTTAAACCAGACCAACTGAATGAAGAGAACATCTTCAAATAAAAACAACAACTTTGTTGTTTCACAGAATACTACAATGCACTAAGAAGATTGAAATAATGCTGTGGAGCTATTTCCTTACTGACTGCCGTGTTGGGAATAATGGTGGAATAAGCTTGTGTTTTGACATTGTAACAGAATGACAGAAATCCATGTTTTCCAGAGATACTGCCTGACCCGCTAAGTTACTCCAGTATTTTTTTTTTGTGTAAACCAGCATCTGCAGTTCCTTGTATCCAGCGGCAGCTATTTACCCCGAACCAGTAATCAAACTCCTGCTGCATCATCACAAGATGGTTTTGCACCCATCCATCTATATTACTAAAAGTCTGATCTTGACCGCTTTTGGCCCACTGTGCTGCAATTTCCGAGAGAACGCCGCCACTTACGGCCGTCATTTTTGGCCTCCTCGCTCAGAGCCCACGTCTGCCTTCCTGGACCTGAGGATTTTTCCCATCGATGAAAAATCAGAGAGATATTAATGTTTTTTTTTAAATCACCATCTCTCTGCTGCCCCTGCTGGAGGGAGGGGGAGGGACTATAAAACCAGGAAGTGATGTGCCTTAATCAGTCTCTGCAAGATGGAGGTCACGTCTCTCTGAGCTCTGAATAACACTGAACACATGTCTACTAAACTGTGAGTGCCCTTAATGTGGTTTGAAAATGAAAATATGGTTGGTTTGAAGTAAAAAGGCACTGCCTGCAAATGGTTGTTTGGGGGTTTGGGTTGAAGTAAAAAGGCACTTTCTCTCTCTCTCCCTCCCTCTCTCCCCCCCCCTCTCTCCCTCCTCCCCCTCCCCTCCCCCTCTGCCCCCCCTCTCTCTCTCTCCCCCTCCTCCCCTCCATCCCCTCCCTCCCCTCCACACCCCCCACCCCCTTCCCTCCACTCTCCCCCCTCCCTGCTCCCCACCTCACCCCCTCCCCTCAACTCACCCCCTCTCAGCACCCCCTCTCTCTCCCCCTCACTCGGCACCCTCTCTCTCCCCACACCCTCTCTCCCCCCCTCTCCCCCCCTCCCTCTCCCCCTCTATCTCTCTCTCCCCTCTTTCTCTCCCCCATCCTCCCTCCCCTAAACCCCCCTCCCCTCCACAGCCCCTACCGTCTGTGTGACACTGCATGCCGCAACCGCACGTTGGGGGAACAGACCCAACGGGTCTGCACTTGGTCTAGTATATTACTAAACCCTCATCCTGTTTGTTTCTATGCATGTGTGTGTGTGTGGATGGATGTCTGCGCATGTGATCCCAGAACTACGCCAAAACAGTACACAATAGCGCCACAATTTCTGGACCACCATACTCACATTTGTCCTGTGGTCTTTTGTATCAAGTTTCATTCAGATTGATGTTATATTTTACAGGTTATTCACATTTTTAACTTTACAAAACCCCACGTTAAGAACGATAACTTCAAGAGCTGTGGCAGTTAGCAGATATGACGTCACAATGGGATCTCATTTACATAAACATCATTACATCACGATGGAATTTCATTTAGCAGCAAATCTAGGATTGCTAATCTCATTTAAAAAAACAAGATTTCTCGGGAGGAGGTTTCATTTACAAAAAAAACGCCATTTAAATTGTGGGGGGTGGGGTGGAATAGGGGATGGGTTTAATTTACAAAAAAAAACAGAATTGTTCTTGTGGGGGAGTGGAATGGGGGGTGGTGGAGGGGTGGAATAGGAGAGAGGTTTCATTTACGAACCACGGCTTCGGGGGGGGGGGGGGGGGGGGGGGGAGAGGTGCTCCGAGGATGCAGAGGTCTGGGTGCTGAGGCTGGCTCTGAGGGCGACGTCTGCTGCTGGGGAGGGGGTAGTGGGGGAGGTAGGGAGTGGGGAATAGAGGGGGAGGTGAGCAGTGGGTGAGGTGAGGAGGGATAATGGGAGGTGAGGAGTGAGGGAGGTGGGGAGGGAGTGACTGAGGGTAGGGGAAAGGAGAAGGAGGGAGAGGTGAGGGAGGGATTGGGGAGGGGAAGAGGAGAGGGGAAAGAAGAGGGTGAAGAGGAGGGGGAGGGAGCACTGGAGGATGGGGAGAAATGAGCCTTGCCTGCAAAGTTGGGGACTATGGGCGAGTGGTGGAATATTGCGTTGGGGGAACGGGTTGCGTTGGGGAAATGGGTGAGTGGTGGAATATTAAGTTGGGGGAATGGGGCCCAATGGGTCCCACTTGGTCTAGTCTTTACTAAAAGCCAATGAACAGAAATCATAAGAAAACATTTGCATTAGGCGCAGCCTGGATTTGAACCTCGTAATGGAGGTGAACACAGAATTTCATCGCACTCTGCACCGTATCCTAAACTGCATCCTGGAAATCAGGCAAGAGAGCATTCCATACCCAAGGTTACAGTGTATATAGTTTCCCAAAGACGTCAAGTACAGCATAAAATATTTACGTCTTTCATTATTACAAAACACATGCAAACAATATTAGCTCACATTTCCTGCCATCCGCGTTCACAAACTAACAGTAGTGTAAATATTTTAAATGCAAGATACCTTAAAAATAACAGTGATTGAGCAGTTGACATAACCAACTATGCTATTTTTAAACAGTCCTTAAGACCAATCCTAACACATCATGTCTAATTAAGTACTGCCTATGGTCAAGAGTTATTACTTTAAAAGCTCATTACTGAATAAATTCTTAAAGGAAACAAGCGACTAAGGTCAGGTCAAAATGGATCATTGTCACACTGAATGGTATATATTCCTTCTGATCCTTCCATCCCAAAACAAGAAGAAGAGTTCCAGGAAAATAAATTATTAATTAGCTGATCAGGAAAACCATCAATTTTAAAAATAATTTCTTCATCCACATGATGCGGGAACATTTATTTCCAATATTCAACACTTATTTACTTTTATAATCAGATTCTGCCATGATCCGTCAGGATGTAAATAATTCATCATCCCTCTTGCCCACTTGCTTCAAAGGAGATTCCACTGTTGTGAACGGTGCAGGCACATCCAAATTAGAAAGAAGGAACGAGAGGGTCAAGCTGAACGCAGATAGGATTGTGAGTGCAGAATGGTGTAAATGGAGATGGGGAGAAGGGTCATGAGTGGTTCAAATGGAACCACGGGTTGAAAAAGGTGAATGGTCTAAATAGTGATGGATAATGGGTCAGGAACACTCTCTGGTGCACAGGCATGATTTCATAGCTTTCTTGGTGCTCTGCATACACCAAAAACAGGCACAAGATGGCAACATCACCTATGGAAATGCTTAACAGCTCGCTTTCAACATTGTTCTCCTCCATATAAAGAATCCTTTCTTTTTATTTAGTGTTTACAGGAACAAAAATTACCCAAACTGCGAGGGCAAGCAAGCGTATGAATTTATTTGCAAGCGCAATGATGCAAAATAAAATTAGCCAGATGAAAGTTTATGTTCAGCCTTAAAACGGATCCTGGTGAAGCTGTGAAAAGCATAACAGGCTACAGCTGAGACCTGATCTGACAATTTCACCTCACAACCTTGGTTTGATATTGATTACCTCATTGCGACTGTTGCCATCGTTTCTTTACTAAGTGACTAAAACCATTCATTGAGTGTTTGTTCTTTTAGGCTCTAACTGCGCAAATGGATTTGGGTTTTGTTTGTGCAACTGCTAACTAGCTTTAGAGAGATGCATTAACACTGACAAAATATACAACTACCTAGATATTCAGAACTAAATTAATTTCATATAATATATGCAATTTATTGCACATAGAGCAATCCCTTGTAAGGAGTTACAATTTACTTGCAATTCTCAAAAATAAATGAATGATCAGAACAAACATTTTTGTGTTCTTAATGGTTTTCATTTATATGTATAACATTGTATCCTGAAATGTGCTGCTACTTTGCAGCTACTGTACTTCCAGGCACGGAAATCGTTATCAAAACATGGGGGGGACCGGGGGGGACACAATTTCCTGGCAGCCGCACACGCATGTGCACACTCACACAGACACGCGAGGCTTTGGAGGCTTCAGCCGTGGGCCCTGTGGAGACCCACTGTCAAAATAAATTTAAGCGAGAGAGGTGGCGCAGCGTGCACTCGATGCTGATGCTCGGACTGTTCAGCAGCAAGGGTGAGATCAACATCAGACAAGGCGCTAGTGGGGAGATAAAGACTCCGTGCAGACAGCGCCCGGAGCCAGGATCTAAACCCGTGTCCCTGGCGCTGTGCTGCAGCAGCAACGCGCGGGCCTCTCTCTCTCTCTCTCTCTCTCACTTCCTGCCAGCAGCCGCAGCAGACCCGCTGACTTCCAGATAGAGAACCGCATCCCTGGAGGTGAACCGATCCCGGTTCCCTCTGCTCATCGGGCGCTGACTCCACGCTGTACCGAATTACCCCCTAGTCAAGCGGCACGCTGGGCAAATTAATACATTTGGCGAACAGCCTTCCTCAGTTTGTTAAAATATAGATTTATTGCTTGGACACTCATTATTTTCTTGGGTCTCCCATCATTCTGCTGCACCTTCAGGTTTTGTATTCCCAGATTTGGAATTCACTGATTGTTGTCTCCAAGTTTCCAGCGTGGAGAGAGCGAGATGCATTAGTGCAAGGCTTCGGCCGTGGGCTTGAATCGGCCCGTTCACGGGGTCTTTCATGGACCGGCGAGGGCTTCAACATCGGGAGCCTTGATCGCCTCGATGCAGCAGTTTGACTTTAAGCCGCGCCGGGCGATGATCGGCCCCGCGAATGGCCCGATTCAGCCGTTAGAAAGCGGCTGATAAAGTCCGGATGACAACACATGGGGTGGATTGTCCCCCACCTCTCAAAGCATGGGGGGGAGGGGGGGGACGGGACATTTTTCGCGAGTAAAATTTGGTTGGCAATGGTTCTTTTGAACTCGTAGTGCAGTGGAGTGGGGTCACTATTTAGTTACAGGCAGTCGAGGGCAGCCGTAGGCAATCTCCTTCGCTGACCGGGCATTTTGATTGGCTCATTGGAATTTTCAGGACCAAGGAAAACCGACCGGTAGGTAAAAGCCCACTAAACTTTATTTTACTTCTTAAAAGTGTCTCCACTGCTTCTCCCCCCCCCTTCTCTCCCCTTTTCCATCCCTTCTCCCCCCCTTCTCTCCCCTCCTCTCTCCTTGGGCAGCCGTTTTACCTTCTTCTTCATTGCGGGTGTGAATTTCAGACAGCGCTTCCCCGCTTCCCTGGCCCCCACCTTCGCGATGTGTTTGTGTGTGTGTGTGTGTGTGTGCGGTCGGTCGATCCAGCTCGCAGTTTTCCAGGCGAGTGCCCTTGAGCTTGAAGGTCGAAGACACTCTTCTGGACTTGCGGATTAGGTCGCCCAAGTGGGACAGCCCCTTTAGGTCTTTTAAAGTTCTCTGGAGCTCCTTATATGGATGGCAACAATGTATTGTTACATCAACTCTCCTCTGTGATCAATGCATTGCATGCATAAAGCCCATCTCTACTAGGCACATTGTTGTCAACAGATCACCTGTAATAGTGGACGTACCCAATAACATAGTCACCTATGCTTCTTATGTAGATTACGATCACTTCTTATGTAGGAAAGAACTGCAGATGCTGGTTTAAATCAAAGGTAGACAAAGAATGCTGGGGTAACTCAGCGGGCCAGGCAGCATCTCTGGAGAGAAGGAATGGGTGACATTTCGGGTCGAGATCCTTCTTCAGGGAGGGGGCGGGTCAAAGATAGAATGTAGTCAGAGACAGTAAGACTAGTGGGAGAACTGGGAAGTGGAAGAGCATAACTTCAGATAGCCCTTGCTTTCTCTCTCTATCCCTCCCCCCCATTCTCAGTTCTCCCACTAGTCTTGCTGTCTATTGACCTGCCCTCATCAACCTTCTTGGTTACTTCAGTCACATTTGTGAGACATGATCAATCTTCCATGCACAAACCAATGCTGACTATCCCAAATCAATTCTGAAGAAGGGTCTCGACCCGAAACGTCACCCATTCCTTCTCTCCAGAGATGCTGCCTGACCCACTGAGTTACTCCAGCAATTTGTGTCTATCCCAAATCAATCTCTCTTTATCCGGATGCATGTATACCTTATCCCTCAGAATCCCATCCCGAGGCTTACTGGTATATAATTTTCCTTGCAGCTCTTACATCAGCTGCACTTCAGTCTTCTGGCACCTCACCCATGGCTAAAGATGATATATATATATATATATATATATATATATATATATATATACTGTATCTCTCAGACGGGGTTTCTGCAATTTCTTCTCTAACTCCCCAGGGTTTTCTTGGATATATGTGATTAGGCCCCGGAGATTTATCTACCTTGATGCGTGTGAAGCTGTCCAAGATCTCCTCTACTGCAATGCCGACTATCCCCAGGACATTAACTTTCCCAAGGTCACTAGTCTTCATGTATCTCTTAACAATAAACACAGGGACAAAATATTCATTGAGGATCTTGCCCATCTCCTGTGCAGCTACACATAATTTATTCTACATAAACGTGTTTTGAGCACTGGGGAAATGTTATCTGATATAATTGCAAGAACTTTATTCCTACATTGATCGATGTTCTTGGACCAAATTATGCTTTTCCCCTGGCCAGCTGTTCTATAAGGAACTCCTATGCATTGATGGTGAAATTAGGGATGAGCTGGATGTCATCTGACTAGCCACTCTGCTGCGTTATTGGCCTGAACTATCAATTCTGATGATTTGCGAACAGACACTGAATGATCTGCTGATTATTTCCAGCCTTTCTTTTTGTTTTTAATGCAGATTTTCAGCATCAGCAGTTTCATGCTTTACATTTACCTCTAATTGTGTGATAACAGACTACTGTGCTTGTTATTGTTTGTTTAGCTTAGTTCAGTTGTACAGCGCGGAAACGTGTCCTTCGGGCCACCAAGTCCGCGCCAACCAGCAATCCGCGCACATTAACACCACCCTACACACACTAGGGACATTTCTTACATTTACACCAATCCAATTAACCTACAAACCTGTACGTCTTTGGAGTGTGGGAGGAAACCAAAGATCTCAAAGAAAACCCACGCAGGTCACGGGGAGAACGTACAACCTTCATACAGACAAGCACCCATAGTCAGGATCAAACCCAGGTCTCTGGCGCTGTAAGGCAGTAGCTCTACCGCTGTGACACTGTGTCACCCCACCGTTATAATTCCTCTCTATATCCCTAACAGTGTGTTTTGCAGATTATGCACAGTGATGAGGAGATTAAGTAGTGTGTGTGTCTTGTAGCCAATTGATAGCTATGCGAAAACATTTTCAAAGAGATTTCATATTTAACAATGCTAGTTTTTTTTGTCAATTGTATCTTCTAGTATAGGAACAAGATGACAGCTGGTTAGAGCCAGGCTTAGAGATGTATTTATTTTCAATTTCTATAATTACAGATCCATCTTTACTTTTTAATGGAATAGATATATTAATTAAAAAACGTTTATGTCAACATACACCTTTTTGAGTTGCTGATCCAACTACATCAAGGTGTTAAAAGCCTGGAAAAACCAGGAGTATTACTCGAGTTCCAAAATGATCTGAACAATAAAAATATCAAATGGATTAAGACTATTCTTAGCTGAATATATAACTCAGTATCATGTCAGACAAAACCTGAATCAACCAGCTAAAAGCAAGTTCATTAATAAATCATTTTCACTTAAATTTACTTCGCGATTAAAACACTCAAATTAAAAGCTTGTGTGGACTAAGGGCAGACTGAATTTAAAAAATATATATATTAGAAGCATATACATATCATAACCAAAACACGATTTGTTTACCAGTTACATATTAACACAGCTTCTGTTTATTTTTTTAATAGATTTTTTTGAAAGATAGAGCTACAGAGAGAAAAGAGGGAGATAAAAAATAAATAAAGAAAGAAAATAAATTACCAATAACACAATTTTGGAGATAGGTCCGTAGATTATAAAGTGTAATTATTCAACCAATCCTGGATTCAAGTTTCAGTCAAGTTTCCGTGCTGAACCAATTTTACCCTTTCAGGAAATCAATAAATGGAGACCATATTCTAGCAAATAGTTCTGATTTGTCAATTAAGACTAATTTTTTCCAAATGTAAGGTCTCAGACATTTCCATAATCCACATTTTAATTGTGGGGGTTCTTGGGTTTTTCCAAAATTTTTATATTAATTTTTTCCCAATTATTATACTATAATCAAGGAAATTTCTTTGGTTTATTTAAAGTGTTATGCTTTGTTCTGATATTCCTAATATTATTAGTTTTGGATCAGGATCCAATTGGATATTAATAGGCCTTTCTCACGGGACGACATGACGCAAGAGGTAACCAGAGTTGAACATCGTGGGAACCTCGTACGATAACCGTACGGCATTCGTGGACCACCGGGGACCACCGTGGCGCTAACGGCAGGTGCTCGTGTAACTTGTCGACTCGGGAGGAAATTCAAGCAAGCTTGAATTTCTCCAAGAGTGACTTGTACACTTGTGGTTGAACATTGAAACATTATATGGACGTAGTGGCCAGTGCGATATCCGTAATAACTCTTGCGTTTACCGTGGGAACTCCTGTGAACGGTGAACCCGGAAGCTGGACAGAGGGGACAGAAGGTGAGTTTTAGTTTATTTTAGTTATTGGCCACTCACCATTTGGTGTGACATCTAGAGTCCTTATGTTAATGTGTGTTTTTTCCTCTTGGGCATTACTTTGTTTCTGTTGAAGGCTCCACATTTTATTATAGCCTGAAGTGTGATAAAGCTTTTAACTCAGCAGTTTGATTGTCAGTGCTTGTTTACCTCATTGTTAAATAAATATATTTTTTACTATCAGATTGATGTCTGCAATTCTTCATTAACACATCACTACAAGATGAATGTCTCTAATGTTATAATCCCTCTCATGCTGAAACACAAAATAGTTGAAGGGAGGTGATATAATCACATTTTCATTCTTTTTCATTTTTGAGTGTTCATGTCCCTCAATTGCTGAGCTTTTTAAACGTTTGAAAGTTTCACCTCTCAGTAGATAATTAAATAAGACAATCATCACGGTCAATGTGAGACAAAGTCTTTATTCCTATTTGACAATATAAAAAGACGACTTCTTGCACATATTGAGAGAAGGTGCATCACACCAAACAACATTTGTCTAAAAAAGGGCTTCGCAAACATGAAAATCAACAAATGAGGCACGCTAGATTTTTTAAAACAGATTCTATTCATTAACCTCCGCAACAAGCCTAAACTCAGGCAATAAAAGGGACAATGCAATGTGCTAAATGGCAGGTTTTGCGGACGACCATCTTATAGGAAGCACTTTTCAGAGGACAACACTAGAAAGTGAAACAAAGAGAAGTAAGCAGGATTACAACGGGACATTTATTATCAGCTTATTTTCTATGCATGTCTGCTAACATGCAGTAGTGTTCCTGTGGTCGGCTACCTCTTCCTCTTAATTCTCTTTTTAATTAATCTCACCCTTCTGCCTTCATGCAAGCGTCCTCGATTCACATAGAGGGATGCTGCATACAGCGCGTCAATGAAAAACACCACCATCCTGTACTCGAAACTACTTAGTACAGGCATGTCTCCAAATGAGCCAATTCAACCAAGGGAGGATATTTATAGTGTGTGAAAAAAAAAGTGACATCATTTGTGCCACGTGATGATTTATCAACACTTCACAGTTCACAATGTTCATTCAAGATTTAACGGGAAAGCTCGGGAGACGGACAAGTCACTCGCACATATAACAGAAATGCCGAGTACCCGTGGGAACTCTTTATCTACCCCCCGTTATATCGTGTGATATCGTGCTAGACCACGACCACTTCACTCTGGTTACATCTTGCGTCAAGTCGCCCCGTGAGAAAGGCCTATAACAACTTCAGAAATAATTTAAAAAATATCCGTTTAAATGTTTAATTTTTATACAGTTTACAAAAGTATGTAAAATTAGCTTCTAAATGTTGAAATTTGTCACAAATAGGAGAGATATTTGGAAAAATTCTGTTTAATTTTGTTTTAGATTAGTGCAGTCTATGTAGTACTTTAAATTGTATTAAGGGTAGTCTGGCATTTAATGAGCATTGATGTATATGTTGTAAACTTTCATCCCATATATCTTTCATTATGGGTTGAGCTAATTCATTTTCCCACGCTTGTCTTTATACAAAAGCGCAGTGTCAGTTTGTGTTGAAAAAAGCACACGTTTTGTATCAGAAGTTATCCTATTCCAGGATCTAAGCAGATTATCTGAAGTGACTCTCCAGTTTGGTACTGAGGGAGTAGACCACCATCAGGTATATTGCCTGACTCTGAGACTACCTTGGTTCATGTGCTGCTCAAACCTACGTCCATGCAATTGCCACCTCTAGATTTGTCCATCTCAGTGAACTCCAGGTGAACCTTCCACCTTCCTTCTCTGATAAACCTAAATTCATCCAAAATGCTGCTTCCCACACCCTAATATGAATATTCCCACAGTGGTTAGACGGGATTATTGATGGAGAGACATGGATTTAAATCCCATCTCAGCAGCTGGGTAATTTCAATAAACGTGGAACAAAAAGTGGTGCAACTACGGATAACCATGAAGTTCCCAGATTGCAATAATTTGTAGTCAGAAAGTTAGAATATAAAACACTTTAAATTGTACTTAATTATTTAATAGTTTATATTTATTCAGTACACACGTACACAATGCAACCAATGCCTGCTTGATGCAGCCAGCATCATTTACAGTATCTGCAATTTTGCATTTTAATAGCAATAGTAAAGCAGTGAGACCCATGGACTTGCCTTCAGGTCTGATGTGTGCACTCCTGTCTCAATGTCTCAATCAAAATAATTCCAAGCTGTTGCTGGGTTTCCCTGCTCTTTCACTTCCAATTAGACCACACAAAGAACATGGTTGGAGGTGGCAGCTCAGTCTGTGTCTCTATATTTGCATGGAGAAAGAAATGCTGGAAGAAAGCAGAAACTTCCAGACATGCAAAGAAACTGAAAGGACTGGCCTCTGCATGTTATTTTCTCCATGATAACCAGATGTCTTTTTCCTGTCTTCCACCCATTTGATAATCAAATGTTTGACCAATTTCCCCAGTGTTTTTATTTACCCCTGGGGAAGACTTTTTGGAACTGCTGGGTCTCAGTTCCTGTTGGGATGAGTACAAATGTCCATGCCATTCTTTGAGTAGAGCATGGTACAGCCCATTTTGTCCATTGGCTGCCAGAGCAGAGGGTTTGGGGGTAACGTTGGAACCTTTCATACCGGGCGTAGTTAATTAGTGGCTTGGGTGGCTAGGAGAGGTGGAGTGTTTCCACTCCATTAGAAGCATGTCAATGAGTGTGGGAGAAGGGAGTGGAGTGATATGTTGATGTGTGTTGCAGGACCAACCTGGTCAATTGACATACATCATTTCACTGTGGACTGTTATAAAATCTTCTGTAAAGGACAGTGGTGAATACATAAGGTTGAACACGACAGATTTCCTATCTGTTCATCAGGTCTAAAAGATCCATCTTATAACCACCTATCTGAAAATTGTCTAGCAGAGCATTCAGTTAAAGTGAAAGGGAGGGAGTGTGCAATAAATGCCAACCTTGCTAGTGGCAGTCAGAATTTAGTTTAGAGATACAGCATGGGAACAGGCCCTTCAGGCCACAGAGTCCACACTGACCATTGATCACCTAATTACACTAGTTCTGTTATCCCACTTTCTCATCCACTCCCTACACGTTAGGGGGAATTTACAGAGGCCAATTAACCTATAAACCCGCACGTCTTTGGGATGTGGGAGGAAACCTGAGCACCCAGAGAAAATCCACGTGATCCCTGGGAGAATGTGCAAACTCCAAACAGACAGCACCCAAGGTCAGCATTGAATCTATTTCTCTGGCACTGCGAGGCAGCAGCTCGAGTAGCTGCGCCACTACAGTGAATAGAGGACAGAAGGGTCAGAGGACCATTCACCATTGGTAGCCCACTCAAGCCCACGATGGCTGTAATATGTAATTACTGCAATGTAACCAATACAAGGAGGATCAAAACATTTATATTCAAATTCACTACCACAATCAAACCTAGATTTCGTGGAGATAGACACAACGTGCTGGATCAACTCAGCAGGTCAGGCAGCATCTCTGGAGAAGAGGAACAAGTGACTTTTCGGGTCGGAACCCTTCTTCAGACACTAGTTTATCTTCAGTATAAAGCGACATCTGCAGTTCCTTCCTACATGGAGGATTCATGGAGATTTGCCATCTATTTTGGGGGCAGTACTGAAAAAGTGGGAATCTGGCTAAATATGTTGGCTCACATTAAATACTCTTGTAAATTCAATTCCTGCCATCCATGCTACCTGAGGCAAAGTATTGGGGTTAAAATCTCAAAGGTTACAATGCCTTTGGACAACAGACACCAGAATGCACAGAGCAAAGTGAGATTTTAAAATAAGTGAACGGGAAACAAATGATTATTCTTTTGCATTTCATCCTGCAGCATTGCCTATGCCTGAAGGAAGCCGGAGCTCTTACCACTTTCCTCCCTCCTGCCACCCACTGTTAATGCCCTGCAGGCAATGCAACCACTGCTGAGTGCCAGTCACACATTTATAAATGTACCTGGCCCTTGATGATCAGTCAAAAGGTGGAGGAGAGCAAGCCATCTGGCAGGGTTCCCTCTTTCAATGAGCCTGGACATTAGACTCACTGATCGTTACAAAAGATGCTGCGGCAAATGCTTTTCTATTTATTTTTGGAGCAAAATGAACAACCCCTTTGTCTACACACAGTATAATATTAAAACATCCCTGATAGGAGAATAAATCAGACAACAAAAAAGAACTTTTGATCACATAATAAGATTCTAGGATTTATTTAATCAATCGTCTTAAAAGAAGAGGTGAAAATGTTTTTCAGGGAACCTCAGAGGTTAGAACTTAAACAGTGAACGATCCTTGCATGAAATAGTAGGCAGATACACAGCGATTCATGGGAGGCCAGAATTAAGTGAATACTGAATTTTTGGAGCTATAAATTGAAGGAAGCAGAGATTATGGGAGAGACGTAAACATCAAGATTAAAATGTTAAATTCCAGACATTGATGGACCCAGAACTAACTTTATACAGCTCCAACAGTATTGTGCATTACTGTATACAAGCTTAATTCAGCAAAATATCCTTAATTGTTGCCAGTCATGTTCTTTGGTAAATCCGGTAACTTTATCCACCTTATAACATTGTTGAATATTTCCTGCAAGTTTATTTGTTGATGTAGATAATCTAATAATATTTTGGAAGCTAGTTACAAACCCTACAGCACTGAATGTTTCATTTTGCTGGGATTTGTCTAATAAGGTCCATTCACTCTCAACGAGTTCCCATGAAAATCTAATGGGAAATTAAAGATTAATTTGCTGAGCATTAAATTAGATCTAGGAAAGAAATTACTGGCTCTGGCTGGTTTGGTTAACCCACAGTAGAATTCAAATTTCCATTTTTGGGAGCTTTGAGAAATGTCCTAGTTTTGCAACAAAAAAAACCTAGGGATATTTAACTTTTTAACCAATAACTTTCAAAAAAGGATTTTGTACATTTTTATTATGTGTTGATGACTTTGAGATTTTAAGATTGAAGTCATGTGTTTATTGACCAGTGTAGAGTTTGAGGCAGGGGTTGCGGTGAGGTAGGTGCTGAAGGTGGAAGTCAATGAGAGCAGCACTTCAGAGGCAGCAGAACATGGTCTACTAACATTTCCACCGGGGTGGAATTTTACCCTTGCTTTTTGAACCTAACATCCCAGAAAAGCCACATCAGGAGCGGCGGACGCCTCTCGTTGAGCCGCGGAGTCGGTGAGCCAGGAGCTCCTGCGGGCCGGAGTACGCGCGGCGCGAGTCAACGGAGCCCACGGTTGTGGCCTGCGTTGGCGCCACGGAGGCGTCCAGAGAGGACCCGGAAGCGATAGTGGAGAGGTCATAGCGGTGGTCGATGGGGTCGCCGACTGACGGACGCGGAAGGACCACGTGGAGTGAGGACTTCGCTGCCGAGGGCAGGAACAAAGGAGGACCCGGCGTGGGGTGGGGGGACCGTTGTGAGGGGAGGGGAAAGAACATTGGGCAATAGAGGACCGGGCGTGGAGGGACCACTGTAGGGGGGGAGGGGGGTTGGGATGGGAGAGGGGTTAGAAAAAAGGGTGACCTGGCGCGGATACTGTGTATACTTTGCAACTTTGTCAACACCCTTATGTGGAGACTATATGCATACCTTGGGTATACAAGCAAATAATTTAACTGTGACTTGTTACATGCAACAATGAAATATTCATTCATTCAAAAATGGTTGCCCCTGAATGATTTGTATAGCATATCATCAGTGATGTTTGACCCCTTATGGTGTTGAAAGACTGGATTCATTTCTTGCTTGTGCCCTGGACAATGTTATCCAATGTTCAGATGTTAGTGTGGAAGGCTTCATGGCAACAACACACGAGTAAGTGCTGACACAAAGAACTGTGGGTGCTGGAATCGTGAGCTAACCACAAAGTGCTTCAGTAAGAGAGCAAGTTAGGCAGTATTTGTAGAGGGAATGGATAGGCAACATTTCAGGTCGGGAACATTCTTCAGGATAGTCGATAATGTTTTCAGAGTTCGGCCATGAAAAGGTCTCATTAGGTACTTTCAGTCATGGATCATAACCTCCAATGAAGCCCTGTGTATAGCAGTGATATAAGGCCTGCATGTGACACAAAATGCTGGAGTAATTCAGTGAGTCAGGCAGCATCTCTGGAGAAAAATATGTTTCAGGTCGGAACCCTTCTTCAGACTTCTGTAGCTGTAAACTTGGGGCTTTTTCCTTAAATTTAAGAATACACGAAAAAGCCAATTCTGCATTAATTCAATTTGTTCTTCCTCAGCCAGTCATTTCACTCAAATTATCTGATAATTTAGCTATTCATATCAACTTCTCATTTTGCAATTATACAGTGCCCTCCACAATGTTTGGGACAAAGACCCATCATTTATTTATTTGCCTCTGTACTCCACAATTTGAGATTTGTAATAGAAAAAAAAAATCACATGTGGTTAAAGTGCACATTGTCAGATTTTATTAACGGCCATTTTTTATACATTTTGGTTTCATCATGTAGAAATTACAGCTGTGTTTATACATAGTCCCCCCATTTCAGGGCACCATAATGTTTGGGACACAGCAATGTCATGTAAATGAAAATAATTATGTTTAGTATGTTGTTGTATATCCTTTGCATGCAATGATTGCTTGAAGTCTGCGATTCATGGAGATCACCAGTTGCTGGGTGTCTTCTCTGGTGGTGCTCTGCCAGGCCTGTGTTGCAGCCACATTTAGCTTATGCTTGTTTTGGGGGCTAGTCCCCTTCAGTTTTCTCTTCAGCATATAAAAGGCATGCTCAATTGGGTTCAGATCAGGTGATTGACTTGGCCACTCACGAATTTAGAATTTTTTAGCTTTGAAAAACTCCTTTTTTGCAGTATGTTTGAACTTGAGCAGATAGGATATGTCTATACACTTCAGAATTCATTATGCTACTACCATCAGCAGTTGTATCATCAATGAAGATAAGTGAGCCAGTACCTTCAGCAGCCATACATGCCCAGGCCATAGCACCCTCATCACCTTGTTTTCACAGATGAGGTGGTATGTTTTAGATCTTGGGCAGTTCCTTCTTTATACGTTGCTCTTGTCATCATTATGATATAAGTTAATTTTTGTCTCATCTGTCCACAAGAACTTTTTCCAGAACTGTATACGAATTACTACATGGTGAAAGCAAAATGTATAAAAATGGCCTTTAATAAAATCTGACAATGTGTACTTTAACCGCATGTGATTTTTTTCAATTACAAATCTCAAATTGTGGAGTACAGAGGCAAATAAATAAATGATGGGTCTTTGTCCCAAACATTATGGAGGGCATTGTATTTACAATGCTTAATTTATAATACTGTTTCTGCAGAAAAATAACGTTAGCATAAAACGGAACAAAGATTGGGGTAAAGAAGTTGATGTATGTTTTGTTGTCGGGCACATATGAACACTGCTGCCTTGCCTGGTGCACACTGAGCCAAGGAGAATTTAGAGAACATGTCTCACTGGGACTCATCTGGCCTCAGCTGCTGTTCCTGGCAGATATGGCCTGGCAAGAAAGCCTCTGCTGTACTCACTAAGGGGGCCTCAGGTTAAAGAAAGCAGAAAGGGAGCCCTGATGTAACCAGAACACAGGCTGCAATTTTTGCTTGAGCAGATTGGGAAAGGGATAGACTGGGTAGGAATTCTTGTTTGTTTCATCTGTTCAGACCTTACTGAAATTTTCTAAGTTACAATCAATACCTTGTGAATCACTGTCAACAAAGGGACATCTGAAAAGCGCTCTGAAGAATGGTCCTCACCCAAAACATCAACCATCTTTATTCTCCAGAGATGCTGCCTAACCCGCTGAGTTACTCCAGCATTTTTTGTCCATCTAAGGAGCATCTGAAGTTGTGTTTGAAAGTTTTTACTGTTGGAAAGAGAGCTTGAACAAGCATTCATCCTGCATCTCACAGCCTCAGGGCAACTCAAGAGTACTTCACTGCCAACTAAATACTTTAGAGTGTAGTCACAATGTAGGAATAGTAGCCACCACTTTCCATGGAGAATACTCCAAGTGAGAGGACTCTACACTTTCTGCATCAGAGATGAGAATGCATTATTAATGTGTGATGTAACTCAAAACTCAAGTTATGGAATATTGATTGAATTGAAAGGTGCAGCATAAAACCAGGGCCTACAGTCCACCAAAACCACTGCGACAATCGATCACCCGTTCACACTGGTTGTGTGTTATCCCACTTTCGCATCTACTCCCTACACACGACATGGAATTCACAGACGCCGATTAACATACAAACGTCTTTGGGATGTGGGAGGAAACTGGAGCACACAAAGGAAATCCACATGGGACACAGGGAGAACGTGCAAACTCCTAACAGACAACACTCTAGCATTCTAAGACAGCAGCTCTACCACCTGTGCCACTCAACTGCTCCATAAAAGACAAAGCCAAGTTCCAGAATTATTTCAGGATATTCTTGTTCAATTTTATACATTTACACTGCAAAAGGAACTATAACTATGTCATCCTTTCAAGTGGTTGCTGATAGAGCAAAGTCAATATTAGATGTAAAGCAAATTAAACCCTAACATTAACACCAGGAAGCAATAGCTTTCTTTTTGCAGAGCATTGAAAGACCTGTCTTTCTGGAGTCCATTTTTTTTGTTTGTCTTCGGCAAAGGGATTTCAAACTGCTCTTTAACACGTGAATTGTTAGACCACACAAAGCAATTTATGTGATTTTGCCAAAAATAAATCTCAGCTTCAAAATTATTTCTGGGCCTCTGATTTGAATAGCAAGTTGTGTATGTTGTTGGACTAAGGGTAGGATGGCCAATCGTGAATGGATTAAGCTTCTTAATAAACAGTTTCTTTAATATGTGAGTTAATGTGCTTCAGATGTCCTCAATTTGCTTTCCACATGCCACCAACTTAAAGGCTATGTAATCTCATTATAATTTCTGTATTAAGGAGTACTCTCTACACCATTTTTTAAACATAGACACCTCATGGAATTGTACATAGCAATTTTGGCCATTGCACGAAGGCTGTAATATTTCAATCAAATTTATCTTTGATTTGAGTATTAAAATATTTTAACCTTGCCTGTTCATTGGAAATGGGGCAAGCAGCTGGTGGTCAGTTTAGTTTAGTTTGTGATTATTGTCAAGTGTACCGAGGTGAAAAGCTTTTGTTTGCTTGCTATCCAGTCAAAGAAAAGACAAATCATGAATACAATCAAGCAGTGCACAGATAAAGATAACGAGCACAACATTTAGTGCAAGATATGACGGGCCCAATAAAGCCTGATTAAAGATAGTTCAAAGGTTAAAAATGATGGATGTGTGCATTTTGCTGTCTTCCTAATGTACTCACAACTGCTGCCAGAAGACTTTTGGCATCATTATGAGTGGCCACCAAATGGAGGTGGATTTAAGTAGATGAAAGTCAGCACTATATGAGGTAATTTAGATATGGGTGTAATTTTAATGGTCAGCGACAGTCTAGGTGTTCACTGCTGGGTCTGCCAATATAACCTAGCAGATAGCTGGATATTGCCTGCCCGCTTCTTATAAACAGAAAGGACACCTTCACCAGGGACCTTTGGACAAGATGCATTCGGTAGTTCTTCTCTGCTTCCCGGCTGGGATTTATCCTCGAGCATACATTCCTTCAGCACAACATCGTGAATGCTTCTATTGGGCTTCAGACATCGAGTCCTTCACACTTTATATTTCATGTAATCTGTCAACTTCCACAAGATTGGGGCTTAGTTTGCATGGCATATGTCTGGACAACAGGGCAGCCAACTCTCACGCTTTGATCGTGAGAATCACGCATTTGAACAAATTCTCACGCCCTCACGCTGATCACAAATTTCTCACGCTCTGTCTTGATAAATTCTGTGATCAACGAAAATGTCAAAACTTATATAAACTGCATGGGCCGCGGGTGTTGGAGAGCCAGGGCTGAGGGAGGGATGGAAGTAGAACCCGCGGCGGGGGACAGTTGCTGGTGAGTGTTTGCCGGGCTGGCGAGTGTTTGCTGGGCTGGCGATTGTTTGCCGGGCTGGCGAGTCGCTCGCTGCAGCTCCGGCCATGGAGCAGTGCAAGAGTCTCGGGCCGTCGGAGGCGTCGGAAGCGTTGCGCCGCTGCCGTGAGAGTCTCTGTGCCGAAGTGTTTCCTCATCTCAGTCCTAAATGGCCAACCCCTTATTCTTAAACTGTGACCCCTGGTTCTGGATTCCCCCAACATTGGGAAACATTTTCCTGCATCTACCCTGTCCAATCCTCTAAGAATTCTATATGTTTCTATAAGATACCCTCTCATCCTTCTAAATTCCAGCGAATACAAGCCCAGTCGACCCATTCTTTCATCATATGTCAGTTCCGTGATCCCGGGAATTAACCTGGTGAACCTACGGTGCACTCCCTCAATAGCAATAATGTCCTTCCTAAAATTAGGAGATCACAATTGCACACAATACTCCAGGTGTGGTCTCACCAGGGCCCAGTACAACTGCAGTAGGACCTCCTTGCTCCTAAACTCAAATCCTCTTGCAATGAATGCCATTGGCTTTCTTCACTACCTGCTGTACCTGCATGCTTACTTTCAGTGACTGATGTACAAGCACACCCAGGTCTTGTTGCATCTCCCCTTCTTCTAATCTGACACCATTCAGATAATAACATTGGTGTCCCTCGGACTATCTTGATCGGACTTTACTGGCTTTACCTTGCACTAAACGTTATTCCCTTATCATGTATCTGTACACTGTGAATGGCTTGATTGTAATCATATATTGTCTTTCTGCTGACTGGTTTGTAAGCAACTGAAGCTTATCACTGTACCTCGGTACACATGACAATGAACTATACTGAACTGAACTTAGTGGCATGGCATAAGTACGTTACGATACCTGTTGTCTATCTCAGGACATTCAGGGACTTTGAGTTAATGTCTGGGCTTATTTTAGTACGCTGGAGCCTCAAAATCATGCAAAATATTTATGCTTCCGTGGCAATTAACGCGACACGTCGGTTGCTCATCTATATCATCTCAAGCTATATAAAGAAGTTTGACAACTAGAACAGTAAACTAGCTTCTTCATTGCACGACATCAGAATCTTGGGCCTTGGTGGATACTGTACAAAGGTCCCGTGCATGCCCATGGAATGTGAAACAGGAGATTTTCCCAGTCATGTGCAATGCAAACGAAAGCCTGCCAAAAGAATGACTGGAACTGACACAGGCCAGAGTAAACAATCCAGCATATCTGATTTCAGGGTTATGTAAGAGCCAGAGATTAATAGTGCTGCACTCTTCAACACACAATGAAAAGAGGGCCTCTCAGTTCTACGTTACGGAACAGCAGCTTTATTAACACCTTAACTTCTGCCCCAGACCATATAACCCAATTTTATTCAGTTACAGATTGGGAATAACATGCTGCAACAACAGCAGATTTTAGTCCTGTTACTGCTTCTCTCAAAACACCAGTTGTTTTATTCAGCTGGCATTATCGCAAGAGTATCTTTCCAGCATTTCTGTCACAGTCTCAAAGGGTAAGGAGGCAATTTTAACTTCATAACATATTGTACAATGGGCCATGCCAGATCAATTACCCTGTGAACACTGATTCAAACCCGAACTAGATATATAATGAATGGTAAATCCAACATTACCTGTTGTATAACAGTAAAATGATGCAAGCATATTACATTGTTAACATTTGTCAACATTTTTGTTATGGAATTGGTAACTCAACATACAGCAAACTCATTAACATTGAACTTGATATTTTGGGAAAATGTATTGCCAGAATTTCATTACTTAAGAACCAGGAAATTCAGGATTTAAACAGATGTGTGAGCAAATCCTGAACTTCCTGACAGCTGCTTGGTGTATTTTTCATGACCATGTCCCACCTCAGTACTCTGCATGGAGTCCAGTTGAACAATTTGATGGCTGAAAGTATTATATATATATCTATATTACTAAATCTCTGTTCTTGACCGCTTTTGGCCTTCTGTGCTGCGATTACCGAGAGAACGCCGCCACCTACAGCCGTCATTTTTGGCCACCTCGCTCAGAGCCCCCCTCCGCTGCATGTGTGCCGAGGATTTTTCCCGTCGATGAAAAATGACAGATATATTAATGTTTTTACAAAATTCCCCATTCTCTCTGCTGCCCCTGCTGGAGGGAGGGGGAGGGACTATAAAACCAGGAAGTGGTGTGCCTCAATCAGTCTCTGCAAGTGGTGTGCCTCAATCAGTCTCTGCAAGTGGTGTGCCTCAATCAGAGCTCTGAATAACACTGAACAAATGTCTCCACAGCTGTGAGTACCCATAATGTGGTTTGAAAATGAAAATATGGTTAGTTTGAGGGAAAAAAGCACTGCCTGCAAATGGTTGTTTGGGTTGAAGTAAAAAGGCACCCTCCCTCTCTCTCTCTCTCTCTCTCTCCCCTCCTCTCTCTCCCCTCCTCTCTCTCCCCACCTCTCTCTCTCCCTATCCCTCTCTCCCTCTCTCTCCCCCCCTGCCTTTCTCTCTCTTTCTCCCCTCCTCTCTCTCTCCCCCTCTCCCCATCACCCCCCCCTCTCTCTCTCTCCCTCTCCCTCCTCTCTCCCCCCCTCCTCCCTCCTCTCATCCCTCCTCTCCTCTCTCCCCCCTCCTCTCTCCTCTTCCCCCCCTCTCCTCTCCCCCCTCCCCCCTCCCCCTCCCCCTCTTCTCCCCCAACCCCCCCCCTCTTCTCCCCCAACCCCCCCCTCTTCTCCCCCAACCCCCCCTCTCCTCTCCTCCCCCTCTCCTCCCCCTCTCCTCTCCTCCCCCTCTCCTCTCCTCCCCTCTCCTCCCCTCTCCTCTCCTCTCCTCTCCCCCCCTCTCCTCTCCCCCTCCCCCCCTCTCTCCCCCTCTCTCTCTCTCTCCTCTTTTCCTCCCTCTCCTCCCCTCCATCCCCTCCCCCACCGTCCCTCCCCTAACCCCCCTCCCCTCCACACACCCCTACCCCTTCCCTCCACCCTCCCTCCCCCTCCCTGCTCCCCACCTCTCCCCCTCCCCTCACCTCACCCCCCTCTCAGCACACCCTCTCTCCCCCTGCACTCCACCTCTCCTCTCCCCCCTCTCCTCTCCCCTCCCCCTACCCCTCCCCCCCCTCTCCTCTCCCCTCCTCTCCTCTCCCCCTCTCCTCTCCTCCTCCCACTCTCCTCCTCCCCCTCTCCTCCGCCCCCCTCTCCTCTCCCCCCCTCTCTCTCCTCTTTTCCTCCCTCTCCTCCCCTCCATCCCCTCCCCCACCGTCCCTCCCCTAAACCCCCCTCCCCTCCACACACCTCTACCCCCTCCCCTCACCTCACCCCCCTCTCAGCACACCCCCTCTCTCCTCCTCCCCTCTCCTCCCCCCTTCTCTCCTCCCCCTCTCCTCCCCCCCCTCTCTCCCCCCCCCCTCTCTCCTCCCCCCCTCCCCCTCTCTACCCCCTCCATCTCTCTCCCCCCTCCATCCCCCTCTCCCCCCCCTCCATCCCCTCCCCCACCCTCTCCCTCCCCTAAACCCCCTCCCCTCCACACCCCCTACCCTCTTCCCTCCATCCTCCCCCCTCCCTCCCCCTCCCTGCTACCCACCTCTCCCCCTCACCCCCCTCTCAACACCCCCTCTCTCTCCCCCTCACTCTCTCTCTCCTCCCCTCCTCCCCCACCTTTCCCCCCTCACCCACCCTCCCTCTTCTCCTCCTCTCCACCCCCCATCCCTCTTGCCCCTCTATGTGTCTCTGTCTCTCTCTGTCCTCACTCTCTAACCCCGCCCCCCCCTCCCTCTCTAGATGTGACTGCAAGTTTGGGGCTATGCGTCAGTAGATAGGATGGTTATGGGGTAAAAGGAGCAAATTAATAATATTAATATAATATCAAGGGGGGCAATTAGCGTGAGTGCGGGGGGGAAGATAGTTAGTGTGTGTGACGCTGCATGCCGCCTCCCCCCCCACAACCGCACGTTGGGGGAACAGACCCAACGGGTCTGCACTTGGTCTAGTATATATATAGATATTTGATTGTTATACGTTTCAATTAATTTAATTTAATTTGAATAACGTTTGAATGTCAGAAACATTCATAATTAATTAGATTTTGCCAGTTTTGAGAGCCGGCTAAACTGGGGGATGAGACTTAGCTGGCAGTCAGTGCTGTTTCAGCTGTCTTATTCCAGCTCTCTCTCACCATTGGATAGGATATGCATGCATAAGACTATGCCGACAAAGAGGAATATACTGCCAAGGACAGTCTGCAGAGTGTAGTGGACTCAGCCCAGTCCATCACGGGCACAGCCCTCCTCTCCATTGAAAGCATCAACATGAGGCACTGCGTCAAGGTGGTGGCATCTAACATGAAACGATTGCCACCATTGGGGCGATGCCCTCCTCTCACTGCTACCATTGGGCAGCAGGAACCGAAACCTGAACTACCAGGTTCAGTCACAGCTACTTTCCTATAAATATCAAGTTCGTGAAACAACCCCCACAAAAATAAGAAGTCTGAAGAAGGGTCTTGACCCAAAACGTTGCCTATTTCCTTCGCTCCATAGATGCTGCCTCACCCGCTGAGTTTCTCCAGCATTTTTGTCTACCTACAAAAATAATCCTACTTCAACAATGGAACACTATCTTTTGCTTTACCATGGACTTGATAATTTTCTAATTTATATTTTTGCACTAATATCTTAGGTTTTTTTTGTCTTCCATCTTTTAGAAATTTCACGTGTAATTGTAATTTGCATATAATTTATGTATAATTTGTTTTTGTCAATAGACAATAAACAATGTGCAGGAGTAGGCCATTCGGCCGTTGGAGCCAGCACTGCCATTCAATGTGATCATGGTTGATCATCCCCAATCAGTACCCCGTTCCTGCCATCTCCCCATATCCCCTGACTCTGCTTTCTTTAAGAGCACTATCTAGCTCTCTCTTGTCAGTGCCTGTGATGCTGCTATAAGAAATATTTTTGTTTATGGCTGTACTTCACCATACTTGTGCACATGACAATAATAAACTTGACTTGACTCAACGGACTTTATCCATTTTTTCCTCGTGCAAGGATCCAGAAAAGGGAAGTGCAACAAAACTCTGGATTGCAGTCCGCTGACCACAAAATCTCAGGTCTTAGTTATTCCCCCCGATTAAACACTCCCTGAATGAGAAAGAAAGATGCCTTCGTCTTAAACAGCACAGATTTCAATTATCGTAATATTTCATGGGCTTAATTACAGTGCCCTAATTTTGTAATAAATTTGAAACATTGCATATCATTAATTTACTGCGGGCTATATAAATACAATCTTTTCATTGGGTAGATTGTTGTTTTGGGTCAAATGGCATGCCAATCATTTATCACCATTGACTCAGGCAAAGAGCTAAGAAGAACTGTTCTTTCACTAAAACCACATCTTAAGGATTTTTACATGAAATATATTTTTGCCACAGGGCAAAAAAATCCTCATAATTTATGTCACAATTTAACTGGAAAAATAAGCAAATGCTTATCATGGACATGCACATAGGTTGGCTCAGGACATCCAACATGTTTAAGATTGCGCAATTTGTTGGCCTGAATCGTCAGTCTGTCATAAATTTAGCCCTTCTTTCAGAAGAATTTAATAGCAGGCTTCCAAATGTTGATGAAACGGTTCTAAAAATGTAGAACACTGGGGATTTTTATCAATTGAAATGTTTAAGCTATTACATGTTCGACGAGTATTGTGCTGTGCATCAAAATAAGTAATCGATTAATTATTAATTTCAGAAAATAGCACAATGTTTTTAAATGATACTAATTCTGGTCAATTTTCATTTTAACAAAATCCTTTTCAGTGACCATAATGTCTGGCAGTCATTTTTATGTATGCTCTATAATACATAATATGCCTGCATATTCTAACAGCTGTAAGCGAGATGGATTAAGTCGGAGTTATCTTAGAGTTGCATGCAGTTCATACCCTAACAAGGAGAAATTTCAGCCAACTAATCTGAACATAACTATTATGTGTGTAATTTTCTGTACATCCCAAATCCACAAACTATAAGAGCAATATAAATGTAATTCTTATAAGCATCACTTCACAAGTGCATGCTGTGTTAAAAGCTGTGACTTAATGTCCGAACACACTCTCTTGACAATTACAAACTGTCAGCAGCTATTTTTATGAGGCACGATTGGTTTTGGGTAGTAAAATAAATTCTATGATTGGTAAAATGAGGACAATGCAGCTGAAAAATGGAACAGATTCCCACCTTGCCCAAAATATGCCACAACCACCATAAGATTGAGAACAGCATGATAAAAGGGAATGCTATGATCCCACGGAGAAGCAGAGAAGGGTAATATTTCCTATTTTGTACCTCAAGACCTGAAGGCACATACTTCAAAATGCCATCCACCCCATTGTAATTTACAGCCAGAATTTTCTTGTAGTCTCCTGTGTAGTAATGGTTTTGTTGGTGACACGTTGCCATTCTCAACACATCCCAAAGACCTGTCTTAGCTCATTAATATAGCCCTGGTCCTATGCAATATTACTGTAGTGATTTCAATGACCTTAAGTTTTCGAAACCAGACGTGTTTTGGATTGAATTTTCTTATGTGTATTTCAGCATTTATTCTTAATGAAACCAACACTATTTGAGACATCTACAAATATCTTCTTTAATTGTGTCAAAATCCATTGGATTACTTAAAATTGCTAAAATCTTAAACACATAGTCATAGAGCATGGAAACAGGCCCTTCAGCCCAACTAACCTACACCGACCAACATGTCCCATCTACACTAATCCTACCTGCCTGCATTTGGCCCATATCCCTCTAAACTTATCCTATCCATTCACTTGTCTAAATGTTTCTGAAACATTGTGATAGTACCTGCCTCAACTACCTCCTCCAGCAGCTCGTTCCATACACCCACCACCCTTTGTGTAAAACAGTTACCCCTCAGCTTAAACCTATGTCCTTTGGTTCTACTCTGGGCAAGGGACTATGCATTTACCCGATCTATTCCTCTATTCGTCCCAACTCAGGACATGAATATCTATAAATGATGGTGTGATCACCAATAAAATAAAGGAGAGCTTGAAAGGAGGTAGTACATGTTTATTTTATTTCATGGACCCAATTATTTGTACTGATTTACAGTGTTTAAAAAAAAATCTAGTATCAAAATAGTGCAGATGGTGTAAAATCAAAAATAAAGCAGAAGGCACTGGATATACCCATCAGATCAGGCTGTCTCTGTAGAGAGAGAACAAGGAGTGCGCGATATACTTCAGTTAACCTTGCTTCTCCTTTTATAGATGCTGCCGGACCTACGATATATTTTCCATATTTTCAGTTTAGTTCTGGTTGCTCTATGCTTTTTTTTTTTTAAACCTGGAACATGCACCTGAGATTTACACAAACTATTGGGGAAAGTAGCTAATGACAGGATTGGTGCAGATGTCAGCAGAAATGTGTTTCAAGTCAATCAGGCAATTCCCAGACCTTCTGTCCCTATTCATTTAGGAACGTTTAACCATTTATCCTGACTGTTTCAATGACATAGATTATGTTTTGACTCCTTAGTCGTTTTGTAGTGCAAAACCACTTAGTTTTCTTAGTCTTGCCTCGGTTTTGATTAAGATCCAATACACCTTTGTTGCCTTTTGTGTGTTCTTGCGAGCACCTGCGTATCCTGTCACAGTATAGAAATGGAAACAATGCCTTAAGTGTGGCTACATCAAAACATTTAAGATGTCAGTGGTATCACTTTGATTTAAAGGCTAGTGATCAGTTAAACATGCAAGATGTCTTGCCAATTGCTGACAAGCAGATTTACACTTCCACTGTTTAGCTTGTAACCAAATTTAGATATTTTTCCTATTGCCTTCTATTTATTAATTTATTTTGGTATGAACATTATACCTAATAATTATGAACTTTAATATTTATAGCATTTTTGCTGTTCCTCTTTTTTTCAAGACAGCAGACGGCACAGTTTCCTGTCCCTATTTCCTTACCAATTTAGTGGCACTGCAAACAGACATTAGGATATTGCAAGTACAATCTCATTAATATTTTGAATAGCGCAGGGACTCTGCATGACAAAGTCACCCAACTGCAACTACCATCCAAAATTTTCTGCAGCATTTTGCCAATTTTGGTCAGTAATCAGACAGGGACAGCAAAATAAGCAGTTCCATTATACATACAATTCTCACTTGCCTTTACACCAGGCTTTTTGCCTCTGTCATTTCTAACACCCAACAAAAGCGTGCAAAAGCTATATTTCTCCACTGAAAATTCAAAGTACCTTTTTTTCCATCAATTTCACTTCATTTGTGCTCAGACATAATCCAATATCAAAGAAAAGCGCGTCTAAACGTTACAATGTTACTTTTTATTTGTTTTTTTTAATCTTTAGATATGATTAGCTACCCTGCAAACTGCCCGAATACTAATTGCTGAAAGGCTACTCTTTTAAGACAAAGCAAAGTCTTAATCATTTTGCAGTTCTCATCTATGTTTTCTTCAAAATGGCAGGATGGGGAAATAAAACAGGCAATTTGCCCACATCTGACAAGTGCAAGTTTTTTTACAGAGGCCTCATTTTCCGGTGGATTTGTTTAGAAATCTCTGATTTGCAACAAACACAGGTGCAAAGGGTGAAACTATTAGAGCAACTTTAGACTTTAGAGAAACAGCGCGGAAGCAGGCCCATTTGGCCAGGCAAGTCTGCGTTGATCAGCGATCACCGCATACACCAGCACTACTAGGGCCAATTTACAAATTTACAGAATTTTACAAACAATTTTAGAATTTTACAATTAACCTACAAACCTGTATGTCATTGGAATGTGGAAGGAAACCAGAGCACCCAGAGAAAATCCATACGGTCACAGGTAGAACATACAAACTCCGTACAGATAGCACCCATAGTCAAGATCAAAACTGGGTCTCTGGTGCTGAAAGGCAGCAATTATATCGCTGCACCACTGCAAGGAAAGGAATTATTGCTTGGAATCATTCAAGGATGGTATTGCAGATGTAAACAGCTCCATGGAATGGTCTAGATTTCAGTGAACAACCAACAGCAAAGTGATAGAATGAACACATTTCTGTATGCTCAAATTTCCAAGCAACATCCTTGCAAAATTCAGACATAAAAGATGTCAGATGCTGAAATCTAAAGCAAGAAACAAACTCGGTGGGACAGGCAACATCTCTGGAGAGAAGGAATCGGTGACGTTTTGGGTTGAGACCTTCTTCAGAACTTCATCTTTCTACAGATGTTACCTGCGCCGCTGAGTTACTCCAGTATTTTGTGTCTATCTTCGATTTAAACCAGCGTCTGCAGTTCCTTCCTATGCAAAAAACTGCTTGATGAACTGAGTGAATCAAGCAGCATCTGTGGAGGCAATGGAATAGTCGCTATTCGGATCAAGACCCTGCATTAGCCCCTGGTTCTCATGCAGTGTCTCAACCCAAAATGTCAACCACCTCTTTGCCTCCACAGTTTCTGCTTGACCCATCGAGTTCCTCCAGCAGTTTTTTAATTAACATCCTTGTGAATCTTTGCTGCACCCTCTCTAGCTTAGCCACATGTTTCCTGGCATATGGCGACCAGAACAGTACACAATATACGCCAAGTGCAGCTTAATTAACGTTTCATACAACTGTAATATGACGTCCCGGTTCTTATGCTAAAAGTCTCCCCAGAGTTTGTGAACAAAAATTTTGACACGGAAAGGGAAGATTTCATTAGGATTCTTGTGGGTGAAATCTATTCTTTGTCGCCAAGATGAGAGCAACTGTTTGTTTTCCAAAGGACTTGGCTGTAGACTATTACAAATAAATCAGCTCGCTAAAATTTCCAGTGATCATGTTGCAGGTATGCTGAAGGGGCTCGCAAGACACCTGAATCAATCTGACAGAACTATGAAGAGGAATTTCTTAGCCAGAGGGTGGAGAATCTGTGAAATTCCTTGCCACCGATGACGGTGGTGGCCTATGCATCAGAAATGTTTAAGGCGGAGATCAAGAGATTCTTAATTAGTAATGATGTCAAAGGTTACGGGAAGAAAGCAGGAGAACGGGGTTGTGAGGGAAAAACAGATCAGCCATGTTCGAATGGCGGAGCAAACCTAATGGCCTAATTCTGCTCCCATATCTCGTATATGTTGCAAAATATACTTGGCTAATAAAATACTACTACGATTATGATTATGATATCTTATGATCTTATGATGTCCTTGGAAGTCCTAGGAAATTGTTGAAGTGCCATAAGTAAATTGGAGGGAATTAATGCTTTAGACTTTAGAGTTACAGTGTGGAAACATTCCCTTCAGTCCACCAAGCCCGTGCCAACCAGTGATCACCCCGCACACTAACACTATCGTACACACTAGGGACAATTTATAATTTTACCAATGCTAATTAATCTACAAACCTGTATGCCTTTGGAGTGTGGGAAGAAACTGGAGCACCCAGAAAAAACCCACGCGATCTCACGGAGAACGTATAAACTCCGTACAGACATCACCTGTAGTCAGGATCAACCCTGGGACTCTGGCACTGTAATGCCCCTGTCCCACTTAGGAAACCTGAACAGAAACCTCTGGAGACTTTGCGCCCCACCCAAGGTTTCCGTGCGGTTCCCGGAGGTTTTTGTCAGTCTCCCTACCTGCTTCCACTACCTGCAAACTCCGGCAACCACCTACAACCTCCAGGAACCGCACAGAAACCTTGGGTGGGGCGCAAAGTCTCCAGAGGTTTCCGTTCAGGTTTCCTAAGTGGGACAGGGGCATTAGGCATCAACTCTACCACTGCACCACTGTGCCGCCCTTAGAAAACACAGAATGAAAGCAAGAATTTCGGCTCTGGTCAACTGAAGAGATCCACTGCCAGCTGCATGAGGCATTCACACCCTGCTGACAAGGGAGACCTACACTTGGCCACATATCTGGCACATACATCAGCAATTCCAACCTACAACTTCTTCCTTCTCACCACAGGCAGATCCCCACCCACAGAACCTTCCCTGTGTATTAACTCACAAAACTAACACTTGTGCCCTTGAGTCAAAGCCGCTTTGAAATTTTGCCAAGAGCAATATTTGCATGTGCAATGTTTATAGGATTATATTAATTTAATTTATAACTCATACTGTGTATATCTGTCTACTGCGTTTCTGCTTCCCATTGATGCTGGTATGTGGTCTAAAACTTAATCTGGTGCTTCTCCTAGGAGTTAATTAATGGACATGAGCATGTGAGGTTATTGCACAGCATTATATGATTGTTAGCTTTTCTCACTGACCTGCTGCAGCTTTTACACTGCTCTTGGGCAGCTTCATTCTTCGAGAGACAAACTGTGCGGAATTGGACGTGGACAGTGGGAATGCATGAACATGCTGTCATGTTAAATTAAAACAGCATTTAGAGTCCCCATTCTAGCAACACTACCTTAAGTTGCAATGTTGACTTTTCAAAAGTAGCAAATAAGCTGAAGGATACCAATAACATATATAAAGCCCTTGAGAGATAACCTAACAAGCCGGAATCTCTAGCTTCAATGGCAGCATCCAGCAAGGAATGCAAACTGGCCTACCCTCCCTTGGGAACTCCCACCACCTTGGTGTACTATAGGCTCCTGAATGGACTGGGATTCTGTGACATTGTCTCTAATTCTGCTGCATTTGCGGGTAAAACTGAACTGTATTTATCAATGCACTAACCTACGCGCAGCCTAAAAGCATTCAGACTTTAGAAGCAGGTCCCATAAAATTCAGACCCTCAGTCATGCCTCCCCAGGCATGACTCAAACTGCTCCTGCTCAAGGTGCCAAGAGTGCTCGTCATTGAATAACACCCTAGTTTCTTGGGATGAGTATCTCTACATTTGATGCCTGTAAGTGAGAGGAAGGGGTGGCTGATTTTCTCTTCCCCTGCCCTTTCTCTGGACACTTCTGCAAAAGAAGACAAGATATGTTAAGATGGGTCACCAAAGAGCAGTGTCCTTTTATGCAAGGAAAAGCCTGTGAACTGTAGACCAGTGAGCCTAACATCTGTGGTAGGCAAATTACTTGAGAGAATTCTGAGCAATAAGATATATATGCATTTGGATAGACAGGGGCTGGTGAACAACAATCATCATGGTTTCGTACATGGGAGATCATGTCTTACGAATCTGATTGAGTTTTTTGAAGGAGTAGCCAAAATATTGATGAGGGCAAAGCCATAAACGTTGTATAAATAGCCTTCAGCAAGGTATCTGATGAGGATCCGCAGAGTACTCAGCTCTGGAAGGTTAGATCGCATGGGATCCAGGCAGAGCTAGCCGACTGGATAGAAAATTGGCTTCATGGATGGTGAAAAGTTGTTTTTGGACTAGAGGCCTGTGACTGCTGTGATTCAAGGTTCGGTGCTGAGCCCATTGCTGTTTGCGGTTTAGATCAATGATTTGCATGAGAATGTACAAGGCATGATTAGTAAGTTTGTAGGTGAAACTAAAGTGGGTGGTATTGTAGATAGTGAAGATGGTTATCAAAAATTACTGCAGGATCTTGATCAGTTTGGCTGACGAATGGTTAGTGGAGTTTAATGCAGATAAGTGTGAGGTGTTACATTTTGGGAAGTCAAATCAGGGCATATTCTTCAGTGAGACTGGGACCCTATCTCTTCGGCATGCCTTGCAGACCGTACAATGTTCAACTAAGCATCATGATTTTTGGTTTTGTATGTTTATGTTCTTTTAAAAAATCTTTTGGCACACACCATCAGATCCAAAAGAGCATCTAAAAGCAAACTCCCAGTGATTTGAAGTTTTAAGAAGTTTGAAGCTCACAATTATTACTTTAGTCAGGCTGCTACAAACAATACTGTTCATATCTCGTGGATCGCTGCAGATCACAGTCTGCTATTTGCCCCATGTACCTTTCTGGGATTTCATCCAAACAAACAAGTAAGCCTAGATTCACATGGTGTGCCCATTTAACAATTCAATTTACAATTCTGAAAGCTTTATCCTTTCATAAGTCTATTATAGAATCTTATAGAATTTTTCGAGGATGTAACTAGTAGAGTGGATAAGGGAGAACCAGTGGATGTGTTATATCTGGACTTTCAGAAGGCTTTCGACAAGGTCCCACATAAGAGATTAGTATGCAAACTTAAAGCACATGGTATTGGGGGTTCAGTATTGATGTGGATAGAGAACTGGCTGGCAGACAGGAAGCAAAGAGTAGGAGTAAACGGGTCCTTTTCACAATGGCAGGCAGTGACGAGTGGGGTACCGCAAGGCTCAGTGCTGGGACCCCAGCTATTTACAATATATATTAATGATTTGGACGAGGGAATTGAATGCAACATCTCCAAGTTTGCGGATGACACGAAGCTGGGGGGCAGTGTTAGCTGTGAGGAGGATGCTAGGAGGCTGCAAGGTGCCTTGGATAGGTTGGGTGAGTGGGCAAATGCATGGCAGATGCAGTATAATGTGGATAAATGTGAGGTTATCCACTTTGGTGGCAAGAACAGGAAAGTAGACTATTATCTGAATGGTGGCCGATTAGGAAAAGGGGAGATGCAACGAGACCTGGGTGTCATGGTACAACAGTCATTGAAAGTAGGCATGCAGGTGCAGCAGGCAGTGAAGAAAGCGAATGGTATGTTAGCATTCATAGCAAAAGGATTTGAGTATAGGAGCAGGGAGGTTCTACTGCAGTAGTACAGGGCCTTGGTGAGACCACACCTGGAGTATTGTGTACAGTTTTGGACTCCTAATCTGAGGAAAGACATTCTTGCCATAGAGGGAGTACAGAGAAGGTTCACCAGACTGATTCCTGGGATGGCAGGTCTTTCACATGAAGAAAGACCGGATAGACTCGGCTTGTACTCGCTAGAATTTAGAAGATTGAGGGGGGATCTTATAGAAACTTACAAAATTCTTAAGGGGTTGGACAGGCTAGATGCAGGAAGATTGTTCCCGATGTTGGGGAAGTCCAGAACAAGGGGTCACAGTTTAAAGATAAGGGGGAAGTCTTTTAGGACCGAGATGAGAAAAACATTTTTCACACAGAGAGTGGTGAATCTGAGGAATTCTCTGCCACAGAAGGTAGTTGAGGCCAGTTCATTGGCTATATTTAAGAGGGAGTTAGATGTGGCCCTTGTGGCTAAAGGGATCAGGGGGTATGGAGAGAAGGCAGGCACAGGATACTGAGTTGGATGAGCCGTTATCATATTGAATGGCGGTGCAGGCTCGATGGGCCGAATGGCCTACTCCTGCACCTATTTTCTATGTTTCTATGTTTCTATTAGAGACTTTATAAATCACACTCTGAACGTTGCATGTGTAAGGGCCATTTCAAAGCTCTCATCTATGATCACCATCTTATTACATTTCTTGGACATGATTTTCCTCTCATAAACCCCAGATTTCAATTTATTCCCAGATGGTCAGGTCACTTCCTTGTGAAAGATGCTAATCTATTTCCCATTTTTGAAACATTGATAAAAGACTGCCAGATATTGTGGAGAAATAGGACCTTCGGGATGCAAATGATGTTCTCCAGAGATTGGCAAATCACATTCCACTTAGGACTATCACAGCTGGTCAAGATGCACGGGAAAGAAAGATCAGATTTAAATGTTTAAAATGCAAAACATTATGCTGCTACACTTAGTCTCTAACATGGGCTCATAGAAACATAGAACATAGGTGCAGGAGTAGGCCATTCGGCCCTTCAAGCCTGCACCGCCATTCAATATGATCATGGCTGATCATCCAACTCAGTTCATTGGCTATATTTGTTGGGCTCGATGGGTCTAATGGCCTACTTCAATGCTGTAACATTTCATAGAGTCATAGTGATACAGTGTGGAAACAGGCCCTTCGGACCAACTTGCTCACACTGTCCAACATGTCCCAGCTACTCTAGTTCCACCTGCCAGGATTTATAGACAATAGACAATAGGTGCAGGAGGAGGCATTTCGGTGCTTCGAGCCAGCACCGCCATTCACTGAGATCATGGCTGATCATCCACAATCAGTACCCCGTTCCTGCCTTCTCCCCATATCCCTTGACTCCGCTATCTTTAAGAGCTCTCTCTAACTCTCTCTTGAAACATTCCAGAGAATTGGCCTCCACTGCCTTCTGAGGCAGAGAATACCACAGATTCACAACTCTCTCGATTAAAAAGTTTTTCCTCATCTCTATTCTAAATGGCCAACCCCTTATTCTTAAATGTGGCCTCTGGTTCTGGACTCCCCCAACATCGGGAACATATTTCCTGCCTCTAGCGTGCCCAATCCCTTAATCATTTTATATGTTTCACTAAAATCCCTATCATCCTTCTAAATTCCACTGTATACAAGCCCATTCTTTCAACATATGACTGTCCCGCCATCTATTAATCTCGTGAACCTACGCTGTACTCATTCAATAGCAAGAATGTCTTTCCTCAAAGTTGGAGGCCAAAACTGCACACAATACTCCAGGTGCGGTCTCACTAGGGCCCTGTACAAATGCAGAAGGACCTCTTTGCTCCTGTACGCAACTCCTATTGTTATGAAGGCCAACATGCCGTTAGCATTCTTCACTGCCTGCTGTACCTGCATGCTTACTTTCAGTGACCGATGAACAAGGACACCCAGACCCGGTTGTACTTCCCCTTTTCTTAACTTGACACCATTCAGATAATAATCTGCCTTCCTGTTCTTGCCACCAAAGTGGAAAAATTCACATTTATCCAACAATAAACTGCATCTGTCATGCATCTGCCCACTACCCCAACCTGTCCAAGTCACCCTGCATCCTAATAGCATCCTCCTCACAGTTCACACTACCACCCAGCTTTGTGTCATCTGCAAATTTGCTAATGTTACTTTTAATCCCTTCATCTAAACCATTAATGTATATTGTAAATATGTAGATGCGGTCCCCGCACAGAGCCTTGCGGTACCCGACTAGTCACTGCCTGTCATTCTGAAAGGGACCAGTTAATCCCTACTCTTTTCCTATCTGCCAACCACTTTTCTATTCATGTCAGTACCCTATCCCCAATACCATGTGCTCTAATTTTGCCCACTAATCTCCTATGTGGGGCCTAATCAAAGGCTTTCTGAAAGTTCAGGTACACTATATCCACTGGTTCTCCCTTGTCCATTTTCCTAGTTACATCCTCAAAAAATATCAGAAGATTAGTCAAGCATGATTTCCCCTTCGTAAATCCATGCTGACTCGGACTGATCCTGTTACAGTTATCCAAATATGCCGCTATCATCTTCCCCACTGCCGATATCAGGCTAACTGGTCTATAATTCCCTGTTTTCTCTCTCCCTCCTTTCTTAAAAAGTGGGATAACATTAACTGCCCTCCAAATCTACAGGAACTGATCCTGAACCTGGAGTATTGCGTACAGTTTTGGTCTCCTAATCTGAGGAAAGACATTCTTGCCATAGAGGGAGTACAGAGAAGGTTCACTAGACTGATTCCTGGGACGTCAGGACTTTCATATGAAGAAAGACTGGATAGACTCGGTTTGTACTCGCTAGAATTTAGAAGATTGAGGGGGGATCTTATAGGAACTTACAAAATTCTTAAGGGGTTGTACAGGCTAGATGCAGGAAGATTGTTCCTGATGATGGGGAAGTCCAGAACAAGGGGTCACAGTTTAAGGATAAGGGGGAAATCTTTTAGGACCGAGATGAGGAAAACATTTTTCACACAGAGAGTGGTGAATCTCTGGAATTCTCTGCCACAGAAGGTAGTTGAGGCCAGTTCATTAGCTATATTTAAGAGGGAGTTAGATGTGGCCCTTGTGGCTAAAGGGATCAGGGGGCATGGAGAGAAGGCAGGTACAGGATACTGAGTTGGATGATCAGCCATGATCATATTGAATGGCGGTGCAGGCTCGAAGGGCCGAATGGCCTACTCCTGCACCTATTTTCTATGTTTCTATGTTTCTATGAATCTATAGAACATTGGAAAATGATCACCAATGCATCCACGATTTCTAGAGCCACATCCTTGAGTTCCCTGGGATGCAGACCATCAGGCCATTTGGTCTATATCTCTCCAAACCTGTCCTATCCATGTATCTGTCTAACTGCTTCTTAAATATTGGTATAGTCCCTGCCTCAACTACTTCCTCCAGCAGCTTTTTTCATACATCCACCACCCTTTGTGTGGGAAATTTACCCCTCAGATTCCTATTAAATCTTTCCCCTTCACCATAAACATGTGTCCTCTGGTCCTCGATTCACCTACTCTGGGCAAGAGACTCTGTGCATCTCTACCCAATCTATTCCTCTCATGATCTTATTCATCTCTATAAGATCACCCCTCATCTTCCTGCACTCCAAGGAATAGAGTCCCAGCCTACTAAACCTCTGCCTATAGCTCAGACCCTCTAGTCCTGGCAACAACCTCCAAAATCGTCTCTGTACCCTTTCCAGCTTGACAACATCTTTCCTATAACGGTGCCCAGAACAGAACACAATACTCTAAATGTGGCCTCGTCATCTTATACAACTGCAACATGAAGGCCAATGTGCCAAAAGTATTTTTGACCACCCGATCTACCTGCGACTCCATCTTCTGAGAGCTGTGCACTTGTCCTGCCCATGTTAGACTTCCCAAAATACAACTCCTCACATTTGTCTGCATTAAATTCTATCAACCATTCCTCAACCCACTTGACCAATTGATCAAGATCATAGAAACATAGAAAATAGGTGCAGGAGTAGGCCATTCGGCCCTTCAAGCCTGCACCACCATTCAATATGATCATGGCTGCAATTTTTCACAACCATCCCAGCACCGAACTCTGAGGCACACCACGAGTCACAGGCCTGCAGTCGGAGAAACAACCTTCCACCATCACTCTCTGCTTCCTTCCATTAAGCCAATTTTCTATCCAGTAGCCTATCTCTACTTGGATCCCATGCCATGACTATAGTCAATTCTATAACTATATGGAGTGTTCAGTTATTCCCAACTGGTTTTATTTATGGCTGATATAAAAACTGGGTTTAAATGAGATTTTAATCGAAATTTTCCTTCAGGAATATTCATAATCTAATTACAAGTTCAAGTTCAAGTTCAAGTTAGTTTATTGTCATGTGTCCCTGTATAGGACAATGAAATTCTTGCTTTGCTTAAGCACACAGAAAATAGTAGGCATTTACTACAAAACAGATAAATGTGTCCATATACCATGATATAAATATATACACACATGAATAAATAAACTGATAGTGCAAATAACAGAAAGTGGTTGGTAATAATCAGAGTTTTGTCCGAGCCAGGTTTAATAGCCTGATGGCTGAGGGGAACAAATTGTGGAACCTCTGTATTCTAGAGCTTTTTTAATATTAACTCCCTAGTTTAATTCCTGATTCTGAGTATTATTCTGCACATTTACAATTCCCATTCTTGATACTCTCCGTTTATTTTTAAATTGGTTAGTACAAATTCAAATGTTAATCTCTCCAGTTTCTCTTGTGTAAAGGTCAGGAATCCAGCCCCATTAATGAAGAAGCATCCTCCTGGAATTTCCAGGAATGCTGTGCTTTAAGCACTCCCAGTATTATAAAAATCCAGTGTGGTATGATAAAGAAAAATGTTTGAGTAAATGTCGATGTCTGACAATGTTTTTTAAAATACTGCGATTTCTCTTTCGCTTTTCTGCTTCAAGCAGAGGGTCATTTTCTTGACAGTTCTGTTACAGCAGAACAAAGTAATACAATTAACAGTGCCTGGTATTTTGTTCCAAGATGCCGTATGTGCAGAGAATCTAAACCATTTAATGTGATTTTTTGCCCTCCTGGTGGTTCGTGTGCAGCCAAATACATACTGAACTGAAAATTCTAGGAAAACACAGGACTCAGAAATACAGTCGCTTGAAACACCCAATTTAGACATCACTTTAACATTTTCCGAGGAATTTAAATTTCAGCTGGGTATCCTAACTTATTTCAGATTGATACGAAAGTACACAAGATTACCATTCAAACGTTCAGTTATTATTGGTGAGCAGGGCATCTCAGAGTCTCCATTATACTGAACTTTTAGAAGTCATACGCAGCAGTTCTGGTATTCAGTGTAATCACAAATGACAAGCTGCTGAAAAAGTCTGGAGCTGACAGAAGCACCTGCTGCTTCCTCCTGGACCTGTTGATGTTACTTAGTTACTGGCTGATTATATGCGCACAAAGAATTCATGCTTGTAAATGCAGGTTAAAGAGTTGAAAATATGTAGTTACTCTACATATTTTCATGTTGCCACACTCATTTATGATTTGACTTGGCTAAAAAAATTGACAGTGAAATCAGATATTTTTCTGAACATACGATAGATAGGTTGTGGAAACTGCATATTTTAATCATTGAACATGGAAAATGCATTGTCATCCCAAAGGAAAGGTGAGGCACATATACATTTTTTTGTTAACAGCATCAAATTCATCCTTTCTTGCACCAAGTCTGGCATCCGTGTTCTCCTCTTTACTTCTTGACTTACGTTTTTGTTTCTCCAAAGCTTTTGAATTAAATTTATATTTCTTGTTTTAAAATTAATCTTACCTTTTCTTATTTCTACCATATCCTTTCTGTACCCTTACCCTCGGTTTCAATAAGAGCTATCGGGTCTTCAGTCCCCCCTGCCCTAAACCTTTTTCCTTCATCACTCTTCTTCGTCACTCCATCCTTTAAGATTTTTCTTAATATTGAAAGTTCCTTCTATTGCTTACTGTTAATATTTCTTCAAGTCTTTATGAAGAAGGCAACATATTTTTCCAATTTTAAAGAAGCTTTCTAAAGCAAAGAACCTGGTACCTGTAAATCCAGGGAAGAGATGAAGATAAAGAGCTAAAGTGGGGTCACACAGAAGACTTGTGCAAGTGTCTTCAGATGATGCTGGAGAATGATTTTTACATCCATTCATTATACATGTAATTTTGAGAGTAATGTGCAAAACTCCTTGGCACAGCTGAAAAGTTGTCATGCACAACTGGACCCTAGGGCTGTGCTGTCAAAGTGAACAGTCAGGAAGATACTTCCAGCATTTGGAAACATTCCCTTTGCCATCTAACCCAACCTCACTCCAACAGAGGAACATGGAAGGTCTCACCTAAATAACGATGAAGCATGTGGTCCATTATGATATCCAAGATGACCCCATGCCTGTCTCCTTTGTCAGGACCCACAAAAATGTTATAGATAAAATCCCTTTAGGTTGCAAATGAGTGGGCCTCTTCATAATGTATCTTTGATATGGCAGCTACAGTAAAAGTGTGTCACAGATCAACTTTCAACACTAGTGTGTGCTTTGTACTCTGTGCATGTACAATGTGCTCATGGAAGTGCGTGATTCAAAGTTTAGCTGTGCTATTAAGTTTCAATCACATTTACCCATTGATTTTAATCACAGTTCAACCCTGAAATGCAAGAAAGCATTATAGTGCAATTAGATTTCTAGGCTGAATGGTCTATCATAGCATCACAGCAATATTTAGTTCGCAAGATTGGCCAGCCGGAGACCTGAGAAAACCTATTGATATCTGTGGTGGTGAATCTGTGGAATTCTTTGCCACAGAAGGCTGTGGAAACCAAGTCAGTAGATATATTTAAGGCAGAGATAGATAGATTCTTAATTAGTACGGGTGTCAGAGGTTATGAGGTGAAGGCAGGAGAATGGGGTTCGGAGGGAGAGATAGATCAGCCATGATTGAATGGCGGAGTAGACATGATGGGCCAAATGGTCTAATTCTTCTATCACTTATGATCGTCACTTTTTCAAAGAAGGTGGGGATTTGGGGCCACGACTTCAATTATTATATTGACTGGCAGCAGGCCATGTGCTCAACATTGCAATAATTTAGTAGTAATTTCAAGTATCACAGAAACTATCACATTAACTGCCTGCAGTGCACGCTACCTGGCAAAGAAATTTCATACAAAGGCTCTCGTTAGGATCGATATACAGACTGTATGATTGAAATCATCCTGCATATGATCCACATCCCTCTATTTCTTGCATATCCATGTGTTGTACATACCACTATTGTATCTGCTTCCACTACGACTTCTGGCAGTGCATTCCAGGCACTTGCTGCCCTCTGTGCATTAAAAACGCCCCACACATCTCCTTTAAAATGTGCTCCTCTCATAATATCAGTGGTGAGCATTTTCTCATGACAACCACGGATTTGCCGGAAGACAGAACAATACCCACTGATGACATTTCCACATAAGGAAGAATATGTTTTTAACAACAATTATCGCCATGTTGCTCTTGGTCACTTTTGTCATATGCTCCCGGGATAGGTGAAGCATGGGATTACACAAAAATCAGGGAGGAAGCCATCTGGCTACTTGCCTGGGAGAGCCAAGAAGGAAAATATAACAGGAATAATTATTATTTTGAACATTATTATGTGTTACTGCTCACTTGCTAATTTTGCATTTGAGATGAAAGTATTTTAAATACACAATTCACTTCAGCATTCCAAACTGAAACTCAAATGCCGTACGGAAAGGATGCGACATTCAGGGAGGCTTCATCCTGCCAGTGAAATGTTAGACATTTTGCGTATCTGGTCTGGATTTTCCTCTCGATTACCACCTCTTTTGACACATCAAACGGGTTGAAAAGACATTATTAAGGCCAGCATCTCATATTCACTGTGAAGATCTCACTAATCCCCTTTTAATGCCTATCAGAAGTAGAACAGGAAAGTAAACAGCTATTAGCCAGAGGAAAGATAGCATACATGACAGCCCAGTGCTTGCAAAATGCAAAGGTTAACACGCCAAGCAGTCATTTCATACCTACTAGTTCTCTCTATTTCCTGCTAACACCCTCACAATATCCTTCCCAAATTTCTTTCATAAAATAAATATGCTCCTACCCTTTCACTATCCAATTCAAAAAAAGATGAAAATGCCAAATAAATATACAGTTCTATGAACAAATCATCTCTGCGTGAAACAAGAACACCGTGCCAACAAATTCAATTCTGTTTCTCCACAACACTTTGGTGGTCACAGTATAGTGCCTAATCTATCATTCCTTCAGGATGCTCCTCGTTTGATATGACGGAAAAATGTCTAGCGCCTTAGAGACACGAGCATCTGCTGTCCCAGAGGAACGAGATTGAAAGCTTGGTTTCTGCTGCATGATGGCAGGACTTGTCTGAAGTCATTGGAAGCAGATGTATTGCTGCTCTCAAGATGTATTTCTCTTCGCTCTTTGCAGCCAATAAGTAGTACAGGTGCAGGTATTCTTACAGGCTCAATGAAGTTTCAGATGTCTTATGCAAGGCATTTACTAAAGCAATAGTAGCTGACAATTTAGAAACAACAGCTGTTTGTGGGGGATCTTGATGATCTGGTAAGTGGTCCATGGAAAGTCAAGGTCTCTCGGATGTTATGCAAGCCTTGTTAACTCTACAGTATTTAACAGTTGTAAACACCCACTTCTTCATCTATTATCTCCAACATGTGTATTACAGATCTCCTTGTGGCCCAGCAACTGGAACCACTAAAGATAAAGCCACCAAGATCTAGGGTCCTGGATTTCTCAGTGAAATGATTAATTATCAGTCCCACATCGCCAAACCATTTTTCTATATTATGATTCCATCCTTACATTCTAATGCACTCATTTCTTGTTAATGAAGAGTTTGCAAATGCTGGAATCTTGTGCAAAAAGCAAACTGCTGGAGGAACTCAGCAGGTCAGGCATCATCCATGGGAGGAATTGGACAGACTATGTTTCAGCTTGGGAAACTTCATCAGACTGATGGAGTAGGGGGAAGATAACTGATCAGGAGGCAGGAGGAAGTCTTGGGTTAGTCAACAGTTGGTAACATTTCTAAATGCCTAAGTGTCAGGGGTCATGGGAAGAAGGCAGGAGAATGGGATTAGGAGGGAGAGATATATCAGTCATGATTGAATGGCAGAGTAGACTTGATGGGCTGAATGAACTAATTCTGCTCCTATTACTTATGACCTTATGAGCTAATTCTACAAGAGGATTCTGATAGTTATACAGACACAAAAATCATGCAATTCATAAAGAGGCAACACTAACACTATAAAGCTTGGTCATGAGTACAGCCAGGATTTTGTCATAAATGCCATGCGCATGCCATAAATGCCATGCCTTTTTTGATGATTTCACCAGGGTATGGCTGCCCAGCCTGCAGCTGTCCGTTTTTTTCATCTCTTTTTTTATTTTTAGTTGGTTGAGTTTTTGTTTTCGGAGTTCTAGCCTTTTTTATGTGGGGGTGGCGGGGGGGGGGGGGGGTGGAAGGGGGGATGGAAGGGGGAAATTGCTTTTCAGGGTCCCTACCTGGTCGGAGAGGCAGCTTTTCTCCGGACTGCACCGTCGACCCGTTCTCGTGGCCTACCAGCGGGCCTGGAGCGGCGTTTCCTGAGTGACCGCCCAGAACCTTGCCCGGGTCACCGTGATGCCTTGCCCGGGTCACCGCGCTGGAGCTCCGGAATGCTGAGACTGCAGGTGAACATCACGGAGCTGCGGGTCTGTGGAGCGGCGCTGAACTTTAACATCGGGAGCCTGGGATCTCTCGCCGAGATCGCCTGTGGTGGAGCTCCATCCAGCGCGGCCTGTTGGCATTGGGAAGCCGCGGTCTCCGGTAAGGAAGCGGCCGTTCCAGGCATCCCAAGCCGCTGAGAGGGTTCCCCCGACACCGGAGCACCATCACCCGGCGGGAATGACCGGTAACATCGGCCCCCGTAGCGGCGACTGCGGAGGCCTCAATAGGCCCGACCATGGGTGGACATGGGGATGGTGACTGGACTTTATGCCCTCCCTCACAGTGGGAACCTTTGTGGGGGGATGTTTTTATGCTTATTGTTAAATTCTTTAATGGTGTGTCTTATCTTTATCTGTGTGCTGCATGGCAAGTCAAATTTCATTACACCAATTGATGTATGTGATAATAAATGTCCTTTGTATCCTTTGTATAATGCCTTTTTCACGATCTAGTGCCTAAATCAGCTTTTCGCCGTTTTGCTAAAAGGTTGTGCAATTTTCTCTAGTTGTACCGTGATTACAATGACGTTTTCTATGTTAACATGTGAATATTAATGTTATTATTAACGTGTTAACATAGTATAACTTACAAGAAAATTTCCACCACCGGGGAGAAACCGGGGCGCCACTGTCGGTCGTTCATTCGTTCGTGCCGCTGCCCGCTGGTTCAGTCTTCTCCAAGATCTATTTAAGAAAGAACTGCAGATACTGGAAACATTGGAGATAGACAAAAAATGCTGGAGAAACTCAGGGGAAGAGGCAGCATCTATGGTGAGATGAAATAGGTGACGTTTCGGGTCGAGACCCTTCTTCAGACTGATGGGGGGTGGGGGAAGAAAGGAAGAGGCAGAGACAGTAGGACTAGAACAAGAACTGGGGAGGGGGAGGGGGAGGAGGGCTATCTAAAATTAGAGAAGTCAATGTAGATACCGCTGGGGTGTAGACTACCCAAACAAAATACCCACGCTTGTCTCCTCACTACATTTACTGCTGGCTCCAGTTGCAAATCTGAGTTTGAGTGTTCTGTGCAAGGCATTCATTGATGCTGGAATTCCACTGTGGAAATTGGAAAACAAATCTCTCAGAGGTTTTTTAGAGAAATACACAGAGGAACATATACCAATGGAGTCATCATTACGGAAAAATTATGTAGACAGCGAATGAACATTGTTGTGCAGAAAATTAGAGATGAAGTTGCATGCTCAACCATTGCTCAGTTGTTTACATCTTCACTTGCTGTACTTTGGCCAGAAGGTATAAAACAAGAGAATGTTCTGTTTGTGACTGATGCACCTCCATACATGAAAAAAACAGCTCGTGCTCTCAAAGTTTTATTCCCCAGAATGTTACATTTGACATGCATAGCTCAAGGACCTCATAGAATTGCCGAGCACATATGTAGCTTGTTTCCAAATGTCGATTGCCTAGTTTCCAATGTTAAGAAAATCTTCTTCAAAGCACCATCACGTATGCAGTTGTTCAAGGAAATGGCACCCGAGATTCCGCTACCTCCTCAGCCCGTTTTGACTAGGTGGGGTACATGGCTCTCTGCAGTACTCTACTATGCTGCAAATTTTGAAAAGATAAAATAAATCGTCAACTGTTTTGAAGAAGAAGAATCTGCTGCAGTCAGGGTCGTCAATGAAATCATGCAGAAAAAGTCCCTCCAAATGCGATCTTGTGTTTATTGCTTCCAATTTTACAAACTTCCCACAAGCTATCACTTCCCTTGAGAAATGTGGCAAAACATTAGTGAATAACTTGCAGGTTTTCAACAAAGTAACTGACGATATTCGTAAAATTCCTGGCAATGTAGGTAAAGACATACAAGGAAAATGTGAGAGAGTGATTTTAGCTAACAAAGATCTTGAAGAAATACAAAACATAGCTAAAGTTCTCAAAGATGGTTGTAATACACAAGATACCGACATGAATATAGAGTCTGTAGCTTTTTTTCGGGTATGCACCAGTGACCTCAGCTGAGGTAATTATGTGCAATCAGGCAACTTTGGTCATTTAATGCAGTATACCTTTATATTATCATTTTTAACCATATTTTGGGGGTGGAAATACATGCCTTTTTATGCCTTTTTTTTTGTCAATAAATGCCTTTTTCGTGCCTTTTTAGTAATTTTATTATGCCTTTTTGCCTGCCTATTTCAGTTTTTTAGCGGCTAAACATCCTGGCTCTAGTCATGAGAATAGCGGGTTTATTCTGGTTAGCTGTGCCAAGGAAGATACAATTGACAAATATAAAGAGTCAAAGTATGACACCTAGTTCAAGGCAAGTAAGAAAGCTCACACATACTGACCTTGAAGGCTTGGCTCATTCCTTGCAAATGAAAAACTGACCGAGGGAGAAAAATCAATGACACGGGATTAAAGGGTATTAGCTGCAGGGGAGGTTGGATAGACTTGGATTGTTATCTCTGGAATGCCGGACGTTGCCGAGAAACCCGATAGAGGTATATAAAATGATGAGAGGCATAGATAGGGTAGACAGTCAGAATCCTTTTCCCAGGATGGAAAAATCAAATACTAGAGAGCATAGCTTTAAGGTAAGAGGTGCAAAATTTAAAGAAGATATGCAGGGCAAATTTTGTTTTTCACAAAGTGGGTGATGAGTGCCTGGAAAGTGCTTCTGGGTGTGGTGGTTGAATCAGATATTAGTGGCATTTAAATGTGGCTTTTGGATGGGTAAATGGATATGCAGGGTATGGAGGGATATGGGTTAAGTGATGATCTTGGCATCATGTTCAGCACCGATGTTGTAGGCAGGCCAAAAGGCCTTTTCTTTTGCTGTACTGTTCTATGTTCTATGTTCTACGTCATAGCTATTGCCATGGACATTTTTCACTTTATATCATAAAGACATCCTGTGAAGGCCAAAATGAACTTGAAGAAATGTTCATTTTGGCAGACAAATTGAGTTGAACTTTGTTGTGCTTCATTTTTTGAAGAGGTGGCTTTAGGTTTCCATGACACCTGCATATTAGAAGGAAACAGTGAAAAGCAAGGAACTGGTCTACAAGATGTGGATATACATTTGCATCAGTCTTGACTTATTTTGTCAACATTCAGTCATTAAATTTAATTCTGCATTGTAATGAGTTTATGGTAATGTCGCACAAACTGTCACCTGCCATCTTGAACTGTGTATGAAGGTCTCTTGTCTAGCAGGTATTCCTTCCTGCAACTCACTTCTTCCAGCATTACATTCATGATGCTACTGGAAAAGCTAGAGCACGTTTCAACTATTGACATATCAAGATTGCTGCATCCTCTGTCATTTAGCTCCATCCTCTGGTTCTAGAGAGGGTACAGAGGAGGTTTACAAGAATTATTCCAGGAATGAGTGGGTGAGCATATGATGAGCGTTTGACAAAACTGGGCCTCTACTTGCTGGAGTTTAGAAGATTGAGGGGGGATCTCATTGAAACTTACAGATTAATGAAAGGCATTGATGGAGTGGGTGTGGAAAGGATGTTTCCACTGGTGGGAGAGTCTAGGACCAGCGGTCATAGCCTCATAATTAAAAGGCGTTCTTTTAGAAGGGAATTGAGGAGGAACTTCTTTAGAGGGTAGTTAATCTGTGGAACTGTGGAGACCAAATAAGTGGATATTTTTAAGGCAGAGATAGACAAATTCGTGATTAGAAAGGGTGTCAATGGTTATGGGGAGAAGACAGGAAAATAGGATTAGGAGGCAGAGATCGGCCATGATTGAATGGCAGAGTCGATTTGATGGGCTGAATGACCTAATTCTACTCCTATAACATGATTTCCTTAGGAAACATTGTAATATTTTCTTGACAGGTATATAAATGTATTGCCTCACACTGGACAAAGTGCCGATTTCAAGATGGCTGCAGACAAAGGAGAGGATCGGTGAGCAGGCTGTGGGTTCATCTCCCTCACCTTCGGAGGTACACTGGGGGTATCGAGGTCAGCTGCAGGAAGCTGAGCAGTGGCTGCAGGAGACGAGAGGAGTACGAAGAGGCAGAACAACAGTGGAGGACACCGACAGCATTGCCAGGCCAGGTCATCCCCTGCAACACTGATCCAGTGCCGTCACCAGGACAACAGGCCTTTAAGGCCAAGATAAGACTCTGTACTATTAAGGACCATGAAACTTGAAGGGCATAAGTTAGCGCCAGAAACGTGGCGATGCTTTGTGCACTGCCTCGGTGAAGTCTACTATTCTGACACTACAATCATTGCACTTTTTGTACTTATCTACGATAGTGTTTGTCTATAGTATAATTTTACCGGATTGAATGCAAAACAAAGAATTTCACTGTACCTAGGTACAAGTGACAAGCAAGTATCATTGCTTGTAATGACTCATTGAATCACTAGGCATGAGATAGACTTTCCTAGTTTCTAAACAGATCGTTTTCATGGTATCCTGGCTGACTTCCGTCCAGCGAACATCACCGTCGAACACTATTCAATAAGATCATAATTGACGTGACATTACTGAAGCCAACCTACCTGCCTTTCCCCATAACCTTTGATATAAAACTAAGAACTTTTGACTTTATACTTTATTTTATTTTGCTGTTTACAATTACTAGCTATGCTTCACTACATTAATTTAGTCATGGCATTTCATTCCATGCCAAATGCTTTAGAAAATCATAAGGCTTCAAACTATATTAACTGAGAGTCTGAATGGAAACGGTTAATAAATTGTAACTAAGAAAAGGCTTGCTACCCAAAAACACTGCGAAGCAGTAGTTTCAGCATAATTAGTAACATTGTATTTCTTTTGAAGTGTGTCGAAAAATGATTATGCTACCGCATTTTAGATTGGTTAAAATTTCAGAAGTTCTGTGACCTTGCAACATTTGTGTTAAAATTATTTTCTTCTATTATTAATGCATGGTTATCCTCTCATTTTGTTTTTCCTGCTGTGCTGGTACTGATGCTGTTCTCATATTCATCAGTCTTGTTTCGAAAGCACCTCACCTCTGTCCCAAACTCCCAACAGCCCAGCTACCCAAACAGAGAATAGTCAACATGACTTTTGTCCTTGCGCTCAATTGCACTACGTAATAAAGCCTTTTATTTTAACTAAATTTGCAAAATTAGGCTTGAAAAGATTATGTAAAAATACCTCTTTCCTCAATATGCAGTAGGTAAAAGGCATTTGTGTGACAGTGCAGGTTGCTTAGACATTGATTAATTCCTTGTGCATTGTACAGTTTCCTTAAATAGATACATAGGAGAAGCACTCTCATTAAGAGGCTGCTAGTTTGACTGAATGGCACAGTCCAACAGTGTTCAAACATATTTCACCATGGAAAAGTAGGTCATGCATCTGCATCTATGCAGTTACCATCTTACTATTTTATTTTAAAATACACCATCATTGGCATATTTTCAGTCTCTCCAAACTTTCTTTGATCCTTCAAAAGCTGTCTTCTATGCAGCCATTGCTCTAACACAGCAAGCTCTCAATTTCAAATGCAAAAGTCTGTAAATGCTGGAAATCTGAAATAATATCAGAAGGCCAGGCAACATCAATGGAGAAATGCTAATAAGCTGGGTTTCTCTATAGGTGCTGACAGACCTGGTGATTATTTGCAATGCTTTCGTATTTTATTTCAGACTTCTATTGTATTGTATTGTATTGTATTCAAATTTATTGTCATTGTCTCAATTACAGACAACGAAATGAATTTTCCTTACAGGCAGTATCATAAAAATAAGTAAATAATAAATAATAAAACATATTAAAAATAAAATTGAATTAAAAAAAGAAAAGCACAAACACAGAAAGTCCACGACACAACATAACACAGTGGTACCAAGGTGAGGAAGGCACCATAGTCCAGCCAGCCTCCCCTCCGATCTTCCCAGATGTTCATCCGTGGTCTGGGCCTTCCGAGCACCCGCAGTCGCCGCACCGGGCGGCCCGATGTTCAGGCCCTCACGCCGGGCTGGTGGAACGCCGACGCCGATCCCCGACGGTGAACATCCTCCTCCTCAGCGGCCCGGACCTCCTGATCAGCCGCCTCCCGCAGCCGGAGTCCGCAGCTCCCGAGTCCGCAGCTCCCGAGTCCGCAGCTCCCGAGTCCGCAGCTCCCGAGTCCGCAGCTCCCGAGCCGTGCGGAGTTGGGAGCCCGCAAACCGCAGCTCCATGATGTCGGTGCAGCAGGCCCAGCACTCCGGGCTCCAGACGGCGACCCCCGGTAAGGCATCGCCAGCCCCGCGATGTTTCAGCGCTGTCCCGCCGTTGCTGGAGCTCTGGTCGATCCCGGCAGGAAAGGCCGCGCCAATCCAGTAGGTAGGCCGCTGGGGGGGTGAGGACGCGACTCGAATAATAGTCGCGTCCTCTCCAGGAATCGACCGAAGGACGGTATCCCCCTTACCGTGCCCTCTTCCCCCACATAAAGACATTTAAAATGCTTCTAGCTTTGACTGTGCATTTCAGCTGGTGAAATTTCAGGAGGAAAGTTGCTGCAGCTAATATCATCCATGCCTTGTGGCCCAATGTGCACAAGAATCAAACGGCCTGCACATCATCTGGGCCCAAAAATGTGATCCACATAGAAGGAGTGAAAAACCATAGAAACCATATTGTTGAGTTGCATCACAGCTTGCTTTAGGATCATCTCTTCTCAAGACCGCAAGAAAAATTGCAGAGAATTGTGAATGTTGCCCAGTCCATTACACAAACTATACTCCAAACCATCAAATCTATCTACACATCATGCTGCTTCAACAAAGAGGCTAAATTAATCAAAGACGTCCCACCCCAGTCATTTCTCCATGTTCTCGTTCCCGTCAGGCATAAAAGACATTAGCCTGAAAGCGTGCACCCCACCAGATTCAAGAAAAGCTTCTTCCCCTGTTATCAGGCTTCTGAGTGGTCCTTCCATAAGTTAGGGTACTGCCCCATTGCCGACATTGGACATTGTCTGCGGAAGTGGTGCATTACAACGCTGACAACAATATTCTGCACTCTTCATGTCTTTCCTTTTGCTCTACCTACTGTACTTGAGTTTATCATACTTGTATGTATGTAAATAATTATGTGATTTGATAGGATAGCACACAAATCAAAGCTTTACACTGTACCACAGTACATGTGACAATGGTAAGCATATATCTAAATACATTTAGGCAAAGGGGGAATGATTTCAGTAATAACTAGACTGTGGAACCTGTTGGGTCCCTGTCACATGGGAGGTCTGATCCCCCAACACAAACCGTTCCCCAATGCAATTTTCCACCACTCACCCGTTCCCCCAATACAACCCGTCCCCCCAACGCAATATTGCACCACTCATGCATAGCTCCCCACAGCTCATTTCCCCTCATCCCCCAGTACTCCCTCCCCCTCTTCACCCTCCCTCTTCTTTTCCCTCTCCTCCTCCCCTCCCCCAACCCCTCTCCCTTCCCCTACCCTCAGTCCCTCCCTCCCTCCATAACTCCTCTCCCCTCCCTATCCCTCTATCCCCCACTCCTCACCTCCCCCTATCCCCCCAGTATCTCTCCTGACCTCCCAACTGCCCTCCTCGACCTCTGTTCCCCACTCCATACCTCCCCCACTCCTCTCCCTCTATTCCCCCTCCTGCCCCCACTCTCCTCACCTCCCCCATTTCCCCCCTCTCTACCTCTTCCTCTCCCTCAATCCCTCCCATTCTCCCTCCTCCTCTCCCCAGGATCTTTCCCCTCTCCTCCTCCCCTCCCCCAATCCCTCCCTCACCTCTCCCTCCTCTCCTTTCCTCTACCCTCAGTTAAAAAGCAGCATCTGCAGTTCTTTCCTCCACAGGTCATTCATTGTTAGCTGTGGTTTAGATCCCTTTGACTTGACGATTGGACGAGTTTGCAGTGTGTGTGTGTGTGTGTGTGTGTGTGTGTGTGTGTGTGTGTGTGTGTGTGTGTGTGTGTGCGTGTGTGTGTGTGTGTGTGTGTGTGTGTGTGTGTGTGTGTGTGTGTGTGTGTTACTCAAACTCCGCACAAACTGCTCGGCCACCCTGCAACCTGACCACTTCCCTCTCTCTGCCCACTCCGGCTCAGCAGCCGCTTGGCCCTTACCCGCCCTGCCCGCCTGCTGCTGCCGCTCGGCCAGTCCCAGCCCTGCCCCCCGCCCGCTGCTACCGCGCGGCCCGTCTCCGCCCTGCCCTGTCCACCTGCCTGCTCGATGCCGCTGGGCCGTGGGGGATCGGGGATGGAGTCGTTGTTCGTCACGGTGGGCACCATGAGTTTCGATGAGCTGGTGGAGAAGATCTCCTCCGAGAAGGCCGTGAGGGTGAGTTACTGCAACGGCGGCGGCGGAGGAGACGGACCCGGGGGGAGGGGTAGACGGGACCGCCATTGTCGCAGAGGGCAGGCAGGGGAGAGGGGTGAGTGATGAGGGAGAGAGAGAGAGAGAGACAGGACCAGGGCCTCCACTGAATCCCCCCGCGGGCGTTGCCGGTGGTGGGGGAGACGATAGACAAGTTACTGTGAGGTGGGAAGAGAAGAGTTGGTGAGTGAGGCGGGACAGGCCGCCGCAAGTAGGGCAGGAAAGGGCGTCGCCATCCCGGCCGTGGCATTGACTGACAGGAGAAGAGACCAATCTGCGTGGCGCGGATTGAAGGAATCTGCACAAGCGCGGTATTTAAGATATTTAAACCTCAATAACTTTTACAATATACCACCGATCGGAACAAAACTTGTTGCACTCACAGCACAGAACGCTGAGGAACCTGGCGAAAAATAGTAGCGCTATCGCGTACCGTTTTTGCGCAAATAGAAAAACCCCGTATACCGGAAGAGAATAAGATCAGAGTTTTAGTTATGTATAGATTTTGTGAAATAAATGCATATTCATATACCTGTAGTACATTTGAAGGAAAAAACTCTATTCATGCTATTAAATTTAATTAAATTCAAGCCACTGAAAGTAAACATGCAGGTACAGCAGGCAACGAAGGAAGCTAATGGCATGTTGGCCTTCATAATGAGAGGATTTGAGTATAGGAGTAAAGAGTCTTTCTGCAGTTGTACAGGGCCCTGGTGAGACCACATCTGGAGTATTGTGTAAAGTTTTGTTCTCCTAATTTGAAGAAGGACATCCTTTCTATTGAGGCAATGCAGCGTAGGTTCATAAGGTTAATCCCCGGAATGGTGGGACTGTCATATGAGGAAAGATTGGAAATACTTGGCTTGTATTCACTGGAATTTAGAAGGATGAGAGGATATCTTATAGAAACATATAAAATTATAAAAGGACTTAACAAGCTAGATGCAGGAAAAATGTTCCTAATGTTGGGAGAGTCCAGAACCAACGGCCACAGCCTAAGAATAAAGGGGAAGCCATTTAAAACTGAGATGATAAAAAACTTTTTCATCCAGAGAGTTGTGAATTTGTGGAATTGTCTGCCACAAAAGGCAGTAGAGGCCAATTCACTGGATTAATTTAAAAGAGAGTTAGATAGAGCTCCAGGGGCTAGTGGAATCAAGGGATATGGGGAGAAGGCAGGCACGGGTTACTGATTGTGGATGATCGGCCATGATCACATTGAATGGCTCAAAGGGCCAAATGGCTTCCTCCTGCAATTATTTTCTAATCACTCAGTCAGGCAGAATTATATATTGCACAAATTGTGGGTTTTTTCACTTAAAGATGCAATTGATACACATTTCACTATGAAAACCTTGATTAATAATTTTCAAAGCGTTAAATGTATTGAACGCCGTATTCAGTGAGAGATCTTGATTCTCGCTAGTTCTCCTATTTTAGTGGGGAGTTGCAGCAGTTGAGAGGAGAGCAAGATTAGTAAATGGAGGAAAGTTATTTCCGTTCATGGAAGATGGAAGGTCAATCACTCTGAAATTAATTTAACAAGAGCACAAAAGCAACCTTAGTTTACCTTTTCTTTCTGAAAATGGCAGACAGGTAATGAGGCAAAAATCTCAGGAAGTCTAAAATGTTTAAGTGAGAATTTTTGAAATAAAGTGCATTCAAACAACACGGCTAAAGCACCGATTGAACGAGTCTCTTTTGGATTGACTTCAGAAAGCTTTAAAATTGAGAGATTTAAAATATATATGGAAAGAAATTACAGTGGCATTCCAGACAGCTTTAATGTTCAGAGCTGCAGCCAGTTTCCAAATAACTTCAATTGATAAAATAAATGACTTGCTTATCAGTTTAACTAACTGAAATCTCCAAGGAATAATTTGTGCTATCTTTTCACGTTAAATATTCTACGATGCTTCAGAAATTGTGTAATTTAGATCTTTTGTGACACCTATTAAAATAAACAGGTTATAATATACAGACTTAATGGTTGTAAAACTGAAAAAAAGCAACTTGGATGTTACATTTGTAGTAAATAACCATTATGATCAATAACCTCCACCAGCCATTCCTAAAATTCTGTAAGCTACTTCCTCGGTCTTTCCGCATTAACACCAGGAGGTGAAACAAGATAAGGTGCTGGAAATGGTCCAGGGTTGTGATCAAAAGACACAGGAGCAGAATTAGGCCATTCGGCCCATTGGGCCAAGGCAGAGCATCCCCTTTATTTATTTATATTATGTGTCATATATCTCCTCATGACAAAAAAAAGAGGCTGTTTGGCCTCTCATAATTAACCCCTCAATCCCATTCCATCATTTACTTTGCTCTAACCTATTCCTATCAACACCCAACCCAAATTCACTCACCACCACGTACAACACGTCTAATTTATAGTGACTTCTTGCAGAAACCTATTTGGTCACGTGAAGGACATGCAACGTGAAGAACTATGAACATGTAGTGGTAGTCGAGATATATACATCTGTTTAACTCAGTTAAAGAATCCTTTCATTTTAAACACATTTAAGAATGAATACAATCCAGAATGACATTGTGGAAATAGAATGGGGATTTTAGATTCCCCTCTTATACGTCACAGATACTGGTTTAGTCTCACTTGGAGTATTCTGTTTGACTCTGACTCAGAAGGCGATCAGAGAGTGTGAAGGAGATTAAAACGGTGATTATATGGAGAGCCGAGAAGCTGATGCTGTTCATGGGAATACTTGATGGATTGTGAGCAATTTTGGGCAGCATATCTGAGGAAGGATGTGCTGGCGCGGGAGAGGGTCCAGAGGAAGTTTACAAGAATGATCCAGGAATTAGTAGGTTAACCTATGATGAGCATTTGACGGCACTGGAGGGGGGAGCGCATTGAAAGGTACAGAATAGTGAAAGGCTTGGATAGAGTGGATGTGGAGAGGATGTTTCCACCAGTAGGAGAGTCTAAGACTAGGGGGTCATAGCCTTAGAATTAAAGGACGTTCTTTTAGGAAGGAGATGAGGAAATATTCCTTCAGAAGGCAGTGAATCTGTGGAATTCTTGGCCACAGAAGGCTATAGAGGCCAAAAGTGGATATTTTTAAGGCAGAGATAGACAGATTCTTGATTAGTACAGGTATCAGAGGTTAAGGGGAAAAGGCAGGAGATTTGGATAAGGAGGGAGATAGATCAGCCATGATTCAATGGCATGGACTTGATGGGCCAAATGGCCTAATTCTACTCCCATCACATGTGACATTATGACGTGTTCAAAATCATTGAGTGGAAACATTCAAGTGGTTGAAGGGTCAATCACCAGAACCCACAGATTGACGTGATTTTAGAAACACCAGATGTTCAAAAGGATTTCGTTTTAAGTTAACACTGGGGTTAGAATGCATGGCATGAAAGCATGATGAAAAAAAATACAATAGCAGCTTTCAAAAGGGATCTGGATAAGATTTGAAGGAAAAAAATAAATCAGCACTTAGAGGAAAGAAGAATGCAGTGAAAATAATCGAATACCTACACCAAAGGACTGGCGCACATTCAAGAGTTAAATGGCTACATTTTTGTTGGCCATTTCTTTCTCTAATTACATGAATATATTCCTTTATATAATAATTCATATCCCCCACCCATGATGTTGGAGAGACCAACGATAAACAGATCATGTTTACAAAGGACTTGTGGCGTCAATGAGGACATTGCTTAGAGTTCCTATGTTCGGAAAGCAGCACAGATCCTAATGTGTTAGCTACACCACAAAACACTTGCGTAATTATTTAGTAGCCAGCTTAAACATATTAATGTCAGTTTGGGATTGATCAGCTGCCACCCCCACCCTCGACCCTCACAAAAATGCAGTATTTAATGAAACAAGGGATGGAAGAATAAGAAGAAGCTTAATGACAAAAATCAAACAATAGCAAGAAGGTTGCAGAGAGAAAAAAACCCCAATAAATGTGAAATCTGCTCCCTTCTCCCCATACTCTTCCACTCAGTCTCTCTCTCAGATCTGTTTCAGGAGGTGTCTATCTTCTCAGAGTTGTCGCTATTCATGTTAATCTAGTTTATAAAAATGTGTAATTGTGTTGTTCTTCTCCAGGCCTACTTTATTGCAAGCAACAGAAGGCTAATGATTGTTATTTTTAAGTGTTGCATATTTTGAAAATAGAATTGAGAAGAAAGGCTGCCTTGTTTTTGTGGCCTGTGTAATGGAGATGGATTTATCACTTCTGCTCACTGTGTCATCACAGATACTGATAATTGGAATGATGGAAAGAAGATTAGTGGGGAGTTAGCCCTGTGCGTAATCTTGTATTGCTGGATCAGATCTATCCTGTGGGGAATGGGTTATCTCATTTTAGTTTTCATTTGTATTAAGGTGAGGTGCCAGGATCGGGAGGTGAGTTTGCAGTTGGACCTGGTTATTTTTCCCTCTGCAAAGAAACAAAGGGTTCACATCAGAGGGAAACAGACCGAATCAGACTTAAAGGCGAGTGATGCAGTCATGTGGGAATAGCTAATGAGTGAAAATGTTACAATAAAATTGGGAGAGTTTCAAAAGAATGGAGTAAAGATAATTACAGTGAGTAAAACCAGAATACCAGATAGAAAGCAAAACATGTCAAAGTGACAGTGAAATGAAGCCCTGGAGTCTCATGTCAGAATGCTTGTCAATGGAATAAGAACTACTAAATGTTTCCAGGGTAGAAATTCCACCTCAAATGCTGTTTTGACCAGAAATTCACTATTTTTGTTTTGTAATCAGGACTCGAGGGACTATAGGGCAGGAGGTTTCCTTCCTTGGAGGGCAGGAGGCTGAGGGGTAATCTTATAGAGATATATATTATCATGAGGGGTAGACCACCAGGGGCACCGCACGATTGGCAGTCTCACCAAGAGTCTGTTTTTTTCGTCTTTATTTTGTTATTTATATTTGCTATTAAACCTGGCTCGGACAAAACTCTGATTATTACCAACCACTTTCTGTTATTTGCACTATCAGTTTATTTATTCATGTGTGTATATATTTATATCATGGTATATGGACACATTTATCTGTTTTGTAGTAAATGCCTACTATTTTCTGTGTGCTTAAGCAAAGCAAGAATTTCATTGTCCTATACAGGGACACATGACAATAAACTCACTTGAACACTTGAACTTGAACTTGTTTTAAAAGTTTGCGTTATTGTTCTCTCATTTGTTTTATGTGGGGGAGGGGATCGGGGGAAAGTTTTTTTCAATCTCTTACCCTGCCAGAGATGCAATTATTTTCCGGGTCTTATCTCCGGTCGCTCTGCGGCCTAACATCGTGCAGCTGAAGGCCTTGCTCGAGACTTACTTTGAGCCCCACTGCAGGGCATGGACTTACCATCGGAGCCAATCCTGGAATCACTCCAACCGCGTCCTGCAGACTTTACCATCAAGAGCTCGCAGTCTCGGGTAGAGACCGTAGATGTCGGGAGCTCCAATGACGCAGAAGGTTCGATATGCCCCGTCCCGGGGTCAGATCGCTCGACGCGGAGCGGAGAGCTAAGTTTCTCCCGATGCAGGAGCTTGATTGCCCCGACGTGGAGGGCCCAATTAAATCACACGGGGCTTTTCAGGAATACAAATAAAGCAGGAAGGAACAAAATCAGAAAGGACCTCGAGAAATATAAAGTGGGAAAGAACTCGTGCAGTGAATTATGAGAGCAGAAGGGACCATGAAATGACGTTGGCAAGTTGAATTAAAGGGAATTGCAAGGCAATTTATACACACATTAAAACACATTGGGGTAACGAGGGAGAGAGTAGGACCACCCAAGGATAAAGGAGGGAATTTATGCTTGGAGTCAGAGGATGTAGGCAAGGTATTAAATGAGTACTTTGCATTGCCATTCTCCAAGGAGAAGGACCTGGAGAATGGTAAGATCAGTCTGGAGTATTCTCACAAGTTTGGGAATTTTGAGATTAAGAAGGAGGTGGTGTTGGGTCTCTTGAACAGCAATAAGTGGATAAGTCCCAGGGCCCAATGGGATCTATTTCAGATTATTATGAGAGAACCTTGAATGATGACACACATTAGAAATTTGGTCATAAAGAAAATAAGAAGCATATGTTAGATTTAGGAAGATGGAGTATTTGGAGTACTGCCTGCACTATTACAGGAAGGATGTGGAGGCTTTGAAAAGGTGCAGAAGAGAAATACCAGGATATTTGCTATAAAGAGAGATTGATCAAAAGTGGATTGTTTTATCTAGTGTGTTAGAGGCTGAGGGAGATCTGAAATGTGTACAGCATTTTGAGAACCAAATATGTGGTAAACTACCATAGGACAGCTTTAAATTGAGATGGGGCAGGGTGTTTAAAGGAGATGCACACGCGCATACAATGTGGTAGGTGCCTGGAATGTATTGTCAGGGGTGGTGGTGCAAGCAAATACAATAATGGTATTAAACTCTTCTGCATTCGTTTAGATTGGCAGAAGAGACAAGTTTAATTTGGTATCATATTCAGCACAGACTTGGAGCCTGTTCTTGTGCTGAATTGTTCTAGGTTCCATGCTATATCTTTCTATATTCAATAATAATTTGCGATCTTCAGGAAGTAGAGGTAGCAGAACCAGAACTACCGCTAGCCAGAATAAAAAAAGAACAAATTACAAATACTCTGCAGGTCTGCAGGTCTGTAGCATCTACAGAAAGAGAAATACAGTTAATAGCTCATGTTAAGCACTGATGGTGGCTATATAGGTGTCATCAACGACACCTATGTTTTGAGAAATCATGAAAATATGTAAGTTGTCATGTTGCTGTTGCTATGTGAGAAAAGGATGGTAAAGCTTGTTGGTTATTTTTCAGTTACATCTTGTGAACAACTAATTATTGTACATTAGGAGGACAAACATTATAGAGAGTCACACATTCTAAATATTCTTTACACTTCTGAATTCAGGACCTCACTGATTTAATGGACTGCAAATGTTATTGACCTAGGATGAATTTCTACCTCAAATCTATCTAAAATGTACCTTTGCTTCAAGCGATAATCTTGCTGGGACTAATGGTCAATTTAAATGCTTGCCCTTAATTCAAGGGCAACATTTGAATTATTAATCTTAATTTAAGGTCGCCCTCAATTTGTACCATTGGTGCTGAATTGCCTCCCCTGAGAAAAGAAATGGCAATTTTGCTATCTTACTCTGTTATGACCTTGTTCATGTTGAACACTGAATGTATAGAGAGGCTTTTTTCCAGAATTAAGTCAGTGATGATTACTCAATGCGCCCTTTGGGTGTTGGGAGGTGGTTTGTAGCATAAGACTGACTGATTGATGCAGACTTGGGCTGCATCAAGATACTGGTTAAAATTGATATGAATTCAGCTTGCAGCATGAACTTTGTTGCACCTGCTAAAGCAGCAAGGCCCAGGGATTGGATCCCCACGCAATAAGTCACCTATCCATTTTCTCCAGAAATGTTGCCTGATCTGCAGAGTTACTCCAATATTTTGTGTCTATCCTTGATACCAGTAGCTCTTGTCTCCCTATTTATTCACTCATACCTTTTTAGTTTAATTTAAAGATACAGCGCGGAAGCAGGTTCTTTGGCCCACCATGTCCGTGCCAACCAGTAATCCCTGCACACTAACACTATCCTATACACACGAGGGACAATTTTACAACTTTACCAATCTAATTAACCTACAAATCTGTACGTCTTTGGAGTGTGGGAGGAAATCGGAGTTCCCGGAAAAAACCCACCCGTTGTCAGGATTGAACTCGGGTCTCTGGCGCTGAAAGGCAACAATTCTACCGCTATGCCACAATGCTGCTCATACCCTGACTATTTGTTTTCTATACTGCAGGCAAAGTACCATTAGCTTACAGTGAAGACTCTGCTTGAGCTCTGAGGAGAGAAACATTGTCCGAGCTATTTTTTGAAAGTAGCTGTATGATTTATCCATATGGAAAGATAAAATCCCTTTTGGATCACAGACACACAGTACCATGCACAGCAACTTGAATTTAACAAGGATACAAACTAATAATCCCAGTGATTCTGGGGAAATTGGCAGTTTTCTAGCCTGAATGCCATTTTTTATTGCTGTTAGTCAGTGGGGAAAGGTGAATAAATTGTTAAGCATGCTGAATAATTCACCTGCAAGCTTCTAGGTACTACATATCTATGCAGGACTAGATGTGGCCCAATACATAAAAATGAAAAACATTCTGAAGCTGGTCGCCTTTAGCAGTGCTAAGTAAATAATATGTGTGCAGAATATTTTCCCGGAAGTGCTTTATCAGCACTTCGCTACTTCACCCGAGTCTCCTTAGTCCCATCTCTACGGTCATTAGCAACTAGCTTTGCTTGGCACAAGCGACCAACTTACAGTGAAATGGTGAAAATATTTATGCCATTCAATATGGCTACTCTGGGTAGTTCTTTACATAATATGATGCCAGTGAAATATTTAATGCAATATCTATAACACCGCTATGGCATAGTCAGAATATTATGCATTTAAGGTCCAGAACTTCAATGCATAACATTCAAGTACATAACACAGGTGAAGATGCAAGAGAATGCAGTTGCTGGAAGAAGAGTCATGACCAAAAACGTTGTCAATCCATTCCCTTCACAGATGCTGCCTGACCCACTTAGTTCCTCTTGCATTTTGCTTTATGCACATAATATAGCTTTAGTGCTGAGAGATGACTATTGAATATTGAAAGATCAAACTTCTGCCCATCTCAAAAGTCAGGGGTTTAATTGTCACTTGCACCACAAATGAAACAATTACATTCTTACTTGCAGCAGCTTTAAAGACCCATTAATACAACAATACAACAAATAAATGCACAATTATCAATAATATGATAATAATCAGTAATGCAAGGTAAGTAGATCGTAAAAGTGCAAAACCAAAATGTATAGTGCAATCAAACCAAAGTCCACAGGGTAGACAAAAATACCGGAGAAACTCCGCGGGTGAATTTCACCTCAGTCTCACCCCTGAGTTTCTCCAGCATTTTCGACTACCTCCGATTTTCCAGCATCGGCAGTTCCTTCTTAAACACAAAGTTCACAGGGTTGTGATTTGAGTTCTGTCCCAAAATTATCTAAATTTTTGTTAAATAAGTATCTACCCCAATAGCTTCCAAACACAATTTTAACTTTGCTTTCCAAATTCTATTCTGAATAAACTGTATAATTTTTTATCGCTGAGTAAATAAATCATTGTCAACTGAAGAGTGTATTAAATTCCCCATTATTAAAATGTGTACTCACTGACAGCAGATGCAATGAGTTCGTTTTTAATGCAGTGTTTTCTCTCGTTATAGTTTGACTGAACACTGCCATTTTGATCCAGCAACCTCACACAAGAGGAGCTAAGCTTTTTTAAATGGCGTTGGCTGCAAATATTGTTTGATCATCACATCCAGACATATTTGCAATGAATTATATTTTAAGATCTTTTACAAGGAAAACCACTCTGACAGTTCAGTAATAGGAAGCCTTGCTTAATAGGAAATCTCACTTCATCTGCGAGGAGGACTCCAAGTTTCCAGCTGCCTGTCATTTTCAATTCCCGACCTTACACTTACCCAACTTTCTGTTCTTGGCTTCTCACATTCTTCCAAGAAGTTCAACACTCAAAGAATAGCATAGCCCCCTTTGCCAAGACACATTGCCCAGACACGAGGACCAGAGCTATGGGGAGAGATTGGGCAGGCTAGGACTTTATTCCTTGGAGCACAGAATGCTAAGCGGTGATCTTACAGACATGTAAAACCATGAATGGAATTGATCCCTCCGGCAGACGTTACAAGGCCTTCTACGCCCGAACCTCCATACTCAGGAACAGTTTCATCCCAAGAGCTATAGCGGCTCGGAACCGGCCCTAATGAGTGCCCCCCCACCCACCCCCTTTGGACAGTCTCCCTCAGATGGTCACGTCAATCAATTCAGCTTGTTTATTTATGTATTGTATTTATTTACCTTTCTTGTACATCAGTGGAGCTGCACACTAAATCTCGTTGCACTGACGTGCAATGACAATAAAAGATATATTATTATTATTATTATTATTATGATAGGGTGAATGCACAGAGTCTTTTAGCCAGGGTCAGGGAAACAAAGAATAGAGGACATGGGATAACAGCATTGAAAAGATACTTGGACCAGTAAATGGATAGTAAAGGTTTAGAGGAATACCCGCCAAACGTAGACAAATGAGACTAGCTTAGATGGGGCATCTTGATCAGCATGGATGAGTTGGGCTGAAGGGCCTGTTTCTGTGCAGTATGACTGTGACATTTGGTTTAATGAATTCAACAATTTAATTTAGTTTAGTTTAGAGATACAGCGTGGAAGCAGGCCCTTTGGCCCACTGAGGTTGCGCTGACCTTTACACGAGTTCTATCCTACACACTAGAGACAATTTATAGAAGCCAATTAACCAACAAATGTCTTTGCAATGTGGGAGAAAACCGGAGCACCCAGAAAAAAACCCCACGCGGTCACAGGGAGAATATACAACCTTCGTACAGACAGCATCCATATTCAGGGTCAAACCCAGGTGTCTGGCACTGTAAGACAGCAAGAATACCACTGCGCCACCCCTAAAATTTCAAATATTGATTCAGTAATTTGTCTTTACATCTCCATCTTTTGTTTCATATTTCCTTGCAACATGGAAAGAGGCCACTTGGCTCACTGATTCCATGCTGGCACACTCAAGGCTGCCCCCATCCCCTTACAATCCCTCACTCACCCATTAAGACGGCCATGATGGTCCCATCAGTCACCTCTTCTAAGGGTATTGTATACTGGCTGAGTCACATGAAGACCAGCAGATCTTCACCATATGGAAGAAAATTGGGGTGCATCTGGGGGGAACTTAGACAATTATAAAGAGAAGGTACAAACTCTACACACACAGCACCTGAATTGGTGAAGCTATGAGACCAGCTGTCTCGTTGCACTGACTTGTGTTTCATTACTTGCTCTATTAACACCACTTTATATCTTAACATCACCATCCTCATTTAAATTCTTCTGCCTTCCATCTTATCTCAGGATTTCTCTCCTTTTCTCCCATGGCCCCCTGCATCATTAAACTGGTTTTAGCTACTATTTTGAGAAGTATCGTTGTCTTGAAAAGCAAACACAATTTTTCTCTCCACACATGCAGCAAGATTTACCGAGTGTTTAGATTCAGCCTCCAGAATATTTCCCATTAAGTAGTAAAAACTGATCTGTTCTGGGGATTGTACCCATTAGTTTCTAGTTCAAAGAATTATTCCAACAGAGCCCAGCTGACACATGGAAAAATTTTGAGCACACAATCACCATGATTTTATAACCACAAGTGATTGCACAAGTCTCTTGTCTTGGTTACTAACATTGCAAAAGCACCAACCATGCAGACAGTTGGGAAAAGAGCTGTATATGGCCAAATTTCTGATGCACTACTCCATCAATCTCGTCTCAGTTATCCTCAGAGTGTGAATGCAAAATAACTCATTAATTTAATATTTGGACTCATACTGAAAATTAAATGTCAGGCACAAGTATATGAGCCAGCACATTGCAACATTCTGAGGTTTATTTATACTCAGCATTGTGATGAGCAACATAGCAAACAACTCAGCTCACTGTCAAAACGTACAGTCCCTCATTAGAAGCAATAAACTCCTCACCCAAAACAAGCCAGAGAGATACAGAAAAAACAAGTGCCACAGCGCAAAGCAAACCGACAGGAAAAAAATATCTAAGTACTGCACATTTCATTTTTAAAACTTGCTTTAAAAGAAAACTTTAACTCCTTAACTCCACTGTTTTTTTCCTATTCTCATTAGCTGCAATGGGAACTATCTTTGTCCTGAGACACCATTGCATTTTTTGAAATGTAAATGTATTAATTACTTTGACTGGAGAGCTTGTTTTCACACAGCAAATTCCAAGCACGATAATTATAAATCATGTATTGAATTAAACGATCACTCATTTCAGTGACAGTGTGGGCAAATAGAGTACTGGTTTTCTACAATTTGTTGCTGCAGTATTAAATTAATTTAAAACATTGTCATGGGTTGTAATAATCCGAATGCTTTAACAGCAACTGGGATATTAACATAGCAGGAGAATTCTAGTGGAGAACATTACATGTGGGGTTAGGCAGTATTTGCATTGGCATTGAAATAGCTACTTTCACTACAATAACTAACTACAAAGGTGGTAACGTTTGAATGGCCACATTCACCTACTAATCCAGTTTATGTTATCAGCTCTCATGACAGAATACCATGGCCAGGAATACTGCTAAAAGAGGAAACAATTAGGCACTGTGTAAATAGTACTTTTTGCGCAATAGTCCTTTACAGCGTAATAGTTTTGATCGAAGTACTGGTGGAATACACTGACACTATTGTTGTTTTAAATAAACTGGGCTTCAATAAATAAGGGTTGCCAGCTCGGACATATATCTGTTGGTCATGTAACAAAACATCCTGCCATAAACATCCTAACTAATCAAATAGATCTCAAAATTCTATTTAGTACTAAGGTTTTATTGTCATTCAAAGGAAGTTAATCCGAAACAAAATCCTTAAATGCAATCAAGAATTCTGTGTGTGGTTCAGTTTTCATTTTTTTAAAGACATATTTATACAGGAAGGCCATTGGAGACAGTGTGATATCAATAGGTACGCAATATATGTTGATATCACACTCTTGCAGAGAAAGAAATACAATCATTTTGGCTGGTATCCTGCACAGATAAGAAAGTGGTTGACATAATCAGCACTAATGGTTTTAATTTGGCAATGGTAACAATGCACTGTGCTAGTGATAATATTCAAGTTAATTTTGCCTTGCGTTCCAAATCTACTAACGAGAAGATGTGGTTTGTAAACGTTCTGGACTTGAACTGCTAAAGCAAGCATTAACTGAGAAATGATGAGGCCTGTTCCTGGACTGTGAAAATGCTAGTCACAATCGGAGTCAGAGTCAGGGAGGCTATCAATGAAGATTACACTTCATTCTACTGCAGTTGTACAGGGTCTTGGTGAGACCACACCTGGAGTATTGCGTACAGTTTTGGTCTCCAAATCTGAGGAAGGACATTATTGCCATGGAGGGAGTGCAGAGAAGGTTCACCAGACTGATTCCTGGGATGTCAGGGCTGTCTTATGAAGAAAGACTGGATAGACTTGGTTTATACTCTCTAGAATTTAGGAGTTTGAGGGGGGATCTTATAGAAACTTACAAAATTCTTAAGCGGTTGGACAGGCTAGATGCAGGAAGATTGCTCCCGATGTTGGGGAAGTCCAGGACAAGGGGTCACAGCTTAAGGATAAGGGGGAAATCCTTTAAAACCGAGATGAGAAGAACTTTTTTCACACAGAGAGTGGTGAATCTCTGGAACTCTCTGCCACAGAGGGTAGTCGAGGCCAGTTCATTGGCTATATTTAAGAGGGAGTTAGATGTGGCCCTTGTGGCTAAGGGGATCAGAGGGTATGGAGAGAAGGCAGGTACGGGATACTGAGTTGGATGATCAGCCATGATCATATTGAATGGCGGTGCAGGCTCGAAGGGCCGAATGGCCTACTCCTGCACCTAATTTCAATGTTTCTATGTTTTTCCTCCAGGATGGCTCATAGGTTATCCTTAATAAAGAAGGCAATTTTGCTTATTTGAGGACCCTCCGCCACCATTAACCTTGATCTGCAGAATGCCTTTGTCTGATGACACAATGCCCAGGATTGTACTGCATGGCCGCGAGGCATTCCAGAGAGAAAGACTGGTTAAAGAACATTGCAGGGGCAACACGTTTTTGATATCTGTGCCTTGTGTTTGCATTTCCCAAGTTAGGAAGGTATTGGAAGTATCACAGACCCCTCACTCTGCTGTAAGGATGGGCAGAGTTGTACAGAACCTTGATCCACCTGACCCGATCCCCCCCACCCCCCCCTCATCTACTTGCCAACCACAGACGGCATTGATAGAATAGCATCACTTACAAGGGAAGACCAGCGTGGATTTAAAAGATAATTACTGGCAGTGGTTTGATTTAATTCTCTTCGCTTTTTATTTTGTAAGCAAACTAATTTTTAAATTATTTTATGCATTTATTTTAGACCTACCAAACTGCTTTTTACACTTCTGATTCACCAGCAGCATTTAAACGCAGTTCAATGTGTGCATTGCCCAAAGGTCATCAGGGTGGTCTGGTGGTGACCCACTGGGTGCCACCATTTGAGACCCAATTGCTGATTGAGAACTGTTCGACTCCGTGGGATGACTAAAATAGTGAATCTGATATGCACAGTGCGACCGCAAAACATGAGTACACCTGCAGGGATAAGGTACGGGAGGAAACAGGAGCTTGACCCAATGTCCCATCATTGTCCCATGAATAAAATTATTTAAAAGCTACTTTAATTACAAAAATAAAACTGAAGGGAATGAAATTGAACCACTTGCCATCACCATCCCATCAACAATCAGAGATTGTGATACCTATTCCCATAATCCACTCCCACTCCCACCCATGTCACTGGAGAGCATATCTGGCGTCATGACTGTTATCTTTAAGCCCGCTCCAATTAGGCAAAAGAACATGAAAGCAAAACTGGTTTCCTGTTAAAAAAGATTTAGACTACCACACGCTCCACGTCAGTGCACACACATGACCCTTGGTTCATTATCTTACTTTATGCAATAGATTGCAATACTATATTTTAATGCAATGATTGTGCCATACATGACCTACTATATAACAACTTGGTCACTGGCATGTAAGTCCACACTAAAGCCTGTTGAAATCGCTTATGAACAAACCCTAAAAACTCTTGACAAAAAGCCCAGAATGTACCATCACTGTAGCATCCTGAAGAAATTTGATCTGCTGAGCAATAAAATATTCGGACTCGATTTTGTATTACAAAATCTTCCGTGGACTAGCCCCACCTCCGTTAAAGAAAAACACAAATAGGTCGACAAGAGCAGCCTCCAGGGGTGATTGTATAGTCCCGTTTAGGAAAAGTGTCTTTGGGCAGTCAGTATTTTCATATCGAGCGTCGCAGATCTGGAACGCGATACCATGCGTCATACGGGATCTGCCAACCCTTACCTCATTTACCAAACATCTAAAAACATGGTTACTGCAAAATCAAAATTGCAATCATAATCTACCTTAAAATTATCCTATGGTACTCTTTTATTGCTACTTTTTTACTTTATTGTTTGTTTTGTTTTGTTTTTGTCTTTTGTTTTGTCTTTTTTCTTATTGAATGATTGTGTTGTGATGTGTTTACCTTGTTTACCAGAGGGACTAAAGATGGAAATTAGCTACTGGCTACAATCTTGCGTATTACATGTAAATGTTTATTAATATGCACTGTCCCCTAAATAAATAAATTACAAATTACAAATTGCATTATTTGTGAAACAGATCAACTATTTTCCAAGTCTCAAATCAATTCAAAATTAGAACTCCCCATGCAGTGCTAATTAAACGCACATACCCACATGTTCAACAACCTCTGGGGCGCAATCTTTTACTGCATCTCCAGTTTAGTTTAGTTTAGAAATATAGCATGTGAACAGGCCCCTCAGCCCACCGAGTCCATGCTGACCATCGATTACTCATTCACACAAGTTCTGTTATCCCACTTTCTCATCCGCTCCCTACACATTAGGGGCAATTTTACAGAGGCTAATTAATGTACAAACCCTTGATGATCTTGCAGCAAAACCAAGAAACTAATAAATAGGATGAAGAAAATGCAATATTTTAACACAACCTGTTTTTAACCTGCCAAATGACTCATAATGATATCTACAGATTAATCTTTAATTTTTTAAGAGCACCAATACAGCTGAAATTCCTGCTGTTTTTCCACACCGTTATAATAATAATAATAATATATTTTATTGTCATTGCACATCAGTGCAACAAGATTTAGTATGCAGCTTCCAACCGATAGGTTTGTGCGGCCTTGGGATATTACTGTCACCCAACTTGTATCACATGTACAGTGCTCTTCATAATGTTTGGGACAAAGACCCATCATTTATTTATTTGCCTCTGTGCTCCACAATTTGAGATTTGTAATAGAAAAAAATCACATGCCGTTAAAGTGTACATTGTAAGATTTTATCAAAACAGAACATTTGAGTATTATACAAACAATATGGACGGGCATGTTTATAAAAACAACATTTAAAAAAACAAATAAATAAATGAGGGGCGAGAAAAAAAATAAAAATAAAAATAAAAATAAAGAAATACATAAGTAAAGTGCAGAAGGTGACTACAGTACACAGAGAGCAGTACAGTGCAATAATTATTTGTGAAGACTCTTGTTTCTAAAGCTTCTAACTCTCTTGTCTTCTATCCCCTACTCATAATTTCATTAAAATGGATGGTTTAGAGTGTAGGTAGGTTTGTGTTATGTGTCAATATTATTCTGTGCAAGAAATGACATAAATGGTTGCCTGATTTTATTAAATTGGTAGACTCTATCCTTTAGAACATATCTTATTCTTTCTAAATGTAATGTACTGGTCAAGTCATGAAGCCACATTCTGGAATTGGGAGCTGTTGTTTTTTTCCATGACATGAGCAGTAAGGCCCTGTCCCACTTACGTGTCCTTGGCACGCAAATTACGCGACCTCATCGTCGCGTTGAGGCGCACGGGCATCGTGTGGCCACGCGGGGCCGGTCCCAATGAGAAGCGCAGAGGGGTATGGAGTTGTGCACGGTATCACGTGGTGCTCCGAAATTTTGTAGCGAACAAAATCTTCGCGCGCCAACGGCCTGTCGCACAACTGATGGCCAAAGTGGGACAGGCCCAAGACCCTGGCACAACGCAACGTCTCGCCTCCAACAGCAGCAGAAGCAGGCAAACGATCGTCGAACTTAGCCTGGGGTTCACGGCCATTGCTGATCCGAATCTGTCCCCACTTCTACTCCCAGAGCGGGGCCAAGAAAATTGGAGATAGACACAAAATGCAGGAGTAACCCAGCAGGACCAGCAGCATCTCTGGAGAGAAGGAATGGATGACGTTTCGGGTCAAGACCCTTCTTTCAGACTGAGCGGGCGGATGAAGTCGCTCGCGACCTTCGCAGGACCGTCACGCCTCAACGCGACCACAAGGTCGCGTAATTAGCATGCCAAGGACACGTATGTGGGACAGGGGCTGTAGTTTCTTTGCCATAATTGGACAATAGGAGAGGAATTGTCATTGAGCAGTTGTAAGTTGTCTTGATGTTTCAGATACCCCAAAGATGATTAATAAGGGCTCTGGGTTTAATGGGATGTTAAGAATGTCTGAGATATTCTTAAATATATTAGACCAGAAAGAGGTGAGTTTAGGGCAAGATACAAAGTTATGAAAAAGCTTAGCATCTGAGGAGTGACATTTATCGCAAGTAGGAGAAACATTTGGATATATTCCGTGTATTTTTGCCTTGGAGTAGTGAAGTCTATGTATAATTTTGAACTGTATGAGGCACTGTCTAGCATTGTTTGAGCACCTATGTATAAGTTTGAGGCTTTCCTCCCATATTTCATCTGGTATTTGCACATTTATGTCTTTTTCCCAATTGATCTTATACTTGCTAGAGGATGGAGAGGTTATTGATAGAAGGACATCATACATATAGGAGATGAATTTGTCTTTATATGGTGATGTTTTAAGGCAGTCATCTATTTGAGACTGCCTCTCAACTTCAAATCCCGACAGATGCTTTCGTATATAATCCCTGATTTGCAAGTATCTGAAGATGTTACTATTTGGGAGTTCAAATTTCTTTCGTAGCTGTGTAAAGGTGGCAAACGTACCATCGATATATAGGTCTCTGACACTGTGGATTCCTAATTCACTCCATGTAGAGAAATTCTTATCTAAAATAGATGGTTTGAATGTGGGGTTGTTTGCTATGGGCAAAGCGAGAGATATAGGTTAATGTTCAGAATGAGTTCTGATTTGCTTCCATATACGTATCAAATTGTGTATACAGGATTAAATCCATAATATGATTTATCAATTGAAGTAGGTGCTAGTAGGATGGTACCTATTGAGTATGGGTGACAATCTTCTTGTTCTATTTTTAGCCAATTCAGAGGGATGTTTGAGGTGTCAAGCCAGAAAGCAAAGGACTTGATGGTGCAGGCCCAGTAATATAATCTGAAATTTGGAAGAGCAAGCCCGCCCTTAGTTTTTGATTTGTAGAGCTGATTTTTGTTTATCCTATGAGTTTTGTAATTCCACAAGAAAGGTATTAATCTAATCTAATCTAATCTCTTTAAAAATGTTTTTGTAAGAGAAATAGGAATGTTCTGAATTAGATATAGTAGCTGGGGTAAGAAGATCATTTTAATGGTATTCACTCTTCCGAGTAAGGAAATTGGAAGAGTTTTCCAGAATTGGATTTTGCCTTTTAGGTTTTCTAATAAGGGAAGGAAATTGACCGGTAGAAGGGAAGAGTAACGCTTTGTAACCTCAATTCCTAGATAGGTAAATTTATCTGTTGTTACTCTGAAAGGAAAATTCTCCAATGTATCTGAGGGGATTGTATGAACTGGCAACAGTATACTTTTATGCCAGTTAATACTGTAGCCTGAAAATGTACCAAACAGGTAGATTTTTCCCAGTATCGCTGGAATAGTGGTTTGAGGTTCCGTTATGTACAGGAGAATATCATCTGTGTACAAAGATATTTTATTTGTAGTCTCTTTCGTGTCGTAACCATGAATGCGGGGATCTAATCGAATACTCTGAGCAAGAGGTTCTACAGCAAGGGCAAATATTAATGCTGATAGGGGGCAGCCCTGTCTTGTTCCCCTGAACAAATTAACGGGAGATGAGAGCGTTTGGTTTGTGAGAGTTTGTGCTGTCGGATTTTTATACAGAAGCTTAATCCATTCAAAAAAGTAGTATCCAAAGTTAAATCTCTTGAGGAGCTCAAATAAGTATGGCCATTCAATCTGGTCAAATGCTTTATCCGCGTCAAGCGTTAGTATAGCCAAGTCGTTGTTTCCTTCTCTTTTTGTGTACATGATATTAAACAGACGTCTCAAGTTAAAGGTAGATTGTCTATTAGGTATGAACCCCGTTTGATCTTTGTGTATTAATTTACTTATTAATGAGCTTAATCTATTGGCTAAGATTTTAGCAAATAGCTTGCCATCTATATTTAGCAGTGAGATCGGACGGTATGAACTTACTTCTTGGGCATCTTTTCCTTTCTTATGAATCACTGTAATTGTTGCTTCAGTTAGTGTTGGTGGTAGAGCGCCGTCCCAATTGTGCTAGTCTATACATTCTATATCTATATATACGGTGTCAGAGTATCATTAAATATCTTGTATAATTCACTTGGAAGTCCATCTGGGTCTGGCGCTTTACCACTTTTAAGAGACAAGATGGCTTTTTGAATCTCTATAACACGGAGATCAAAGTTAAGACCATTGCATTCTTCTTCACTCAATTTAGGGAGATTGCATTTATTAAGAAAGTCATTCATGACAGGGGAGTTTGCGGTGCATCTGGGCGTATATAGGGTGGAATAAAACTCTAGGGATCTATCATTTATGTCTTTGGATTTTGTTAGCGCTGTTCCATTGTTACTCTTAATTTTATGTATTGTTTGGTCAGTCTCCATTTTTCTTAGCTGCCGTGCCAATAATTTGTGTGATCTGTCTCTGAATTCGAAGTATTTTTGTTTGGTGTATAAAGACGCCTTGCCTATTTTTGCAGAGAGTAATTGATTATATTAATATCTCAAATTTGCTAATTTCCTATGTAAATCAAGGGAGGGAGAGAGTGCGTTATCCCTGTCCAATTGTTGAATCTGTTTTTCTAATTCTTCTATTTTTATTTTATTGTTTTTTTTTTCTTGCAATTTCAAATGAGATTACACATCCCCTCAAATAGGCTTTAAAGGCCTCCCACAATGTGGCAGGGGTGGTTTCTGGGATATCATTTGTTTCAAAATAAATATTAATTTGGGTTTTAAATATTCACAAAACTCTTTTTCAGTTAGTAGCTGCGAGTTCAGTCTCCAGGTTCTATATGATGAGGTCATGTTTTCCAAGTACAGTGAAAAAGTGAGAGGACTGTGATCTGAGATCCCAATATTGTGATATTTAATATTTGTTCTTCTTTCGTGTGGCATGCACAGCCTAAAGTTGTTGGACAACTTGTTCTATTTGATCTTCCGTTTGTGCACGTCGAGTTGATTGCATTAGTCGAAACAGGGCGGACCACGTGAAGGTTGCAATCTTCCACCCCTAACATTTGTTATAAAGGGTATTAATATTGTATCTACCAGGAAGTAATCGATTCTACTGTATGAGTTATGTACTGAGGAGTAAAAAGTGTAGTCTCTACCAGCAGGGTTCTCGATCCGCCATACATCTGAAAGATTCATATTTTTGAGGAACGTATTTAGGAGTTCAGTTGAATTGTTTCTTGGGATCTTTTTGGTGGATGATCTGTCGAGATATGGATCCAAAACAGTGTTAAAGTCTCCTCCTATTATTAGGTTCATTTGAGATATATCAGGTATATGGGCAAAGACCTTTTTGAAGAATGAAAGGTTGTCTATATTGGGAGCGTATATATTAACTAGAATTAAGGATGTATTGTGTATTTCCCCAGTCACGACCAGATATCGTCCTTCCTTGTCAGCAATTGTTTTGTTATGAATGTAGGGTACCCCTTTTCTTATTAATATTGCTGTTCATCTTGCCTTTGTGGAAAGGGTTGTATGATATATGTCTTTTATCCATTTTGCCCTGAGTCTATTGTGGGTCATTCTTTAGATGTGTTTCTTGCAAAAAATATCTGAATTCAGTGATTTCAAATGAGCCAGTACTTTGCCTCATTTGACTGGGTTGTTTTTCTCCTCTGGTATTCCAACTTGTGAATGTCAAACCTTTTTTCGTGCCAGTCTCATTACTTACATTACTTTGCATCCCAATTGTGTATCTTATGGGGTGTCTTTATCTACAAGAGTTTAGTCTTCCTGAATAGATCTGTCCCTGTCTGATTTTCTCTGTGCTTTCTGCATTAGAACTAGTAACATACCTAACAACAATAATAAAAATAAAATATCTCTATCCATTACCAAAATAGTTATGGCGCGAGTTCACTATGGAGAAAAAAACAAAACAAAAGAAATAATAATTTAAAAAAACTAAATATCAAACTCAAGAAGCTTCTCTACTAAGTAACTGTAAACCGTGTTTACCTCCGTTACTTCTTACCTTAAAAATAGTTCAACAACTTTCCAAAAATATAAGAAACAAAAACAACTGGTTATAACACAGTATCAATGAATTAGTTAAGAACAGTTAGAGAACTTGTGAAACACAAACATATATAATAGAGAGAGGCTGGACCATCCAGTGTATTATATATTTTTTGTTGTGTCTGACCGTGTTCTGAGTAGGTGTTCCGCGCAGTCCTGGGCTTTTTGGGGATCGGTGAATGAAGTTTGCTCGCTGTTGTAGGTCACCAGGAGTCTCGCTGGGTAGAGCAGACCATATCTGATGCCGGGTTGGTCCCGTAGCATTTCTCTGGTTTTAGTCAAGAGTGCTCTCCATTTCATGATGATTGGTGGGTAGTTGGTGAAGATCTGGATCTTTTTACCTTGGTATTGGATGTTTCTTGTTGATGACGCTTTGCGTAGGATATCTTCCAGAGTATGGTAGTAATTTAGACGTATTACAAAGGGCCGGGGAGGTTCAGAGGGTGCGGGTCGCTGCTGGAGGGTCCTGTGCGCTCAGTCGATAAGTGGTTTCTCCTCCAGCAAGCAATACAATCTCTCGGTTTGGGCCCTTCTTTCCCCTCGGGAATCCCGATGATTCTGACATTGTGTCTTCTCGATCTGCCTTCTAAGTCCTCACATTTTTGAGTAATCTTTTCCAGCCCCGAATTGAGATGAGCCACTTGATGTTGTAGCAGTGGGACGCAAAGTCTCCAGAGGTTTCCGTTCAGGTTTCCTAACACTATCCGAATGGAACGAGGCTGACTTTTCCATCTCCTTGATAGTGTTGTTGTGTGAGGTCGACGTCGTCTCAAGCTTAGAGGTGGAAGTTTGTAAATCTCTTTTAGCCATGGTTATTTCCTCCCTTAAGTCCGTGTAAACATTCTTGACACGGCTATCGATGGTTGAGCATATGTCACTCTTAATTTGGGCTATCTCAGTCCTTAGCACAGCGATAGCAGCCATCACAGCCTTGTTGGATGGGTCTTCCTCCTCCTCGTTCATCTCATCCGGCATCAGCATGTCAGGCAATGGTGGTGCTTGGTCCAGGCCTAGTTTGCTTGAATCAATAGATAATAGACAATAGACAATAGACAATAGGTGCAGGAGTAGGCCATTCGGCCCTTCGAGCCAGTACCGCCATTCAATGTGATCATGGGTGATCATCCCCAATCAGTACCCCATTCCTGCCTTCTCCCCATATACCCATGACTCCGCTAGCTTTAAGAGCCCTATCTAGCTCTCTCTTGAAGTATCCAGAGAACTGGCCTCAACAGCACTCTGAGGCAGAGAATTCCACAAACTCACAACTCTCTGTGAGAAAAAGCGTTTCCTCGTCTCCGTTCTAAATGGCTTACTCCTTATTCTTAAACTGTGGCCCCTGGTTCTGGTTTTTCTTGGTTTTGGTCTTCCTCATGTCAACTTTGTCTCTCCTGTTTGCGTAAATTTTGTTCTCTTGATAACAAAATTTCAATAAAAGACTTAATGTGATTGATATTAAAAAGATTAAATTGTCGGAGCTATCAGGAAACGCTGTTAAGGGCCTGTCCCACCAGCATGCGTCTAACGCGACCAAACGTGGTCGCTTGAGGCGTACGGCCTCGCGGGGCCGGTCCCAATTCCAAGCGCGGAGGCGTATGGAGTTGTGCGGGGCTGGTCCCGACATCATACTCGCCAATCAGCTGGGCAGGAGGCGGGCCGACTGAATTTGGACGTCGCATGACGTCGGGCGGTGACGTCATCACGCAACGGCACATCGGGCGATGACGTCATCATGGAATGCCACGCACTAGGCGTACGCCCATCGAGACACTGCGTACGCCCTCAATGCGCCTGCGGGCCTACAGGCCGTTGGCGCGCGGGATTTTAGGACAGTGCAAGATTTGTGGAGCCCGCGCGATGTCGGGACCAGCCCGGCAAAACTCCATACGCCTCCACGCTTGGAAGTGGGACCGGCCCCGCGAGGCCGTACGCCTCAAGCGACCACGTTTGGTCGCGTTAGACGCATGCAATCGCATGCTGGTGGGACAGGCCCTTTACTCTTTCATCACTCAACAGCACCCCCACAGTCAGATTTTATTAAAGGGAATTTTTATACATTTTGGTTTCACCATGTAGAGTTTACAGCTGTGTTTATGCATAGTCCCCCGATTTCAGGGCACCATAATGTTTGGGACTCATGGCTTCACAGATGTTTGAAATTGCTCAGGTATGTTTACATGCCTCCTTAATGCAGGTATAAGAGAGCTCTCAGTCCTAGTCTTTCCTCCAGCCTTACCATCACCTTTGGAAACCTTTATTGAGTATAGAAGTTGGGATGTAATGTTAAAATTGTACAAGGCATTGGTGAGGCCAATTCTGGAGTATGGTGTACAATTTTGGTCGCCTAATTATAGGAAGGATGTCAACAAAATAGAGAGAGTACAGAGGAGATTTACTAGAATGTTGCCTGGGTTTCAGCAACTAAGTTACAGAGAAAGGTTGAACAAGTTAGGGCTTTATTCTTTGGAGCGCAGAAGGTTAAGGGGGGACTTGATAGAGGTCTTTAAAATGATGAGAGGGATAGACAGAGTTGACGTGGATAAGCTTTTCCCACTGAGAGTAGGGAAGATTCAAACAAGATGAAATTACTTGAGAATTAAGGGACTGAAGTTTAGGGGTAACATGAGGGGGAACTTCTTTACTCAGAGAGTGGTGGCTGTGTGGAATGAGCTTCCAGTGAAGGTTGTGGAGGCGGTGGAGGCAGGTTCGTTTTTATCATTTAAAAATAAATTGGATAGTTATATGGGCGGGAAAGGAATGGAGGGTTATGGTCTGAGCGCAGGTATATGGGACTAGGGGAGAATACATGTTCGGCACGGACTAGAAGGGTCGAGATGGCCTGTTTCCGTGCTGTAATTGTTATATGGTTATATGGTTATATGGTTATTGCTTTTATCAACACGAGGAACAAAGTTGTGCCAATGAAAGTCATTATGAGTGAGAAACATGAATAAAACTGTTAGAGACATCATCCAAACCTTAGGCTTACCAAAATCAACTGTTTGGAACATCATTAAGAAGAAAGAGGGCACTGAGCTTACTAATCGCAAAGGGACTGGCAGACCTCCACAGCTGATGACAGAAGAATTCTCTCTATAATAAAGAAAAATTCCCAAACACCTGTCCGACAGATCAGAAACAATCTTCATGAGTCATGGGTGGATTTTTCAATGACCGCTGTCCGCAGAAGACTTCATGAATAGAAATACAGTGGCTACACAGCAAGATGCAAACACTGTTTAGCCGCAAAAATAGATGGCCAGGTTCCAGTTTGCTACGAAGTACCTAAAAGAGCAACCACACTTCTGGAAAAAGGTCTTGTGGACAGATGAGACAACGATTAACATATCAGAGTGATGGCAAGAGCAAAGTATGGAGGAGAGAAAGAACTGCTCAAGATACAAGCACACCACCTCATCTGTGAAACACGGTGGTTGGGGTGTTATGGCCTGGGCATGTATGGCTGCTGAAGGTACTGGCTCACTTATCTTCATTGATGATACAACTGCCGATTGTAGTAGCATAATGAATTCTGATGTATATAGACACATCCTATCTGCTCAACTTCAAACAAATGCCTCAAAACTCATTGGCCGGCGGTTCATTCTACAACAAGACAATGATCCCAAACATACTGCTAAAGCAACAAAGGAGTTTTTCCACAGTCAACATGCCTTTTATATGCTGAAGGGAAAACTGAGGGACTGAAGAAAACAAGCATAAGCAAAAGGTGGCTGCAACACAGACCTGGCAGAGCATCACCAGAAAAGACACCCAGCAGCTGGTGATGTCCATGAATCGCAGACTTCAAGCAGCCATTGCATGCAAAGGATATGCAACAAAATACTAAACATGACTACTTTCATTTACATGACATTGTTGTGTCCCAAACATTATGATGCACTGAAGTGGGGGGACTATGTATAAACACTGCTTTAATTTCTACATGGTGAAACCAAAATGTATAAAAATAGCCTTTATTAAAATCTGACAATGTACACATTAAACACATGTAATTTATTCTGTTACAAATCTCAAATTGTGGAGTACAGATGCAAATAAATAAATGATGGGTCTTTGTCCCAAACATTAAGGGGGGCACTGTAGTTGTGAATTGCAAGTCAGAGATAAACTATCAGGTTAAATCAACCCGACTTGTGGATCTGTGCAAATTCATTCAGAGATTCAAGGTCAGGTGGAATACAGGCTTCCTCAGACAAGAGTCGATAGCACAACAATCTTTCCTTCAATTCATAAGTGATAGGAGCAGAATTAGGCCATTCGGACCATCAAGTCTACTCCGCCATTCAATCTAGGCTGATCTATCTCTCCCTCTCAATGCCATTCTCCTGCCTTCTCCTCAAAACCCCCGACACCTCTTCTTTGATAAGACTGACAATTCTTCCCAAGTTTGGAAATCCCCTTCAGTCAGAAACAGTAAGTGAAATGGAAAGGTATTGCGATTTTTCTGACCTGAACTCAGTACCATGGGCAGGGTTAATGATGGGGGATTTACTTGGTTTTAATTAACAATCAAAAAGGGTTAGATTTCATAAACATCACAATCATTTTAATTCCATGAACATAGAAGAATGTAAACAATTATCACCGGCATTATATTGAACAGCAACCGATTTGAACAAAATGTTTTACAAGTTAAATATTTAAGTTAAACGAAGGTGAATGATCTTGGCATAAAAACTCATTAATTTAGATGTGAAAGTTGGAACCGTTCTTGCACCAATTGCAGTTTATAATCAGCAAAGACCAGATAGTTTTTATTAGGGAGAGGAAAAAACAAGCAGTAGTGCGCTTGTGAACTGTTTTATCACAGTGTTAGGGGGCGCTGCTCTGGCAGCAGCCATGTCATGCAGCTCGTCAGTTTTTCAACTTTTTAAAAAATTTTTTAGTATGTTTTAAAGTCTGTATTTAATGTTTCTTTGTGTGTCTTGTGTGGGGGGTGGTGTGGGGGGTAAGGGGGAACCGCTTCGGTCGCCTCCTCCATGGAGGGGCGACTTTTTCCAGGTCGCCTCCCCCGTGGCCTAACATCAAGGATCGGCGAGGCCTTTCCCGGAGACGTGCCCGGGGCTTCAGCGGCGGGTGCAGCGTGGACTCTGGTCGCTGAGTGGGTGAGCCCTCGCTGGAGGGGAGCGCTCCGTTTCGCTGGCCCGGGGCAGCCGGCAGCCTGAAGTCGCAGCCTGAAGCCGCGGTCTGCAGTGCTCCAGCTGGTGCAGCGTCTACAGCCCGGGATCTCACGTTGGGGACCCGGGGGAAGAAGAAGCCATCACTGCCGGCCCGCGGCCGACTTCTACCGCGGGTCCGGCATGGACTTACCATCACCCCTGGAGGGGAGCTTCGACCGCCGGCCCTGCAGTCTACGGTGCTTCTGGCTGCGGCGGGGACTTTAAATCTCGACCGCCGGTCTGCGGCCTACAACAATCTAAAGCCGCCGTCTCCGGTGAGGAAGAGCCGTTCCTGGACTGACTCTGGACTCTGGTCCTGACCACGGGGGGGAAATGGAGGAGGACTGGCCAAATTTTGTGCCTTCCACCACAGTGATGAATGCTGTGGTGGATGTTTGTGTTACAGTTTTATTGTGGTTGTGCGTTCTTTATTATTGTATCGCTGCAGACAACCCAAATTTCCACCAGCCTGGCTGTGTGGCAATAAATTATATCTAATCTAATCTAATCAGCCTAGTCAGGAGTGCAGACCTCCTTGAGCACATTCAGTCAATGATATTGGTGGATGCTTAATCAGAGGACAAGCAAAATATGGAGAGCTTAAAAATAAGAAATAAAACAGGGTAAGTAAATAGTATTTATGAGGCATTTTGTTTTTTTTAATTATTTGCTTTAAAAACTTAAAGCCATTTAAAAAGAAAAAAATAGTGAAAGGATTTTTGTAACTATTTCCAAAAAGATGTCTGTGCTAAAATTGCAACTAACACACGCAGTTATTTTACTTGTCAAGCAAATACAAGTAACCTAGCAAGTGTTTTACACTACGAGTTATCTAGGGTAACAATGGATTAAAATATATATGCTCCAGAGACCTTAATGAATATTTATAAAGAAGACAATTAAGTTCCAAGACAATCAATACTTAATTGAATTGCCTGCGGTCTTTCTGAAACTCACTGCCATGTAGACATCGCCAATTCAGTATAGAAACAGGGAATATCCCTAGAGCAGCCTACGCTGTAAAGATTATCTCACATTCTGACCAGTGCACAAATAATTTATGAAGTTGTGCCTTGAAGGGATGTCAATATTTACAGTATTAACACCGGACTACTCAGTTGATAGATTAGTTGGATATTTGGCATAGACTGGTAACAAAGAAAATGCATTCTCCCGTTAGGCAAATTACCTTTAAACATTGTTTGGGATTTCTGACCCTTGCTAAATGGATAGATGGAAAATGAAGAATTCTATTTTTAGTGACGATATAAATCACTTTTGTCATCTTGCAGATCTCCTTCCTCTATGGGCAGCACCATAAGACGCCAAACAGATGACTACGTCCCAACTTTCGCAGCTGCGATAAGACCACAGATGCAACAGCATTCAGCAAGGGCATTCCCATTAGTTCTATTTCTCGGCAAGGGCACGTTGGCCCTGCTCAGTGTTGGCCTCACGCAGAGATAGAGGACTCTGAGGGACAATTGATCAGCTGTGCACATTCACATCGGTCCACTCAGTGGCGCTGCACATTGGTGCAGCCTGTGAGCTGCACCGCTGAACTTTGCAACTTCTCAGCTATGGCAATCCAGGAATTGGCTCCAAAAAGATTATTTTCTTCTGGCAATTGAGCACATATTGCGAACAATGAAAAATGGAAGAAGGCTCTTCCAGAAAACTGGTTAAAGTTAATTGGAATTGCAAGGGAAGGATGATGCTGCTGTCTACAATGAGTTGTCATTATGCCAGTGAACGTTCATTTTGCAAATTGCTTGACAAACATATGGACTCGGTCCCATCTCATTCACTGTGTCCATGAGCAGATATTATATGTATTGCATTAGTATTCTATGAAAACTCTGAAAAACATATATACCACAGATTAAATTTTGCATAAATGATAGTTAGACTGGAGAGTCTCACAAGCCTTTGAAACAACTGAATGGCTCTACTCATTGTGTAAGAAGGAACTGCAAATGCTGGTTTAAAACGAAGGTAGACACAAAATGCTGGAGTAACTCAGCGGGCAGGCAGCATCTCTGGAGAGAAGGAATGGGTGATGAGACCCTTCTTCGGACTAATGTTAGGGGAGAGGGATATCTCCCTTTTGTGTCTATCTTTGGCTCTACTCATTCATTGGTTAGCTGGTCACTTAACAATTTTTGTTATAGCTCACAACATACTCAAACTGTTCTTTCATGCAATATATACCAATATATTTTGTAATACTGTGTAAAACAAATGTTGACTTCCGAGACAACGGGAACAAGCAAACTTTTAAATATCAGCCTTGTATTGTTAACATGTTCCCTCTAATCAATTAGACAAAATATACAAGGCAACTCTGCTTTTAGATTCAATTATTTTAAACACCTTAAATTATATTTTCTATCATTTGCTGCAAGAGGGTTGGTTAGAATTCAAGAGCAACCATCCTTTGACAACAATGTACATTCTCAAACATCTCAGAGGGAATATAACATAGATTATGAAACACACGTGAGAATTTTTTTCCAACCGTTAACTGGATAACAGTTATATCTAATAAACTGTTCATGTTCGATATTACACAGACAGACAGTAATTTGTACCATTTTCATTAGCAGGATCTATGTTACAAGACAACAAACCACTAAAATACAAGTGGGGCATTACTCACAGCAGCTGTTACAAATATGCATTTATATTTATATTAGACAAACTCAAGTACTTACTTCTATAGTTAGACCACCAATATAAACCTTCCAATATTGTATTGAAGGATGAATACAGCTTTAGTTAAGGCTTAAGCTTCACCTTTTCAAAATTGCTAGTTACAGTCTTGTCTTTCACATCAAAGGAGATGAACACATTAAATGATTCTAATTACAACATAGACCAAAAGACTGATATCAACCACCTTATAAACTGTTAAAGGATGAGGGCCCCCATAAAACTTTGTGAAGCTGTCATGTGATTAAAATGCAAAAAAAAAAAAAAAATCATTAATCTGGATTTAACTAGTGCAGATGCCATTTAATTATGGTGAGAGCAAGAGAGAAATAAGGTATCATTCTGTTATAGTTTAGAGAGAAATATACTTTTTTTAAATTAAGTGACTTTTATTCAAGGAGAAATTAGCAGGACCTGCAGGCTTCCATAATGATTAATTCATTAAAGGCCACAGGCTTCTCAGGACCGGGAGAATCAGAGAACACTATACAATACCTCCTCAAAACCGGAGATGCTTCAGAGATGAAAGAAAAAAATAATGAACAGGAAGTTAAAGCAATAATTTAGCAGGAAGTATCATCACCGAAAATGATTTTTGATAAACGTCGAAGGAAAACCAGAAATTAATAGGGTGGTTATTTAGGAATGGAATTCCATGAAGCAAGCTGATCAAATAATTGCGTTGGATGATGAAGCAGGATAAGGGAATGAACAGTAATTTATGAGGATACATGGCAGCCATGCATCCTCATAGCTGCTTGGTGACGAGAGGCACAAAGAGTGGAAAATTGAAAATCTTCAGGAGAGAGGAGCTAAGTAATGTTGTCCATTAGTCCGCTTCATGAACCTGATGTTCTGTTTACGTCAAATCCATTTGGTTTTATCGACTATTTTAATATTTGTACTTTATTTGCTTTGTTTCCACCCAGGATACATGTTTTCCTTTTGCACTGTCAGGAGAAGAGGAAAGAAATGTAGCCTGCTTGTTGCAACCACCTTAACTGCAGTGAAACATCGTTAGTCACAGAAGTTTGTGGGGGGAAAAAACACAATTCCACATAGCTTCTCAGATTTATACCGCACAGCACACATTCAGCGTCATATTGTTTTTTGCCAGCCATGCTAATCTGGGTTTAATAAGAAAACATTGCTGGTCTTAAAGCAATTTTCTTATTCATTCCTAAACATATTAACACGTGAACAGCCCCAACAAAAAAAATGTTCCTACAGCCTTTTTATACTTGTTTTATGACATCTTACTCTCACTGGTTTATCTCCTAAAGGCACATTTTTTGATCCAAATTTCCTTTACATTGTTTGTCTTATAAGCGCACTTGATAATAATAGAAAAGTTCATAACAGTCATTTAACCGGCAAAATGGTCTGATAATGAAGAGTACTCAGTTTTGTTCATGATTATTTTCGCACTGCAATTATCCAGTGTTCCTCCAGCATTATGTTCTGATACTCCTCAAGTATAGAAAAAATTGCCAGTAGATTACCCATAATATCTTCTATTGAGTTCTACCCTGCGAGTCCATTAGTGAACTCATAACCCATCCTCTGCAGTTTTATCATTGGGGTTATTGGCTTCTCAATTTGACCGCTTTTTGAGGTCATTCTTTTCTGACTTTCCATTAGTCATGTGAATACTTCTTCACTCATTTTCTATATCCTGGAAATATGATTCCTTTCCTTTTCATTACGAAAACGGTCTTCTCTCAGTTCTCTGTTATTGGGTTCAGGACCTTCTTTCTGAAGGTTATAATTCGGATGTAATTTTTCTTCTATTTGGCGGATGTTGACCTTCCCTCCATTTTCAATTCTTATTGTAGCCTTACCATTATCCAGTAAATCAGATGGATCGCAACCTTCTTCACCAATTTATTTTTTTCCCTCACCAGAAGAACTTTCCCACAATGGTGCTTTCACTTTTGTCCCAATAACCTATCGTCATTATACTGCAGCCCTTCAAATCATAATAGGGGCCATGCTCTGGCACAGGTGCAACGAAACAAAAATAAGGAGAATAATGACGCTGAACACCATTGAACGAAGAGTGTTACAAACAAGAGCCAAATAATAAAAGTGGTGTGTAATTAAAAGTTACTGATCATCATTTCACAATCTGTCATCTTGATTTGATTGATAATATCCCTTTAACCCTTCTATCCTTCTACCCTCCTACTCCAATCCCCCTACTCATGCTCACTCAATCCCCATTCAATTAATGTATTGGTATTTTTGTTTTTCTGCTGCATCTGGTTAAATCTGACATGAACGCTTAGCTTCTACTCCACACTTTCCACTAATTTTTGGAACAATTCAACAAAAGTGAGCAATACTGTCAAATGCCGTTAAAAGGGATCAAATTCGATTCCTACTTGCTCTTTTGGATGAGCAGGGATATAATCTGCAGTGTTCTGTTCTCCATGCCCACTATCCCCATTGACATTTTTTCGCCACAAACATTAAAGAACAGAGTGATTATTGCAGCGAGCTCCCCACATAATTCTGGATCAAATTCACTTTAGAGTCATCGAAGAAAATATATATTATCATGCAACTTTACCATATTGCATTTTCACAATTACAAAGGAAAGGTTTTCAAATTTTCAAATGTCAAAAAATTGCTTTCACTTTGGGATATTTTATTAAATAAACTTTAAAAAAAAACATTTTCATAAAAGCAGAAGTAATGTTTGCCATATAAAACATGCTTTTCTTGGTTTGCTAAATTTATTATTAAGTTAATAAAGGCAAAGTTCACCAAACAGCAATCAGCTGTATTTCTCCTCAGCCAAATTCTGAGTTGATGATCATAAAAGCATCAACTTTTGACTTTTATTCTAATATAAACCCCCCCAAAAAATTAATAGTGTCAGTTTTGACTGTCCCAACTTGTAGTGTGATAATGGCATGAAAAATGTGCAGCCTAACAAGTTCAGAAAATCAATTGATCGGCAAAACTTGACACATTTTTGAATGAAAACGAGTCATCTTTTACGATGTGTGTATTTTAACAAGTTAATTAAATAGTACATAGGAATACAACAAAATAACAAACGTTGTACAAAAAGCGAAATGGCAGCAAACTAGGGTGGTTGGTAAATGGATTTAACTTGCCAAAGAAATCAGAAGTTATTATTTTTACTTATTAGAAAACAAATCCAGATTACAAAGTTGATGTTTTTATGATCATCAACTCAGAATTTGGCTGAGGAGAAATACAGCTGATTGCTGTTTGGTGAACTTTGCCTTTATTAACTTAATAATAAATTATAGCCCTCATATATATATATTTTTAAATGTTTACCACAAACCCTCCTTGTAAGTGGTTGGTTAAATACCCTCCCTCCATCCACACCTCGTAGCTTGACAAGCGTACTCCAATGCACTTTATTACAACTGTGAACACGAGAGATACTTGTACCTCTCACACTTAGTAAAACCACAGGACCCGCATGGTAAAGTGCTCATGTGCTGTCTATTCCTCTTTCTGTAAACACGATGCGCTTGTTCAAACAATATACTTCCACCGGCGTTAGTTTGGACAGTGCTAATACACTGTGCCGAAAAAGCCTCTGATCCGATGCACATGACGGTACACACAAGACTGAGTCGGGAGCAAACTGGAGTATGGTGTGTATATATGTGTATATATGTGTGTGTGTGTATGTGAAGAGGTCGGGTTGCTTTTATTTAGTTCGTTGGCGGGATGGGGGAACATGACATCTTGAAGGATAGAAGTAGGTCAGTGGAACACATGACACCGACTGATCTCCTCTGTCCACAGTCCCAGCACTAACACAGGGCCCAGCACCATTCTCCACACTGACCGCATGCCGAAGAAACATGCAGCGGCACAACTCAGTGCGGAGCCGCCAGCAAAATTGGATGCATTCATTTAAAAGTTCGCCAACTGTCCTGCCAAAATAAAAATATGCCAACCAATATCCCGCGCTGTTGCTTTGCATCTCATTTCCCACTTTAATCCAACCAGTCTAAACAATTCAGATCCTATACTGTTTGCATTTGGATGCAAATCACCCAATTTGGTTGGGATAAGACATCTTAATTTTTGTTTAAAAGACGTTTTTTTTTTCTTTCCTCCAACAATTTCGACTCTAATTGCTTAAACCAAAGCTCAAAACTGAGAAGTTCTGTGGTGATAGGGAGAGGGACTGCGTCCAGTGCTACGCTGTAATGGACTAAGAATGCCAAGCACTGCAACCTTTCTCTGGAAGCCCTGCCACAGAGCCGTTCAAAAGTAGCCCACTCACTGTAGTAAACAAAAAAACTGATGTGACAGCTTGCCCAGCTCCCGCCTCCTGGACGAACTCGTCAGATCTCAGATGCAATGGAGCATATTATCAGCGATCATCAAAGTTTGATGTTACATAAAACGCACAGGCGTTATTCAGAGCGCTGAGTTCTTGCACCGAGAAAGCCAGGGAATAAAAGTTTGCAGCCACCATCCATGCCGACACCCCCCTTTAAACCTGGGTTCACGCGGGGTTGCAATCGGGATACATATTGCACGCGTGCTCTTCCTCCCCGCTCCACCTCTCAGATACCACAACATTTGTCCAGCAACTCCCAGGCGATCTCTTACCTCGCATGGTGACGGCTTCAAATGATGTGCGATCATGAATTTGTATCAAAACCAAAGCGCTCCGCGGCGGCTAGAAGGCGATAGGAAGACTGTCAGTAGCTTGCTCTCCCACCATTGCTCATTCTCCCTCCCCCCTTACCCACCCACCACCACCACTACCACTTGGGTCTGTTATTACTGTTCCGTTAGCGCTCCGAATGTGGATGGAGCATGTGGCCTTTCACATGACATCTGCGCTGTTCATCCGTGTGTGAATTTCACCGGGAGAGAGTGGGGGAGCTTCTTATAGCAGCCAGTCACTCCCAGCTCCTCCCATTGACCAGCGGCGCCCAATCGCTATCAAGAGCTAGCAGGAAAAATACAGTAAATAAATAACACAGAATGCAAAATAACCTTCACTTGCAAGAGAATTATTTCACCCAAGCAACTCCATGCAATAGTAACATATCAGATAATTTGATCTTGCTCGCTCCTGTATATTCTTGCGCTGATATTTATTCCACTCATACACACACACACACACACACACAAATAGATTTTAAGCTGCTTTTTATTATAATTGGCAAAGACAGCTTTTAGCAGATTTGCAAAGTAAATGATCAAGTGCCTGCAAATGAGGCTGACGCGAGTCCAAGAATCGACGCGTCCTTTCAAATTATAAGTTTACTCAACATTTCAGTTTGTAACGCTGGAACATAATTTCACGGCTCCGCAGTTCTTGGCGCGGGAAGTGAAGCTGTCTTTGGATTTGACTTAAATAGTTGGAATGCCAGGTGCTTTTGATGCACCTGCGTCCTCGCAACATGATAATGTAAGAAATGCACTATGATATGAAAACAAACATTAGATACTAAACATCATTTTTTTCAATTAGTCTGGAGGAGAAACTAGATAGATTGTTAAACAGCAGGGAAACTGTGAAATCTTTTTTTAAAAATCGGAATTAACGTGTGCAAATAATGGTGCTTTGAAAACTGGCGTGGATCCAAATTCGCATAAATCCAGACACAGCAATCTAACCACATCAGGAAAAATGCAATGTGAAAATTAAGCTATTATATAAACCATGGTTGTTAAAAATTATTCAACCCTGTTGATAAGTCTCCTTTATTATAACATGGTTATATATTTTCTCATTTATTCCAATTTTAATTTATTATATATCTGGTTATATACCCCCAACCTTTACATTTACTGTTCAAGGAAATCATTTAGCTGGCACATTGAAGAACGGTTCAAAGTGAAAAACGAAAATCTTGCACATAATATACAGCCTCAGAATATCACGAAGTGCTTTGTAACTAATGGAGGACTTTTAAGAGATGGTTATTGTTGTAATGTGAGATACTATAAACTATCTGAATAGGAGGTTCCACAAACAGCAAAGTGACAATTACCTTATAATCCATTTAAAATGATACGGTTAATGAAACACATTTGCAGAACTTGCACACTTTTCTTTGAAGTGGAGCAGTGGCATTCTTTATGTTCACTGAGAACACAGGTAAAGATTCAGTTCAACATTTCAGCAAGTTCATTTACACCTATTATCATATGCAACTTACAATAAAGTCAACTAGTGAAACTACTGAAAATAAAAATGAATATTATTAGGTGGACAAAAATGCTGGAGAAACTCAGCGGGTGAGGCAGCATCTATGGAGCGAAGGAAGTAGGCAACATTTTGGGTCAAAACCCTTCTTCATACTGAATCGTTTCGACCCGAAACGTTGCCTATTTCCTTCGCTCCATAGATGCTGCCTCACCCGCTGAGTTTCTCCAGCATTTTTGTCTACCTTCGATTTTCCAGCATCTGCAGTTCCTTCTTAAACAATTAATATTTTAAATTCATTTTAGTTTCCACAAATGTAGAATGTAAAGAACGGGGTGTTGTTGGGAATTATCCACATATTTCAAAGTATCACAAGTACTAATTTTTGTTTCATTTTTCCCAATAGTTCATAGAATAGAGATATGGCAGTGTAATAAAATATCCTTCATACACCTATCATTACCTGGCTTTGTCCTGCCAACAGCACTCTTCCAGTTTTCTACCGCTCCAACAATCAGCCTGAAGAAGGGTCCTGACTTGATGTGTCACCTATCCAGACTCTCCAGAGTTGCTGACCCACTGAGATACTTCTGCATTTGTCTCATTTTTTTTGGAAACCAGCGTCTGCAGTTCCTTGTGTCTACATGAGAAAATAGTTACCACTTATTATGAACCAAAAGCACAAAACATGGTCCAAGAGTGTGTATATTGTTCAAACATCCTACCAGATTACTGATGAGAAGTTATTAATAGAGAACCAAATCTGCACTGTTTGCATTTAAAATATCTAACCACTTCTTTAAATTCGTACTTTGAATTGACAATATTTTAACCATGAATCACCTTCAAGTCAAAAGTTTCTGTGAGCTTTTGCAGTAGTTTAAAAAATCATTCTGTTAGAAGTTTGTCTTGCCTATAAACCACCTATGGCTCCAAATCAAAAAGAAACATGACACACATTTTAGATTTTAAATAGGTGCTTTCCATTTAAAATTTCCTTTAGTTCCAGAAACAATTTTTCAAACCTTATAAATATTAACGGGTTTTTTTTTTTAAAAAACACTGATTGCACATAATCCAGTATAATTTCTTAAAACCTATTTTAAGTTTTGTTTTAAATTGGGTTAATCAAATGTTGTGGACACCATGTTTTGTGACACAAACGCTTTCAGCTATGCTAATAAGAATACATGAGATTGTCCTCTTAAATATATCAAGGAATATCTTTCATGCAAATTTTTAAAAAGTTACGATCCAAAATGTTTCCTGATTATGTTGTCACATGGTAAATTTTCTGCTCAGTGATTTCAAATTAATGAACATTTCACAAGAAGAAATTACATTTCAAAACTAGCATGATTCTGAGCACAGTTTATATCTGAACCACCAATTGTGCCCAAACCAATACTTTTCGCTTTCAATCTCCAGTTTATTATCCATGCAACTTCACAAGTCATATCATAATGCCTTGGGCCAATTCACAGGAAATGCAAGAATTAAGGTGGTGAAATTGGAATCTGAGCAGAAACCTATTTATTTTTGTACCCTTTTTCCTTTTTTTAAATCTCTTGACATTTGGTATTATTGTAGGTGAGACCTAACCCATAACCTGCTTAACCTCAGTTAAATGTCTGCATTTGTCCAAATTGCTAGCTAAAGGAACTAAGGAAAGGAATTGAGAATAGTTTTTTAAGTTATATTTCCAACCATTTACAAATGGTCTTGTTTTACAGGATTGGAGAACAGGCCGTAATCTATTGTGTCTACCAAAATAAACAAATTAAGTAGTTATCAATAATGTGAATAAACAAAATAGCTGTACTAAAATTAACAGATTTCTTTATTTCATTCAAAGTAATTCCTACAACTTAGCTACCAGCTCATAAACGTTTATAAATGGCAGTAGAAAGTAAGGTATAAATATATTTATTAATAAATTATTTTATGTAATAGTTCCTTTAATGTTCCCACTATTTATCAACACCAACAAGCTTTAAAATCTATTTTCAGAGTTCCTGATAAACTCTTTGATTTAGAAAAGCTATGCCAATAAATGGATTTGTATATGACAGTCTAAATGACTTTGACCGTTATATAAATCTTTAAACATAGAAACATGGAAAATAGGTGCAGGAGTAGGCCATTCGGCCCTTCGAGCCTGCACCGCCATTCATGGCTGATCATGATCAAACAAATTACAAATGGATGAAAATTGGTTTTGACCCATTTTGTAGATCGAATAGTTGGAGTCCAAGCATTTGTCAGAATTCCAGGACTTGAGACTCACCTTTGACGAGCAACTTTCTGGTGTTTTTCTCTAATTATGGATAGGAAGAGCCTGAGTTAAGTGCTGGGAAGGAATAGGAGAAGGAAAAGTTAGTACAAATCAAATGTGATATGTGTCATTGCATTAGTGCTAATAATAACATTTCTAATTATACCAAGAATAAAACATGAATGGATCATTCTTCATTCTACCTCTCTCTTTCCAGAATGTGTCCTGCAAGATGCTTTGGGCAAATCACTAACATATCCATATTACTTAATGGCTATTTCATTTGCTTGTTGGAAAAGCCAAATGGTGTTGAATGTCTTTTTTGATTCCCTTTCTGGTAGTAATCAGAATAGTACAATATGTATTTTTTGTTTGCATTGACAAACAGTTGCAACAGGTCTGATTTCTTCTCTTTGAGTCTTAGTTTCTTCCTCATTCCACTCACCACCAAATGGCTGCAAGCCCAGAAAAAAATAATCTATGAAAAATTACCTGAAATAATTTACACATGAATATAGCTGGGTTTAACAATTATATTCTTTGTTGGAAATAAATTAACCTTAGGCCTTAAATGCTTTTCCTTTCATTACATCTCACTGTTCATAATTTGCAAATTATCCTACATTGCATCCGTGATTTTTCGTGTTATATCAAATATTTTGTGATTACCAGCAGTTGATTTGTCAAATTAAGTAGAGTCACACTAAATCCCTTGGTTTTGCTGTCCCCACAGAATTAGATCACTCGTGTAGACACCTATAACTATCGCTCAAACATAATAATTGAAAAACAGTCATTATGCCATTGCTATTTGTGGTAGCTTATCATGTAGAAATTAGCCATCATATTTCCAATATTAAAATAGTCATTAAATGTTATTATTACATCCATTTGCTTTAGTCATACTTATCAGGTTTGCTTTTTTGTGATAATGTAAATCTTCACATAAGAATATAGAATTGAAGATAATAATTGCACATTGATACTAACAAGAAATCTGAGGTACTAACATTTCTGTCATTTAAAATGTTAAAACCAAGTAAGTTGCAAATTAGATTTTCAATGGAAGACGTTTTTTTTTAATGCAGAACTCAAAAAAAACTATACTCCACATTGTGATGTTCCAAAATAGGTATTTCAGAACTGAATGCAAGAACTATCTGCTTCCACAATAACTAGTCTTAAACCAGCTACAGTAAGAAATGGTTTGGCGTTGCCATGGCGGTTATATCTTGACAGTGTTCTGAGATACTGTCAGCATTTTAAGTTACACACATTGATTTTCAATTAATACAATTACATTTTATAAAATGTTTGTCTTAAAGTATTAAAGTCCAAATCTTAAATAATAATATACTTAACAATGCTATTCTTCAAATAATAACTATGCAGTGATACTGAATCTTGGTCCAGTGACAGTTCATATCAAATATTGATGATAGGTGGAAGCTGGAAACTTATTTTATTCTTTTTCATATCCTGCTATATAATGGTTCCAAATGATCGCATAAGATTTTTGGTGTAAAAAAAATGTGATTATTGCTCTGACTCTATATGTCCATTGAAACAGCATTGCTAGAAAGCTTTATCGTGTAATATGAATAATTTTACGGGATAAAATTTTGCAGGCTGTTTTATAAGTCATCCCCAATCTCTGAGCGCAATGGAACAGCAGTTACACTGCATTGTGACAGGACAGGACTTGTACAGGTTGGGGGAGTGGGCAGATGCATGGCAGATGAAGTTTAATGCGGATAAATTTGAGGTTATCCACTTTGGTAGCAAAAACAGGAAGGCAGGTTACTATTTAAATGGTGTCAAGTTGGGGAAAAGGGGAAGTTCAATGGGATCTGGGGGTCCTTGTACATCAGTCTATGAAAGTAAGCATGCAGGTACAGCAGGCAGTGAAGAAAGCGAATGGCATGTTAGCCTTTATAACAAGAGGAATCGAATATAGGAGCAAAGAGGTCCTTCTGTAGTTGTACAGAACCCTAGTGAGACCGCACCTGGAGTATTGTGTGCAGTTTTGGTCCCCTAATTTGAGGAAGGACATTCTTGCTAGTGAGGGAGTGCAGCGTAGGTTTACAAGGTTAATTCCCGGGATGGCGGAACTGTCATATGCTGAGAGAATGGAGCAGCTGGGCTTGTACACTCTGGAGTTTAGAAGGATGAGAGGGCATCTTATTGAAACATATAAGATTGTTAAGGGTTTGGACATTCTGGAGGCAGGAAACATGTACCCGATGTTGGGGGAGTCCAGAACCAGGGGCCACAGTTTAAGAATAAGGAGTAAGCCATTTAGAACAGAGACGAGGATATACTTTTTCTCACAGAGAGTGGTGAGTCTGTGGAATTCTCTGCCTCAGAGGGCGGTGGAGGCAGGTTCTCTGGATGCTTTCAAAAGAGAGCTAGATAGGGCTCTTAAAAATAGCGGAGCCAGGGCATATGGGGAGAAGGCAGGAACGGGGTACTGATTTGGGATGATCAGCCATGAGAAACGGGAATAGTGCCGGAGGATTGGCGTACTGCGCATGTTGTTCCATTGTTTAAAAAGGGGTCTAAGAGTAAACCTAGCAATTATAGACCTGTTAGTTTGACGTCAGTGGTGGGCAAATTAATGGAAAGGATACTTAGAGATAATATATATAAGCATCTGGATAAACAGGGTCTGATTAGGAACAGTCAACATGGATTTGTGCCTGGAAGGTCATGTTTGACTAATCTTCTTGAATTTTTTGAAGAGGTTACTCGGGAAATTGATGAGGGTAAAGCAGTGGATATTGTATACATGGACTTCAGTAAGGCCTTTGACAAGGTTCCTCACGGAAGGTTGGTTAAGAAGGTTCAATTGTTGGGTATTAATGGTGGAGTAGCAAGATGGATTCAACAGTGGCTGAATGGGAGATGCCAGAGAGTAATGGTGGATGGTTGTTTGTCAGGTTGGAGGCCAGTGACTAGTGGGGTGCCACAGGGATCTGTGTTGGGTCCACTGTTGTTTGTCATGTACATCAATGATCTGGATGATGGTGTGGTAAATTGGATTAGTAAGTATGCAGATGATACTAAGATAGGTGGGGTCTACAGAGAGATTTATGCCAGTTGGAAAAGTGGGCTGAAAGATGGCAGATGGAGTTTAATGCTGATAAGTGTGAGGTGCTACATCTTGGCAGGACAAATCAAAATAGGACGTACATGATAAATGGTAGGGAATTGAAGAATGCAGGTGAACAGAGGGATCTGGGAATAACTGTGCAAAGTTCCCTGAAAATGGAATCTCATGTAGATAGGGTGGTAAAGAAAGCTTTTGGTGTGCTGGCCTTTATAAATCAGAGCATTGAGTATAGAAGTTGGGATGTAATGTTAAAATTGTACAAGGCATTGGTGAGGCCAATTCTGGAGTATGGTGTACAATTTTGGTCGCCAAATTATAGGAAGGACGTCAACAAAATAGAGAGAGTACAGAGGAGATTTACTAGAATGTTGCCTGGGATTCAGCAACTAAGTTACAGAGAAAGGTTGAACAAGTTAGGGCTTTATTCTTTGGAGCGCAGAAGGTTAAGGGGGGACTTGATAGAGGTCTTTAAAATGATGAGAGGGATAGACAGAGTTGACGTGGATAAGCTTTTCCCACTGAGAGTAGGGAAGATTCAAACAAGGGGACATGACTTGAGAATTAAGGGACAGAAGTTTAGGGGTAACATGAGGGGGAACTTCTTTACTCAGAGAGTGGTGGCTGTGTGGAATGAGCTTCCAGTGAAGGTGGTGGAGGCAGGTTCGTTTTTATCATTTAAAAATAAATTGGATAGTTATATGGACGGGAAAGGAATGGAGGGTTATGGTCTGAGCGCAGGTATATGGGACTAGGGGAGAATACGTGTTCGGCATGGACTAGAAGGGTCGAGATGGCCTGTTTCCATGCTGTAATTGTTATATGGTTATATGGTTATATGATCACATTGAATGGCGGTGCTGGCTCGAAGGACCAAATGGCCTACTCCTGCACCTATTGTCTAATGTCTATTCTGAGGAAGGACACTCTTGCCATAGAGGGAGTACAGAGAAGGTTCACCAGACTGATTCCTGGGATGTCAGCACTTTCATATGAAGGAAGAATGGATACTCGGATTGTACTCGCTAGAATTTAGAAGATTGAGGAGGGATCTTATAGAAACTTACAAAATTCTTAAGGGGTTGGACAGGCTAGATGCAGGAAGATTGTTCCCGATGTTGGGGAAGTCCTGAACAAGGGGTCACAGTTTAAGGATAAAGGGGAAATCTTTTAGGACCGAGATGAGGAAAACATTTTTCACACAGAGAATGGTGAACCTCTGGAATTCTCTGCCACAGAATGTAGTTGAGGCCAGTTCATTGGCTATATTTAAGAGGGAGTTAGATGTGGCCCTTGTGGCCCTTGTGGCTAAAGGGATCAGGGGATATGGAGGGCAGGTACAGGATACTGAGTTGGATGATCAGCCATGATCATATTGAAAGGCGGTGTAGGCTCGAAGGGCCGAATGGCCTACTCCTGCACCTATTTTCTATGTTTCTATGTTTCTATGTCTATTGTCTATTGTGCAATTATAACTTGCACTGCTTGTACAAGGCTCCTCTTGTAGCTGGTGATATGATTCTTTCACTATTTTAATATTCACTAATAATATCATAATATTCACTATTAATTCCAATATGATCATTTATAACCTTTGAATGTAATGAAAATATATTTTTTAAAGTCAACATTAATAATCTGCACCGGGAGATTTAATTGATATCCCCAGAATTTCCCACTTTATCTTCAGCTGCCTTGCTTTTTAAATTACCCATAACTGTACTGGGACCTAGATAGAGTGGTGGGTCAAGCTTCTTGGACCCAGGTTCAAATCCAGTCCAGAAGGATGTAATGCAATACTCATCTTGCTGTTAGCTGTAAAGTTCCGAAATGAAATAAGTTTGACCTAGTTCCCTGCAAGCACAAGACCACAATTCATGAACTGACATTAAATTGCCAATCTCAGCTAGAGAGGTGATGGATGCAGGTGGCATGGGAATGGAACCATCGTAGTGATGTAGAATAGAGTATTGTTCTAATGTTGACTTCAACAGCCTTGAAAAAACACTTGGACAGGTACATGGTCAGGAAAGATTTTGAGGGATGTGGGCAAAATGTGGGCAATTGGGATTGGCTTAGATGGGGTATCTTGGTTGGCATATACGAGTTGGGCCAAATGCCCTGTTTCCTGTAGGCCCTACATCTCAAACTAAGGCTCAAAATAAGGCAGGTTTGAGGGAGTCCTACCTTGCATCTGTACATGAAATTAGTTGTGATCGAGTGTAGTAGATTGAGTCAAATGATAGTAGGCTTAGATCCTACTTCTGAAACTAGAGCACCAGCTGGCATTCCTGTATTTTGCTGCCTGAGGGCAGGCAGCACTGTCAGAGGTGCCAGTCCATAGTCTAGAGCTTGCATCTTTCTCTAGTTTATTTCTCAGTTCCCTTTACCTGAGCTGATTTTGTCCATCTGCTGTGCTCTCAGTCATGTTCACTCATGGTTCATAGGCAGTTTCTTGGAGTTGCAGATGATTGACTTCCAGTCTTGTCTGTGTGGTTCTTGGGTAAAACTCAAATTCTGTGATTAAACAGCAGACCCTGCAGGTGATGATTGCTTGCGGGCAGACGGATTATTTTACGACATTCATACCAACTGCAGATGTAAAGAGCTAACCTTTTCATTTTAGTGATGCCTCATACAGGGTACTACGTACCTGTACTCCTAGATCCCACTGCTCTGTAACATTCCTCTGGGCCCTTCATTCACTATGAAGGTCCTGCCCTGGTTGAACTTCCCAAAATGTAGACCTCACACTTATCTGCATTAAACTCCATCAAACATTCCTCAGCCCACTTGCACAGCTGATCAAGATCCTGCTGTAATTTTTGATAACCATCTTTGCTATCTACATTGCCACCTACTTTAGTTTCATCTGCAAATGTACTAATCATACCTTCCACATTCTCATCCAAATCATTGATGTCAACCACACACAGCAATAGACTTAGCACCATTTCCTGAGGCAAGTCACAAACCTCCAGTCCGAAAAACAACCTTCACCAATCACCCTTTGCTTCCTTCCATGAAGCCAATTCTCTATTCAGCTGGCTAACTCTGCCTTGATCCCATGTGATCTAATGTTCCAAAGCAACCTACCATGCAGAACTCAATCAAATGACTTGCTGAAGTCCATATAGACAACTTCTATGGCATTGCCTCATCAACCTTTTGGATTACTTCTTCAAAAAATACAATCAGATTCATAAAACATGATCTCCCATATGCAAAACTATCTATTATCAATAATCAGCCCCAGTCTATCCAAATGCATATATTTCTTATCCCTCAGAATCCTCTTCAGTAACTTGTCTGCCACAGGTGTTAGGCTCACTGGTTTATAGTTCCTGGGCTTTTCCTTGCAGCCTATCTTAAATGGTGGCGCAGTGGCGCAGCGGGAGAGTAGCTACCTCACCGCGCCAGAGACCCCAGTTTAATCCCGACTATGGTTGCTGTCTGTACGGAGTTTTCGTGGTCTCCCTGTGACCACGTGGATTTTCTCCGGGGGATCCGGTTTCCTCCCACATTCCAAAGACATGCAGGGTTGTAGGTTAGTTGGCTTCTGTAAATTGTCCACAGTGGGTAGGATAGAACTAGCATATGGGTGATCACTGGTTGGCGTCGACCTGGTGGGCCGAAGGGCCTGTTTCCACGCTGTATCTCTAAACAAATCTAAACTGAACTAAACTAAATAGAGGCACCCTCCAGTCTTCCAGATACTCACCCATGTCTAATGAAGGAATATATATCTCAGAAAGAGCTCCTGCCATTTCTTCTCCAGCTTCCCACAGTGCCATCCGATATATCTGATCAGGCCCCGGAGATTTAACTACCTTCATTTGCCTTAGAATGTCCAGCATCTGCTTTTTCTTATTACCTACAGTCCTTAAGACATTTTCATTAACTGTCCCAAGATCCCTTGACTTCATGTATTTATTCACAGTAAAAACAAAGGGGAAATTCTCATCCAGAACTTTGTCCAGTTCCTGAAGCTCCACACAGAGATGACCGCTTTGGTTTCTGAGGGGCCCTATTCTCTCTCTCGTTAAGCTCTTTAATTTATGAAACTTATTAAATTCCAGGATTTTCCTTAATATTATCTCCCAGAGCCATCTACTATATTTTTGTTCTGTTTTAATTAACTATGCCTAGATAACATTGAAGTTTGCATACAATATTTTTATTTTGGACATTTTTTTAGGCCATCTGCTCATAAAAACTGTTGGTGTAACTCAGCAAATTGTTGGTGTAACTCAGCAAGACCACCCAAAACGTTACCTATCCATTTTCGCCATAGATGTTGCCTGACCAGCTGATTTATCCCAGCACTTTGTGTCTTTTTTTGTATGGTTGTCCTTTACCTATAACCATGGAGAAGTTGAAGTAAGAAGAGGAAAAAAGCAGAAATGAAGAAGGCCAGTAAGGATTACAAGATTGTTGGTGTAACTCAGCAAGACCACCCAAAACGTTACCTATCCATTTTCGCCATAGATGTTGCCTGACCAGCTGATTTATCCCAGCACTTTGTGTCTTTTTTTGTATGGTTGTCCTTTACCTATAACCATGGAGAAGTTGAAGTAAGAAGAGGAAAAAAGCAGAAATGAAGAAGGCCAGTAAGGATTACAAGATAATACTTGCTGGCATACTTGCTAGACATACTAATAACATTATGCTATACCAACATTCAATTATGTAATCAGCACTTCAGTAGAAGGACTCTGATATGCAGATAAATAAATTAAATCCTTTGCCTATTGGTATACTTAAATACCAATAAATTGCATTGGATTTTTGAAAGAACATTTATGC